>NC_070605.1:76408414-77065358 GCF_027172205.1 Podarcis raffonei | reverse complement strand
CCTACAGGATCAGGCCCATGGCCCTTCTAGTCCAGCATCCTTGTTCTTGCAATGGCTCAACAGATGTCTATAGGAAGCCTGCAAGTGGCTGGAAACAGATGCATGAGGAGTAACAAAGTTATCAAATAGCCTTGATATATTATATGGCCATGCGCTGCGCCGAGTTAGCAGAATAATTGCAAAATCATGTTAGGCCTCTGCGAAATTATTTTCAGGACTTTCCGATTACCACCTCAGAGCCGTATTCTAAAGCAAAAGGGGCTAATCTTGAAAATGGAATAAACAGCGGGGGAAAGTTCTGGATATTTCCCAATTGCAGAATGTGCTCGGTTGGGAGAGAGCTCCCAGCTAGCTTACCGCAACTCTTAGGTGGTCGCTGTTTTGTTGACTTCACTATTCAGAACAGCTGTGGAACGAAGCAGAGTTCACTACAAAGCCAGCATCATATCATGCGGACTGTGTAACTTTATCACATTTTTAGATCAGCTCAATTTTAACCAGAACCATCGTCACGCACATGACGTCGCACAACGTCCTCTGAATATTAAGGGGGCCTAGTCCCCTAAAAATAAAATTCGGGGGACTGAAACTGCCTTGGTCGCTAGGAGTCAGCACCTATGTTTCCAGGTGGTGGTTGGTATCCTGCATTGTCTTGCGCAATTTTCCAGCACTGGCAATGCCCAGAGACAGCTGTGGGGGACAGAGTTTGGCTTCATAAGGTGGTGATGGTCACTCACTCACTCAGTGTACATAAGGGCAGCTGATTTGGGGTGTCATGAAAAGGTACCAGATTGCTCAATATTGTATTTGTATTATTTGTATTATTTGTATTATTTGTAGTATTTGTAGTATTTGTAGTATTTGTAGTATTTGTAGTATTTGTATTTGTATTATATTTTACTGCAATGAAAGAAGAGAGGTACTTGCAGGATCTTTTGCCTCATAGGTTGCAACAACTTGACCAACCTTAGATACTGTGTACCATGACTAAGGACTCAGCTACATTAGTCAAAAAACAGCATTTTGAATGCTGGTAAGGGACCCCAAACAGTTAAGTCCAGTCAAAGGCGACTATGGGGTGTGGCGCTCATCTTGCTTTTCAGGCTGAGGGAGCCGCTGTTTGTCTGCAGACACCTTTCTGGGTCATGCAGCCAGCATGACCAAACCGCTATTGGTGCATGGAGGACCGTGATGAGGGCCAGAGCTCACAGAAACACCATTTACCTTCCCGCCACAGCGATACCTATTTATCTACTTGCACTGGTATGCTTTCGAACTGCTAGGTTGGCAGAAGCTGAGACAGAGCAATGGGAGCTCACCCCATCACTGAGATTCGAACCGCCGACCTTCCAGCCGGCAAGCTCAAGAGGCTCAGTGGTTTAAGCACAGCGCCACCCGAATCCCTCATAAACATGCAACACCAGATGACGCTGGAGAGCAAAAAAGCAAACAACAATGCGATTTTCCATAGTGTTTTTTTTTCCTTTTGTTATAATGGTTTTATTTCAGACTTATTTATAGCATGCTTTTTTCCTGTGTGTAGATCCACCCCTAGTGTGGAAGATGGGTTTCTCATTTGGTAATCCACCTCCAACAGCAAAATGTCTGGCTCCACTAGCACAAGAAGCTCCTTTCCCCTCTGTCTGCTACACACCTACTATTTATTTCCTCAACATCTGATGGGAGGGCGTTCCACAGGGCGGGCGCCACCACCAAGAAGGCCCTCTGCCTGGTTCCCTGTAACCTCATTTCTCACAGTGAGGGAACCACCACAAGGCCCTTGGAGCTGGAGCTCAGTGTCCGGGCTGATTGATGGGGGTGGGGACACTCCTTCAAGTATACAGGGTCGAGGCCGTTTAGGGCTTTCAAGGTCAGCACCAACACTTTGAATTGTGTTGTATGTCTAGATGTGGCCAGTCACTGAATGCGAGATAGTTTGGAAACAATGGACACCACCTGGAAATCCATGGCGGGGGATAAGATAGAATATAAGCATAACAACTAAAATAAGCAAAGTACACAGAGAAGCAAATGACAGAGTGTGCTAAAATAATGGAATTCAACTTCATGGGTTGGCGGGAAGGAGTGGTGGGGAAGAAAGCTTCCTTTGTGCTGATCTTTTCTTAATTAACTTTTTATTTTTTAAAAAAGTAGAACATATCAAGCCATTTTTACATAAAAACACATGTCGAATATATATATATATTTATATGTTTAAGGGTATCCAGTCATCATGTATTGCTGAAAGAAGGAGTCTATCTTTGAAAAATCTGCCCATATTTTAAGGATGTGGATTTGGCAGACTTGTGAGTTGTTAATCCCATCCTCCTGGGACAGATCATGCAATAAATATAAAGCTGATGAGGATCTGAGGCTCTTTCGCTCTCTCTCAGGCTCTGATAGACACAAATAGAACTTCTGGACATGGAGATTCCCCAGTCACTTCAAAGGGAATAAGCGCTTGGGAGACTGAGAAATGGAGCCGCATGGAATTCCTGGACTGGGTCACAGGACTTCCACAAATTTGTTTATAAGTCATATTGTACATCATCAGGAGATTTTTTTGATCAAGTGGGTTATCAGTTTTCTAAATATGTAAGTACCCAGAAGTGTAGCCTATAGAGCAAGTTGCTTAGTAAACTTATGGAAGGTCTTTGTCTGGTTGGATGGTTTTAATAGGAAACGGGATAACTACAGAATCACAAGAATTTGAAGGGAGCAAATAATAATAATAACAATAATAATTTTATTATTTGTACCCCACCTATCTGACTGGGTTGCCACAGCCACTCTGGGCGGCTTCCAACACATATAAAAACATAATAAAACATTACACATTAAAAGTCTTCCCTATACAGGGCTGCCTTCAGATGTCTTCTAAAGGTTGTATCATCTTGACATCTGATGGGAGGGCGTTCCACAGGGTGGGTGCCACTACTGAGAAGGCCCTCTGCCTGGTTCCCTGTAACCTCACTTCTCTCAATGAGGGAACCACCAGAAGGCCCTTGGAGCTAGACCTCAGTGTCTGGGCTGAATGATGGGGCTGAAGATGCTCCTTCAAGTATACAGGGCCATGTAGTTTCACTCAACACAGCAAGCATGACTCCTCTTTGGACAAAGTAGCTTCTGGTGGGCCGTCTTCCCTGTCAGTGGGCCCTGGTGGGCTTGTGATGGCAGCCCTCCAACAGCACCAAACAACAAGGCCTGGTCAGCCTTTAAATTTCTCTCAATGCCCCAGAAGACTGTTACACCAGAAGCATCATGGGAAATTAAAAAGGTGGCTAGAGTGTCAGATGAGGAAAAAATGGGGGTGCAGGGCAGGCAATTGGGCCCTGACAGCTGCCCAAAGATTCCAGGTGCCAACACCAGGCTTGGCTGAAAGGCCGGGCCGTTTCTCCATCAGCGTCCTATAGATATTAAGGGAAAGGGGCAGAGTTATTGACAGTCTCCAACTAATTTGGAAGGACACACATTACCACACTTCCTGCTTCTTCAGAGGTCCAGGCATCCATGTGTGGTGGGAGTGGCAAGCTTCTCACATTGTCAGCAGGTTTCAGATACCCTTTTCATATTGTGAGATTTCACATATCCGTTGCATGGTTCCCTGATTTCCTTGTATGTCAAAAGAAGAAAGCAGGCTGGCTGCAAGAAGGTGACTGATGGACACCAGTCAAGATGACTTGGCCAAACAAGTCAAGCCGTAAAGTACAGAGGGAAGCAAAAATAATAAAAAATATATAACGGACAACAGAAAAGCATGTATTCTTGTTAAGGCCAGGAGGGGAGGGGGAATCTGCTATTGCAGAGAACTGAACTAAATGATCCATAAACTTCCCAGTTCCATTACACTGATTGTTTATGACTTGGACCACATGAAAGCATACAAACAGTTCTGTATACATAGCAGCACCACAGCACTAATTCCGCGACCTGGCCTTCTGTACTACTGCCACATTGGCTAAAGCAATACATGGGCAACTGCACTCTATTTTTAAGAGCAGAAATATTTGTTCATATTAAAGCTAATGCCAAATACCGAAAGAAGAAATAACGGGTGATTAAGGGATTCTGTGGACACTTGCTTTGTTCTGCATAAGCAGAACCAGGACTAATTCACACATTTCCTTTCCTAATGAGGGAACACACATGACCGAGTTTACTTTTGCTTAGGTTATCCACAGGGAGATGGGAATAGGTTTCATTCTTCCAGGAAGCAGCGCAGTTGCTTGCAGATGGGAGTTACAGCATTCACTTTCCCGTTGCTTTGCCACGACCAGATCCTGCGCTCATCGCAAACCTAGCCAGCGTTAACACCCGCACCTCACTTACCAACCATGACGATTCCTATTGAAGCACACAGACCTTCCCCTTGGAAGGAGACTCTGAGGATGGAGAAATACAATCCTACATCAAGGGAAAGTAGCCATTGTTAAGATGAGCCAAGCACTGTCACTTGAGACTAGATTTGTGGCAAGCAAGAGGCAAGAGTTCTGGCCTTGCTAAAAGAATGGCACATTGGCACAAGGTGAATGCTAGGCGACTACTGGAAGGGTGATCTACAGCCTGTGCTGCCCATTCCCTTCTTCTGTGGCTAATATATATGAGCAGGAGGTGTGGTTTCATTGCATATTCCTTCATTAAGATGATAATGGTTGAATTGGCCCTAAGCCAAAATTCTTATATGAATCATTTCATATTTTTATCTGACCCCCAGTGCGTTCAACACAGAGACATGAAGTTGCAAAATATCTCGTGTGTTGCATGCAGTTTATCAAGATCTGAAGAAATTTGAACAGTCTAATTTATGTCACTATTCCTTTATGACAAGGATATATAACTGAGACCGCAAATCCTATAAGGACATACCTGGATATAAGCTTCGCTGAACTCAGTAGGACTTACATCTGAGTAGATATGCATGGGATTGCATTAGCTACGTAAGCAGATCTAGAATAGCACCAGCAAACACATGGCTATAAGAGGGATAATGTATAAAAATAGCTTTTCAGCAAAACCTCACCATAATTCCAACATTTCAAACAGCCGACATCTGATTAATCAGAGTGCAGATAAATTGTACGCCCTACCAGTAGGAAGAGCATTCCTGAAAACATGGTAAAAAAAATTCCAACTAGAGCCAGTATAAAAGACCAGCCATAACGCACATAGACAGAAAAATCAGGACAGTCTATTTTCTTCATATTCACATAGTTTTCAAGATCAGCCATTGCCTGGACCCAGATGACGTAAAGGATTACCACCAATGTGAAGACAATACCTGAAGGAAGGAGAGAAAAAATAAGTTTTAGTAAAGATATATGATGGCTCAGTTTGCTTGAGAAACGCTTGGTATATCCAGTGAAGGACAACGGTCAAGTTTTCCCCTAACACTAAGCCAAACCAAGCCTTAGCACAAATGGTTTGTCTCCGCCAGACAAACCATGAGCTGCAAACCCAAGAACAAAACTTCCTCACAGCTTGTGGTTTGCGTGACACCCATGCTCAGAGGCCGCACGAAGCCAAACCATAGCTCAGCTCATGGCAGAACAGCAGCAAGAGGGCCAAAGGAGGAGAACAGCAGCCATGATCATCTCTCTGGGAACCCGCACACATGCAGGTTTGCAATAAGTCACTGTCAAACTGCACCCCACAATCAGCTTGAGATTGGTGTGTCCTCAATAGCATGGAAAGCTGGAAAAAAATGTGGTGACTAGGGACCAATATGGACATGAGCCGAGTTCAGATGAAGTGCCATACAGAGCAAATGCACATGTGATAGGGTCCTATCCCACTAGACGTGCATCCAGTGTCATCTTCGTAAAACTACTATTTAGGAACTAACATTCAGTCACATCATAACTTGCTGAAGCCACTTCCTGTAACCTTAAGCTATCTCTGTTTGCCTGCCTTTCTTTCGTGCCTTTCTTCTTTCAGAACATTTATCATGCTTTGAAAGGCAGGAGAGGATCTACTGCAAGTCTAATTGCAATGTCAGTTCATTATGAAGCGGGACGTGTCAAAGGAAATGTATTTATTTTGGGAAGGCTGCTCTCAGCCTCTTACGCTGACAATTGTCAGGAAGGGCCGTGTTTTCGAGCCCAGTGGCTGAGATTAACCTCATCCCTACCATCAACTTCAAGAAGCGAGCATTTTTAGAAACATTTCAGGCTGCAAACATATTTCTTCGTTTTCAGCTTGTTAGACCTTTGCTTGGGGCACAAATATCTGTTGTTTAGTCAAACAGGATTTTTTTTAAAAAGAAAAAAGCTGCAGTGAATCACAAGCGACTGGGGGCAATTATTTTTAAAAAGTAAAATATATGTCTCAGAGAGATTAGGATAAATAAGCACTTTCATTCTTTTTTTCCCCTCTCCCCATGCCTTTTCTATTTTCCTATTTTATTTTTAAAGGAGGCCCATGTTTGATACACAGCACTGTGGAATGAGATAAGACCCAGGCTCCTCGGAGGTCAGTCATTTCTGCCATTAACATTTATTCTTTTTAATCTGTTTCATGCGCGCGCACACACACACACACACACACACACACACACTTCTGCTCATTGTGGGAAGAGAAAAAGAACACAGAATCTTTATAAATGCCTAGGAATTCAAGAGCAATTTTCAGGCCTTCCTTATTTTTCCTGCACAGCAAAATGTCTTTCGCTCCTCAGCTGTGAATGGCACAAAGCTTCCATTGCACAGACAAGAAGTCAACAGGTGCTGTAGAGAGTGACAGGAGCCTCAGGCGGGTGCCACTGGTAAATGTAGAACTATGCTGATTTGTAAGCAATTGTTTTGCTCACAGGTTTACCTCGCAGACTTTGCTCTCACTGCGGGTGTTGTCGGGCTACGTATTGATACTTTCTCTACGCGAGTCAATAACCGAGAAGTTCCGCTGCTGAGACTTTTCGTAAGATCCAAGTTACTGCAGCGAGAGGCTGGCAGAAAATCTGAGGGTGTAATTTAGCATGAGCTTAGTAGCAAAAGGAGAAGAAAAAACTATTCGCACAGCTGTCTCTGTAATGATAGAGACGAATAGAAGGAACCAAAGTGTTCCACAAACAAGTGGCTGAACAGGCCTAGGGAACAGCAGGCAAGGAACAGAAACCGAAGCAGGCATTTTTGCACCGACCTCAGAAGACTTGCATGGTTGAAAATCCTTTGCTGCCAACTTGAGTCTCTACTTTGAACACAAGAACATAAGAAAAGCCCTGCAGGATGAGGCCAGGGGCATCCTGTTCGCACAGTGGCCAACTAGATGTCAACGGGAAGCCTGAAGGAAGGATCTGAGCAGAACAGCATTGTCTCCATCTCTGATTCTCAGCAACCGGTATTCAGAGGCAAAGTACCTCCAACAGTGGGGGTAAAACACAGCTGTCATGGCTAGATTTGGATAGCTTTATTGTCCATCAGCTCGTCCAACCCTCTTGCAAAGACATCCAAGTTGGTGGCCATCATTTCCTCTTGTGGGAGCAAATTCCAATTTGTGCTTGGCATTAGGGTATTGGTGGTTTGCACCCCATACATGAGACTCGCAGCACACTTCTGTACATGTAAATTCCAGTAAATGTCATGGGGCTTAACCTCAGGTTAGGTGGCTATAGGATCTCAGCCGAAATGTTTCAATTACAAACCTTGCTGCATTCAAACTGTAAAACAGAAGCTCCCTGAGAATAAATGGATTCGGCCCCATACAATCAATCGTCATGGTTGGGAGCAGAGAGAATAGTTTCTTGACAATTATTCTGGCTTGAGGGCTTTGCATGTGGCCCTCTAGATTTGAATACGGTCTAGACAACAGAGGTTAAATGAGTACCTCTCAATCAGGGAGGGGGAAGCTTTTTTTAGTCTGAGGGCCACATCTCCTCATGAGTAATCTGGGGGGCCCTGCACAATACCCCACAAGCATCCCAGAAAAAAGAGGACATCCCATTTTCTCACAAGAGAGTATGGCAGCCATTTTGAGTACTATGAACTCGTGCGATTTCCCACCGAGATTTTGCTCCAAAAAACACCATGATCTTGTGTGATGCCCCCCAAAACCACGTTTTTGGGTGCCATGCAAGCACGTCTGTGGCGTTTGCCCGTTCTTTTGAAAATGTCTGTACAGGGGGAGAGAAAGAGTTAATAGGTAGACCAATAGAAAAGCCAAAGGCGGAGCCTACCTGTTTATAAAAGGGCTTAGCCCAAGGTTTAGTTAGTGAGTTAGTTAGTTAGTTAGTTAGTTAGTTAGTTAGTTAGTTAGTTGGTTGGTTGAGAAAAGGCTGTTGGGAAAGCAGTTGGCAGACAGATGGAAATAAAGAGACAGTTAGTGCAGTTGGTTCTTGTGTGAGGGGAGGTAGAAGAGTTAGAGACAGAATAAAAGAAGACTAAGTGGATAAAGGGTAACAGCGTTCTGAATGCATTTAAAGTTTATTTGTGTTTGCAATAAACTACAATCTTCATTGTTAACTTAAGAACCTGACTGAGACTAAGTGATTTACCGGGGAGGACCTGGTTTGTGGCAGCAGATTAGTGGTGTACGGGTCAATAGTCCGTGAGACGACTGAGGGCTCCGTACGAATGCCACAACGTCCCAGAAAAAAAAGTGTCTTTTGGATCCTTGCACAGATCACGTGACTCACACAGGAGCATGGGCAAGAAGACGTGCGTTCTGTTTTTGGGACTCAAAATGTTGAAGGGTATGGGTCACATACCAGTGTTGGCTGGTGCCATAGGGCAGGGCGACAGCTGTGATTCCTACTTTTGTACTGTAGGCCACATTTCAGCCATGCCAATGTCGGAGGTTTCTACACACAAATCTCTCAACACAGACAAGCAAGAGGCACTGCCACAGCTCAAGGACACGTTCTAGTCAGGCAAAAGCAGTCAGGGTGGGCATGGATCAGGGCTGGCAAGGAGGGGCTGAGGAAAGGAGGTGTGGCCTATTTAGGGAGTATTGCCTGGGCTCAAGGGCCGGATAAGGAGTCCTGGAGGGCAACATTGGCCCATAAACCTGTGGTCTCCCATCCATGCTCCAAAAACTTTGAAATAATACATACCAACAGGAACTGAAAAGCAGGAGATTCTGAACAGTACCAAACTGCTACACTGATGGAGAACTATTGCTGCCAGCATTGGGCATGAATTCTTGGATTATGTGCAAACAGACACTGGCCACAAACTACAAAAGCACATCTTGCGAAAGCAGAGCCACAATGCAAACAGAATTCCCCACACATTTCCTCCAATACTTAGTCCAGAAAGTGCTTTATATTGTCTATTATTACCATCTTATTGATTAAAGAAACAGAGATTAGAGACAATAGCAATAAGCTTTCTTGGGCAAGTAGGAATTTCTTTTCAGGTGTTCTAAACCCAAGCCAGGCATTTTCTTGACATACTGGTCCTCACAGGCAAATCACACAGACCACCAAGAAAACTACATGAAGAAGCTTTCCCAGATTTAGACCGTGAGACTCTTACTCTCAGGGTTGTGTGTTTGAGTCCCACGCTGGGCAAAAAGAGATTCCTGCATTGCAGGTCATTTGACTAGCGACCCTCGTGGTCGCTAGCAATTGTACAATTCTGTGATTCCATGACAGTGTGGCCTTGGCACTGTTCCCTTTTCTTGACATTATAATCCTTCTAACCACGAAGGCCTGGGAATGAATGTCTTATGTAGTGTTGGAAGACGGATTCAGAACGCTAGATCAATCCTAGGACCATCCTACTTTATTACCACTTAATAATACCTTGTGTGCCCTTCTTGCATTATATAATTAGTATGATTACACATATATTATATAATTACATAAAATTATTATGCAGTGCAGGAGATTGGACTAGATGACCCTTCCAGCTCTACAATTCTATTATCCTATGATTCTATATTATTATTATTATTATTATTATTATTATTATTATTATTATTATATGCCCTAGACCAGGCATAGGCAAACTCTGGCCCTCCAGATGTTTCGGACTACAATTCCCATCATCCCTGAGCTAGGGATGATGGGAAATATAGTCCCAAACATGTGGAGGGCCGGGCTTTGCCTATGCCTGGTCTAGACCTATTAAAATGAACCATAGCTGCAACATGAACTCTCCCAATTCTTCCCCAGTGCCCATTTTCTTCTGCGAGCCTTCTGCCAGAAAACCTCCAAAATAGCACGCAGAATTCCCTTGATGTGCATTTTTCTTTTGTTCTGTTTTGTTTTTAAAGAAAACCAAACCCACAATTCTAGGTCGAATGTTGCAAGTTTTTTGTTTTGTTTTGTTTTTAAAGGAGCAGGGGTGGTTGAATTTGGATTAAAACATTTAACACTTACCAGCAGTGATGAAAAAGCCTCCCCCAACTTTGTACAATGCGTGGCTACCAAAGGGTGCAGCGCAGATGATGAAGAAGCTCGCCACGACCACAGTGACCACTCCCAGCAACATGAGAACAGACCAGAAGCCACGATAAACTAGAGGTTATCAGGGGAAGGCAGGAAAGATACAGAAAGAGGATTTTTCAAAAACATCCTTACAACACAAGGCCATTTTACAAAGTCCCATCCCCACCTCCCATTTTCATTTTCTTCATCACCAAAGCTGATCATTTATTCTAACACGGCTTCCTGTGCCTTAGTGATCTAAGACGCCATATGTCTTTCATTACACTCGAACGCCAAATCCTATCAGATGATCTTGGAATATAATAACGTTAAGTATACGTGTATACGGTTAATAAGTATACAGTATACGTGTGCGGTTAATAAGTTCGTTTACTTGGGGAATGGAAATGGTTCATAAAATGGTGTGCTGAACTGTAGCCAAGATTCTTCTAGATAATTATACGGTTTCTCTAGATAACAACCAAGTTCACCAAAGTAGAAACAGACACAAGAAAGAAAGCTCATTTGGGCATTCCTAGGACAGGGCCAGTTTAAGGATTCAGAATCCTTCCTACTTAAAAAAAAAAAAACCACAGAGATTTCATGAAGCTTGTGTATTTTGGGGGGAAATACACTGGTGTGTGGTTTTTAAAGTGAAACTGAAAACACCAACAGGACAACCGGGGGGGGGTGAATATATCAAACGAGGAAGTCAAGTCTGCCTATCGCCATAGCCATTCAGTTCTTTGTATATTATTCAATTCAAAATGCAAAACTACAGAATCTCATTGAGCCAAGGGCAAGCAATGCTGAATTAATGGAAGCAGCTGGTGATAAATGGGCTGAGAGTTTTCTGACATATGGTGGCCCCCCAAAAATGTTCATAACACAATAATTTAGCTGCTTAATTACACATCTATTTTCGGAGACACTTTAAAGACCGTGGCCGCGGAAATAAATTCGTTCTGTACATTGTAAAAAGGGGAATATCAATTCCTCTTGTTAGACAAATTATTTTATAGCCTGTTTTCCTAGAGCTAAAATGGAGGAGATAAGGAAAGAAAGTGTAGACCTATGTATCACGGGTGACAGTTTAAGTTTAATAAGTGGATATCAAAAACAGTTTAATACCAGGTTTTGGTATTAATAGCACTGAACTAAGACAACCTATACTCATTCAACCAATCATATGTGACTGACGATGTCTCATAAATCTTACAGTATATGAGAATTCTAGCAATCCACACTGTATATATTATCTTCAATGGAAGCAGACATTTGTATTTTCATTTCATAAATTGACCTTTAGTTTCCTTCGTTTATAACTATTCTGCAAATATAATTCTAAAAATATATTAAATAACTAGATGATAGAGATAGATAGATGATAGATACATACATGATAGATAGATAGAGATAGATAGATGATAGATGATAGATAGATGATAGATGATAGATAGATAGATAGATAGATAGATAGATAGATAGATGATAGATAGATAGACAGATGATGATAGATAGATAGATAGATGATATAGATGATAGATAGATAGATAGATAGATGATAGATAGATAGATAGATAGATGATAGATAGATGATAGATAGATAGATAGATAGATAGATGATAGATAGATAGATAGATAGATAGATAGATAGATAGATAGATAGATGATAGATAGATAGATGATAGATAGATAGATAGATGATAGATAGATACATAGATGATAGATAGATAGATGATAGACAGATAGATAGATGATAGATAGATAGATAGATAGATGATAGATAGATTAGATAGATAGATAGATAGATAGATAGATAGATAGATAGATAGAAAGATAGATAGATAGATGATAGATAGATGATAGATGATAGATGATAGATGATAGATAGATAGATAGATAGATGATAGATAGATGATAGACAGATAGATAGATGATAGATATAGAGTCATTGTAGGTCATTCCATTGTTTTAAAAATATATTCTTGCATGACAAGCACCCCACCTTGCCACACCCTAGAATTTATTACTTTGGCCAATTTTTTTTTCGCAGCTACTTGTTGAACTTCATTTGTGGCTACAGACAAAAATTCCATAAGGAAAAACAACAACCAAACAATTGTTGGAAGTCATGAAAGTTTGACATGCCCGCAATGTGGTTGGCACTGAGTAGACCCAATCCTTGATGCCCACGAACATTGTGCTCTGTGATGGTACCAAGACATGTAATGAGGCCTTTTAAAACTGAAGACTGTAGGCAGGTTCAAATGTGGAGAACCTTTCTACTTTGGGGCATGCCATTTACGCCTATTTTGCATAGATTATTTGTTTAGATTATCCAGAACCACGAAGGTCCTCAACTTTAGAAGTCTTTTCCATTGGTGGTTCATCAAAGCATGCCTTCTTTAAATGGTGTAAGAGCTTTTCATTCAATTTTATTGGTTGATCATGTTCATTCAAACTACCAGGAATAGTGCAAGATAGAGATAAGGTAGGATAGTTAATATATTGCTGTCTACTCTGACACCGTGGCGTGGATAAGATATCATTCCAATTAGACTTCAGTAATTCCTATAATTTTTTTCTATAAGGTTTTACCATTTGCCCACATATGCATGTAGAAATTGGGCTATTTATCAGTTGTCTTCAGGTGGCTGTGTAAT
Source organism: Podarcis raffonei (assembly GCF_027172205.1). NCBI lineage: Eukaryota > Metazoa > Chordata > Lepidosauria > Squamata > Lacertidae > Podarcis > Podarcis raffonei. The sequence continues at coordinate 77,052,329 of NC_070605.1, read as the reverse complement.
CATGAGACTGTACTTAAATACTATGGGATGAATCCACTCACGCAATGGGTCTTCTTCCTTTCCTTCTCCTGCAGCCTCCTGCAGCCTTCCCAAGATCTGCTCAAAAGGATCCACAACTCTTCAGAGCAGATATTGGGGGGCGCTTAGACTGCCTGAGGGAGGAGAGGAAGATTCAAACAGAGTTCGATACAACCTGATACAAATTATCTTCCATATATCAGTTAGACAGTTTAAATTATTTGCTTAAAAACTTTGGTCATCAGCTGAGGGGCTAGTTAGGTCGAGGTAAAGGTAAAGGGACCCCTGACCGTTAGGTCTAGTTGCGGACAACTCTGTGGTTGCAGCGCTCATCTCGCTTTATTGGCTGAGGGAGCCGGCGTGCAGCTTCCAGGTCATGTGGCCAGCATGACTAAACCGCTTTTGGCGAACCAGAGCAACGCACGGAAACGCCGTTTACCTTCCCGCCGGAGCAGTACCTATTTATCTACTTGCACTTTGACGTGCTTTCAAACTGCTAGGTTGGCAGGAGCAGGGACCGAGCAACGGGAGCTCACCCCGCTGTGGGGATTCAAACCGCCGACCTTCTGATTGGCAAGCCCTAGGCTCTGTGGTTTAACCCACAGTGCCACTTAGCATTATCACAGGGGGCCCCATGTTGTGCAATGAAATTTTGTCTACCAAAGCAAACACAGAAATCTTTTATGTAGTATAGTTAACCCCATCTATCAGCAAGTAGCACATTTTCTCCCTACAGTTCAGAAAAGAAAACTCTCTGAAGAATCCATTTGAGAAATCCATCCCTGGGAACAGTAAAAGGTAAAAGGTAAAGGAACCCTGAATGGTTAAGTTCAGTTAAAGACAGCTATGGGGTTGCAGCGCTCATCTCATTTTCAGGCCGAGGGAGCCAGCATTTTCCCACAGACAGCTTTCTGGGTCATGTGGCCAGCATGACTAAACCACTTAAGGTGCAACGGAACACCATTACGGAAACCAGAGCGCACGGAAACGCCGTTTACCTTCCTGCTGCAGCGGTACCTATTTATCTACAGCGGTACCTTGGATCTCTAACTTAATCCATTCCGGGAGTCCTTTCATCTCCTAGAACCATTCAGAAACCAAGGCACAGCTTCCAATTGGCTGCAGGAGCTTCCTGCACTCAACTGGAAGCCGTGTCGGATGTTTGGCTTCCAAAAAACCTTTGCAAACGGGAACACTTACTTCCGGGTTTGCGGCGTCCGGGAGCTGATTTGTTTAGGGGCCAAGCCGTTCAACAACCAAGGTACTTGCACTGGTGTGCTTTCGAACTGCTAGGTTGGCAGGATCTGGGACAGAACAATGGGAGCTCACTCCGTCACGGGGATTCGAACCGCCGACCTTCCAATCGGCAAGCCCAAGAGGCTCAGTGGTTTAGACTACAGGAACAGTACAGTACATAATGCACTATATCTTCCACTGCCGCACATAAACAGCAGTTTACAGATATTATAGTATGTCTCCCATACTGTATATAAATCGGTTTTATTTCCAATATTTGCATTCAAAATATTTCTAAAGTGAAGCAGTGTAGGAAAGTAGCAGAGAAATTCGACCAGGGCTATGTATTCCATGTCTGGCTACTCTGTGTTGTTGCAACAGGATGACAGAGAATAGTTTCCATAGCTTAACTGTGCAACATTTTTCTTCATCATGTCACAGCACTTGCCTTGGCAATGTTACCCAAAGCTAAAAATATAATTGAGTCAGGACAGGACAAGGAAGACAGAACTGAATGGGCTGTACCCAAGTCTGATTTCTCAAATAGCAATATCATTCCGGCATCTCTCAGGTAGGCACCATTTCCATTCTAAGAGAACGAGGGAAGTGTCCATGGTGAATCCTGGAACCACTTTTTCTACAAAAATAGCACTGGCCAGAACTAATATATTAATATTATCATCACCAAATAGGAGTTAGTGGGGTTTTTTGTATTTTCGATTCATGATTGTTCAGAAAAGTTGTTCTTTATGGCTGTATTATTATTATTATTATTTTTAAAAAATCAATATTCTAGACGACTGTTTGGCTCTTAACCAATTATTTGTTCAATCAATATGTGCTCACTTATTTAAAAATCTCAGAGACGACATCTCTGAAAGCAAAGAGCAGTTTCCAGAATGGGGCACACAACTTTCAGTTGCTATTGCTCTCAGCTAACAGAAACAACTGTCTTTACCAAGGGTGCTTGGTTGTTGTTTTTTAAAAGGTGCTTTTTCCCATTTGCAAATACAGAATCTGGAGCGCTTCACATCAACACACAGCACAAGGCAAAATGCAAGGTACAGAAGGATCACATTTGCATAGATTTCTGAGCAGATCTATCAGGTTCAGCTGTCTGCCTGCAGTTTCAGCCTGAAAAGAATTATTTGCTAACTTTAAGCGGTAGAAATGATGTTTCTGTTTTATCATAGTTGGGTAGGCATGTGGGATTAATAACACCAGATAAGGCTTGCAATCCTGCTTATGTTTACTTGGGAGTAAGATTCCTTGAGTTCAGTGGGATTCATCTTTCAGTAAGCATGTATGTCAGGCTAGAAGACTTGTAAAGGTAAAAGGTAAAGGGACCCCTGACCATTAGGTCCAGTCGCAGCCAACTCTGGGGTTGCGGCACTCATCTCGCTTTACTGGCCGAGGGAGCCGGCGTACAGCTTCTGGGTGATGCGGCTAGCATGACTAAGTCGCTTCTGGCGAACCAGAGCAGCACACGGAAACGCCGTTTACCTTCCCACCGCTCCGGTACCTATTTATCTATTGCACTTTGACATGCTTTCGAACTGCTAGGTTGGCAGGAGCAGGGACCCATCGTAGGGATTCGAACCACCGACCTTCTGATCGGCAAGTCCTAGGCTCTGTGGTTTAACCCACAGTGCCACCCGGGTCCCTTAGACTTAGTCCTTGTTTTATGCCCAGTTGGTGATGCATAACATCACCATAGCATACCCTCCCTCCAACATCCCACAGAAGAAAATCAGGACGTGCATATTTTGGGGCTACACTCCCGTGGGAGCCAGGTGACTTGCACGAGAGCATGGCCCCCCAAAGCAGGGATCTTTGGGGGCCACACTCTTGCAGGAACCAAAGCAGGACATCCCGCGATCCCATCAGAAGCCAGTGTGGGTCCTGTAAGTTTGGGATGTCCCACTCAGTGGGACAGTAGACGAGTATGCTATTGTTAGAATTAAAAGATGTAATGGGAGATAACGTTTAACAGAAATGGAATGCCAAGCATCCATCAGTGACAAATAGACTGAGAAATGCAATGCGCTTAACTCTCAGAACACATAAAATCTTCAGTGTGAACACATTGTAAGCAAAGGTGACAAATACTTTGCCGCATACTTCTTGTCTTGGAAATTAAGAGTTACCTTGGGAAATGGGTAGCTGAGAACACAAAAAGAGATTCTAAAAAGAAGAATGCAGGGCCCCAAAGATAAACAACAATATATCAAATGCTGTATAATAATAATAAAGTGGTACCTCGGGTTAAGTACTTAATTCGTTCTGGAGGTCTGTACTTAACCTGAAACTGTTCTTAACCTGAAGCACCACATTAGCTAATGGGGCCTCCCACTGCTGCTGCGCCGCCGGAGCACGATTTCTGTTCTCATCCTGAAGCCAAGTTCTTAACCTGAAGCACTATTTCTGGGTTAGCGGAGTCTGTAACCTGAAGCGTATGTAACCTGAAGCGTATGTAACCCGAGGTACCACTGTAGTTGCATTACTTCTTCACTGTGAACTGACTTGTTATGTGGTAGTGCTGGCTTATGGTGAATATTAGATCTAAATTTTAGAACTCCACATTTTCAATTGTCTCTGGAAAACAGCAATTTAAAATCGGAACATTTATTTAATCCTATTGCTCTGGGTGGTGAAAATCTTAAAATCATAGTTAGCAATGAGATTGGTCCATATGAAGGAATTAAAGATGAACATTTCTGTGTCATGGTGATTTCCAAGTATCATGAACACTGCAATCCTATACATTTTACACAGAAGTAAGCCCCATTGAGTTCAGTGAAGCTTACTCCTACTATGTAAGTGGGAATGAGCTTGCAGCCTAAGAATGTCTGTAAGTAAGCCTGAAATAACAGCAAATTTCTTACGTTTTCTTTTAGATAGGCACAACTATTTAGAATGGGTTAACAAATTGTTACTGCCTTTGAGGCAGCATTAGAACAGTTAGGAAGCTACATTTCTGTGGATCGTTTAAAATCAAAGATAATGCAATTATGTTTTAAGTACTGAAGTCTTGGTGCGATTAGGTCAATTTGAAACAGCACCAATGTATAAACACAGCTTCCGGGTCATGTGGCCAGCATGACTAAGCCGCTTCTGGCAAACCAGAGCAGCACACGGAAACACCGTTTACCTTCCCGCCGGAGCAGTACCTATTTATCTACTTGCACTTTGACATGCTTTCGAACTGCTAGGTTGGCAGGAGCAGGGACCGAGCAATGGGAGCTCACCCCGTCGCGGGGATTTGAACCGCCGACCTTCTGATCGGCAAGTCCTAGGCTCTGTGGTTTAACCCACAGCACCACCCACGTCCCAATAAAAAATAAAATAGTATATGACACCAAATCATATCATGTGACACAAAAGCTTACATGACAGAAATGGAACAAGGTGTAAGTAGGACTTTTTTTCCAATTAAAGCACTTATGGTAGATGAGAATCAGTTTCAATGCACGCATTTAGGAGGTGCTGCTGTATAGCAATCATTAGTGAAACGGCAATGGCAAATTATATTGATTGAAACATATGAAATAGTGGGTGGAAATCAACTAAGCCCGGGGTCAGCAAACTTTTTCAGCAGGGGGCCGGTCCACTGTCCCTCAGACCTTGTGGGGGGCCGGACTATATTTTTTTTGGTGGGGAGAACAAATTCCTATGCCCCAGAAATAACCAGAGATGCATTTTAAATAAAAGCACACATTCTACTCATGTAAAAACACGCTGATTCCCGGACCATCCGTGGGCCAGATTTAGAAGGCGCTTGGACCAGATCCGGCCCCCGGGCCTTAGTTTGCCTCCCCATGAACTAAGCTTTACTCAGATTGCAGCATGGTCCTTCTAGCCTAGGATTCTGTTTTCCAACAGGACAGCTCTCGTGCAAGTCATGAAAGCATAGCGCTATTGACACAGTAGTGAACAGGAAAACACTTACTAATTGCTGAATTGTAGGCAGTTGAATTGTGCTCATCTCGGAAGAAAGGGAACGGAGAAAGATAGGCATGGGTGCAGTTTTTCGTAGGCGACTGGTTCGCTGAAAAACAGCAACCGCACATATTAAAACTACTGCCCTGCATTTAATGGAATCTGCAGAGGAAGCCCTGTTAGACATACCATGGCCTAGACATGTCTATCTTTACAGTGATACAGAGAAGGAATTGTTCCATGGTGCAACAAACTCCGATGGACATCAGGCAGGCAACGGATGTGAGATGCTTTCGCTTTCAATTAAAAACATTCCTCTTTTCCAGCTTTTCCCAACTGTTTATATCAGTTCCTAGCTTTCTAGCTATTGTGATTGATACTGATGTTTGATTGCTGTTTTATTAAGAAGGCTTTTGTTATAAAATGTGCCTTAAAGTGCATACATTGAGTAAGTATGGGGTACAGTGGTACCTCAGTTTTCAAACGTCTCCGTTGACTAACGTTTCGGAACTCAAACACCATAAACCCGGAAGGAAATGCTTCAGTTTTCGAATGTGCCTCAGAAGTTAAACCGGAAACACAGCTTCCGTATTGAGATTTCCGCTTTGAGGCTTCCATTTTGAGTTTTCAGTTTTCGAACGTTTCGGAACTTGAACAGTCTTCCGGAACGGATTATGTTCAAGAACCAAGGTACCACTGTAGTCAGTGGGGTGTTATCCAGATATTTTAAACCTCAGCTCCCATTAACCTCAACTAACGGGCAGAGATTATGAGAGTTGTAGGTCACAACAGCTGGAGGACACAATATTCCTTTATTTACCTCTTTATTTAATTTCAATCCTGCTCTTCTTCCCAAATGGGCTTAGTGTGGCAAACAACAAAACTGCAAAGCAATACAAACAAATGTTTTGCTTTGTTTTAAACATTTAAAACATTAAAAAAAATTTCAAAACATTTTTTTCAAAAGACCCAGATTATTATTTCATATTGGCTACACCTGCACTAAGTGGCTGTTCCTGAGTTTTGTTGTTTGGCTAAAGTATTGCTACTGTTTACTGATTGTATGGCTCTAAATTATTGCAAATAGTTCTTGTGTGTTATATTGAAAGGAGGGTCATGCATATTTCAATAAAATAATTAACAGCTATCATACTTGAGCTTTTCAAGCACTGCAAGCAGCTCATACTTCATCATTTAATCTGTCCTGTTCTGCATGCCACCTGTTTTTCATTATGATTCGTTATTTTTAAAGCTCCCAGGATAATGAGGTGCAGTACAAACTAAAAAAAAGACCCTGCCTGCCTGCCTGCCTGTGGGTTTGCAATAAAAATCAAATATATTTTGGGCTAGAGTGGTGCATGAGGAAAGTAAACCCAAATCCAAGTATATTCTCCTACCTGTTCAACCTCTTCAACAAGCAGAGGCATCCAAAATGATGTAAAACCTAGTGCAAGAGCCTTTGCCAACCTGGTGCCCTCCATATATTTTGGACTACAATTCATATATATATATTCTGTTTTACAATTTAAAGTACTCATTTTTACATCATCAAGGTATCAATGACTTCCCTTCTTCTCTTTCCATGGTTCATTTTACATATCATAAATCCCTGCATATTTTACAAAAAAACTATACCATTCAGTATTCCATTATTACATACATCAAAACTTATTTACAGTGTTGAATTTATCTTAATGCTGTCAGCGTTTTCAGCTGCACACAGTTATTTCCCATGTATTCAATAAACATTTTCCAGTCTTCTCTAAATGTATGTTCTTCTCGTTCTCTTATTCTATATGTCAAGTCTTCAAGCTGCGCATATTCTGTCAACTTAGGTTGCCATTTTCTTTGGTTGGGACCTCGCCCGTTTTCCATTTGGGGGCTAACAAAACACGGGCTGCAGTCGTGGCATACATAAATAACCTTTTTTGACACCTGGGTATTTCAGTCTGAATTATCCCCAACAGAAAAGACTCTGCGGGGTTTTGGACTACAATTCTCATCAGCCCCATCTATCCTGGCTGTTGACAAATGCTATAGTACAGCAGTGTGTGAACTGTTGTACGAACTGTTGCAAACACATTTGAATAATGTACTTGTACAAGCATTTGCAGAATTGCACCAAAGGGATCCCTCTGTGATCACTGCGAAACATCACAGCATTGTCGCTCCTAATGTGTGAGGAAACATCTATGATGACCACCACTTTAAGAACCAGGGCATTATACAAATAGTGCTCTTTGGGGAAATGTTGACATACTTTAAATAAAAGCACCAATTCTAAGTAAAATTATATTGCCAAAAAAAGGGGGGGATACTTACTGTACCAAAACTTTAACATACTGTGAGCATTCTCTTCGACATTCCCATCAAACCAGCACCTCCAGAAAAAACCCTCATGGTGGAAAGTTACTCTCTCTTCCTGTATAAAAGAAACATGTAAATTGCTATTCACCAACTGGAGCTCTACTCCCTGTGCAAATATAGACACATACAGGCAAGTAAGAAATAGAAAAAAAATGTTAATAAAGGTTTCTGAAGACGCCTACAAAATTATGGGGAGGGGGGGTTAATATCTCTGCTGGTTCTGAACGTAACTGACCAAAATGAGAATCACATAATATCATCTCCTGGATGTTAATAGTATTTAGATGAGGCTCACAGTAACCTATACAGAGTGTTCCTCATCTGTAAGAGATATTTCTGGTGAGAAAGAAGCAAGCACCTTTGTGGTCCTACTGCAAGATGCCATTCAGAGGAATAAAAATATATACTAACCCTGGTGTCATTCAAGCCTTCAGAACACCTTCCAACCTCTGTAGCAAGAAGCCAATAGTCCGTTCCAAAGGCAACCAAAAAGAACAAGATTCCGAGAGCTCCAAATAAGCCTCCAAAAAAGATCCCGACTCTCAATTTCATTGCTGATTTGTTTGTTTGTTTGTTTGTTTGTTGTTGTCCTTTGACAAAACGGACGTGAAAGATTTATAATATACTTTTAGTGAGAAAGAAAAACCTCCCCCGAAAAACAGCGCATTGAGGATTAAACTGCCGGACCAGAAGTTCTTCCGAAAGAATTGAAGTCTTGAAAGAAGTTGTTTTTTTAAAAAAAAAATCTTTCTCAATGGGTTTCCCACTTGTGCTGTGGTTTGATTAGTGCTCCATTAAAGTGCAGCCTAACGAATAGACAGGACTTCTATTTTAGGACACTCCATGGAAGAAGGAACTTGACAGGCTTTCCCTTCGCTAGGAGTGGCCAGCCCAAAATAGCTGACCTTCCCTTAGCTGGGTATTGACTGGAAATATTGTGGCACTTGGTGCATCAACAGACCTGGAAGAGGGATGAAGTTACTGCGTGCCCTTGTTACTCGGCGCAGGTTTGAGTTTCAACTCCAGCAAGCATGTACGCCATGTAATCAATGTATCTACCGCCCATAAGCAGGCAAGGAATTGGCTCAGCCTCCATCGCAGACAAGCACACAAAAGCACAGAGCCAAGCTGAGACCCAGGAACATACACGCTACACTGAAAGCTTGGGCCTCATTGATCGACGAGCACACCCACACAATATCAGGTGTTGTTACAGAGCTTTCTTGACGGGTTAAAAGTGACAATTTAGAATAGATTTAGAAAACTTATTGATTAGAATATTTGTGTGAGATTGTATGGGGAAAATACAGAATAACAGATACAATCTTGCTTAAAATGTATATAGGAAGTGCAGTGTAAGCGATGGAAGTCAGTCAATGAAATTTTATTAATATTTTCATATTGAGATATTTGTAGAATAAATTTGGAAGAAATTCTTTCAACTTTTCTTCTTTTTTCTTTCTATTTTTTCTTTTTTTCTCCTTTGTTCTTTTTATATATTTGTGCTTATCTGAAATATGTATGTATGTATTTGCAATATTTTGCTTATCTTTTGCAATAATTATTTTAAATAAATTAATAAATTTTTAAAAAGTGACAATCTATCAACCTCTTGCTCCACCCACCACCCACCGCCCCCCAGAAAAGGAAATTTTATGCCTTGATCCCAAACCCATAGCTAAAGTCTACTTCATAGCAGCAGAACCAGCACCAGTAGACTTGGCGCATTTGCAAACAAAAGGAGAAGCAGTCATTGGCAAGCATGCATGCCCGACAAGCTATTCCATTGGTGGCAATGCTGTGCTTCCTTCAAGCCAAATTTCAGAAGGGAAACAGTGGAGACGGGGAGCCTGTAGGTGCTACTGAAGACCTTTCTGGATGCAAAGGTTTCTGAGCACCATGATAGTTGACCCCTTTTATATATATACAAAGAGATACAGTGGTACCTCAGGTTAAGTACTTAATTCGTTCCGGAAGTCCGTTCTTAACCTGAAACTGTTCTTAACCTGAAGCACCACTTTAGCTAATGGGGCCTCCTGCTGCCACCGCGCCGCTGGAGCACGATTTCTGTTCTCATCCTGAAGCAAAGTTATTAACCTGAAGCAATATTTCTGGGTTAGCGGAGTCTGTAACCTGAAGCGTATGTAACCTGAAGCGTATGTAACCCGAGGTACCACTGTACAGCTTTTTAGCCACACTTCAGAATCCTTTTTCTATTTTACGCCAAAACTATGCCTCAGATTTAAACCTCTCTAAGGCCCACATGTGTTAACTGCTTTGTTACAAATGAATATATATATATTGAACATCTAAATAAGAGAATTTCAGGTATATTCAGTATCCCTGAATCAGTGGAAGTGATGGCAATGTTTTTTTCTCCTTTGTGAAAGTTTAGATCTTTTAGGAAATGGAACGTACAATTGCAATAAACTTGGGGGGGGGCAAAACAATTTCCTATGACTCTCCTACAATGTCCACCACAGTTTCTCTCTACCTAGCGCCCATGTCCGGCCATTTTGTAAAACTTTTAGAATTCCATTCTTCGGAAGCTGTGCAATTCACTTTCAGAGGTCACTGTTTCATACGTTTTGCTTATGAAACTAACAAAATAAACACTGCCCACCTCATGAATCTTTGTGGGAAATCTCGCAGTGGCATCTCTTACACTAAAATTAAGCCCTGATGTTTCGTTGTAAGAAATAAATCGTAGCCTTTACAGCCATGGCCTCCAGCCATATGGAAACAATTATTCGCTCCCCTGATAAAGATAAAATCTTTTAAGATTCAGATTTTTTTTCTTAATGGAGAAGTTACTGGGCCAAATATATGTTTGGTTAACCATACACACACTTTGCGTTTCCTGGGGTTCGATCTGGCATATTGTGCCTATCTTTCCGTTGCAATCCTATATGCACGCTTATGTTGAAGAAAGCTCAACTGAACATCATAAATTGGATCCAGACTGAGGATATGTTCACAATACTGCTTTGCTCGGCATCCAGTCAGGGCCAGATTCAGGTTTGATGAGTACCTAAGCTACTGAAGGTAATGGGGCCCTTTATATGTCCAGCTGTCCTTTTTTTTTTTTTTAATAATTTTTTTATTAAATTTTTCCATAATATCTCCAATCATACAATTTTCCAAATCACATATTTTGACTTATTGAACCTCCCTCAACTCCTCTGACAATCATCCGTAGTTAAATTTCTATCTTCACATTCCTTAATTATAGTATCGCCTTTAAGTAAAATTTTTCTGTCCTTATTTACATTCTTACAATATTCCTTATTTTTTTCACAAAGCTTCTTTAAAACACACTAGCGTTGTTTGTTCCTCACATACAGTCTTCAAATATTCTCTGAATTTTCCCCAGTCCTCTAGTAACTTATGGTCTCTTTGAAGTCTGATTTTTCCAGTTAATTTGTCCAGTTCTGCATAGTCTGTTAGTTTTGTTCTCCATTCTTCCAAAGTCGGTAGTTCTTCTTGTTTCCATTTTTGGGCCATCAATATTCTCGCTGCTGTTATTGCGTACTGAAAGAGTTTACAGTCCCTCTTATTTATTTCATTTTTAGTTATTCCCAGTAAAAAGGTTTCTGGTTTCTTTACAAAGCTATATTTCAGCATTTTCTTTAACTCATTATATATCATTTCCCAGAACCCCTTCACTTTCTTACACTCCCACCACATATGAATAAATGTACCCTCTTTCTCTTTACATTTCCAACATTTGTTACAGGTTTTGTACATTTTTGCCAACTTAACTGGTGTCATATACCATCTATATACCATTTTCATAACATTTTCTTTTAACATAGTACATGCTGTAAACTTCAGATTTTCATTCCATATTTTTTGCCAATCTTCCATATCTATGCTGTACCCTAAATCTCTGGCCCAATAAATCATTACCACTTTGACTTCCTCATCCATCGTGTGCCATTCCAGTAAAATTTTATACATTTTTGAGATTATCTTACAATCATTATTAACAATTTCTGTTTGAAATTTCGAATCTTTTTCTTTATACCCTTTTTCTTTCACATCCTTTTTAAACATATCACTTATCTGATAATAGTGCAGCCAGTCAAATACATGTTCTTTTACTTGCTCATATGGTTTCAATCTCCATTTCTCTCCTTCTTTCACCACCAAATCTCCATAAGTAATCCAATTACTCCTCATGTTAATTTTCTTGACTCCCATAACCTCTAGTGTGGATAGCCAATGTGGAACCCCCATTTCTAATAAATTTTTGTATCTGTCCCATACTTCAATTAACAATTTCCGGAAGATATGGTTTTCAAACGATTTGTAACCCTTTTTCTTCTCATGCCATAGATACGCATGCCACCCAAATCTGTTATCAAATCCTTCTAGATCCAATAGTTTTGTATTTTTAAGTTTTATCCATTCTTTTAACCAGCAAAGACATGATGCCTCATAGTATAACTTCAAGTCTGGCAGGGCAAAGCCTCCTCTTTCTTTTACATCTATTAGTAATTTATATTTAATTCTCGGCTTTTTGCCCTGCCAGATATATCTTGAAATCATTCTTTGCCATTCCTTAAAAATCGTTACTCCTTTTAGTATTGGAATCATCTGAAATAAGAATAACATCTTTGGTAGCACGGTCATCTTGATCATTGAAATTCTACCCCAAAAGGATAGTTTTAACCTTCCCCATACCTCCAGATCTTTCTTGATTCCATTCCACACCGGAACATAATTGTTCTGAAACAAGTCAATATTTTTTGGAGTTAACCATATTCCCAAGTATTTAACCTTTTTAGCAATTTCAATACCCATTTGTTGTTGCAGCACTTCCATCATTGTTTGATCCATATTTTTAATTATAATTTTAGTTTTTTTCCTATTTAAAATAAAGCCTGCCACCTCACCAAATTTTTCAATTTCCTCTAACACTTCAGTTGCACTATTCATCGGATCTTCCACCATTATAACCAAATCATCGGCAAAGGCTTTAACTTTATATTCATTTTGGCCTACTGTCACCCCCTTTATCCTTTCATTTTTCCTAATTGAATTCAGAAAGTCCTCCAGGACCATTATAAACAATAAAGGTGAGAGCGGACAGCCCTGTCTAGTACCTTTTGATATTTTGATTTCTTCTGTTATCACGTTATTTACTATCAGCTTCGCCCTTTGTTCAGTATATATTGCCTTAATTCCATTAAAGAAATCATTCCCCATCTCCATATATTCTATATTTTTCAACATGAAATCCCACGATACATTGTCAAATGCCTTTTCGGCATCTACAAACATTAACATTGCTCGTCTCTCATTCCTGGCTGTCAGATATTCCAAAATATTTATTATATTCCTCACATTATCTCTCATCTGTCTGCCAGGAAGGAAACCCGCTTGGTCCTCATGAATGATTTCTTGTAAAACCTTTTTTAATCTCTTTGCCGTTATTCCTGCAAAGATTTTATAGTCCGTATTTAATAAAGAAATCGGTCTGTAATTCTTTACTTGTGTTGGATCCGCGTCCTCTTTTGGAATAAAAGTTATAAATGCGTCTTTCAAGGTCTCAGGAATCTCTCTCTCTTTTAAGATATTATTCATTACTTCTTTTAATGGTGTCGTCAGTGTTAGTCTCAACTCTTTGTAGTACCTTGCTGTAAAGCCGTCTGGTCCTGGGGTTTCCCGTTTTTCAGTTCTGCTATTACCTCCTTAATCTCCTCAATGTCAATCGGGGTGTTCAGCCTCTCTGTTGCTTCTGTCGGGTTCTTTTGCACCTCTTTCTCTTTTAAATATCTTTCTATTTTCCTCATGTTGTTCTTTTCTTTGTTCCTATACAATTGTCTGTAAAAGTCCAGGAATCCTTTTCTGATACCTTTAGGGCTGATTATCTCTTCTCCTTCCACTTTAATTTTGTTTATTGTACTTTGTTCTTTCCTTTTCTTGATCTGCCAAGCAAGCCATTTTCCTGATTTGTTTGCAAATTCAAAGTTCTTTTGTCTTAATTTTTTAATGTTCCATTCCACCTCTTTGTTTATTATCATTGCAAATTGGGTTTGCAAGACCTTGATGCTTTGTTTAATTCTTGTATTGTTTGGTTTTTTAATTAGTTTTTGTTCATTTTCCATAATTTGTTTTAAAATCTCTTTCTTTTCTTTCTCTCTGTTCTTCTTTTTGATTGAATTTTGTTGTATAAGAAACCCTCTCATCACCGCCTTGCTTGCATCCCACACTATACTCATCTTCGTTCCTTTGTTACAATTGTCCACAAAATATTCATTCAGTTTCTTCTGTGCCTCTTGTACAAATTTTTGATCATCGAATAGATAATCATTCATTCTCCATCTGAATGTTCTTTCTTCAGAGCCTTTGAGTTCTAACTTGATCGGACTATGATCTGAGATTACTCTTGGTTCAATTTCCACTTGAAGGATTCTTGGGGTTAATTCGCTTGAAATCCAAATTTGATCAATTCTAGACATCGACTGATTTGGTTCTGAGTAAAATGTAAATTGTTTTTCCAATGGGTATCTTAGCCTCCAAATGTCTATTAAATTACAATTTTTTACCATTTCAAAAAATGTTTTTGGTAGTTTACCTTCTTTCGTTCCACTGTCTCTCAGTCTATCCATTTCGTTGAAACTACCCCATTCATATCTCCCATCACAATTATCTTTTGGTCCACTTATTCCAACAATTTTTCCTCCAAACTTTTGTGGAAATCAGTTTTATTTCCATTAGGTGCGTAGATCCCGACAATTATTAATTTTTCACCTTGCCAATTAATTTGAACAGCAATAATTCTTCCTTCTTCATCCTTAAAAATTTGCTGGGCTTCAATTTTACTTTTTATATACAAAATCACTCCTCTTTTCTTTGTCTGAAGATATAAATTCATTTCCGAGTCTTTTGTTAATCAGAATTCTCCTGTGCCTCTTTGCCACATGTGTCTCCTGCAGACAGATTATATCTAAGTTTTTTTTCTTTAGAAATTGTTCCACCTTATTCCGTTTTTTTTTGTCGTTCAGTCCATTAATGTTCCAATTCCATATTTTTAACGCCATATTGTTTCCAATTAATAAAAATGATAATAATTTTTCCTCTAATTTATTTTATTATAATCTTTCCTCTTCTTCCTCTTCTCCTTCTTCTTCTTCTTCTTCTTCTTCTTCTTCTTCTTCTTCTTCTTCTTCTTCAGGCTTTTCTCCAATTTTCATCTTCTCCCCCAGATCCTTCACTCTTTTAACATCCACTCCTCCTGTTGCTCCTTTGACTTCTTCTTCTTCCTCTGTTAGTAATTCTTTATATTTTCTCTGGAATTTGCCTGTCTCTTCCGGGCTGGTCAGTCTGTGCCTCTTATTTTTGTAAATAAAAGATATCCCTTCTGGGAACTCCCATTATCCCTATATTGTTCTTTTTGAGAATTTGCACCTGTGGCTTATAGGGGTCTCTCCGTTTTAACAATCTAAATGGAATATCTTTAAAAATGATTATGTAACTGCCATCTATAGATAATCTTTTTTCTCTATTTTTTTGAAGTACCAAATTTCTCATGTCTCTATCCTTAAAAGTTATAAGACAGTCCCCTGGAAATTTTCTTGCCTTAGTCATTCTCACTTTCATTCTGAAAGCATTCTGTACTGTACTTGCCCCCTCCTCTACTTGTAACTCCAACCATTGTGCCAATTCTGTTACTAATTTTTGTCTGATATTCTCACCTTGGCTTTCTGGTACCCCCCTCAGCCTTAAGTTGACTTCCCGTTGCCGAAGTTCATTCATGGAGATCGCATCCCACATTTCTTCTTGTGATTTATTGGTTTCCAAGAGACCTACCCTGATTTTATCATCTTCACGTTTCAATTCCTTCATTTCCAATTTTGTCCTTTTCATTCCTTCCTCTAACGCATGAGTTCTCTTGGATACCTCTTTAATTTGCCCTTTCAATTCATTTACTGTTTCATCTATTTTCTTGTCCATTTTCCCAATCTTTGAGTCCACCTGTTCTATTTTTGTTTCCAAATTCTTCTCACTTTGTCTGATCTCTGCAAACATTTTTAATATTACGGTTCTGAAATCTGATTCTTGCTTAGACCCCTTTCTTTCTGCCGGAGTCCCCCATCCCCACCTTTCTTTGGTGGATGAGACATTTTGTACAAATATGTTAGTAGTGCACCAATTAAGTATAAGACCTATTTCAATATTAGAATCACCAATCCCCAAAAAAGAAAATATAAATCAGTTTTACAAATATTTTACAAAGCTGAGAGCAAATTCCAATCAATTAAATTCACTAAAGTTCAGTATATTTGGTTCTGATGTATTTATAATAAATAGTTTTGAATAAAGTTCCAATATCTTTGTCTTTTTGGCACCAATTAGGCTAATCCACCAATAGGATAATCCGAAAGCCCCCCCCCAAAAAAAGAAACCAAAATTCAAATTGTAATCCCTCCGGGGGTATCCAAAGTTTAAGTTGAAATCAGATGCTTAGATCAACTCTTAAATCTTCATGCCTCCATTTAGGCTATTCCTTATAGAGTCATTTGTAAAATATTTTTTTAGAACCACTCTTAGTCTTCTTGCCCTCAATTGGGCTAAATTCCACAGAGATTCAGACCAGCAAAAGGTTCCAAAAGAAATTCAGGCAGACCAGAGTTCATCCCCCAAAAGTAAAAATCCAACCTTCAAAAACGACAGGCCAGCCCAGGGAGTCCAGCAAACACCAGAAAAACAAGTTGTAATTTCTCCCCCATCCACCAGGAGTCCACCATCCGGCAAAAAAAAAAAGAAAAAAAGAGAAAAAAAAGTCTGCCCAGCTTTTGTTTTAACTTCCCAAAAACAATGGCAATAGTGGCCTGTCCATAAAAATTATTTAGAGTTATTTAAGGTTGTCTGAAGTTATTTATGGTTATGTAAAGTCAAAATCTCGAAGGAAAAAGCACCAAAGACGCACCTTCTTCCCCCTTCCTCTTCCAAAGCACACAAAGACAATGAGCAATGGAGTCTAAACAATGAAACGATGGAATCTTCCATTGTGCAGAACTTTCAAAGTGAAACTTGATTTCCCTTCTTTCCCACCATCACAAAGAGGACTAAAAGTAACAAAATATTATCCCTTTGCTCCCCCTCTACTTTCCTCTTTTGCCAGTTATTTTGTATCTTCAAATGTAATCAGAGAAAGTTAGAGAGGAGAGAGAAACTTTGGCCGCTAGCGTCACTCACGTTTTCCTCCGCTTTGTTTAGATCTCTGCGTCCGCGATGATTTCAGATAAGAATTGAGCTCTTTTTGACTTCCTTTTGTTCAAATCTTTCCTTAAATGACATCCAGATTACTTTTGTCCTTTTTTTGAGCTCGAAATTCCTTTTTTTTGAGAATCCAGCGCTTCTCCTACAGGCTCGGGGCTTCGCTTTTTCGGAGATAGCTATGGCTTCCCTCAGCCCGCTTCTCCCCCCGCCGTACTCTTTGCTCCAAACCGGAGTTACCTGACGGCCGGGAGGTCCGCGTTTTGGCTCCGCGGGAACCAGTGTATCTGAACACCCTCCAGATACTTTTCAGGGGACCACGGCGCCCTGTGGAACCCCTATTTTTCTCCGAAAAGCTCGGGATTCTCTGCTGGGAAGAAATCCCTGCCTGAGTCGGAGTCGCGCTGAACCGGAAGTCCAGCTGTCCTTTGTCAACAACAAATTGTCGCTGTTTTTTGTGTTGAATATATGCTATATGGTAATTTATGGACATATAAAAAAGCAGAGACATCACATTGCCAGCAAAGGTCCGTATAGTTAAAGCTGTAGTTTTCCCAGTAGTTATGTATGGAAGTGAGAGCTGGACCATAAAGAAGGCTGATCGCCGAAGAATTGATGCTTTTGAATAATGGTGCTGGAGGAGACTCTTGAGAGTCCATGGATTGCAAGAAGATCAAACCTATCCATTCTTAAGGAAATCAGCCCTGAGAGCTCACTGGAAGGACAGATCCTGAAGCTGAGGCTCCAATACTTTGGCCACCTCATGAGAAGACTCCCTGGAAAAGACCCTGATGCTGGGAAAGATGGAGGGCACAAGGAGAAGGGGACGACAGAGGACGAGATGGTTGGACAGTGTTCTCGAAGCTACCAGCATGAGTTTGACCAAACTGCGGGAGGCAGTGGAAGACAGGAGTGCCTGGTGTGCTCTGGTCCATGGGGTCATGTAGAGTCGGACACGACTAAACGACTAAACAACAACAATTTATGGACCTAATAGGTATCTAAACTATTTGCACATAACAAATAGGAGCCTACACAACACAAAACACTGTTGCTATATGTAGATTTTATTTGTTTTTTTATCTTAGATTTTGGAAATGTACATCCAGTGTTATTGTTTTTTCTTTATTTTTGGGGGGGCCCCAAGAGAGTGGGGCCCTAAGCTATAGCTTGTTTAGCTTATACATAAATCCGGCACTGGCCCAGATTGCAATTGCCCAGGCTGCCTAAACGCCATGCATTTAAAGCCAGTCCACATACCCCTACCCCAAGGAATCCTGGGAACTGGGGTTTGTTAAGGGTGCTGAGAACTGTAGCTCTGTGCAGGGTAAACAATTGCTAGGGTTATTTGCTGGGGGGATTTTAAATGTGCTTTCTTTTAAAAAATGTATACAGCGAGCTCGTGACAGACTCAAGCTTCAGAAAAGGAACCAGTAATGTCAAGAGGTCATGCCTAGAAAGAGAGCTATGACTGTGTGTTGCTGTTCAGCAAAGATAGGGCAATATAAGAATGATGAGCCAAACAAGCTTCAATCCGACTAGAAAACTTAAGCCACATTTGCTTTGTCCTGAAGACTGGTGGTACACCTATGCGCACCAACCACATTTCTTAACACATTTCTATTACCATCCAGAAGAACAAGGGGTTCTTCTTTGATTACAGTTTGAATCAGAATCATAATGAAATATACTCAGAGTCGCAAGGTGATTTCATGCTCTTTATTCAGCTCATAGTGGTGAGGAGGAATGAATGAGAGTCCCCTCAAAGTATCTGCTTTATATACATTATTTACACAATGGGCTACACATGATTGGCTAATTCCGGAATTCTACTGTAAGCCAATCAGGTTGTGGATTCACTTCTATCTGGAGCATGATTGGGTAGTTCCTGCCAACCAATCATACTGCTGCATTGTTCTAGGACCAATCAGACTGCTGCATTCTGAATCCTATTGTTCTAGGACCAATCAGACTGCTGCCTTTTGGATCCTATTGTTCTAGGACCAATCAGACTGCTGCAGTTTGGATCCTATTCAACTCAGTACATAACACCCCTCCCCTCTAAGTTCCAGTCCTGCCCGGGAGGTCGCATTCATAGTCCTCGAGGTACGCTGGCGGCCTACGTGTGCGTTGCGGCCTGGGGTGTTCCCTGGTCCGGGGTTCAGGTTCTGGCTCGTGTTCCAAGGATGCTGGCTGTGATGGGGCTATTTGGTCTGGCGCAACCGGCTCGCTCAGTCGTGGTTCTGGTTCCGGTGTCCTTTCGGCCTCGCAGGTCCTCTCTGTATTTACTGATTCTGCCTCTCCTGCTGGCCCCTCGTGCTCTATGGGCCTCACTGCCCCTCTGTTCCCTTGGGACTCCTCTGACCTTTCCTCCTCCTGGTTTTCTCCCGGGAATCGTCGCCGTATCTGGTCGCAGTGGCGGCGCCAGCATTGCCCCCCATCTGTTAGCACCTCATACGACACGGGGCCAGTGACCCTGGTGACTGTGGCGGGTACCCATGCTGGGCCTGCCCCAAAATTCTTTGCGTACACTGGGTCCTGGGCCTCGAAGGTCCGGGGGTTCCTGCCTTCCCCCACCACTACCTCATCCTGAGCTCTATCGGGGTGAAGGCGGTCCAATCTGATTGCAAGGCGCCGACCCATTAGTAGTTCAGCGGGGCTCCGGCCAGTCGTTGAGCTGGGGGTGCTGTGCTGTGCTAGAAGGAATGTGGCAAGGCGGTACTCCCAATCCCCTTGCGTCATGCGGCGAAGGGTGTCCTTGGTGGTCCGCACCATGCGTTCTGCTTGGCCATTGGTGGCAGGATGGAATGGTGCCGAACGGATGTGGCGGATGGCGTTCTGCGCTGTGAAGGTTTGGAATTCTCCTGACGTAAATGCAGTCCCGTTGTCTGAGACGAGAGTGTCAGGGAGCCCGTGGGTTGCAAACAGCCTGCGTAGTACCCGGATGGCTGCGGACGTAGAAGTGGACGGTACCAGTGCGACTTCCAGCCATTTGGTGTAGGAGTCCACCACTATGAAGAATGTTTTCCCCTGAAAGGGGCCAGCGAAGTCCACATGCAGGCGTGACCATGGTGCTCGGGCGGACTCCCAGGACTGGACTGGGGCCCTTGGGGGATCTGGGCGGGATTCTTGGCAGGCCTGGCAGTGTTTGACCCAGGCCTCTATCTCTCCGTCGATCCCCGGCCACCACACATAACTCCTGGCAAGGGCCTTCATTCTTACTACCCCTGGGTGTGTCTCGTGTAGGGCTGTGAGGACCCTTTTGCGGAGGGGCTGGGGAACAACGACCCTGCTTCCCCATAACAGGCACCCCTTGTGGGCCGACAGTTCATGTTTGCGGGTTGTGTAGCCGGCGAATTCTGGCCCGGGGCTGCTGCTGGGCCATCCCCTCCACACCCAGTCCAGGACCCGGGAGATGACCCTATCTTTCTTGGAATGGTGTGCAACTTCTTGTGCCTGAATGGGGCGGTCGGGAAGCAGCTCCAGGCTCATAACCTCTTGTGCAGGTGCTGGGTCGGGGCCTGTTTCCGGTAGTGGTAGCCTGCTGAGGGCATCCGCATGGCCCATCGCCTTTCCCGGACGGTGAATCAGTGCATACTGGTAGCTGGCAAGGAAAATTGACCACCTGAGGACGCGAGGAGACAGCACTTGGGGGGTCTGCTTTTCAGGGGCAAATAAGCCAAGCAACGGCTTGTGGTCAGTCACCACGGTGAAGGGCCGCCCGTACAAGAAATCATGGAATTTTTTTACTCCCTTCACAATTGCCAGACCCTCCTTGTCGATTTGCGAGTAGTTCCGCTCGGTTGCGTTGAGTGTCTGGGAAAAGTATGCCACCGGTACCTCTCTTCCATCCGGGAGTTGGTGTCCCAGGACAGCGCCAATTCCATAGGGCGAGGCATCGCATGCTAGCACCACCGGCAGCCTCTCGTCGAAGTGTGCCAAGACCGAGTTTGAGACAAGCAAGTCCTTGACTGCCTGGAATGCGGCCTCCTGGCGCTGGCCCCACACCCAAGGGGCCCGCTTGTCCAGGAGTCTGTGTAGGGGCTCTGCTACCGCCGCCTTGTGGGGAAGGAAGGAATGGTAAAAGTTCAATAGTCCCAAGAAGGCCTGAAGTTCAGTCTTGTTCTTGGGCGCTGGGGCATCACAAATGGCCCGTACCTTGTCCCCAGTCGGGTGGACCCCTTCTGCGTCCACCATAAATCCCAGAAAGTCCACCTGAGGCACTCCTAGTAGACATTTTTCCCGCTTCACCTTGAGACCCGCCGTCTGGAAACGGTGCAGAACGGTGCGGAGGCGGTCCTCAAACTCCTTTGGTGTGGGCCCGGCAATCAACACATCATCGAAGAAGGGGGTGACGCCAGGAATCCCTTTAAGTAGAGAGTCCATTAGATTCTGGAATATGCCTGGTGCCACGCTGACACCGAATTGCAGCCGCTTTACCCTGAATGCTCCTCTGTGCGTCACAATCGTCTGTGCCTCTGCTGTGGCCTCATCTACTGGCAGCTGTTGATATGCTTGGGCCAAGTCCAGCTTGCCAAAAATTTTCGACCCAGCCAGGGTGGCAAGAACATGGCTGACCACTGGCACTGGGTATGCATGGGCCGTGAGGGCCTTGTTTATGGTACATTTGTAGTCTGCGCAGATGCGGACTGAACCATTAGGCTTGACGGGCGTGACGATTGGGGTTTCCCAGGGGGCATTAGGCACCGGCTCCAGCACTCCTTGCTCCACGAGCCGGTCCAATTCCTCGTCTATACGGGGTTTCAGGGCGAACGGGACCCGGCGGGCCTTGAGCCTGACTGGTCGTACTGCGGGGTCAAGCTGTAGAGCAATGGGGGGGCCCGTATACTGTCCCAATTTCCCATCGAAAACCCCCGGAAATTCCTTGCATATGGCGTCCACGTCCTCTTGTAAGCTAGTGTGGTTCACCCCGGTGACGGCTAGCCCCAGTGGTCCAAACCATGCCAATCCCAGTAAGCTAATGTAGGGGCCCTTGACCACAAGCAAGTCCAGTTGCCGCGTCCGCCCTCGGTATTGCACCCTGAAGGTCCCCACCCCCATTGTGGGGACCTTACGTTTTTGGAAGTCCCGGAGGGTGAATGGGGCCGGCCTGAGTTTGGGACCCCCAGTAGGACACAGTTTCCTTAAGGTCCTTGCCGAGATTATGGATAGAGTTGAACCCGTGTCAAGCTCCATGCGGCATGGGGCCCCCTCTATCTGTACGTCAACATAAATTTTCTCTACGTTGGGGTGGGGCAACTGGTATACCTGGAAGTCCGTGAGCTCTGTCGAGTTGCCTTGGTGCGTTGGGCCCCGGGACCTGGGGCTCTTGGATTGGTCATCTGATGCCTGGCGTCGGGTGGGCCGAGCCCGACACACCCGGGCGATGTGTCCCAATTTTCTGCACTGCCTGCACTCTGCGTTGCGGAAACGGCAGGTCCTCCTCTCGTGACTTTCTCCACAGCTTGCGCAGCTCCCTCCTTCTCGTCGAGGCAGCTGTGGTATGTGGGCTGCTTGAGTGCGCTGCTGTACTCGGTGCACCTCCTCCCTGTCGGATCCTGAGTCGTCGGTGAGGTCTTCGTGGTGGACCCTCGGTTGGGACAGCTGGCTCGGCCGTGCCTCTTGCGTCGACCTCTCGGCAGCTTCCGTTGCCAGGGCCTCCTCCAGAGCGACCTGGAACGTTAGGTCCTTCTTAGCGTAGAGGCATCGTTGCAGCTTCTCATCCTTCAGGCCACCGACGAGGCGGTCACGAAGCATGTTCTCCAGCTCTGAGAAGTTGCAGAACCGGGCGGCTTGGCGGAGAGAGGTCACAAACCCAGTTATGGTTTCCCCAGGGGCTTGCCGCTTTGCGTAGAAGGCATTTCGACGAGCCACCACTGAGGGCTGCGGCGAAAAGTGCCCCTTCAGCTGTTCCATTATTGTTTTGTATGGAACAGTAGCGACGTCTTCAGGCGCAAGGAGAGCCCGGGCGATTTCAAACGTCTCCTCTCCGCAGACGCTGAAGAATATCGCCCTCTTCTTGGCGTCTTCTTCGTCGGTGACCCCTTTGGCTTCTAGGAGGAAGGTGAAACGGGAGGCGTACGCTTCCCAGTCTCCCGATGCTGGGTTGAACGGCGAGAAGCTGTTGTCGGTTGCCATTCTGAGTTCCTTGTGTCCCGGAGCTGAAGCCTGGATACACGGTGCGAGGCAGCGGTGCGGCAAGTGGCGGTGCTGCGGTGCTGTGTGTGGCAGTCAGCTCAGCGGGATCCCACCTTCGTCGCCAGTGAAATATACTCAGAGTCGCAAGGTGATTTCATGCTCTTTATTCAGCTCATAGTGGTGAGGAGGAATGAATGAGAGTCCCCTCAAAGTATCTGCTTTATATACATTATTTACACAATGGGCTACACATGATTGGCTAATTCCGGAATTCTACTGTAAGCCAATCAGGTTGTGGATTCACTTCTATCTGGAGCATGATTGGGTAGTTCCTGCCAACCAATCATACTGCTGCATTGTTCTAGGACCAATCAGACTGCTGCATTCTGAATCCTATTGTTCTAGGACCAATCAGACTGCTGCCTTTTGGATCCTATTGTTCTAGGACCAATCAGACTGCTGCAGTTTGGATCCTATTCAACTCAGTACATAACACATAAGAATCTTTATTTGCATCAGCAATAAAATAAACTGAAGAGAGGTAAAAACTTAACTACAGAAAATACATTTTGGGGTTTTACATTATAATCAAATAATAGATCTTATTCTAATTGCCCCCACTAAAAATATTGCAGTTTGATATATAATCCATGAGGATAAATACACCCTTTTTCTTTAATCAAAAATAAGGATAATGGATTTGAGAAAACACTCCAAAGCCAACGTTATTAGGTCATCCAGCCGAAGTGTCACAAAGCTGTGAGAGACGGTTTTTTATTTTTATTTTACAAAAGGGTGAAGGGGAAAATATTTCTGTCAGAGTCACAGAACTTTAGCGCTGGAAGGAATGACGAGAGTCACCGAGTCCAACCTTTTGCTGAAATGAAGCTTACTTAGCCCAGTGTGGGGTTCTCCAGAGACTACAACTCCCATCATCCCTAGCGACCAGGTCAGGGACGATGGGAGTTGTAGCCCAACGGTGGCGGAAGCTCCAAGTTTGAGGCAACACCGGACTACAACTCCCATCGTCCCTTTAGCTAGCAGGACCTGTAGTCGGGGATGATGGGAGGTTATGCGACCCAAGTTCGGCAAAAAGCTCTGTCGAGGCTATATGCCCCGCCCATCCTCTCCTTCCCTCTCCTCACAAGCGAATGACGATTCCCCTCAGAACGCCGAGCCGGCGCTGCGCAGGCGCGGAACCTCTCTTAGACCCCGCCTTCGGGGGCGGGGCGGAGCGGCTGCCGCTCCCCGGCGGAGCCTCCCTGCTGTTCTCCCGGCCGCTGCGCCGGTTGTGTTTCCCCGTTTCCTGGTCCCCGCGGCTCCTCCGCCCTCGCATGGCGAATGGGAGGCGCGGCAGGGACCGGGTGCCGCCGGCGCTGCAGGGCGGCCCCCTCGGCGCGCGGGGGGCCGAGACGGAGGCGGAGTCGGCCGAAGAGGAGGTGGTATTGGCGGCAACGCCGCTGCGGATGCCCTCGGTGCCGTCGACGTCGTCCTTGCGCGGCGGCGGAGGGGTCACCTGGCCCAGCCGCTTCGTCCTCTGCCTCTACGCCGTGGGCTTCCTGGTGAGCTGGGCCTCGGCGGGCAAGGAGGCCGGGGGAGACCCCGGGGCCGGCAGGCGAAGCCCCCTGAGGGGGTCGGGGAGAGAGAGGACAGACCTCTCTCAGAAAAAAACACCCCCCCCCTTGAACTCGTGCCTACCGAGGAGAATGCACTCTGCACATGTTCAGAGGCGCGCGCGCGCACTGCACCGCTGGCTCCTCACCAGCTATAAAGCCTGCCACTAAAAAACCAGTCTTTTCTTCCCCCAAACTTCGGCCGCCCACCTGCTTTTGGACTACAGTTTCCCCCATCGTCCCTGACCACTGGCCCTGCTGGCTAGGGATGGCAATGTTTTAGGAACAAAATAAAAAATAAAATTCCTTCCAGTAGCACCTTAGAGACCAACTAAGTTTATTGGTATGAGCTTTCGTGTGCATGCGCACATGCCCTAAGCATAGCTGTCAACTTTCAGATTTGAAAATAAGGGATCAGCAGCCTCACCTGTCCTGGGGACAGTCTACGGGATATCTAACAATCCGGGATAGCAGCGGGAAAGGGTGCTGGACAGCTATGACCATGAGCACCAAATGTACACGGCCATTTGGAACACAGAAATAAAGAAAAGTCATCAAACCATCAAATCTAGCATGCGGGGTAGGGGGGCACCTCAGTTATGTAATTCGGCATTTGAATGATTGGTATTAGTAATTGTATTATAATTTTGTGTTATAATAAGGCTATTATTGGATTGTAACGCGGTGGCGCTGTGGGTAAAACCTCAGTGCCTAGGACTTGCCAATCGCATGGTCGGCGGTTCGAATCCCCGCGGCGGGGTGCGCTCCCGTCGTTTGGTCCCAGCGCCTGCCAACCTAGCAGTTCGAAAGCACCCCCGGGTGCAAGTAGATAAATAGGGACCGCTTACCAGCGGGAAGGTAAACGGCGTTCCGTGTGCTGCGCTGGCTCGCCAGATGCAGCTTGTCACGCTGGCCACGTGACCTGGAAGTGTCTTCGGACAGCGCTGGCTCCCGGCCTCTAGAGTGAGATGAGCGCACAACCCTAGAGTCTGTCAAGACTGGCCCGTACGGGCAGGGGTACCTTTACCTTTAACTGAAAATTAATCAAATGGTACAGTGGTACTACCAGGGATGATTTGGGGGGCACATGTCCAGGACCATGCCACTGCAGAATGAGCAGGACAGCCCCCTGCTCTCAGATGCAGTAGGGCTAGTTTATCACATCTGTAAGTGAAATGATGCACAGTGCTGTCTTGAAGAGTTCCTTCAGGCCTAAAATCCTAACGGCGTACACCATTAGGTGTACACACTACATTCAGCAACCATGCCACATAATTCACACACCCTCCCCACCCCCACAGTCCAGAGGTGTTCCTTAAATGGGAGTTTTATAAGCAAGTGTAGTCATATTTGTTTTATATTACCGGGACAGGTCTTTTCCTTGGGATGCAACAATAGAACGTGAAGCAAAAGCAAGTGATTACACAACATACTAGGTTTCTGTGTTGTGCAAAAGTTGCTGTGAAATTACAGTGACGGTACATAACTGTACATCACAGTGCATAACTGGCCTGGGTATATATATATGCTTAAGTCGCTGAAAATCTGTGTTGTCTGTTTCCAGGATTTCTTTGGTGTCAGCATGATTGTCCCCTTATTAAGCCTTCACATCAAATCTATAGGAGCAAGCCCAACAGTTGCAGGAGTGGTAGGTGAGCACGTCATCTAACCTTGTAAGCAATTGGAGGAAGTGTGCCTTCCTTTTCAGCGAAAGGCTGTGGAAACCAGCCAGTCCGAAGCAGCAGGGTCTCACTCAGAAGCCTCCAGTATAAAAATGTGCAAGTTGTCATTTAAGTTAGCAACAGTTGTTAATGGACCTGGGGATAGAAAATGAAAGACTCCCTATACCCTGCTAAGCAGCCAGCAGTGAGGGCCTTTTCTTGAAAGTCTGTCTGTGACATCACAAGGCTGGCTCTTGAACAGCTGACTTACTTGAAAGCCTTTAGCACAGAGCGCCTTTCACCAGTTTGGGTTGGTGTGCCCAGCTGAGACTTCTGGACGGAGATAGTCTGGCCATAGTTACCCATACGCTTGTTACACCCCCCCTGAAGTATTGCAAAGCATTATACAGTGTGGGAGCCAGTGTGGTGTAGTGGTTAAGAGCGGTAGATTCGTAATCTGGGGAACCGGCTTTGCATCTCCACTCCTCCACATGCAGCTGCTGGGTGACCTTGGGCAGGTCACACTTCTTTGAAGTCTCTCAGCCCCACTCACCTCACAGAGTGTTGTGGGGGAGGAAGGGAAAGGAGAATGTTAGCCGCTTTGAGACTCCTTAAAGGGAGTGATATCAAATCCAAACTCTTCTTCTTTTTCTTCTTATACACTGTGTTCTCTATGAAAATGGTTCTGAAACTTCAGTTAGAGCAGGTTGTGCTGACCAGAGTTTTGATTATTTACTTGCATCATTTCTTGCCAACTGTAGAACTTCTCTGGCTGCCTATTGACTTCTGGGCCCAGTTTAAAGTGCTGGTGCTTCTTTTTAAAGCCCTAAATAGGTTGGGACCTAAGTATTTGAAGGAATACCTTCCCTTCCCTCCCATACCAGCTGCCCACACACTAAAGTCACGTGGGCAAGTCCCTTTATTTCAGTGGGTATTCTCTGAGCATTACATAGTTGGATATCACCCTTTGTGATTATCATAAAAGAAACAGAAAGTCTAATGACTAAACCAGTTGTCATTTACATTTTGCATTACGTTACTAGTAAGGCGGGAAGAAGCTGGGCTTAATTATACCATAAGGGGGAAACTCACTACAACTGCTGTTTAGATATTAAATCTGTAAGGAAGAATCCTACCGAGAACATGCCGGGAGTCATATAATATCTCAGAACTCCATCTCTAACTTCAGAGCCAATGTTGGATCCTCCCTTTTGTAGAAACATCTAACTACCACCAGAGCTCTGGCATTGGTAGAGCCAAAGGCAGGTGGGGGGGGTGTTGGAAACAGTTTGGGGGCATGTTGGGCAAGACCAAGAATTGGCCTGGATCCAAACCATATTAGCAGCACAGGATGTTCCCAAACTGGGAAGATATTTAGAAAACCTTGTGAATTTCCTACAGTTTCCAGTGGGAAGGAAATGGTTGGTTGGTTGGTTTAAAAAATCAACAACCAGAAAAAGCGCAGAAAAATGCAAAAGTGCTCCTCTGCCTTTGTTTCCACTCTGCTGATAAGAGCCCTGATGAGAGCTTTGTCTAAGGCAATCAATCTCTGGGGCTTGCCTCCCCTTCCTTAGAACTGCAGCTTGAGTATGCTTAGTTGATGGCCATCACCACAGCTTATGATAGTGAAATTTGTATGTTTTATGTGAAGAAATGCTTCTTTTTCTCCTGCACCTATTCCAGTAATTTGCACTGATGTACCTGTGCTCTAACTTATTGAAGACGGTTTCTTTTTTCTTTCTCACCACTGTTTTCACACTATTTATATTCCCATGTGCAAGTCAAATTGAATTATTCCAAACTACTTTATGCATGTCAGCATCAGGAGACCCCAAAATCAAACCCTGAGTTTATAACTAAGGACTCAACACATTACAATCACTTAATTACGCAGTAAGAATATCAGTGGTTTGCCTTTATTGTGTTCAAATACATGCCAATGAGTTTTTACTTTACTGTAAAACCTCCAGTCTACTATACCGTTCCATTACATTGCCACCAAAGAGAACTCTGATCCAAATTAAATTTGTCTCATAAATAAACCTACAAAAGTTACCAGCCTGCAGCAGCCTGCTGATTTGTATGCTGCATACAGAGAAGGGGGACTTCCTTTTTCTTGTGATTGCTTCGTTTTGTGCTATGTTTGCTCCATCCCTCCTCCACCAATTTGCCCTCACATTTGTGGAATTCCATGCGCTTGCCTTCATGCAGTTCCTTGTTGCTAGTAGACAGGTGATACGCTTCAATGGCCTTTTTCCAAATTCAAACAAAAATGATATATCTGGAAGTGTTTCTTTTAGTAAAATTTAGAAACATGCTATTTCTCAAAGTTCTGAAAGTTCTGAAGTTTTGCTGTGCACAATTCTGGCCTTTAGTATATGTAACTATGCACTGTACTTGCCCAGTACAAACTGCATCCTGTCGTGGCCTCTTAAGATCAGCTGCCATCTGCTGCCCATGTCTGAATCAAGGACAGATAAGTTGTGGCCCTCCAGGTGTTGTTGAACTGCAACTCCCACCAACCCTGGCCCTTGTCCATGTTAGACGGGGTTAATGGGAGTTGGTGTCTCTAAATCTGATGGGCACCATGTTGGGAAAGGTGTGTTAAAATGGCATTGGTTCATAGACTGTTCCTGATTGGTTCAATGTTCCACGGCTGCAGAGTTCCATTGGGCTCAAGCAGTGGATTCAAGCTTCCCACACAAATTTGTGGGAAGGCAACCCCACACAGATTTGTCTGGCATCATATCCCAAGTATTGCAGAAAATATAAGGCATACCTTGGCTTCTTTCAGTGAGTTATTCATACCTCTTCTTTCATCTGTCTTTGACACAGACTCACTAAATGGTGGGATTTTTCCTATTATTTTATTTTATTTTTAAATTACCTAGCCGGAAGAGTCAGTGAGCCAAAGTTTGCAGCTGGAACAAGTCATTTTCCCCCTTCATTGAAAATCTGCAAAAGGCACTCGATATCTTTTTGTACGCAACCGCGCCAGCTAAAATAGTACCGTATATGCAAACAAATGGGGAGCAGGAGAAGAGATACCCACAAAAGAAATTTGGCAGAACAAATTGATAGAATACATAGAACTAGTAACCATGACCAGGAAAGTAAGGAATAAGGATGAGTTAAAGAGAAGAGTGGAGGTGTTTTGGAGATTATCTTAGAGGGTACAATATGCAATTCAACTTACTAGTACGAGTTAACATATGAGCAGCAGATAACAGAAAAAAGGAAGACTTGAGGTGATAATGGGTGAAATATCAGGATATGCCTCAGATCCAGATTTCCCTAGAATGTCACAGAGAGATGGATTGGGGAGTCTTAGGAAAAGAGCTAAGTGGTGGATAACATAAGATGTGTGTATAAAAGCTGGTAAATTGCATAAATAAAAGTTAGAATTGCATACATAAAGGTTTTTTTAAAAAAGAAAGTCTATGAAGTTATAATTCTACTCTGATTTTTAAAAATGCTTCCTTCACTTTTAGGATCTTTATATGGCGTTCTGCAGCTCATTTCCAGTACCTTAGTGGTAAGTTTGGTCACCATTTTTAATGTCTGGAATAGTGTGATGCAGTAGATAGAATGTTGTATTTAAATACAGGCATTCCAGCTTCAATTTCTTGTTGAACTCTTTAGCTTATTGGGTCACTGTGAGTAAGTCAGTATCTCTCAGCTGAGCCTGTCCCATAAGGTTAGTGCGACAATACATACATATGCTGTGGAAGTGATGTGATAAAAAACTAATCAAATTAAAAGTGTATTTTTTGAGTGGGATGCATAGTGACAGAGCTGGCATCTAAGAGCTCCATGGGTAGGCAAACTAAGGCCTGGGGGCCGGATCCACCTGAATCGCCTTCTAAATCCGGCCCGTGGACGGTCCGAGAATCAGCGTGTTTTTACATGAGTAGAATGTGTCCTTTTATTCTAAATGCATCTCTGGGTTATTTGTGGGGCATAGGAATTGGTTCATTTTCTTTTTCCAAAATATATTCCGGACCCTGACAAGGTCTGAGGGACAGTGGACCCCTGTCTGCTAAAGAAACGCAGGGGAGCTTCCATTGTTGTTCAACAAATGACCACCATATGGCAAACTGTATTTGAAACTCCTCCATTTCAAAAGCAATTTGTTGTGCATTATAGGTAGCCTCTTGGGCTGCCTTTATTTTTGGAGACAAGAGAGTAATTAAACCATTACTTCAGATTAATTTTGAAATTTCCGCATGTACTTCAAAATAAGAAGCTGCCCTTTCTGTAGCTGGACTTATTTATTGTTGTTACTGCAGTTCTAGAAAATTATCTAATACATCAGGGAAATGCCATGCGGTTCTTTAGCTTTTACAGGATGGGGTCCCTAAATGGTGGCATTTAGGTTCTTCCTCCCCCCCTTAATCCCAGCCTATAACCAAATGTTTATGTCTCCCCCTCCTTTTCTATAGCTCCAACACCAACCCAAGCAAAAATTGCTTGTTCAAACCAGATATCACAAAACACATTTTTACGTTTGTAATCATACCCGTGTTCAGTACTAGTCAGTGCCACTATCTATCTAAAATATCAACTTCTTTATTTAGCTTAGCTGTTATTGTCACACTATGTTGAGAGTGAAATTATTATCAGAATGCATTAAAACCCCACCCCTTCAATTAATGTTATTTATAATTCCATGGAAATAGGAAGTAGGCAGCTGTGTTGATTTGAACAGGCTCCTTTTGTATTATCCAGGGATCCTGGAGTGATGTGGTGGGAAGACCTTATTGCCTACTTGTCTGCATTATCTTCAGCGCATTGGGTTATTTTATGCTTAGTGTCTCCAGCAATGTGGTTTTATTTGCTGTCGCCCGGATTTTTGTGGGTAAGTAGCTGCTTGGGTATTCATACCCGAGCTCAGTTCATCTTTCAATCAGTAGTGGATAATCATAGCATAGTTCATTCCTCTTACTTCTGAGAAGCACAAATTCTGAAGAGTTAAATGCATTATATGTAATAGAGCCAGTTAAGCACTTTTAATACCATTTTCCCCCAGTGGGAAAGCTATATTTCTCCCATTTTAATTAAGGGGACAAGATTTGAAACGAGGGCCATGGTATGCCCATTCTTGCTATGAGTGATAGAATTATTCAGTGTAGGGCTGTTCTAATAATAATAATAATGATAATAATAATAATAATAATAATAATAATAATAATAATAATAATTATTATTATTATTATTTATTATTTATACCCCGCCCATCTGGCTGGGCCTCCCCAGCCACCCTGGGCAGCTTCCAAAAGAATATTAAGATACTGTGATACATCAAACATTAAAAGCATCCCTAAACAGGGCTGCCTTCAGATGTCTTCTAAAAGTCTGGTAGTTGTTGTTCTTACTTTTAGGATAGCTTTATCCTTCAAAAAAACCTTCCTAGGGTAGCTTACATTTGTTGTTGTTGTTGTTGTTGTTGTTGCCACAGTCAAAAGTTCCCAAAATGCAACCTTTTAATTTCATTATGGCATCATTGGTTAGCAAAGTGGGAGCATCTTGTCCTCCAGCCTTGTAGTAAAGCTAGCAACATTGCAAAGTATCTCCCGCCGGCTGTTTGCTAAAGGTATAGGAAATCTCTAAACAAGAACAGAAACAGCAATCAGTTGCAAAAAGTACATTCTAGTGGGTAAAGGGCACCAGGGAGATCCAGGTTCAAATCTTCACTCAGTCAGGAGGCTGGTTAGTTAATTTTGGACCTGTCACACACAACCTCAGCTGAACCTTGCTCACAG
Organism: Podarcis raffonei; assembly: GCF_027172205.1. Classification (NCBI taxonomy): domain Eukaryota; kingdom Metazoa; phylum Chordata; class Lepidosauria; order Squamata; family Lacertidae; genus Podarcis; species Podarcis raffonei. The sequence continues at coordinate 77,020,367 of NC_070605.1, read as the reverse complement.
GGCCTTTGTGAGGATGTGAGGGAAAGGCAGAATAAAAATGCGATAGAAACCATGAATTGCAATATTTTTAAGGCTGATATTATAGTTTCAGAATAAAAGCTATTTGATTTAATTTTGTCTTAAAAATAATCTTAAGTATCTGTGATTTTCTTCTCGTAACACTAATGCCCAACTTTAAAATGATCACACAATTAGTCACTTCTGGGGAGGAAGAAGACGAAGAGTTTGGATTTGATATTCCACTTTATCACTCCCCTTCAGGAGTCTCAAAGCTGCTAACATTCTCCTTTCCCTTCCTCCCCGACAACAAACACTCTATGAGGTGAGTGAGGCTGAGAGACTTCAGAGAAGTGTGACTGGCCCAAGCTAGAAATTGAAAAGTAAATTTTATTGCATTTTCAACTTTTCTTTGCTGCCTTTATGACATGGGTTTGACAGTTTGGGATCTGCACTTTTCTAAGTAAATTTCTTCTCTAAACACATTTCTCGTTCGTTTCTAGGTATTTTCAAACACACACACTCAGTTTCCAAAGTTCTCATCTCTGACTTGGTTTCTGAGAAGGACCGCCTCCGAGTAATAGGACATTTCAACGCCGCTGCCAGTATTGGTTTCATTCTGGGGCCTGTTGTTGGAGGCTACCTTACGGAGCTCGAGGGGGGCTTTTATATCACAGCTTTCATCTGTGCTTCCATTTTCATCTTGAATGCTGGTATGTTGCTTGATTTTTTTTTCTCTTGATGCCCCTCCTTTTACAACATAAATGTTGTTATTGTTATCAGTCTTTTGTATATTTATTGACCAACTGCAATAGTTGCATCAATTACGGATGAGGAACCTACAGCTCACAGACCCTCTCCATTTGTCCCCTGGGCCATTTTGGCCAGATGATAGCCATTTGCCCTACAAGTAATTGTCAGATCTCCATAGGCAGCATTCTGTTGTAGCCAATATAATAGATTCAGGTAGGTAGCCGTGTTGGTCTGACGCAATTGAAATAAATTAAAAAATTGTCCAGTAGCACCTTAGAGACCAACTAAGTTTGTTCTGGGTAAAAATCTGAAGAAGTGTGTATGCACACAAAAGCTTATACCCAGAACAAACTTAGTTGGTCTCGTAAGGTGCTACTGGACAATTTTTGTATTTATTTCCAATATAATAGGTAGCAGTGTGCGCTTGGGTTGTGGCAGGCATATGTTGCCCACAACAGTTTCTCTGCTTTGCCCCCAAAGTTTGGCTCCATCTTACGTCAGGCCTGTGTAATACATTTTGATGGGCACTAGGTTATTTCTAGAAAACCGGCAGCACAGCCTCGATTTGTAAAGGTGTCTCAATTTCCTTTGCAGGTCTTTTCTGGATTCTGCTATGGCTTGAAAAGAAAAAGCATGGTAATGACTGGAGCATTATTAACCCAGCAAAAGGCAGTCCCTTACCAGTGGCAAAGCTCAGCTTGCAGAAGGACCCTCTATCTCGCGAAGCCACAAGGAACAGTACACACCCCCAGACCTCTTGGGCTCAGATTGTCTCTGTGTTGAAGAGGATTCGCAGCATTACCCGTTCCGATCTGCGGGACGTCTTCCTGGTACGGCTACTGATGTCGATCGCAGTCATGCTTTACCATAGCAATTTTGTCTTGGCACTTGAAGAGAGGTTTGGGATCAAACCTAAACTCACCGGTTACCTCATAAGCTACAGCAGCGCGCTTGGAGTGGCTGCTGGCTTTCTGCTCGGACCAATTACAAGACTATATAAGCACAATACCTACGCCATCTTACTGCGGTCCACCATCTTCACCTGCGTGCTCACGATGATATATTCTCTCTCGAAGAACGTATGGGCGGTGGTCCTGTCCTCCACCTTTTTAGCATTTTCGACCACCATCGGACGTACTTGCATTACTGATCTCGAGCTGACTTTGGGGGGAGACCACGCCAGTGGTATGCTCATAGGTGTCGGTCAGTCGGTCTCGGCCGTCGGCCGCATACTTTCCCCTCTTCTGTCAGGAATCGCCCAGGAGTTCAGCCCTTGTGGGCCCCCCATTCTCGGGGGCCTGTTGGGATTTATAGCTGTTCTCATCATGGTCCTCAACAAATCACGATACACAGTCATCCGGGGCGCCAGAGTTAAAATGAGATAAGCTGTTAGTGCTGCTACTTAAAAAAGCAACACAACTGAGAGAAATGAAAATGTTAAGGGTTCAGGAGGACTGTTGTTGGGATGCTTTATAACGAAACACTATAGCGTCAAGGAAAGAACAGTTCCCTTATCTTTCATCCTGACCAGTAAACTTAACAGGTAAATTTGAGGCTGGTGAAGGGGCGTTAATTCACACAGCTAATAAGAAATCTTGCTGGTTGTAGTGCAAAGGGAAAGTTGCTGAACATTACATCTATTCAAATAATTTTAAATTGTGATTAAAATCCTGGTGTAGGTTTTTTAAAAACAAGTATGACAATAGGACTAGAGCCTGACTCCAGGTATCTGGTGTATTTCCAAAAGAAAAACAGAGAATGGAAGAGATGTTATCCATTTCTGCTGTGGTCCAGTTAGATCTCAAAATGTGGGGCAGACTTCCTTCAAGCCTCACACATCGTTGCCAGAAGATGCAGGGCAAGGTTTGGACTTTCTGCAGGGCTGTGGTCCTTGTATATGCTTGCAGAGGGAATGAATTTGTAGTTAACATGCAATTTATTAAAGGTGGTGTTCTACTGGTTGTGCCATCTTGGTTTGGAACAATTCTAACACTGAACACTTACTGGGGAAGGGGACCTTAATGACGAATGTGCTTTCGACTTGGGAAGAATACTACCACTCAGGGTCATCAGCTGTGGGGTTTACAAAGCCGCAGCAAAGACTCAAAAGCAGGAAGAGTCCATATTGGGGGTTTTCAATGAGTTTCCTACCTCCTCCTTTGCTACAGGACATCCTACACAAGTTGTTTCCTCTTTATTATGGTTTACTGAAGTGTTGTGTTTCAAGGAATGCATGTTTCCTTTATACTTGAAATAGTACAGGAATGGGGAAAGGCTGCTCTCTGCAGCAGACATCCTTAAAGGAGGCTTGTGACGGCGGCCACATATTTAAAAGAGAGTTTTAACTTGCTTGGCGGCAATTTTGTTGTTGAGTTTGGGGGCTTGGAGGAATTACCTGGTCAGGTTTGTCAGGAGCATTGGTTTCGTACCAAGTGTAATAATGTGATGTAACATGAGAGCATTGAAGCTGGAATCTGTATTACATGTAACTCAAACCTCAAGAGCCACAAACCTTAAACTAACGGTATGCCTTTTTGAAAACAAGTAGATGGAGCTTGCTTCAAAAATATATAGATAGGGATGTCCCTGTTTTGTATTCATCCGTCTTTGATCAGCTGCTTAAAATAGAAACAATTGTCCAATCAACTCCAGCTGAAATATAATGAAATATGGCCTGCTTTTTAGTTAAAATGGCACTGGCACAGGCTTGGACAACTTGGTCCCACTAAGATTAATGCATATTGTAGACTGCAATCTGAGGGAGGCAGCAAAAACAAGAACGCTTGGTAGGCTGCACTCATTTAATAAAACAGATAAGAAAAAAATGTGATGCATTTACAAAACAGACAAGATAGAATTGTCATCCGTACTAAGGCTGCAATTCTAAGCGTATTTATTTAGGGCCTAACTACATATTGCACACAAAAGCAAGGAAATGAACCTTGATGGCCTCACCATCCCAAAAAGCTAGTTGGCAAGGGATGATGTTGAACATTTTTTCTGCCTGCTGCTTCTGCACTCCAGGTTGCACCTCTTCCGCTTTTACTCTCCACACCCTCCAAATGAAAGTTGCATTTGTCATAAAATTTAAGGCTAGAATTTCAAAGCATGTGAGAGTAGCTGTGGTGAGATGGGGATCAGAGCAAAGAGGTGGTGAGTTGGGAGCTGGTTAAGTACCTCTGCCCAAGCGTAGATGCCTTCTGTTCTTAGGAACCTTTGCTTGCTTGAGTGCCGTCCAGGAAGAGGCTCAATTCCTAGGGAAATGTGCGTATGAACATTTACCTGCTCACAGTTCAAAACTGGTCTGCAAAGTTTCTTTTGAAACCGAGCTCAGAAAACAATCTTAACTACTTACATGATGTAGCAGAATAAACATTTAGGAATCATTTCTCGTATCTGTGGAGCATTCGGGACAAAGAACATCTGTAAAAAGAGTCCCTCAGGGATGCATTGTACTTCATTTGAAGGCAGTTTAAAATGGCTTCGCATTGTTCTCTTGAAAGTTAAGAGCTCTTGGAATTACATAACAGTGTTGGTAACTGGAAATAAAAGGGAAAAGAATGTCCACCTTTTCTGCTTGTCGTCAGTTATTGTTGTCTATTTGCTCATTATTCCAGCCAAAGTAATTGCTGGTCTATAAATTGCACATCCCACACAGAGGCTGTTCCAAACAGCTTCCATGTGTTGAGTATTTACACTTGTAAAGTGTTTACACTATTTTTTTATTATTATTATTATTATTATTATTATTATTATTATTATTATTATTTATATACCGCCTTATACCCGGAGGTCTCAGAGTGATTCACAGAACAAAATCAAAATATAAAAGCACAAAAATATATAATCGAAATAAAAACAATACCCCCCAAAAAAAAACCCACATTTTAAAGGGGCACTTGTAGAACAACTTGCTATATGGATTATCAATTGGAGTTTTCACACCATTACCAACTACTCCTAAGGCTGTTTGAGGTGATTGTGTCAAGAACCCTGTGGTGGTGGCAAGCCTTGTAGTTTAGCCATGTTATAAATCACAAACATTTTTGTACTAAATGATAAACAATAGTTACATCACATGTATAGAGTTTGGACTTCCTCACTTTGTCACTGCCTGGTTCCTCAAATATTAGTTTGTTATGTGAGGCATAAACTACCCACATTACTCTGCAATCTTCAATGGGGCTTACTCCAAGGTAAGTATGTATAGGACTCTGTCTTCAAACGATCAACTCTTCTCACAGAGCTTTTAATCACCATTAGCTGATGATTGATACTTTTGTATAAACATGAAGCATTCTGTGTTGGACGCGGGTGGCGCTATGGGTAAAACCTCAGCGCCTAGGACTTGCCAATCGTATGGTCGGCGGTTCGAATCCCCGCGGTGGGGTGCGCTCCCGTCGTTCGGTCCCAGCACCTGCCAACCTAGCAGTTCGAAAGCACCCTCGGGTGCAAGTAGATAAATAGGGACTGCTTACCAGCGGGAAGGTAAACGGCGTTCCGTGTGCTGCGCTGGCTCACCAGATGCAGCTTGTCACGCTGGCCACGTGACCCGGAAGTGTCTGCGGACAGCACTGGCTCCCGGCCTATAGAGTGAGATGAGCGCACAACCCTAGAGTCTGGCAAGACTGGCCCGTACGGGCAGGGGTACCTTTACCTTTACTATTCTGTGTTGGTACAGAGCAAACTGAAAAGAAAGTTGTGTTTTGTATCTTCCAACAGATGGCACTAGAGATTAGGTATTACTTCAGCAGTTCTGCTTCCAAAGCATCCGTAAACTTACTGCAGCACAAACCCAGGAAAAACTAGCCATTTTACCGCCAAATAAAGATGTATTATGCTATTAGAACTGCTTGGGAAATGTTTGTCAAAATCATATTTTTTCATAGCCCCATCCAGTTTATGCTTCATTTCACACTTTGCCATTCTGTATATATATCTTTTCATTTATTAAGCAAATATAACTGTATTTTCCGTGAAATAAAATCCAGATCCATAAAACCTACTGAGAGGATCAAATTCAATTTTGAAGTCAATAAACGAAACAATTTTGGACTGAAAACAACGTATTGAGGTGACTATCCAATCATGAGCTCATTTACTTATCTGTTCAAACTTTGTAGGTTTAAGACAAAAATGACAAAATGCTCCAGAAAAGTGCATATATATTTATAAATTAATATATTTCAAGTGATAAGTTTCAACAACTAAATCCAAAGAGTTGTTGGAATTATCAAGTAGAGGGGCATTTCTGACAATGCATAAGAGCAGTATATTCCCACTTTTCTATTACAGTACCACTTTTCTATTACAGTAAAAAGCATGGCAATAGAAACAAAAGCTTTTCCATTTACATCTTTACATAGTGTTAGAATTTGGGTTTCAGAAGCAACTTCCATATTGCATGGGCAAAATGATAAAGGCTGTACTGCGGCCTTAATCTCTTGCATTTGTTCAGTTTCACAGTTTGCAACACCTAATTGTGTTTCAGTGCATCAGGCACTCTTAGAATTGCTTTCTGAGGATGAATTCTTTTAAAAAGAAGTGCATTGTGCAATTTCTTAGTGCAACTTATACTGCAAACCTGCCACTGGCAAACACACAAAACACAATTTACATTCAAAAGTACTGTATCTAACTGATAAAACTTATCTTCATCGCAGAAGTTTAAAAACAAAATATAAAACAAAATAGTTGCATTATTTGGTTCCACAGAAGGTGAAGAGTTTTTTGTTTTTTTCACGTAGTGAAATAACATGATTTCTTTCCCTCCCATCCCCAACCAATACCCATGACCTTAAATGGCTCCATCTGTCCAGTTTAAAGTGCCTCCCTCTGCTGTTCATTGTTAATGGCTCCATTTAGCAGCTTTCAATATGGTTTATTCTCGGATTTATCACTAGGCCTTTTTGAAGCCTGTCGGATTAAACGAGGCGGTGGGAGTGGTTTGGCGGGTCCCTCATCTTCCGCTGACTCTTCTTCGTTCAGTGCGCCAAATGCTGGCCTTGGCAAAAGTGGTTGTCTGAAGCCTCTGTTTCCCTGGCTTGCTGTCTCTCTGTTGTTCCTCTCCGTTTCGTTTTTCCATTCCATCCTACACTGCTGCTGTCGAAGCCTCTGGTCTCTCAGAATTTTTCCTGCTTGGGATTTCAAATTCAGCACTGTGCTTTGATCAGATTCAGAATCACTGTCGTCCGGTACTGTAAATTAAAGTATATATTAATATATGCAAAACAAAATCTCAGCATGCCCAATGCTTCGCTACGCAAAGTACCATGATGTAACGATGGCCCTATTTGGGGGGTTAATCTAACACCGTTAACAATTATATGGGGTAGGGGAAAATCATACAGTGGTACCTCAGGTTAAGAACTTAATTCATTCTGGAGGTCCGTTCTTAACCTGAAACTGTTCTTAACCTGAAGCACCACTTTAGCTAATGGGGCCTCCCGCTGCCGCCACACCACCGCCACACAATTTCTTTCCTCATCATGAAGCAAAGTTCTTAACCCAAGGTATTATTTGTGGGTTAGCAAAGACTGTAACATGAAGCGTCTGTAACCTGAAGCATCTGTAACTGAGGTACCACTGTACTTGCATAAAGCAAGTGCCCTCCTACACATGTCTGCTTCCCCATATGTAGACTGGGGGCAGCAACAAAGTGAGTTCCCACTATCCTTCCCCACACATCATGTATTTAATCATGCAAGTGCCCAGGTGTAATGTATTACTAGTTTTCTAAAACTGTGGTGCATTTCATTACCTATGGTCCAGCTTCCTGCCATAGCCAAACGCATCCTTACACTGTCATTTTTTGCCAGCAAGTTTTTATTTGGAATTTAAGGTTTGCAGCAGCGGGGGGGGGGGGGTGTCTAATGAAAACGAAAGTTCATGCTACCACTGCTAATACCAAGTCTTACCACATGAGGGCACAGTCAGTCTCAGTACAGAAAAATGATGGGAGAAGGACATTTTGCAGAGGTTTTTACCACCCTCGCCACTTAACTTTGGGACACGTACCACATTATTCCCCAGCTCTGTAGTGAAAATTGCACAAGCTTACCTACCCAAAGCTGCCTATACTAGGGTTGCCAGATTTCAAACAGTGAAAATCCAGACAGAAAAGTTGTTGGTGTCCTCTCAAGTGAGAGGTCGCAGGACCAGTGGTCAGGGATGATGGGAATCATAGTCCAAAAACAGCAGCAGGAGACCCAAGTTTGGGAAACACTGATGGTGCATTGGAACTGAGTGCTTATTTACTTTTAAGTAAGAGATACATAGTTTTCAAAGCTATCTGTAAGGAATTCTCTGCAGGAGAAGAAGTTGCAAGGTTAGACCTGCAAACAGGAGATATTAAATCAAAGGCACAGAAGCCCTGAGATGTTATATTTGCCTGCCCACACTGGACAGGCTGGCGCTGCAATTGCATTGTGAGGAAAAAAGAATTGCCAAACTTCAGGTCTGAGAAAAAACAAAGAAAATATTGGGTGGTGATGATTGTATAGGGAAGTTTTTAGTGTTTGATGTTTTACTGTGTTTGATGTTTTAATTTGTTGAAAGTCACCTAGAGTGGCTGGGGCAACCCAGTCAGATGGGCGGCATATAAATAAATAAATGATGATGATAATGATGAAGCTTGGGGAATCACAACAGGCAGATAAACAACAACACTGTCGTTATTTTCCTGTTCCAGAGAGAGAACATGACATCTTAGGACAGACTTTTGAGATGAAAAAAGCTGTTTTGTGACGGCATGTAACTAACAAGCAAGGTCTTAAGCAGGGGTCAGCAAACTTTTTCAGCAGGGGGGCGGTCCACTGTCCCTCAGACCTTGTGGGGGGCCGGACTATATTTTGAAAAGAAAAAAAAAAGAATGAATTCCTATGCCCCACAAATAGCCCAGAGATGCATTTTAAATAAAAGCACACATTCTACTCATGTAAAAACACGCTGATTCCCAGACCGTCTGCGGGCCGGATTTAGAAGGCGAATGGGACGGCCCTGGCCCCCGGAACTTAGTTTCCCTACCCATGGTCTTAAGAGTCTAAGACATTAGACACAGTTGCAAGAATCTGATGAAAATCTGGCTAAGTATCCTAGTCACCACAGTAACCATTCAAAAGTTGTTGCCATTTGCTTGAACCTGATGTTCACATAACAATTTATTTGTTTATTATTTTTCCTTCACGTGTGTGTGCTGAGTAAGAGATGTTCCGTTTAAAGCAGAGGGTATGAAAGGAACAGGTGAACACACAATGCAGTGCTATTGGGAACTCAACATTGTGGTGAATCGATGGCTGAGATCCAAAGAATCACACAACTAGCTCCTCACACCCCGGGCCTTTGGGCTTGTGGTTCTACAAGCAGGCACCTCCCTGACTGCTTTGGCAACAATGGAGCCGTTCCAAAGCAGTTCATGGCTGGGAATCTGCAGTGCAAAGGAGGAACGCCAAGAATGGTACAGTACGTTCAAGCTTTTGGGTGTGTCTAAAGTAGCTTTGGATCCGGGCCTAGGGCTATAAAGTCAGAGGAGGACAGTAAGTTTTCTTTCTCCCTCCCTGAAAATTAAAGGTGGAGTGATAGAGCCACTTCATCCCATGTTCCACTTTTGTCCCTGGCCAAACAAGTTTGGTAGGTTTTTGTGGAGATAAGATCTATAATATAAGGCCTAAAGGATGGGTGTGTGCCGCAGAGGCAAATATGGCTCCATCATACCCCTTTCCAGGGCTGGGGCTTCAGCCAGATAACGTCCCTTCCTGCTAGGTGTACCTCCCTGCTAGAGTCTCCTTCCTTCCTCTCCCTTTTTCTCTAGATAGAATGCAGGCAGCAGCAGCTGCTGCTCCTTGCCACTGTTGGTCACTCATCTGAGCAGGTAAGCAGCTGCCATCCCAATGGCTACCATGCTATCCCTTGAGTATATACAGTGGTACCTCGGGTTAAGTACTTAATTCGTTCCAGAGGTCTGTTCTTAACCTGAAACTGTTCTTAACCTGAAGAACCACTTTAGCTAATGGGGCCTCCTGCTGCTGCCGCGACGCTGGAGCACGATTTCTGTTCTCATCCTGAAGCAAAGTTCTCAACCAGAAGCACTATTTCTGGCTTAGCAGAGTCTGTAACCTGAAGCATCTGTAACCTGAAGCGTATGTAACCTGAGGTACCACTGTATACAAAGCATACATGCAATCGCATGCACCAAAAAATCACCAAGAGCACCTTCTTGGCAAGTGAAAGAAATGGACCTATTTGCATAGGGAGTAGCAGTTCTCTTGGAAAGTATGGAAATAACCCATGATCCTCTCTGGCACATTTGCTTGTTTTCCAGGTAACCACTTCATTAACGAAACAAAACAAAAGCCAAATTCACTCTTCTTTTTACTCAGAAACTGTATTACCTTTATAAGAAGATTGATTTCTTTTCCGTACTCTCTCGGGGAGTTTAGTGTTTTTAGGCAGTGACAGATAACGGGGTGGTTTGGCTGCCACCTGCAGAAAGAAACATGAAATGTGTTCTGTACAAGCAAAGTGAAATATATGCATGATTACGGCAACTTCTGATACATTTTGTACCTGGGGACAAAGGAAAGCATATAAAATGCGTATTACACTGTGAGTTGTGATGGGGCCGTTATTTTTTCAACTCCCTTGTGCAAACTCTGATGGATCAGTTGGTAGAGCATGAGACTCTTAAACTCAGGGTCATGGGTTTGAGCTCTACGTTGGGCAAAAGAGTCCTGCATTGCAGGGGGCTAGACTAGATGACCCCCGTGGTCCCTTCCAACTCTACAATTCAACGGTTCTGTGTTATACAAGTACCTGTCTTGACAAGCTGCTGCCCCTCTTCACGGTCTCCCTCAGGCTGTGTCGGCGACGAATCAAAATTTCTTTCGCCTGCTTTTCGCTTGCATCTTCAGCGAGACTGTATCTGTTGTATGATGGAGTCTGAAACGAGAATAAAAGCAACGGCCATATTAATGCCATGAGTGGTATAAGGTAAAGGGACCCCTGACCATTAGGTCCAGTTGTGACCAACTCTGGGGTTGCGGTGCTCATCTCACTCTATAGGCCGAGGGAGCCGGCATACAGCTTCCGGGTCATGTGGCCAGCATGACTAAGCCGCTTCTGGCGAACCAGAGCAGCGCACAGAAACGCCGTTTACTTTCCCGCCGGAGCGGTACCTATTTATCTACCTGCACTTTGACGTGCTTTCGAACTGCTAGGTTGGCAGGAGCAGGGACCGAACAACGGGAGCTCACCCCTCTGTGGGGATTTGAACCGCCAACCTTCTGATCTGCAAGTCCTAGGCTCTGTGGTTTAACCCACAGCGCCACCCGCATCCCTGCCATGAGTGGTACAGGGCTGCAAACTAGCTATAATTCAGTGCTTTAAGAAATCTCACAAACAACACTCAAACTAGCATAATGTTTACAATGAATTATATGCAATCAAGATGTGTAATTTAATGCTTGTTCAGCCTTTGGACCTTTGGTTGTTGTTTGGTTGTTATGCATACAAGAAATAAGAACTTTAAGTATTGCAAGTCGTGTTCATAACATTTATGCAGCTGCAATATCCCTCTACCCCATTCTAGGTGATTTCCCTCTTGCCCTGGAGTTCCATAGGACTCCCCCTTCTCTTTAGGAGGATCCCCAATCCTCTGGAGAAGGCTTTCAGAGGTTGCAAGGATGGCAAGAAAGAGGCAGAGGAAGAGGATAGAAAGATCAGCTGAACAGGCTACTTTTCACTTGCACTAAAGCAGGGGTCAGCAAACTTTTTCAGCAGGGGGGCCAGTCCACTGTCCCTCAGACCTTGTGGGGGGCTGGACTATAATTTTTTTGATGGGGGAGGGGAAAGGAACGTATTCCTATGTCCCACAAATAACCCAGAGATGCATTTTAAATAAAAGGACACATTATACTCAGGTAAAAACACGCTGATTCCCGGACCGTCCGCAGGCCAGATTTAGAAGGCAACTGGGCCAGATCCAGCTCCCAGACCTTAGTTTGCCTACCCATGCACTAAACCATTGGACATAATTCTTCATTTTTTAAATGTTCGCTGTCCTTCAAAAATATAAATTCCCTGCTTTGATGGGATCTATGTCTATAAAGATTTTAAGGACAGACGCCATTACGGGCATCGTACAAACAGGAATGTGAAAGTGATGGTCCATTTAGACATTTCGATATTATCACACAGTACAGTGGACCCTCCAGTTACGTACTGCTCTGGATACGTAACTTTCGGGTTATGAATGCGGCAAAGCTGGAAGGAAGTGTATACTTCTGGGTTTCACTGTGTGCACATGTGCAAAAGCACTCTGTGCGCTGCACACATGCATGGAAGCGCTGAATCGTGCCGCACGCATGCAGAAGCAGCGCCTCTGCCTACAGACTTTTCGGGTTGCGGATGGACCCCCAGAACGAATTTAATTTGTATCCGGAGGGTCCACTGTAAAATGCAGTGGAATCCATTACGTGGAGTTGTATTTAATCATCAGAAACCCTGGGCGATCCAATTCCAGCTTAAACAATAGGATTGTGAACATTAACAGCTACAATAAGCTTCAACATCCTATTTACATAGAGGTCGGCCACACAGGGTTCTCTTAATGACCAGCGGGTAAGGAACTATTTTAAGCTACTGTGAAACTCACCTATGCACAGCACCTTAAATCTGTGTATGTATTAAGTGTGTGTTTGTGTGCGTGTGTAGCTCAGAATATTCAGAATTTATGCTCGTGCCTAGTGTTGAGTGGCACATCTTTGTGTTCTAGAAAACTGTCACAAACTCCTCTTCTTAAGACATTTTATAAAGCCTGGAGTACAACTTCTCATACTTCTTTGTCTTTACCATGTTTATTTATCAGCTTTCCCATACACTAATCCTAAATACATTTTCCCAGAGGCGAGTCCAACTGATTTTAATGGAAATGGCTTCCAAGTAAGTTTGCTTAGGATGGCATCCTGGTGATTTTATTAAGGGAGGAAAAAACATCGCCAGCTGAGAAACTAGATACATTCACCACGGGGGTGTTCCATTAATGCTGTATTCTACTTACTCTTTGCCGTATCTGATAGAGATTTTTTGTTAAAATGTATCTTATGTCATCCATCTTGGCAGGATTGGAAGGTCTTATTTCTTCTTCTTCTTCTTTAAGTTCACTGTAAGAAGGTGAAAGAAAATATAAAGGAAAATACATAATAACTTGCAATACTATAAATAAGGCCACAGCTAGGTGAAGGTAAAGGGACCCCTGACCATTAGGTCCAGTTGTGACTGACTCTGGGGTTGCGGCGCTCATCTCGCTCTATAGGCCGAGGGAGCCAGCGTTTGTCCGCAGACAGCTTCTGGGTCATGTGGCCAGCATGACTAAGCCGCTTCTGGCGAACCAGAGCAGCGCAGGGAAACGCCGTTTACCTTCCCGCCGAAGCGGTACCTATTTATCTACTTGCACTTTGACATGCTTTAGAACTGCTAGGTTGGCAGGAACAGGGACCGAGCAACAGTAGCTCACCCCATCGCGGGGATTCAAACCGCCAACCTTCCGATCGACAAGTCCTAGGCTCTGTGGTTTAACCCACAGCACCACCCACGTCCCAAGGCCACAGCCACCTGGAAGTAATTGCCACTGAACTCAGCAGGGCCTACTTCTGAGTATATAGAATTTCACTGCTACTCGCATTTCTCCATAAATGGGGTGCCGGGGGGCAGGGAATGCCTATCCTTACAATTTCAAGTCCCAGCTGGTCTAATTATAGCTATTACATTTCAAACAATTTCAAGATATATGCAAGTACACAAATAGAATTCTAGCAAAATCCCAAATAGGTCTGAGCCACGGGTTCTTTTAAACGTAACCATGATAGAATTTTGTTCACATTTGTTACTGGTGGGTATGTCAACCGACTGAAGATTGCTTTGAAAACTTGAAAACATCAGACAGCAAGGAATTTCAGTGTAAAAAAAAAATCATGGCACCTCACAGTAAAAAGCATGCATTAATTGTTAGAAGGGAAAACTATCTTCAAGATATCAGTTGCCATTCCATATTACAGTAACACAGGTTTGTTTGTGGAAGGGCTGTAGTTTACTGGTTGAGTATCTGCAGTAGGTCTGAGATTCAATTCCTGACATATCCAGTTAGGGCTGGGTGACACTCCAGTCTGAAAACCAGGAAAGCTACTGCTAGTCAGTCTAGAGTCTAGACAGTATTGAGTAAGATGGCTCAGTGGCCTCAGGAGCAAGATCCATTGAGTTGATTGGACTTTACTCCCAGTTAAGTGTGTGTAGGATTACAGCTTAGATGTTTGATACTAAAATCCTGTGTATTTCAACTCAGAAGAAAGTTCAAGTAAGTTCAATGGGGCTTATTCCAGGTAAGCGGGAATAGGGGTTGCAGCTCTGGTTGATTAATTTACCAACTGAAGTCTCATTGAGTTTGCCCATTCACTAAGAACATTATTAAAAGCCTTTCTTGCAGTGCCTCCACTTTTGTGGATACAATGGGTAGATACAACAGGTTTTGGGGCCTTTTCAGTGGTGGCACCCTGGTCATGGAATGTTCTGCTGGAAGAAGTTCACATGCCACTTTCTTTATTGTCAATAATAATAATAATAATAATAACAACAACAATAATAATAATAAATCCCAGGCATTTTAAATGTTTTATTGTTGGTGTTGGATCCATATATTGTACTGCCATTGATGTATTTAGCTTTACAACATAATAATTTTTTTATTTAATTTTATTTATTTATTTATTTTATTTAATAATAAGTTTTTTTATTGCAAGCTGTTTTTTCTTCTATTGCAAGCCATCAGGATGTTTTTAATGTTTTGGACACAACATACTTCTTTGAAATAAATATACAGACTAGTTAATCCTAGATGTAGAAAATACTGTTTAATTCACTTTTGGCTATGATTTGGCAACTGTAGAATGCACACTTCAAAATGCAACATAGTCAAGATTCAAACTAGCAATGATATTGCACCCTACTGCCCTCAACTTACCTTATAGAAGCCAGCGATGGTACTGTACTTATCATTCCACATTCTGCCATCTCTATTGCATGCTTTATTTCAAGTTTCTTGTACAGGGAAACTATACTTGATTTCGGCTCACTTTCCCTAATCAGAAGCCTTCGCAAGTATTTCTTGTCAAACTTTATAAACCTGTGAGGAGCAGAAGCAATGCTGCAGATTAAATTCTAAAATGCTGAAGTCTAAACACTGTTACGAGATCAACTTTTTGACATGGATAGCCTGCACAGGGAATGGCAGCTAAAATTCTGCTCACAGGCAGGACTAGGAGCAGCCTGAGCTATAACCAGAAGACAGGTGGAAGACATACTCTGAAATGCTTGCTATGTGACACACACAGTCAGCACCCCTGAGTTATGCCCACTGTTATAGTTTCCAGCTTAATCCTTTTTCTTCCTCTGCTCCTTTTTGGAACTGCCTGGCAAACTGGAAAATTCCCAGCTTAGAAGTAACAGAAGGGGGTGGTCCCAGTTACCATTAATTTTCACCTTCTGCTTTTTAGCCCAGGAAGGGACAAGACCAGGCTTCCTCAACCTCAGCCCTCCAGATGTTTTGAGGCTACAGTTCCCATCATCCCTGACCACTGGTCATGCTAGCCAAGGATCATGGGAGTTGTACGCCAAAAACATTTGGAGGGCCGAGGTTGAGGAAGCCTGGACAAGACCTTTAACCAATACTATAACTTCTTAATCCAGGTGTAGTACCCATCCTGACTTCAATGAGAAAGGAAAGGGGGGTTGTTAGCCTTTGTTAGTCTCTCTCTTTCTTATGCCTCTAGCTATTTTTCCTGGTGTGGAAGGGCCTCCATGCCATTTCCCTTCCATCAAACTCCAGCTTCACAGAAGTAAAGGATGGGTATCACATACTCTATTTCCTCGCAAGTCCCTCAGCTCTCACGACTTTTCATTCCCTTCCATGTCTCCTTTATAAGCCACCTTTTCTCAGGTATTAAGTCAACCCCTCGCCCTTTCACATTCCCAGGCAGCTAACTGCTTGCTCTCGTCCTCTCTCTTCCCCCTGCCTCTATCGTCCAGCCCACAAGCTTCTTCTAGCCTCAGCTACCCTACACACAGAGAGACATTCTCTGACCAATTTCCCCACATCTTAACTTTCCGATGTACCTGTATGGATGCTGATTGAATGAGCAGGTTGACTCATTAGGGGTTAAGGCTACTGATACCGTGCTGTTTATAAAAGTTTGAGTCCTGCTTAACACCTTTTTTTAAGAAATATGCTAATTCCATGTTATCCCAATAACATGGAATGATAGTGGTATTCTTTGACTCCATGAAGTACCACTTTCAGGACACACTTGGGCCAAAAAGTCAAAAGATCCAAAAAAGGAGTGTCAGGTTTGCATGGAAGAACTGCAGGTTTGGACACAAGCTATGCACTTCATAACAACACATTTGAACTAGAATGGTCCAATAGCTAAACCGAAGTCCCAGAAGCTTACTTCATGAATATTAACAAACACTTGTATTTTGAATGTAGGATTATTGAAATAAAGTCAGGTTTTTAATCCATGTAGTTTGATGAATACAAATGCTTAAACTAATTATATATCAGTATTCAGGTTTGCTAAAATCATCTCATCCACAAAGCCACACAAAATAATGCTTTACAGAAATCATTGGCAGATTTCAGAATGTAATTATTGAACTGAGGAAACAAGCTGGGCTTCTCACTTTTCCCACACTCCACTAACGTTTCAGTACACTACTTACTTATCTCTCCAAAAGTTGTGACTCCAGTGTCCACACACATCTTCAATTCCAGCTTTCACGTGATCAAAGAACTAAAATGTGGAAACAGACTCATTACTTGCTTTCATATGTGCCACAGACTTAAGCCACATGCAATCACTGAGGAAAACATAAATATTGTTTATCTAAGCTTCTCTTAAAGTCACTCAATGTTTGTAACCTAATGACCCAGTTCTAAGAACACAATGGCTGAGAGAAAATGGCATTTCTTTCTTCTCTCTAAATCTATATTCACACCATACATTAAAAGCATATGGCTTACCCAAAAAGTTCTGGGAACTATAGTCTGTTAAGAGTGCTGAGACATATAAGCTACAGTTCCCAGGAGTCTTTTGGGGAAGTCATGTACTTTAAATGAATGGTGTGCATGCAACCATATCACTCTAGTTAACCCTTGGCCACTATCGCACAGGGGAGTGGGTGGCACTGTGGTCTAAACCACTGAGCCACTTGGGCTTGCTGATCGAAAGGTCAGCAGTTCGAATCTACACAACAGGGTGAGCTCCCGTTGTTCTGTCCCAGCTCCTGCCAACCTAGCAGTTCGAAAGCACACCAATGCTAGTAGATAAATAGGCACCGCTGCAGCAGGAAGGTAAATGGTATTTCTGTGTGCTCTGGTTTCCATCATCTGTTGCAGTTTAGTCATGCTGGCCACATGACCCAGAAAGCTGTCTGTGGACAAACGCCGGCTCCCTCGGCCTGAAAGCGAGATAAGCACCACAACCCCATAGTCGCCTTTGACTGGACTTAACCATCCAGGGGTCCTTTACCTTTTAACTTTACTATTGCACACTGCACCTAGCCAGCTGTTAGTTTCAAAGGGTGGCATGTGCGTGTCTCGTCTATGTATCAGAAGCCATACGTCTCTTCTCCAGCATCCTGGTATACCAGTAGCTCAGGCTCCAGGGGAAAGAGGGAAGCGAATTAAGCAGCTTGCCCTGAGCCACATGTGCACAGCTGTGTCTATAGAGAGTAGATCACACCCCTGCTTTCCTTATGTGCAGAATTTAACTGAGCTTCAATACTTACTCGGGAGTTAACAACCAGTGAGCTCAGTTGAAACTTACTTCCAAGCAAACATGAAGGACTGAGCTATAAAGGTTAAACCGAATTAAATTGTTGTGCCTAACTAGTGTGTTTTAAAGTACAGTGGTGCCTCGCAAGACGAAAAGAATCCGTTCCGCGAGTCTCTTCGTCTTGCGGTTTTTTCGTCTTGCGAAACAAGCCCATTAGCGGCTTAGCGGATTAGCGCTATTAGTGGCTTAGTGGGCTTAGCGGATCAACTGATAAGCGGCTTAGCGGATCAGCTGTTAAGCGGCTTAGCGGATCAGCTGATAAGCGGCTTAGCGATCAGCTATTAAGCGGATTAGCGGATTAGCGGATCAGCTGTTAAGCGGCTTAGCGGCTTAGCGGATCAGCTGATAAGCGGCTTGGGGAAAGGGGGGGGAGGGGAAAAAACCCCGCAGGAACTCGCAAGACATTTTCGTCTTGCGAAGCAAGCCCATAGGAAATTTGTTTTGCGAAGCACCTCCAAAATGGAAAACCCTTTCGTCTAGCAGGTTTTCCGTCTTGCGAGGCATTCGTCTTGCGGGGCACCACTGTAACTATCTTAAGATTGCCAGTGGGGGGCGATGTGATACAACACACTTGGCCAGAACTGCAGGCTGAAAAGATGTTCACGAACTCAAAGACACACTGTTATGTGACACATGCAGTACCAAAATGAATTAATTCATGTAACAAGCACATGTTATAAATGGCACATTATTTCCCACCAAAGAAGAAACATTCAGCTATTAAAAGCACATTTCAGTAAATGCTGTTCACCCAAAACTCCAACATACCCGACAATAAATTTCCTCGCTAACAGCTGGTTGTTTCTTATTTGCTCTTTTAACATGCAGAAATTCCACCAGTGGGCGAATTGTTGTTCCCTGTTTTCAGGAAACACAAAAACAAGCATGAAAATCACATCAGCCCTAAAATTTCCTTTCCACTGTGCCACTCTCATATTCTGTTCAGCGTGTAGCTTGGTAAATGAATGTTCAGAAGCAGTAGAACAGTTGCATGTTGCCTTAAATAACAGCACAATAAAATCCCCCAAAATGTACCTGGCTTTCTTTCTTTTTCTTATTTTTGAAACCAGACAGCACAGACTTTAAAGATCTACTGCTGATGTCTGAATCCAGTTGCCCAAGAAATATAGGTGGTAGGTGATTGTGAAAAACTGGCCTTGGCCCTAGAAATCTGTTGTCTTTCACAGAAAACCATGCTGGACTAGGTGGAGAACCAGTCTGACCTGGGGCTGCTTATATGTAAACACACACATCCCCAAGAATCCTGGGAACTGTATTTTGTTAAGGGTGCAGAGAATTATAGCTCTATGAGGAGTAAACAACAGTGGCCAGGATTCTGATGGGAGGTACTTGAAATGTGTGGTGTATACACAGCTCTGGAATAAGCTAGCTTCCTAGATTTCTATCTGTGGTATTAACAGGGCTAAAAGCAAAGTATGTTCTCTTTGAGTCACTACATTTCCAGATGAAATGAGGCTGGAAGTCAACAAGCTGTAAAATGCATTGGGTCAAATTTATAAATGACTAGGGGCTGCCACCCCGGCTTCTTCTGATTCCTCCACACCTGGCCAACCCCTTCTCCCTTTACACCTCACCCACATTCTCGCAGCTCAGCCAAACCTCACCTCCCCCTCCTCTCTCAGTTTGCCCCACCTTTTGTGAATGAAGCACCTCCCTTCTCCATTACATGTGGTGCAGCCATGTTTAACAGAGGGAGACAACCAATTTACAATGCGGTTTGTCAAAAAGCTCTGTTAAGCTCTCCCCTCCATGAAACAGTTCATCTGAGTGACCTGCCAACCACACTGCGGCTTCAGCTGTCAGACTGCCACCACACTGGAGCTGGTGTGGTCTCCTACTGGCGGCCATGTGGACTGCAGCATAACGACAGCCTTGCATTAAATGAAGGGGAAATGTGTGTGCGTCCTATGGGGCGAATGCAGGCTTTCGCTGAAGCCTGGAGAGCGAGAGGGGTCAGTGCACACCGACCCCTCTCGCTCTCCAGGCTTCAGGAAGACATCCCCCCAGCCCCGCAAGCTCCGGGAGCAATGGCGAGGTTGCAACCTCGCCATCGCTCTTGGACTGGTTCTGGGGGCTGGGATCGGGGGAAGCTCAGGCTTCCCCCGCCCCCAGCCCCGCAAGCTCCGAGAGCGATGGCGAGGTTGCGCAACCTCGCCTTCGCTCCCGGACCCCCAGCCCCGAGGCTAAAAACAAAGCCAGGACAGCGAGCGGGATCCATCTCGCTCACTGTCATGGCTTCTTTGCTCCTTGGGGCTGGGGGGGGGGAAATAATTTTTTTTCCTTTATTCCCCCCCCCCAAAAAAATAAGTGCGTCCTATGGGCCAATGCGCCCTATAGGGCGAAAAATACGGTATATAGGAAGATATTACTGGCAAGTCACGAATTGCAATCTTTGTTTTTAAAACTGATTTTGCTGTTTGTCTGTAAAGCTGGAGACAATATGTGTTAACTAATTCAGAATATGATTTACTAAGTTGTGTATAGGTCCTTCTGTGAGATATCTTTTCCAAATTACAGAATATTCATTACAGAAGTAAAATATGATCATACAAGATATTAGGGGGACAAGAGGAAGAAATTACTTATTCCAGTAGAAGTTTCAGGTGACATTTGTACTGGGCTACTTACAGGCTGTCAGTGCCAATACTATATTAGTCCCCTGGCCAAAATAAGTATTGGAACATTGACTGGGCTCTTTGCAGGTTTTAGTGCAAATAACTATTTAGTCCCATCACAAAAGAGGGATATTCTTACCTGAATGAAGACTGTGAAGAATATCACCACAATAACAGCAGTAATGAAAAGCTTCTTTCTAGGGAAGTCGGCAGAAGGAAGCAAGAAAACGAGAGAGAAACATATGGCTCCTCGGAGGCCTCCATAGGCAATAATAAACTGGTCCTTAAATGTAATAGGAATTGTCCGGAACACATTAATAATTTGAGTCAATGCAAAAACTCCTAAGGAAAATATAGAAAGACAAGCATGGTTCAGAACCTTAAATTTAAGACAAATATAATAATGTTTCCAAAATAAATGTAAGAATGTTATCTTCCATTTTATGTCATATGACAAAGAGGTGCAGAAGTTTTATTTACATGTGACACTTTCCCAAGGGCTTCTGTTGCACAAGCAACCTGAGTGTCCCTGCACATCTCTCCACACTTCCTGCACAGCGTTCTCTCTCTGTCTCCCTCTCTCTCTCTCTCTCTCTCTCTCTCACACACACACACACACACACAGAGAGAGAGAGAGAGAGAGAGAGAGAGAGAGAGAGAGAGACTTTTCTCACTATAGTTGGTGGGGGTTGAACCAAGGACACTTTCTTAATGGAAGTATCATGATAACCTAAATCAAGAGGAAGAATTTTAAAAAGCTCCCCTACCAGGGACAGTCCAAAACATTTCACTGCCTGAAATGAACAGCAACATTCCCACCAACGGAGGTGGATTTACAGGAGTCCAACTGATTTGGTCACACTGGAACCAAAGCTACAGGGGCGCTGCAACTGTAATGTAGAATGGAAGTGGAGAAGTGGAAGGAGGCCCTGAATTTTGGTGTTGCGGACAAACTGCCATTGAAATGTGAGACACCACACCACTCCCAAGCACAGAAGCCAACCAAATTGACATTATTATTATTATTATTATTATTATTATTATTAATACCCCACCCATCTGGCTGGGTTTCCCCAGCCACTCTGGGCAGCTTCCAACAGAATATTAAAATACAATAATCTACTAAACATTAAAAGCTTCCCTAAACATAGCTTATAGACTGGCAGACTGATTTACTTTAGCACTTGAAATAACATTGAAGGATCATCTGGAGAGACCCACAGTCTTCCATGTCCAGAACATGTATTTCTCTCAAGCAGTTTTTGCTTTTTCTCTTGATGGCAGCTTTCTTTTCTTTCTTTTTTTGGTCAAGCACACTGTTCCATAAAAGATAAGCATGTTTCAGGTGTAAAGTATGTTGAAGTGCAATCTATACCGTTTTAAGTGTCTCTTACCTAGTGCACGCCAAATCAAACAAAACAGGAGGGTAAAGCAAACAAAGGCCCAGTTCCACTCATGGTTTTTTCCAACTGTGGACACGCCCATGAAAATAAAGATCAGGGTCTCGCTGACACTGCTCAGCATCTTCATGAAGTACTTTATTGTGGTGTAGGACTTTTGAGAAACATTCGCCTCCACGTATTTACTCATGGTCATAGCACAAGCAGTAATCCTGCAGAAGAAAGCAACTTTTAATTCAGCTTCCAAAATACTTAAAGTTTACACAGCCCAACGCGAAAAGCATAGCCTGTTATCCCAGGAAGGTTTTAAGGCGGTTCCTCAGATTAGCAAAATTCTGCTTAAGTTTCCATTTCAGCAATCCAGCTGCTGTTGAAGCATTAAATACATGGAGAGGTTCAAAAAGGGATTGACTGAAAGGTGGAACCAACTTTAGCTAGAACAGGAAGGAAGAGCTCTGAGAATTTAGGCTGTAATCCTATACACACGCTGGAGTACATCCAATTGAGCTCATTGGGGCTTCCTTCCAACCAGACATTTGATAGGATCATGCTGTCGGTTGATTGTGTGGGTCAGCGTTAGTAAATACAAGGGAACTGCATGGACTTCAATGGGACTGAGAGATCTGTGTGCGTCACGGGACATTGTTTCACTGTTCCTGAACAGCAAGTCTCTTGCATAACTTCAAATTACAAACTGATGTTTAAATGCAAGGAAGTTTAAAAACCTGTTTGCAAAGCAGTGCCAGGGAGCCATGGTAAATTAACATGCACACACTGCTTCGTTCCTAACCTTTTTTTAAAGGGAAGGCTCCGTTTCAATTTACTTGCAGAAAACGAAGTGATCATTCTTTGAGGAAACTCTGTTTCCTTTGCTGTTCTGTAAGGACATTACATGCTGCCACAGTGCACCATGGGCACCAGCTGACTGCTATAATTATCTCCTTTTTAGTTACTCAGCGTTGTGGGATTCAGCGTGTCATGATTTCACTTTTCACAAGATGCCATTTCATGACAGAGGATGAACTTCAAACAGATAACTTATGCGGGTGGACCTAGGGCTATGCATCCTGTTTTAATTTTGAACTCTAAGGTATTTTCCATGATGTTGAACGGCCTCACCTATCAAATGTCTTCCATTGCCAACCAAGGCCAGATTCACACACGAATCAGCCATTTAAAACATCATGTAGAAGCAAACCTATATGAAGCAAACCTATATGGTTACATTTATATGTCACATTTTGGGGTGTATACTTAAATCAGCCAGATAACTTAAAAAACATAAAGGCTGAGATACAAAGAATGGTTTGAGTGACTAGAAGGCACATCTGCTGGGGACAGGTAGAAAACAGGAAGTTTATATGGTTTTCAATTATTTCTGTTTCAGCTACAGTTGCACGCACCATAAACCTGCAGACGACACATGAGTCTGCAAGCTCGATTATGTGGCCTGGCCATGGGCCTATGGTCCACACACTCTGGTTCCCAACTAAAGTGTGAAGAGCTCAACAGCCAGCACTGTGACTGCAGGTCAAGTAAACTGCATGGAGGTTGCTCCACTGAGGGAAGACAGAGATGTGAAGCAATTCACCAAGCAGTTCTTGGAGAATTCATCACATCACCACCCATTCACATAACCTCTGCTTGATTGTGTGTTTGCAGTTTGCAATGGAATGTTGAAAATCAGCCACATAGCCAATTTATGGTATCTGACCGTCGTAATGCTAGCTAGTCACAGTATAACTATGAACTGCAGCTATAACGGCTAGAATATATCAATATTACTCAAGATTTGCACCAGACTCAGAGCATTTAATAATATCATATGTCTAAGAAGATGCCACTGCTCTCCTAATTTTTATTTTATTTCTGTGCCCAGTTATCAAACAAAGAGTCAGGCATACTTTATTCTATTGATTTCAGTTGGGTTAAGCACACTTAAAGCAATCATATTCACTTATCTAAAACCATCTTTACAGCAGGAAAGGGAAAGAAAAAAGTTTGATGATTATACAAACTGCATTTCATCATGGTTATACCAGTAATGCAAGTCACCTTGCACAAACAAGGCAGTTTCTGTCTGGTGACTGGAAAAATCTAGATCACTGGATGCAGTCATCAAGTTTCGTTGACCTGCTACTAAACTTTGCAAAAGTTTCAATGTGCTTCTAAATTTCACTTCACTAGGGTCACTTTACTAGGGATCCAAATGAAAAATAAATTAAATGGGAAATTTTATCATGAGTAAATGGGAGGGGGGAATGTTCTGCTTGTTCCATGCAAGAATTTAAAAAGTAAGTACATACACAATGTTGTTTTCAAAAGCAAAAAAGGTTCCTGCGCTGACCAATTCGCATTGCTTTATCAGTAAAAGTAAGGCACTAGAGGTTCAGATACTGATCTGGATAAAAAGCTGCTCAAAACCCAGCTTTGAATTTGAACTCTGGCATGCACCTACCCCTCCAGTTGCCATCTTGACCGATGACAAGATGTTAGTCAACTGACATTGAAATTCTATGCTTGTCTATGCAGAACAAAACTCTATCATTGTCTTGCTCCCATTGAGTCAGCATTGGGCTATGGTCTTATAAGAGCAAAGGTTAATGTTTCTAATATATCCACGGTATTCTTAGCGCAGTATATTTTATAGATACTTACGCCATAATGCTTGAGAGATGAAACATTTCAGCTGTTATGTATGCCAGGTAACTGTACAAGAAGACAAACAGTGGTTCAATCACTCGGATTTTATGGGTGTAACGTGTCGTAAAAGCTGCTACAAAGCCCATAACAATTCCAATCAAAACTCCGCCGATTCCAACTACAAAGAAATTAGCAATTCCAGCAAATATGCTAACAGCCGCAATTGTACGCATCTTGCAGAAAGACTTGAAGAGGTTGTACAGGACCTATGAAAGGGAGAAAAAAAGTTAACTTCTTTTAGAATCCTCACTGTAGCTTTAATTGGAAAATTTAAATTATGTAATATTGCTACTATGTAATTTTAGACAATAGTACAGTTTGATGTAACTGAAGACCATGATACTATCCCAGTGAAAATGATCTGTCACTCATCCCATTAGTTAGACAAGCAATTGCCCTGAAATAATGCAAAGTATGTTTGTGTTCTTTCTAGCCATATACAAGGTATTACACCAGAGGTCTCTGTTTATAGACTAGGTTATCTTCGTCTAGTCAGCACAGTGCAGCACAGTAACTGCTTAAAAATGTAGCTGACTTGATGCTGCTTCATATAGGAAAAACATGCATACATCAGACTCTTATTCCATTCATCTTTTTATCTTGCCGGCCCAACCTAGTTTCTGAACTAGGACAAACTGTGGTTAGCGTTAACTGTAGTTTATCCCAACAGGATAATTAGCCATGGTTGAAGTTGGCTTGTTCAGACAAACCATAGTTAAAACTACTCACAATTTGTCCTCATTCAGACATGATGAACCACATGCAGTCAACTGGAAACAGAAGCTATCACTTCTGATCTTCTCCTCATGACCACACCAGAGGATAGAGGAATGCATGAGCCCAGGGATCATGCTACATGTACGGTAAACTATGACTCATTGCATGGAACAATGTCCACGTTGCTGCTTTAAAAAAATGCAGTAATCACAGTACTGTGAATTGGGACACAGAAAAAGCAGAAAGCCTGGAAAGGATGCAACAGCATGATGCATTCACCTGAACAGATTTAATTTGATAAGACGCTTGCATAATTGAAAGACTGGCCACCACATTTAAGCCCCAGAACAGCATTTCTTTTAAAATATATTAACATGCAATGTAAATCCACAATATAGAAGATAGAAATGGAACTCTCAGCAGTGCATTCCCATCTCACATTAAATCAGCAAGCTCACTTCCTTGTTCCATTCCCCAGGCGTTCCTTGATGCTATCAAATGATATCCATTAAACCTAGGCACCAGTCCAGTTTATACTCAGCAGAACTAAGCAGCAAGGCTTTTCCTGGACAGTACCACTTTAGTTCGCAGAAGGCAGACCTAGCATGTTTGAATACACATACTTTAAAGGCAATTTTGTCAAGCTTGTACTTTCCAAAACAATATGAGGACCAAAACACAGCCATCCTCAAAATTCACAGTTATCTAAATTTAGTTTAGCAGTAGTTCTCTTTCCAGTGTTTACAGAAATGCATGTATTAGGGGGAAATGTGTAAAAAAATGAATATATTAGTGAAAATAACACAAACTTGCATCATAATGAGAGAGGTGATCCCATCTCAAAAAGGATACAACAGAAAAACGTGGAGAAAAGGGCACCCAAAATGATCAAGGGGATGGAGGAATTGCCTAGAGCATGGGTGGCACATCACATTGTGCTGCCTGAGGTGAAACAGGAATGTACCACTGTGACCCATGCTGCCACGCTGCCCTGCTGCCACCACAGCTTCCCTTGCTTGGGTTGCATGGTAGCACCTGTGGAGCAGTGGCAATGATGGCAGCTTCTGGCAGAGGCAGTGGGATGCCCAAGGAAGCACCATCTCTTGGCCTTCTGCTACCTGAGGCAGCTACCTCGCCCTGTCTCATGTGTGAGCCGGCCCTGGCCTGAAGCAAGAGGGGAAAAGGAAACTGGGGATGGAGGATGACAGGCCAATAAGATTATGTCTGAATAATTTATGGAATTCATAACCATTCAAAAAGAGTTCAGGTCAAATTAATCACTGATAGGTTTGTCAGCAGCTATTGGTCATGATACTTGGATGGAATCTTTCAAATCCATAAGGAGCATGTTTCCAAACAGCAAGCACTGACAGGCAAACATCAGGGAAGGGCAACTGCCTGGTTAATATAGGAAACAGAAGGCTGGATTAGATGAATTTATGGTCTTATCTTGCACAGCTCGTTTTATGCTCTTATGTCCCTAGAATAATACTAGCACATTTTATAAATATTCCGTAAATCTCCAGAGCTTGGCTGGTGAAAGACGCTTTTCATATTATTAGATCAGATACATTATATGGGCAAGAAGGGAATCAAGCTTTTTAGTCCTTTTCATTTATTTTAATTTTTTACTTTGAAGAAAGTACAGTCAAGAAGGACTCACATTAGCATGTTGTGAATTATGCTACATTGGTTTGAAACATAGTAAGGCATCACAGGGTGTTGATTTTACGGGATGCCTGGACCGATCAGGTTTTATTGATCATCTCCAATACAGAACATTGCCATGGCCATAGCAATTTCGCTCAGCAACATGAAGGAGGTCAGGTAATTTTGTGTTAAACATAGAAAAAAGGATCGGCTTGGAAGGAATTTGTTGCTGGAGTGGGTAAATAGGTGGAATTACCTCATGGTGTCTTCCCCTGGGCCTTGACTGAAGCCTGGGCACCCAGGAAGGCCTCAGAGCGCAGACCACTGGATAGAATCATAGAATTGTAAGGGACCACGAGGGTCATCTAGTCCAACTGCCTGCAATGCAGGTTAGATAATTTGTAGAATGAAAGACACCCCTCAAACATCTCAAATTCAAGACAATTGCATCAAACAAAAAACTGTGCCTCACCACTGAGAACTTCACCAAAGTTTTCTCTTCCCTTTGATTATTGTCAGATGCAATTTCTTATCTCACTTATTGGTAGAAAACGGTCTGGAAAACGTATGAGAAATTTCCAGCACAGCACCGCTTCAGACTGTTGAATCCAGCTGATTGCTAGGGCCTTCAAAATCTTGGGAGATCAGTGGTAAGCACTTTAAGGGCAAAGTTACTCAGATTCACTCTGAAGTAGACTTCACTATCGGGGCAGTTCTAGGGGAGCGTCCAGTGCACTGTCTAGTTAAATTTATTTAGGAGCAGTTTCCGTTACTATGGTGTCAGGATGTGGACAAGATGCTTCACAACATTCAGTCTGCCACATGTGCTCTCAGTAGTTGTGTATCTTGGGTTGTAAGAGCTAGCTAGAAGAGGTTGACCAAACCGTGCCTCGGAGGGCTAAGGTGGCCGGTGAGAGGACTTGCTAGGGACTGGCTTAGTTTAGTTTAGTTTAGTTTAGTTTAGTTTAGTTTAGTTTAGTTTAGTTTATAACAAGACTTCCACCCCAGGCCTCAGACAAGCTCTGCATGAGCCTGCCCTGAGGTATACGACAACTACCACCTATTCACACACTTCCCCTTCTTATGTGTGCTTGTTCAGGTGTGTGAATCCATCCATTGTGTGGTGTGCATGCGCTTATATAGGTGCGAGTCATTACACTACCCATAAAGTGGCAACTAAAACAATTATAGCAGGAAGCGATCAGTGCAGCAATACTTTTCCAAAAGGAACCTGAGGTAAGTACAAAGTCTAGCAATGTTCCTGGTGTGATTATTCATTCATATGGAAATGGATAGCTTGGGGAATTGGTAGATGGATGAGGTCTATGATCTTTTAAAAACGAATCCAGTTAATGATTAAACATTGCTCCCATGTAACGGCTGCAAAGTGTGCTGCATAAAATAAACTGGCAATCTCAGTCCACCTACAAGCAGGTAGGTACTGTATATCCACAATGAGGTAGTGCTAACCGAAACATCTGTTTGTAAAAGCCATTCGATCAGCAGAGCTACTTGTCCTATTACTCATTCAGTGCTAAAGACCTCTTCTGGCCCCTTTCACGAAGATACTTCTGCTTCCTGATTAAAACGACCCAAAATGTTACAAAGTGCACAAATCGCTTAAAAGATCCAATACTAAATCCATTAGCATGTATGGGAGGCATTTTTCTGCTCTAATTATTTTTTCCTAAAACACAATAAAGCCCCAGCTTCTTCACTTTCACTCTGTTATATAGCTGAAAGAAATGTGGGAAGTCGGAAGAGTTCGAAACAATGAGAAACACTTAAGCAAAGTGACTTACCACAGTTACAGCATCATTCAACAGCGACTCCCCAAAAACTAGGATGTACAGCTGCTCGTTGACATGAATGTTTTCAAAAACGGCCAGCACTGCCACAGGATCCACGGCTGAAATCAAGCTGCCGAAAAGCAGGCTCTGCAGCAGAGTGATATCGCTCAGGCCGAATACTTCAATCTGGCAAATGGCAAAGAGGGAAATGCCGATGCCAAATGCGTTCCAAAGAGTCCCTACAACCGCGTACCAGAAAATGGTGCCGAAGTTCTCAAAGAAGAGGCGTGTGGGCATAAAGTAGCCAGCATCGAGGACAATTGGGGGCAGAAGGTACAAGAAAAAGGCATCACTGTTCATCACCGTTATGGACTTTTCTTGTACTCCAAACATAATTCCACCTAGAATTAATCCAACCAGAATAAGGAGGCAGCTCTCTGGCACTACGTGGGGCAGCTTGTGGTACAGGTGGAAACCTTCAGAATGAAAGCACAGAGGGGAGGTTGGGAGAGAGAAAGAGAGACTGTTAATGAAAGCCAGTGCCATGCTGTCCTTACATTATCTACTTATGCATCTGTGGTAACCCACCCCTCCCACAAATTTACACCTCAGTGAAGGGATGCTGAAGGCACCTAACAACATACAGGTGAGAGAGAAAGCATTATACAACAAACCAAGAGCGAAAATCCAGATAACATGGTATGCAGAGGGGCATGGGTGTAGTCAGGGTTTTTGTTGGGGAAAGGAGCAGGACTTTTCTTAGGAGGGCCAGAACCAACATGATTGGTCAGTTAGTTAAGTATTTCTATTGTTTTACTTGATCGGGGGGGGGAGGTAGCTGCCCCCGTTGCTACGCCCATGCAGTGGGGTGATGTTCGCCAGCAAAATTTAAGTGCCAATGAAAACCATGACTGTCAAAAAAAAAATTTAAATGGTCCTGTATCTGAAAGACACAAAGAAAGGGAACAGTCTGATCTTCCACAACAGTGAGTTCTGCAGACCCTCTGCCAGATCCCCACCACCAACCAATCCTCAGACACACAGCAGCGCCTCTCCAGCTATTGTTGGTGGATGGACAGGATAATGTTGAAGGAAATGGTTCTTCAGATATCCCTGTCCCAAGCAACTGTAACGGCTGTAAATCCTAACCATACTTATCTCACAGTGAGGTCCACTGTCATTAGTAGGACTTATTCCTGACTAGACATGATTAAGATTGCACTGAATTTATCTACTTAAGAACTCTTTATCACAATTCCTGTCCCCTGGGCAAGGTAAAAATCATAGAAAAGCAATAAAATACATGTTACTAGAGGAGCAGATAAAACCGATATGAATCAAGTTAATATTCATAAAACCAGCAAATACTGCGGCCTTTAAATGTAGTGACCAGCTTGGTATTTGTCCAGTAACTTAGTTGCCCCCCCCCCCGCCCTCCTTGTTTTAATACAAATGTTCTGAGGAACTAGGAGATGCAGGCTTTAATATGTTGCAAAATACAACATTTTAAGTCTTGGCTAGGGTACAATATTTTGGGGACACTGTAGAATGAGCAGCAGTAGGGGAATATCTGTACCACAGCTATGAATGTGTCATGGCCTTAGTTCAATGTCAGATTCAGAAGAAGATAGTCAGCTAATAACTGAGATGCTGGACTAAGATCCTAATACTGCACCAGAGGCAGTAGTGGACTGGTCAGGAACCTACAGAACTCTCACCTTCCATCCCATCACAATTCACCTGAACAGTCATAACTCCCATCCTGCGCCCCCTGTCCAACAGCATGTTGAGTGTGCCACGTTGAAGGCTACATAGAGGAGGAGAAGCGTTCATCTTAAGGCCAGAAGGTTTCCTCTGTAGGGATTCACACACTTTAGGCAAAAGGATGAGAGTTTAGGAGGGGTAAACTGGATGCAAGGACTCATAAGGCCCACTCGTTGCTTTTTATTGCTTGTGTCCTAACAAAGCAAGAAGTAGTTCACAGGCAGTCATTGGTTCTTAGACTCTGAAGGACCTTGGTCAAATTTTCTACAACATAATCCTATCCATGTCTGCATCCAGGTAAAACTCACTGTGTTAAATGGGGCTTGCTCCCAAGTCAGTGTGCTCTAGATTGCAGTCATAGTGCACTTAGTCCTAAGAGCACTTTACTAGGGTGCTGGCCCCATTGAACCCAATGGGATTTAGTCCTGAGCAAACATGCTTAGCAGTATGTTGCCCAATGGTGAATCCCATTGCAGTATTTCTTGTATGGCTCATTTTCTTTTTCCATGTCGAAACGGTTCCCCCCCAGGCACTAAAGGTCACATTTCACATTTGACCCATACCTCTACTTTTCTATATATAACCCATATAATTACACAGCTTGATGAACTGAAAACACAGCTACCCAATGGAAAAAGAAAATAAACCACTCCTAAATAGCTTTATGGTTCTTATTCACGGAAGGCGAATCAGCTGTTGGTAGTTCACCACTGAATTCAACTAGAAGTCATAAGTTGCTATGTTCTGAAGTACATCCTACGATGACACTTAAGTGCCCTTGACTTTTGGCAAGTTCCAAAATTTCACAGCAGCCTTTCCTAGATGACTAGGAATAAAAGTTAAAAACGTAGCTTTCCTTGTACATTAGTGTCTTCTGAACTGCTTTTTACAACTCTTCTGCACTTTTATAGTTTACAATGATAAGTGAATGCAGTACTTATAAAAATTATTTGGAAGAGCAATTGAAACCAATCTGGTGCATGTACTGTATCAAATTTTCAATGTCTGACGTTTTACAATTTTTTATGTGCTGTAATCTGCCCAGAGTGGCTGGGGAAACCCAGCCAGATGGGCGGGATATAAAGAATGAAATTTATTATTATTATTATTATTATTATTATTATTATTATTATTATTGGAATCTACATAGTGCTGCTCAAACTTTAATTCCACATACAGTATAATTACTTTTTAACCATAATCTCTTATATTTTTAAGCTATGTATGTTTTATCTGGGACATGGGTGGCGCTGTGATCTAAACCACTGAGCCTAGGACTTGCTGATCAGAAGGTCGGTGGTTCGAATCCCCACAACAGGGTGAGTTCCTGTTGCTCGGTCCCTGCTCCTGCCAACCTAGCAGTTCAAAAGCACGCAGTGCAAGTAGATAAATAGGTACCACTCCGGCGGGAAGATAAACGGCATTTCCGTGCGCTGCTCTGGTTTCTCCAGAAGCGGATTAGTCATGCTGGTCACATGACCCGGAAAAACTGTCTGCAGACAAACGTTGGCTCCCTCGGCCAGTAAAGCGAGATGAGCGCCGCAACCCCAGAGTCGTTCATGACTGGACTTAACTGTCAGGGGTCCTTTACCTTTATGTTTTATCTGCATTTCTTTTATTTTCTGTGAGCATCCTTGAGTAAAGTGAAATAAATAAATAAGCAAGCTAGCATTTGAGAGTCATCCCACTCATTCTGCTGAGTGAGGTTCTGGATCTCTGCCTCCAAAATCCTATCCTGGTGAGACCACTGTCACCGTCAGTTCAATGAGATTATTCCCAAGTAAGTGCAACACCCTTAGTACTTTAAAACAGTTGTGGGATGCATTCAAAATTATGCACTTTTAAATCTCATTTAAATTTCATTGGGAGAATTAAACACATTCTGATATTGGACAGTTTGCATAACTAAGAGACATGGGATTACACTGGAACTGGACTACTAAAAGGGCTATATCAAAACTGTTGAAATGCTGAAAGGATTTCTAGTGATTATGAAATATGCAATATTGTGCATACATTCACTGCAAGATGGCATGCCCTTCCCTCTGCCATATGTGAAGAATCACATATTATATCACAAAGACGGAAAGATTCATCAGTACCAACAATAGATGAATGGTTGTTGAAATTAAGACTTAGCTGAGATAGCAAAACTGGCACGTTTACTAAAGATTGGAAACCTCTCATAGACTTTTTGCGTGAAAAAGAAATAACAACATTTGGGTTTGAAGGCTGAAGATAATGCTTGTTTATAGAAAGTGGTTTTGTTAGGTGTTACAGTAGAGTGGAGGAAGTGATTATTGTTTATATACAGTGGGCAGATGATGAATCAGAAGTTCTTAAATCTCTAAACTTTATCTTTTCTATTTCCTCTTGAAAGTTCTTTCCTATTTCTTCTTTCTTATCTCTCCATCTCTCTCTCTCTCTCTTTTTCTTTTCATTGTGTTTTTATCCTACTTAGCTTAATGTTGGACAAAAAAAGATATTTGAGATTAAGTTTTGTATTTCTCTTTATAAACTCTAATGAAATTTATTTTAAAACAATATATATTTTTACCTCCCCCTTCCTCCCCCTTTTTCTCATTTTGTTTGAAGAAACACAAACAGAACCTGCCAGCAAAAATGCATAAAGGCTTCAGGTTACACACACCATCAAGTTATTATGCAGGAATCCTCCCAAGAGATGTTTATCTCCACTCTAGACCTTTGTCAGGTCAGGAAAGCAAAGAGATGCCTGTTACTTCACTGCTTCTTCAGTGACAGGCATCCACCCTGATTCCCTTATGCATAACAACTGCAGCGCAAAGACATCTTCACCAGGGAAGAAGCGGAGGAGGAGGCAGCAAAGTTGAGTCCGCTCAGGATCTCCTTGTCCTGCTTCTTGTGGCAATTTGTGAAGAAAAAGAGCAGCAGCGATCTGACTTCCCAAAAGTGGACTCTTCTTCCTTGGAGGCACATATTTCTGTTTTACAATTTAAAGTACACATTTTTCCAATCCTTAAGATATCAATGAGTTCCCTTCTTCTCTTTCCATGGTTCATTTTACATATCACAAATCCCTATTTTACAAAAACTATTACAAAATTCAGTATTCCATTATTACATCCGTCAAAACTTGTTGAATTTATCTTAATGCTGCCAGCATTTTCAGCCCATATATTCAATAAACGTTTCCCAATCTAAACGTATGTTCTTCTCGTTCTCTTATTCTATATGTTAAGCCTGCAAGCTGTGCATATCCTGCAACTTAAGTTGCCATTCTTCTTTGCTTTGGACCTCAATAGTTTTCCATTTTTTGGCTAACAAAACACGCGATGCCACAGTAGTGGCATACATAAATAACCTTTTTTGACACCTGGAAATTTCAATCTGAATTCAGATTCCTTGGAGGTTTTTAAGCAGAGGTTGGGGTAGCCATCAAGCTACCTGCATTGAGCTTCCTGCATTGCTGGGGGTTGGACTAGATGAGCCCTGGGACCCTTTCCAACTCTATAATTCTGTCTCTCCATAGAAGAGGGCTTAGACTGGAAAAGGGGGGCTACTTGGAGATCAGTCGCAAGCTGGATGAGGGCAACACGCCTGTTCCCCTCTTTTAATAAAGCAAGAAAAACTCGAAATCGACCTGGTGGCGTTCTCCCGCCCCTTACCGATCTTGGCCAAAGAAGCCAGCAGGATCCACAGGGTGATCTCGAAGGGCACCCTCACGTGCAGGTAATCCAAGGTGAAGACGTGCAGCCTGGTCTCCTCGAAGGGGGTCCCGCTGGGCGGCGCAGGCGCAGGGGTCTCCGCCCCGGGCGTGGGGCTGACGCCCAGCATCGCCGCCGGCTCGGGCGCTCCGCTTTCCGACAGGGCGAAGGAGACGTCGCCGGGCAAAAGCAGCAGAAGCCAAGCCGACAGCGCCAGCCAGGGGCCCGGCCGGCGGGGGCCCCGAGAAGCGCCCATCTCGTGGAGCTGCCGCCGCTTTCCCTCCCTCAGGCGCAGCTCCCCGCTCGCCTCAGCTGCGCCAGGGTCGGCGGCGCTGTGTGGCGTCGGGGGTCTTGCCCTCGCCGCCTGCAGGGGGAGACAGGCGTCACGCGGCCGGGAGGCGGGCAGCTCGCGCGCACCTGCTGCTTGCTGGCCCCGCCCCTTTCTCGAGGGTCCGCCTTGCCAACCCCTCTCGCCTCGCCAGGCGCTTTTCAGTGCCCGGCAGGCGCTAGGAGAAGAAAGGAGAAGCTAGGAGAAGAAAGAGGGCCGGGCAGGGTCCAAAGAGGGATGCGGCCGGTGGTGGCTCCCAGCTTTGCCTCAGAGTGTTCCGCGCTCTTTCCCCTCCCTCAGCCGGGACAGGTGGTGCCGCCAGCAGACCCGCCTCGGGTTCACCGAAGGTCACCCACACGAGGCACAGGCAGGGCTGCAAATAGACACGCGCCCGCCCAGCCGGTCGGAAACACACCGGCGGTGGCTGCTGCTGCTGCTGCTTCCCGGCGCGCGCCAAATCTCTGGGGCGAAGGGAGGGGGCGGGGGAATGGAGCGCCCGGCACGTCACCCCCTCCCTCAGTTGCCGTTTCTTGGGGAAGGTGGAGGCAGGCGAACTACCTGAGGTGTGAGGAGCAGGCAGGACAGCGAGGAAAGCCCGCGCAGACTCCACATCTCGATAACTGGAGATATCCTGGAGCTAAGCTTACCTGGAAGCTGGCGCCTATCAGGCTGGGACAGTCCCTCTGGTGCGTTTGGCTGCGACAACCGACGGACTCCTCAGCTTTGCCCGTTAAATGCTGGCAGCTTTGTGACAATAAAAGCATGCAGATCTGTGACACTGAAAGAGAAACCCCTTGCCGACTTGATGCAAAGGACCCCTGGACAGTTAAGTCCAGTCAAAGGCGACTATGCGGTGTGGCGCTCATCTCGCTTTAGGCCAAGGGAGCCGGCGTTTGTCCACAGACAGCTTTCCGGGTCATGTGGCCAGCATGTGCTTCTGGCACAAC
Organism: Podarcis raffonei; assembly: GCF_027172205.1. Taxonomy (NCBI): domain Eukaryota; kingdom Metazoa; phylum Chordata; class Lepidosauria; order Squamata; family Lacertidae; genus Podarcis; species Podarcis raffonei. The sequence goes on along the minus strand of NC_070605.1, from coordinate 76,985,113 downwards.
GGAAAAGCATGACAGAAACCAGAGCGCATGGAAACACCGTTTACCTTCCCACCTTCTACTTGCGCTGGCATGCTTTCTTTTCTTTTTTCAATTTTCCAATTTTATAACAAGCATAAGCAACATAAAAGAAAAAACATTACAATATAAAAAACAAACATACAGACATTTATCCCACCTGTTATAATCATACTTATAATTCTAACCATTATTAAATGACTTCCTCAAATCACTCAACTTGTGTTTCCATGTAGCTCATTGTAGCAGTTTTCCAATACTAATTTCCAATAAAATTAACTTAATCAATTAACATCTTTCTTTCTTTGCACTGGCATGTTTTCAAACTGCTAGGTTGGCACTGGGACTGAGCAACGGCCTTCTGATCGGTAAGCCCAAGAGGCTCAGTGGTTTAGACCACAGTGCCACTCGCATCCTACCTGTCAACAATGTGATGCAGCAGCAAAAAAAGCTAATGTTACTCTAGGCTACATCAACAGAAGTTTAGTGTCCAGATTAAGGGAAGTCATAGCACCACTCTATTCTGCCTTGGTCAGACCCCACCTGGAATGCTGTGTCCAATTCTGGGCACCACAATTTAAGAAGGATGTTGACAAGCTGGGACATATGCAGAGGAAGGGCAACCAAGATGATCAAGGGTCTGGAAACCAGACCTTATGAGCAACAGTTGAAGGAGCTGGGTATGTTTAGCTTGGAAAAGTGGAGACTAAGAAGAGAGATGACAGCCATCTTCAAATATCTCAAGGGCCGTCACATGGAAGCTTGTTTTCTCCTGCTCCACAGGCTAGGACCCGAACCAGTGGCTTCAAGTTACAAGAAATGATTCTGACTGAACATTTGGAAGAACTTTCTGACAGCAAGAGCTGTTCAACAGTGGAACGGACTCCCTCAGGAGATTGCAAGCTCTGCTTCCATGGAGGTTTATAAGAGAGGTTGGATGGCATAAATGGTTTAGCTGACATTCCTGCATTGCAGGGGGTTGGAGTAGATGGCACTTGGGGTCCCTTCCAACACTATGATTCTATGAAGTGAGTGACAGCCCAGCAAAGCTTGTGCCACCGTTAATAACCGTGGCTATTCTTGCGGCAACGGAATAAGGCTAGCTCCTCTGTAGGCTGTGGAGAAGCTGCACTTTGCCAGATGTTGTTGGACTCTAGGTCCCATCAGCCCATCAGGGAGCGTGGTCAGTGGTCAGGGATGATGGGAGTTGTAGTCCAGCAACAGCTAGAAGGTCACATGTTCATAGGAATGTAGGAAGATACCTTGTAGAGCCAGAACATCGTCCATCCAACCCAGAATGGTAGCCAATGGCTGCCCAGGATTTCAGACAGGGACTCTTTCCCAGCCCTATACTTTGAGATGATGGAAATTGAACATGGGGTGCTTTGCATTGAAAATCATGGGCTTTACGACTGAGCTATGGATCTCACACTCAGCAGCATGCATGCACACACATATCTCAAGCTTAATATTTCAAAAGTCCTTGGAAAGGGCATGTCACTGACTCCCTTGAGAGCTTTGCACTTGTTTGCACTTATGATCATATTAGTGTTGATGTTTTGGATGCTGCCAACCCCGGGGTCCTGTGAATAAATAGAATTCTGCTTCCAATAATATCCATGACTAGGTCCCATAGTTTTGTGTCAGTGCAGAATTAGATACTAGGAGGCCAAGCTTCTCATGGCCTGGATAATTCAGGTTGGATTACTCTGATTAATTGGAAGCACTGGAATTGTGCTGTGGAATCAGGTCTTTTTCTATCATGGCACTCAGTTATTCAGGGCTTTTTATTTATTTTTTAGAAAAACTGATACGGAGTTGCCACTTATGGAAGAATATTAGGCTACCTAGTAAGCTTTGTACACAGACAGGCTATCATGTTGTTTCTGTGGCCAATTAACTCTTTGTGGCAAATAATATAATAAGAGCTGCTGAATGGGCTGTGAGACAAATAAGGAAACCCCAGGTTTTAACAGTGAATTTGCTGGGTGGTATTAAGGCAAGCTCTTATTCTAACACCCAGCTCCACATCTTTAAAATGGGTCCTGCCTTCAGAGTTGTTCTAAGAATTGTAACAAGATAATGTGTGATTTAGGGGACACAGGTGGCACTGTGGGTTAAACCACAGAGCCTAGGACTTGCCGATCAGAAGGTCGGCGGTTTGAATCCCCGCGACGGGATGAGCTCCCGTTGCTCAGTCCCTGCTCCTGCCAACCTAGCAGTTCGAAAGCACGTCAAAGTGCAAGTAGATAAATAGGTACCGCTCCGGCGGGAAGGTAAACAGCGTTTCCGTGCGCTGCTCTGGTTTGCCAAAAGCGGCTTAGTCATGCTGGCCACATGACCCGGAAGCTGTACGCCTGCTCCCTCGGCCAATAAAGTGAGATGAGGGCCGCAACCCCAGAGTCGGTCATGACTGGACCTAATGGTCAGGGGTCCCTTTACCTTTAATGTGTGATTTGAACACTCAAAAGTAGGAAACAACGAATTCCAATTAAAAAACAACTCATAATTAATGATTAAATGACTGTGTGTGACAGCACAACATTAATAAAGGCACATAAATAAATAACCTCTCCCTCTCCATTTGAAATAGTCACTTGCCTCGCCCTCCGTACCTGTTCTCATGACAGTTGTCTCATGACCATCAGCCCACAGCCCTTGTGAAGGCAAGCCTCCTAGGCATGTAGATTCTATGTGGATTCGAGGACTGTAGCAACATTGCACTGAATGAATAGAAAACCTCGCCCAAGAAGTGCGGGTGTGTTTGAAGTTCTGGCTATTGCCACAATGTATTTTCTTAGCCACAGAAATAACTAGGAATTCATCCTCCTTTCCCCCTTGGGGCACTAATGTGTTTTATTAATGGACTTTTTGGATGTTCCCCATTTGGAACACCAATGTGTGGTAAAAGGAGATCACAGATAATGTGACAATGTAGAGCCAAACTAGAGACAGCACAGACATCTCGACCACATTTAATAACCTTTTAGGCTCATACAGAACTACCTGCTTAATATTTTAAAATTATTTCAAAATGGAAAAGTTATTTCAAAATGGAAAAGCAAACGCCAAATTGCAGCACAACAATTGATTGGACTCTAAAATCAACATCAGACAATGTAGCATAAAAAAAGAATTGTTTTTATTTTCATTTGGTTTAAGAAACACGACTTCGGGTTTCTATATTATGATACACTACGTAAAGGATGCATTCAAAATCACGTTGGGGCACAACAGGGCATTTTTCAAATTTAACCATAATTTTCATAAATATTTAAAACCCACTTTGGAGATTTCTGAGACTGAAACTGCATTAGGGAAGCAGTTGTGTTTATCTTTCCCCCGTTTCATTTTAAACCAACAGCAGGCTCAGTAGGTTGCAATATTGAGTGGACAACTGTGGAAAGAAAGGAACTGCTTAATCCTTTCCTTTCTGCCTTTTTCCTGGTTCTGCCGTTTTCCTGATTGGCCTTACAATTGCCTTTCCCTCTGCAAAATGCAGGTACTGAGATATGTTCTACTATAGGCACAAAAGGCAGAGTGAGATGATTGACTTGGGCCACAGGTCCTGAGGAACAGTGGCAGCTTCACTGTGGCTGTGGTCATCTGAAGTATCCAACCATTCCTTTCTGTTGGAAGAATATGCCACACCAGCTTGCTCATAGCTCCCTAAACTAGCCTGATGTTCCAAGTAAGTGCAGCATGCGATCCTGTCACCAGTATTGGAGTACCAGTAAGATTCAGCTCTCCATGCAGTCAGCTTCTGTACATCTTGACCTCAGGCAGCAAAATGCCTTGAAGCAGCCATACATGCAACCAGTGTTACAAATAATTTGCTCCCCTTGGAAAGAGGCAAAGTATCAGCTGTAATGTAAACAATATTTACCATACTTAACACAAACCAGTTCAATCCTCTGCAAACATGTCAGTTTAAGGATTGTTGGCCACAATGTTTAATACACAGTAGTAAACTTCTTGCAGGCTTTTGTTACATGTACTACATATATTTGAGCTAGGCTGTAATCCAGTGCAGAATTAAACAAGAAAGAGAATTGCCCCCCAAGTGGCATGTACACTCAGCAGCTGCCCACAGATGGAACTGATGTGCCATTGTAGCAAGATGCATAGGCCATCTTACTTTGGTTAAACAATACTTACAAGGCAGCTAGGTGGTTACTGAATGTGGCACTGAAAAATCAAGGCTTGCTTGATTCCTAGCATGTCTACACAACACATTTAATCTAATTCAAAAGCACAGTTCGAAAGTGCAAGTAGATAAATAGGTACCACTCTGGCGGGAAGGTAAACGGTGTTTCCGTGCACTGCTCTGGTTCGCCAGAAGCAGCTTAGTCATGCTGGCCACATGACCCGGAAGCTGTACGCCGGCTCCCTCGGCCAATAAAGCGAGATGAGCACGCAACCCCAGAGTCAGTCACGACTGGACCTAATGGTCAGGGGTCCCTTTACCTTTACCTTTAAGGCCTGTTGAACTGCTACGGCTCCTTAGGAAGGAAGGAACCCTAAAAATGATACTTCTGTGGTGGTTCTTTGATATGCACCGAAAGGGCAAAGGGACCAGGAAGTATCAAGGTTCTGCAGTTGGGATTTGAAGCTGAGTCCCACAGGCTGCAGAGTGGGACCTTAACATGGGCGTAGCTAGGATTTGTATTAGAGGGGGCAGACTTTTGTTGAGGGGGGGCAGAACCTCAGATTTGTATTGGTTTTGATTGATTTAGGGGGGCAGCTTCCCCTCCCCGCTCCCCTTGGCTATGTCCATGGACCCTAACCATTGTAGCACACTGCCTCATTTGATTTCAAATCAAATGGTCTCTGTGAACAGCTTTTACTGAAGCAGGACAGATCTGTAACGGGGAACGTCACATTGTTGAATTTGTAGCAGCTGGAACAGATTCATTTTTCTGGGGAACATTGTATTTCCTGTGTTGAAACAATTCAATTGGTTAAACAAGAAATCTTGGACTGAGCATATCTCATTACACAATCTTATTTGTCTACGTCAAAGTCGTGGAGTCAATCTTGAGTAGGGTTCGCAGTACGATAGAATACATTGTTCATGGATATAACTGGAGGACAGAAGTGATCTTGGAGATTGCGCCACTCCATTCTGAGTCCTTTGTCTTTAGGAGCAAATGCACAGCTGATTATTCTGTGTGTTTGCTTCCTAGCAAGGGTGAGGCCTAAGCATATGCATTATTTATCCAATTGCCCTGAATTCTGCAAAAAAAAAAAAAAAAGTTCATAAAATGGACCAGAAAGCTGTGATTGCTTTCCAGAAATGACAACAGTCTTCAGTCCCTTAGTTCAATATTGCAAGTAGAATATTATTTTAAGTGGGGAAAGCAATATTGAAGGAAATCGTAGGACAATAGTTGTGTGTCGGGGAGAGAACAGTGTGATAAAATATGTAAAGACAACCTTACAACTTCAAATTACCATTTATTCCTCACATCCTTTTTTGAAGGATTGTTTTGGCGAAACCTTATCTTTCTGAGGAGGTACATCTATGTGAAAAACATGTCAAGGACATACTGTGATTGTGCAAAAGTAATGGCTATTTTTGAAACCTATTCAGCCCATGATTGGGTTGACCATAAAAGATACTTATTAAAAACATAAAATGATAAGCCTCTATAAATAAAAAAGCAAAACTGATTTATTGAAATATTTATTGATTTATTGAAATATTTATAGCCTGTGCTTTCATAAAAATACAGTAAGGCGGCATACAGCCGTAATTCTATACTTCTGCAGTTTCCCCACAGTCCAGTAGCCATTTATATGCTATGAAATGCATATTTTTCTATTTAACCCATTTATGTGAATAAGCAAGATCCCCAGAAGCTGGATGTCATAGGACTATGATGGGATGAGGCACAAATCTGTTTCCAAGTAGAAATAGCTTTGAATTTTGATGCCTACCACCAATTAAAGGATTTGCACTTTAATTGATCCAAAGTATGGCTAAGCTGCCCATTTGGAAGTGCATCAAGTTCTTTCAAGAGATATCTAGCATTATGTAATGTTACCACAAGCTTGATATGACTATTCATTTTATTGTCATGCATTTGGTAATAATAATAATAATAATATAAATGTTGGTGGTCTGGTCGAATGGGTATTCATTATTCTTCCCTTCCCTTCCTTATCATTGATCACAATACCTCTGCCTGATGAAATTTTGGTGAATCAGATATGTACCTTCCCACATTTATTTATTTTTAAATCCCTGCAAACCAGCCACGTTTGTGCTCAGAGAAGGGTGGATTTTCAGGTAGAGTCCTGGCAGTCAAGTCCACAAATGAAACACATGACATCTCATATTTTCTTCTGTGGGAACTTTGGAACTTCCTATTTTGTACTATAGATATAAACCAGGGACAAGGGACTCTTGCTGGAAGAATGATAAAGCTCCCTTTTAAGGCAATTGTGAGATCTATACTGTTGTTGTTGTTGTTTAGTTGTTTAGTCATGTCCGACTCTTCGTGACCCCATGAACCAGAGCACGCCAGGCACTCCTGTCTTCCACTGCCTCCCGCAGTTTGGTCAGACTCATGTTTGTAGCTTCGAGAACACTGCCCAATCATCTCGTCCTCTGTCGTCCCCTTCTCCTTGTGCCCTCCATCTTTCCCAACACCAGGGTCTTTTCCAGGGAGTCTTCTCTTCTCATGAGGTGGCCAAAGTATTGGAGTCTCAGCTTCACGATCTGTCCTTCCAGTGAGCACTCAGGGCTAATTTCCTTAAGAATGGATGCGTTTGATCTTCTTGCAGTCCATGGGACTCTCAAGAGTCTCCTCCAGCACCATAATTCAAAAGCATCAATTCTATACTGTATCATGAGTCAAAGGCAGCTAGGGCAAGGGGCAAACCACCTGGACTCCCATGCTTTGGGGAGGGGGCAAAAATATTGCACAAAATCTTGCCTTTATTTGGAAGTAAATACTTGTTTCTCTTTGTTCATGATTGTGTATTTTCAATGCAGTGTTCATATCATGTATTAAGTAAAATTCTCTACTCCAGTTGTAATGAAAATTGCTTCACAGGGAAATCAGTAAAGGTCTCACCTCTAAATTTACATGCTTTATCTTAATGAAACATACACTGCCCCATGCCCTGCAGTGTTATTCACTTCATTTCAGCCTTATTTTCCGAAATTGACTGATCTCTCAGTGATAAGGCAAAACACAGCCTGCTGAAAACAGATCACAAAATGCTCACGCAAAACAGCAAGCTTGAAATCACCCCAAGCAGGAAAGCCTTAGTGAAAGTTTCTGCCTCACATGCTCATTAATCCCAAGAGTTTGTAGTTTCGAAGTGACACACTGCCTATGCATTTAACTTTTCAGGTGAATCTCTTCAGCAATAGCTTTTAGAGAGCAAGGTGGTTTCAAAGACCAAAGCAGGCTTTGTGAGCACATTCAGCATAGCCCTCCGTAAGTAAGTATGCTCACTGCTGGCTTGCTGAGGCTGAATTCACTTTACCGTGCCCGGCTAGAAGGTGGCCTAAGCAGATATGGTCTGCACAGCTCATAATCTCTCCAAGCCGAGTGTGCCCTCCAGCAGACCTGCGGGCTGCTTGACAACTTTCCTCATGCTGCTTAGGCAATCCAAGACAAGCAGTAAAAACAGGTGGTTCATCATATTGCTGATGATGGCTGCAGGCTGCATGATCTCTTTCGTGCATCAGAGTTTAATGCAGGCCTAAGGCAGGAAAGCTCAGGTCTTCAAAAGCTCTGGGTCTTTCCACACTTGCCTTTTATAGTTCCTGTTTGATCTGACATTTGTAGGAGTGGATTTGGGGCGGATTGTGGGCACATTCAGTCATACGTTGCTGCTATTACAGAGCGAGAGAGGTTTTAATTCCCACACTAATGGTAGGTTGTGCCTGAATTGAAAAAAGTCCCGTGGTTATCGTCACACTCTCAACGTTCCTTCAGTCAGTAAATGTCAGAGTTAAGAGCATGTGTACGGGGAGAGTCATTTTTTAAAAAAAATAGTATTCCAGAACTCTCACGTTGTGGATTTATAGGAGGTTAGAACAGGTTAGCTGTAACTCTGTGTGTCTGAGCTACAGCTCATCCCAGAACACCCATTGCAATCAGGCATTTTCTTCTCAGACCCTGTCATGCAGGGATTAGTTGGGGGGGAGGGGGGAGAAAGAAAAAGGGGGAAGTTGCCTTTTGACCACAGAAATCCTCGCAGGATGTCATTGCTGAGATGATAAACTTATTGACTATAATGTACTGTATTTTTCACTCCATAAGACACACTTTTTTCCTCTTAAAATCTAAGGGGAAAATTCTGTGCATCTTATGGAGTGAATATGTGGTCCTTGGGGCTGGGGGGGAAACCCGGGCTTCCCTTGCCAGCCCCGACCTGCTCTTTGGGGCTGGCGGTGGCTTTCCCTAAAGAGCAGGTTGGGGAGCAGCGGAAAGGTTGCTCCCCAAGCTTGTGGGGCTGGCGGTGGGGAAAAACCACGCTTCCCCCACCGGCAGCCCTGGGGAGCAGCAGGAAGGCTGTGTGCAGCCTTTCTGCTGCTCCCCGACCTGCTCTTTGGGTCGAGCAGCTCTGGGGTAGCCCGTGAAGCCTCCGCAGGACAGCGGGGAGCCTTCATCCCGCGGGGAGGCTTCACGTGGCTATCCCTGGCTTTTGTGGGAGGTGGGAGAAGGGACAGAGCGAGACTCTCTCACTTCCCCCACCTCCCACAAAAGCCCCCAAGAGCCACATTTTTTTTCTTGAATTCCCCCCCCCCCCCAAAGTAGGTGCGCTATATGGTCAGGTGCACCTTTTGGAACGAAAAATACAGTAATTCAAGAATACTACATATTAATTTAAAGAATGACGCCACATGTTTAGGTAACTACTGACACCAACTTAACCTCTGGAATGTATCTCCTGAAATCTCCATGAAGCCTTATGGAGGTTTCATTTTGTCTGAATATCTTGCAGGTCAACAAGTCAGACGAAAGTGGCATGAAACAGAAATCTCCAAAACCACTCCCATCGACTCCCACTCCCTGCACACAGAAAGTGGGATGATACTTGGACTCATGCCGCTCCTCTGAAGCTACAGAGGATCCATTACAGAACTTGTCGGGTGCAAACTCAGCGCCTGTGTGACCAAGGGTGAGTCAGTTCCATCGCCAGGCCTGAACCCCAATTGGAATGGCTCTAAACTGTCCCACTAAGCTGTAAATTCCCACTAAACAGGGTTTTGCTATGCTTTCCCCACAGATCTGCATGCAAATATATAGTGTTTATAATTTCAACAAAATAGATGCAAAATAAACAGGTCGTTGCCTAAAACCTATCAAATTGGTTGGTCCTAAAGTACTGCCCACCTGTGGGTTTTGGAGTTCATTACAACCTGTTATCAACAGAGGTCACTGCTGCACTTTGAGACTATACTAAAAACATTCCATTACAAACAGGTGGAATGAGAATCATTGGAGAGAGAGAGAGAGAGAGAGAGAGAGAGAGAGAGTTGGGATTGTTTTGTTTGAAAGCTCAGGATTTGGGGGTATACAGGTGAGGGTGGTTACAGAGTACAAAAAGTGGCACATTATACCATCCCTGCCTTTAGCCTCCAGAGAGTGGAAACTGTGGGTGGAATCCATAGGAGTGGAATCTATAGGAAGGGATAGTGTAGGAGGAGAGAAAAAGTCCATCTTTTTATTTGGGTTGCTCCATGTATAGATATCCACCCGCAGTCTGTGTGATTTTTCCCAATGACACGTTCAATTTAATTTCAGTGATGCATGGTTCCTATTAGGAACTTTTAGCGCTCCTGCCTGCTATTTCTTCTGTGTATGCCAGGAGAAAGCATCTGAGAGCAAGGCAAACCCCTAGACGATCATCTGTCTTTCTGGCAAGGAATAAACATCACATTAGATTTTGCGAGAGGCAGACATATGAAACGCATCAGTCAGAGTGTTCTCTCATTTTGAAGCCAAGGATGAACGCGTGGATTACATTCATTACATTTTTAAAGAAGGAATGACTCAGGCTTGGATTTAAATATTTAAAAGTTGAGGGTGAACTATGAATTGGTACTGGTGTCGAGAAAATTGTCTTATTTGTGATGAATAGGAAGGAGATGAATTACACTTTATATTGATAAATAATAGAATAATCATACTGCAGGACAGTTATACATTTCAGCTCCCTGCCACAATTTAAGGTAGGGTCTTTACACACAAGACCAAATTGGTAGGTTTTTCTGATTGTTTTGTATAAGTTAGAGACAAGAGAGCAGGTGGGTGACCCATCACTATGATGCATGTGTTCACTCAACACAAGTCGGTTGTTAGCACCAGTCACAAAATTTACATTTTCATAAACCCCAAAGAACCATAACCTTGCTGTTCAGAGGCTAATAAATTGAATCATCGTTTAAAAAGAAATAGATGCTGGTACTCTTTAAAATAGCCTGATGTCCATCACCACCCCTGAAAGTGAATAGGCAGGCACTTCTAGAATACATGCCTAAATTTTCTCCATTGAAAATATGGCACTAAGGACAGGGCCTACTTAGTGGTGACACCACAACTATGGAACATGCTCCTGGGTCAGATCTCTCAGATTCCATTTCAGATGGTCTTTAAAGACATTGATGACAGGCATCAAATCAATAATTCGTTTTATGCTGCTTTTGACTGCTTTTGCACATTGCTACTGCTGTTATATATTTTTTTAAAAACATATTTTAAATATTTGTATTTCATAATTCTATTGTGTACTGTGCTTCTTTTTATTTCCCCTATATTAGAGTTTCTGCTGGGTGGTTGTTGTTTGCACAGCATATATGGTGATGCATGGTATCTCAGTTAATTACAGATAAGAGTAGATACCTTTCTTAAAATTCAAAGGAAATCCATTACCTCAAATATTGTTTACTTTGACTCATTTGATTACTTTGACTTACTAGCTCTCCAAATATGCAGCATGCAATATTATTTCAGCCAACTGATCATTTAAAAGTGCCACCTTCCTCTCTATATCTACAGTACAAATAATATGAGGACCCTGCTCTGCCACATTAGTAGGTTGGAAAGGGTTTTTTTTTTCTTACTCCAGGCTAACATTTCAATGTAAAATGTCCAAAAGCTGCAGTGCAGGTGACAATGTAGACTTCTGTTTAAATTCTGCAATGAAAAGTGAACCAGGGATATAATTTTACCCACTTGTTTTTGCATCAGAAGAAGAACATTTAGGTTTGTTTCCCTGTTTCTGGTTTTATTTCAAAAGTCCAGGGACCTTTTTATTTATTTATCCCAATACTTTAACATGAGTTAGAACAGGCTTCCTCAACCTCGGCCCTCCAGATGTTTTGAGACTACAATTCCCATCATCCCTGACTATTGGTTCTGCTAGCTAGGGATCATGGGAGTTGTAGGCCAAAAACATATGGAGGGCCAAGGTTGAGAAAGCCTTGGTTAGAACAAAGAGCGCCCAAGTGACAAAAATCAACAGATTTCGTTGTTGTTGTTGTTGTTGTTGTTGTTGTTGTTGTTGTTGTTTCATCCTAGGCTGTTTTTCGTTTTCTAAAAGAAAACTCTGGATATTTAAAACCTATATATCTTAGATCCATTTTTTGTTGGGATGAAATTACCAGAACAAAAAGATCGATCATTATTTCTAACAGTGGAACTCACCTAGCTGGACTGTAGTGGTATCAGAAAGCTTGAGGGAAACCCAAAGCTTGCAGAAGTACCAAAATATATACTTAGGAAACAAAAACCTAAGGGAGATGGTGGGAAAAACCTTCACAAACCAAAACAGCCAAAGAAGAACTGAATGGCCACAGAAGGCTGAGTTGGGTGGGAAACAGGAGGCATGGTATGTATTATCCTGAAAGCGTCCATGGCAGACTAGCTAGAACCCTGAACAGGACCACTCCACACTGCAACATTTTGTTGTAGTAGTACCCCCACTACTCAACACCTGATAGATATTAAAATATATATAAACTCCATAAAGCCAGTATATCTCTGAATTCTAAATACCGGAGTCATACAATAGAGAAATACCATTGCTTGTTTTGTGCCCTGATTTTGAATATCTATAGGTTTCTGGCTGACTGTTGTTGGAAGAAGAATGAAGGATTAAGAACGTAAGAAGAGACCTGCTGGTTAAGACCTCCTTGTCCAGCATCTTATTATCACAGTGGCCAGGACACAGGTGGTGCTGTGGTCTAAACCATTGAGCCTCTTGAGCTTGCCGGTTGGAAGGTTGGATGTTCGAATCCCCATGACGGGGTGAGCTCCCATTGCTCTGTCCCAGCTCCTGCCAACCTAGCAGTTTGAAAGCACACCAGTGCAAGTAGATAAATAGGTACAGCTGTGGCAGAAACGTAAATGGTGTTTCCATGCGCTCTGGCTTCCGTCACGGTGTTCCAAAGCGGTTTAGTCATGCTGGCCGGATGACCCGGAAAGCTGTCTGTGGACAAACACCGGCTCCCTTGGCCTGAAGCGAGATGAGCGCCGTACCCCATAGTCGCCTTTGACTGGACTTAACAGTCCAGGGGTCCTTTACCTTTACCTTTACCTTATCTATCACAGTGGCCAACTAAATGTTCATGAGAAGCTTGCAAACAGGATATATTAGATGGATCTTGCCCTGATCCAGGAAGGCAATTGTTACATTCCTTCTTTCTTTTTTAAATCAACCACATAACCTTTACCTTAATGCATAAGTTGTAAACAGATCTCAAAGGAGGCGAAGTCCTCATAAAAGCAGACCTGGAGGTGTGTATGCCTAACTCAGAATTAGTTTTCTATTCAAGTTCTTCCACTTTCACTGCCTCGAGAGTTCAAGTTTCAACCTTTTTTCTCTGCTTTACTTGAAAGGAAGTTTCAGGTACGTAACCAGTTTGCTCGGTTGGGAAAAGAAAGGATGATGTCAAATGGGTGGGTGGGTGTGAAAGTGCAGGCATCTCACTCCTGGTTTCACAAGAGAATTCGCTGGATTCAGCCTGGCCTGGTCCAGCACAAACCCTCAGCCTCAGAAACTCAAGTTAAAACCACAGTTCACCTGGAGACTCCCATGCTAGGCAACTGAGGCTGATTCCTAACCCTACAGTCAGCTTCCTAACTGACCTCAGCATGGTTACGAATGATCTGCTTCACAGTATTGAAGATATGAATGAGAACAAAATGGCAAAGCACTCTGCATATTTAAAATCATAAAATAATAATGGGAACAAAAAATCCAGATGAATTTAGGACACCCCTGCTGAAAGACGATATAAGTATTTAACTGTATGTCTAGCTTCTTCTGGGATGGCTCATGAAAGTTCATAATCATCATGTTCTCTGAATTCACATGCCTTATTCATACATAAAATACACAAATCCTTAATTCCCCAATGTTCTAAGGATTTTTAAAAAATATGTTAGTACATGGAAGTGCTAGCACTATAGTTCTTTGGGCAATGAACTGAGTAATCAAAAACAAACTTGGTCTGCAGACCACGTGGAGAATATTTTCTTTTTGATCAAGCAACTTACAAATGTTTACCTATTACTAAATAAGTAATAAATTAAATAATTAGATTTCTACACACCGTGTGCTGGGACTGAGCCACCAAAACATTTTAGATGCCGAGGGCATAAACCCAAAGTAAGCTCATGTAATAATAACAATGGCATCTGAACGCCCCCTGGCAAATTGTATCTAGAAAGTGTCACAAAGAGAATGGGATACATGCACACACACACACACACACACACACACACCCTAACAGACCTATTTGTTAATTGTGAGGTTTATACTTCACAAGTATCAGTACAAACAAAACAAAAAAGTCTGGGACACATTGTAAAACTCTACATATGATAACAATTCTGAAAAATAACTTTTACTTACTAAATTAATCCAAAGCAGCTTGGCCACTTGCAAAGCACTTAGCAATATTTAGTGAATCAGTTACAGTTGGTGCAAACTTATACAGGAACAAAAGAATTATATATTGCTACTGACCTTGACACACTGCTCCAAAATCATCTCTCCCCCCCCCCACCTGTTTCTATTTGAAAGAAACAAAGTGTTCTGTGTGAAGGATGGGCCACAATAAACAAGAGGCAGTGCTGACTCTTGAAACTTTACACGGGTGAAACTGACTGAAAAGTTTCATTTGCAATTAAGGATCAGGAAAAAATGTCTCAGCAGAAAGCAAGGTGTTAGGCCACCGGGTGCTCTCGATTTCCAGCGTTTCTAAGGCTGAGAGTCCAAATCTTCTGAATACAAAGCTGCTCAGTATACAGAATGTTTTGGAGCAGCGAGTATCAGCACCGGCTCCCCCTTCTCTTTCGTCACCGTTTCATTTAGAATGAGGTTAAGCCCCAACATTCTCTCCAAATGCCAGAATCCCTCCTCACTTTTGAGGTGGGATGTTGGAATATTTATCTGGTTGCTGGCGCCAATCTTGGAATCCATTTCTGAATTTGACCCAGTGGTTCTCAAAGGCTGTGTAGGGTATCTGCCTGAGGAAATCACCCTTGATTTTAAAACTTGCATACTGCTGCTGCTGTTGGCATAATGAACCAACCATAAGAAACCGCTCCACGTATCATGACTTCAATGATCCAATCGGATTAATTCCAGGCCTAGCCCAGGGGTCTGCAACCTTTAAGACAAAAAGAGCCACTTGGACCCGTTTCCGAAGAAAAAAAAACTGGGAGCCGCAAAACTCTTCATTATAAAAATAACTTTTTTGTCACTTTTTTATTATTTCTTTGTTTGACCCCTCAGAATTACTCCTCCTCATAGAAATAAACGTTAAATTAATAAGTTACCTTTTTGTGTGTGTGTGTTCTTCACTCCCCTTCAAAACAGTGACCAGCGTACATGCCCCCTTTCAATGCAGTGACCAGCGTACATGCCCCTTACAATGTAGCGGGCGGGCGGGAAGGTGACATCAGGATGGTGCGTGACTAACGCACACACTGCCCCCATGCGACGTCACAGCCAGTACAGCACCCGCCACAGTGGGGAGTGTCGGGGCGCACAATGCGCCTCCTCCCCTCACTAGTATCCACCCCGGAGCCGCGGCAAAGGTATAAAAGAGCCACATGCGGCTCCAGAGCCGCGTGTTGCAGACCCCTGGCCTAGCCTGAACAAGAAGTAATTTAACAGAACACCTGACTTGACCTGACTATGAATTATGCTTCATACTGTAGTCTGGCCAGAAAGTCTGGCTGGCATATGCCCCGAAATCAATCAAAATGTGTGGTTTGCCTCTGAGAGGCAGATCTGAAGTATGTGTACAACCACACTAAGCAGCAATGAATAGTTAATCCATTATTTGCATGATTCTAATATTTGATGCATGATTAACAATTACACTAACCGTTCTGCAAAGCAGGGGTAGGCAGATAGACTGCAAATTGACAGGTTCTACTTGAGGGTTTCTCCTTCTTTTTTTTGCAAAAAGCCCCAGTGAAAAATTGTGGCTTAAGGGCTACACAAATCATTAGGTACAACTGAAATAAGTTCAGCAAAAGTGGATAATTTCACAAGAGTGGCAGCACTGAACACGCAGGGCCCCAAACGTTGGCAAACACATACCCTCCAACATTCCTCAGATGAAAATACGGACATTTCTCACTCATTTCTTGACACACACACCCCCCATTTTTATTTGTTCCCACTCCCACAGAGCATTTCCTATCAGAAGAAGGGTGAGTGCCAACACCTCTACGGCAACAGGAGGCAGCACACACGCCCTCCACTTTCCTGAGAAAAACCCTGAATCTCAATGTTATTTTATTTTATTCTTTGGTCAAGTTACAAAAAGATAAACACGCCAATAAATACATTTTAGAAAGGAGCAAGAATAGATGCAGACCCACAGAGCTTAAAAAATAAAAATCAAGAATCCTTATGCTCCGCTCTTTCTTCCCACCCAGGACAGCTCTGCCCTCGGCCTACCTCTCAGAGCCTGAACATCACATGGGGCAGGGCCTTGGCGAGGCAGCCTCTCCTCCTCACCCACTCTCCAGCAGCCGCTACAAGCTGCCTGAGATAAAAGGCCAGCAGCAGTGGCCATGGAGAGACCATGCAGAGGCTACAGGGTGCTCCCTCACAGCTGCCACTGCTGCCATTGCTCAGGACAAGTATTGACTCATCCTCCTCCCCAAGCTCAGTGGTGGTGGCACCGGCGGAGGAAATAGGGACATTCCAGGATCAAATCAGAAGCGGGGATGGCTTTCGTAATTCCGGGACTGTTGTCTCTGGAAAACAGGGAGACTTGGAGGGTATGCAAACAGACCAATAAGTGGGCCTCCGTGATGGGAAAGAGATATACCAGAATCATCCATCTGCCTCATTGCAGGGCAGATTCGAGGGTAAACCATATGCAGAACGAGTCTGCCCCTGTGGCTTGATGGAGGTAGAAACTGTCTCTCATGCCTTGTTACGCTGCTGTTTCTACGAGGATATATGCTCAGTATTTATTACCCCTGCTATGCAAAAATCTCCAAACGAATTCGAACTTCAGTGTCTAAAATCCCTGGTAGAGGACAAGGCTCCTGAGATCACATTAAGGGTAGCCAAATTCTGTGTGATTGCCATAAAACTTAGGGAACAAGCTGTGCTATCATAATGATTAAGGACTCAAATGATAATTTTAGGTTATATGTTAGTGACTAAGTTTTAATTTATATATATATTTTTAACTGTTGCTATATCTGTATTGTCCCTGTTATACCTAATTGCAAATTCAAATGTATCCCTATTGTGTTTTATGACCTCCTTGATATTGTATGTGGGCTGGAACTGGTCTGCGACTGAAATAATAAATTCATTCATTCATATCAGAATCAGGTCGCAAAAGCTGAGGTGCCCCTCTATCCTTGTGACCTCCAAAGTAAGGCCTGTGCGTGCTGTATTCTTTACAGGGCAGCCAGTAGCATGCAATTGCTTGCATAAGCAAATCATTGTGCTTGAACCAACCTTGAGGTAGAATGAGACCATTTTTGCAGGTGCATGGGAGTGATGAATTGGCAGCCCACTCCAACCTGCCTGCCTCATTTTTCTGGCCATCCCCCTTGCCTTCTGGCCCTCCTGCTTCTTTGGGTACCACCCAGCTGTCAAGACACACCTCTTTCTTGCCCCCCTGCACCTCTTCCCTACCTTTCCCAGAGGAAAAGGCCCTGAGCATGTGACCAAGCCCATTTCATAGCACACCTAAAGCCAACTCCCAGTGATTATTTGCATTACTGAAACCCTTGCCAATACTTCAGTTAACACCGCCTATCCAGCTTTCTCTGTTCATTGTGGACATTTACAACGGCTAGGTTTTTCCACCTCCAAGAGTGGAAATGTAAATTAATTTTATAATGAGACTTCCGCATGAACAGCCAAAACTTCCTGCAGATTTCAGCGCTGGCAATGTATATCTTCAATCCGTTAAGCTGGAATTAGGATGAGTTCAGAGGGTGTGTTTTTTAATCAAATTCCAAAGCCAATCACACCATTGCCCAAACGGCACTTATGCTCCATGAAGAAGAAGAAGAATCACTCTTTTCTTCTAGTAAAGTGGCTTTTTCGCCCACAA
The DNA here is from genome assembly GCF_027172205.1 of Podarcis raffonei. Lineage (NCBI taxonomy): Eukaryota > Metazoa > Chordata > Lepidosauria > Squamata > Lacertidae > Podarcis > Podarcis raffonei. The sequence continues at coordinate 76,967,523 of NC_070605.1, read as the reverse complement.
AAATCACCTTTGGGTTCTGCTGTCCATTTGTTAGAAGACGCTGATGGTATCGATGCCCTGTTCCCTTCGTCCTCTGACTCAAGTTCCTGAATAATATCGGTTTCAAGCACTGCAGTAAGCTGAGGTTTCGACCCTAACAGTGGCCTTTGTATTCTGGCTCTTTCAACCCATTCATTTGTTCTTCTTCTCTGACCTTTAAAACCTGCTGGCTCGACTCTTGAATGCAGCTGCTTCATCTGAAGTGATTCCCGCTGTTGCCACTTTCTTCGCTGCGACCCTGGCCGAGGTTCTGAATTGAACCTGATGAACACAGACTCGGAGTCGCTGCTACACTCCCCTGGATTCAGAAACAAGTGAATAATATCAGCGGGGTTCAGCCCCTACATTTCCGCCTCCTTCTGCACCTCCTTCTCCTTCCAGACACAAAGAGATTGTTGATAAATGGACATAACACAGCGTAATATGGAAACTTGTTCTCTCTGAGGGCATTTGCTCAACGTGCTGTGCTTGCACCACAATCCTATACATGCTTAACTAGGACTCAGCTAGATTGGCAAAGAAAAAGCGATTTGTATACGTTGTATATGCGATATAACATTCTGCCACCAGAAGGCGCTGTGGTGTCCCGTTTTTCTCTACCTGTTTTCCCTGTTTATATTTACAATGCGTTTAACTGAAACACTTCTTTGATGTGTCTAGATCCAGCCCTAGAAGCAGTGCTGTTTTGTGGTGGTTCTCACCAGTACATAATCTCTTGTTCTTTTTTGCTGCTCCTGGCAGCAATTTTGTGCTGACACCCACAGCACTTCTATCATGATACAAGTACAGTGGTACCTCGGGTTACATACGCTTCAGGTTACATACGCTTCAGGTTACAGACTCCACTAACCCAGAGATAGTACCTCGGGTTAAGAACTTTGCTTCAGGATGAGAACAGAAATTGTGCTCCGACGGCGCAGCAGCAGCGGGAGGTCCCATTAACTAAAGTGGTGCTTCAGGTTAAGAACAATTTCAGGTTAAATATGGACCTCTGGAACAAATTAAGTACTTAACCCGAGGTACCACTGTACCTGCACCTCAATTTTTTTACTCCCCCTCAAAAGAGCACCGCCCAGGAGTACATTTCATTGAACCTAATGGGACTTAAGCCAACATGCAAAGGACTGAATTGTTAGAGATGTACATCTTCTGCGAATCTGGGTTGGTCAAGGTCAATATTTGGAGAATTAAGGCCATTTCATAGATTATGCAAAGGCAAGGCCTGGGTTTTAGACCTGCAAGGATTTAGCCCTCATGACTAGGGGAAAGCATATTCACTGTACAAAAATCAGAACTGTTTCTACACTACTTGATCTCTTCTTCACCTGATTTTTCTAATCCCATCCCCATTCCTATGAGCAGTGCTTTTTTTCTTAAAAAATGTTTAGGGGTACTCTCATTTTGACTCAACAAAATCACCATTTTATAGTTCAAATTGGAGAAAATAAATACAGTAAATGGGCAAAAGTACAAAGATTCACAAAATGTTCAGGGTATGTGTACCCTTGCATTCCCCCAGAAAAAAGCACTGCCTATGAGCATATACTTTATGAGAAATGTCAGCCCAACTTATCTGCCATGCTCCCCTTCCTGCCCTTGCCTTCACTTATCCTTCTCTCCTCCAAATTATCTCAAAGACACCCACCTCAGCATTTTTCTTTTAGTTCACCAGATCTTCAACCCCCTTTCCTGTGGCTACACAGCTCAGATGGCTCCACTGCCACCTATATTATTTTATATTGCAATTTCTGCTCACTATTTTTGGCACAGCTAAATGATGCAAGACCAGAAAATCCAAGTTAGGCAAGTCTCTAATTATCCTGTATTGAAAAACAGGATGGGTTTCGGGGCACCAGGGTTTAAAAGCCCCAAGACCAAAGAATTTTAGCTTCAGGGGCCTTTGATAAGCCTTAGGTTGCAGAGGGCAAGTCTTTCATCAGCATCATATGATCATAATGCAGTCCCATAAAGAAGCACAGACCCTTTGGCACACATTGGGTGCTCTAGGGCTTAAAAGCATTTGTGGCTACTTATACTTATACCTCTCTTTTTCCAAATCATGCTTTGAACTATTATAAAAAAATGAGTTCATTGGGGGAGCATATTAGATACAATCTTATAGATGGTGTCACAACCTACTCTAAAGTCGGTGACACCACCAGCACTGCAACCATACATACCGTATGTTACTAAAAAAAAAGTTGGTTCCTTAAGATGTGTCTGTGTGGGTTCTTGTCTGAAAAGGCTGAAGACTGTTTCAGACATAGCACAAGACCCAGGATGTGCATATAGCTTAAATAGTTTCTTAGATCCTACAGGAGCGTCTCTACCCCCATCGTTCAGCCCGGACACTGAGGTCCAGCTCTGAGGGCCTTCTGGCAGTTCCTTCACTGTGAGAAGTGAAGTTACAGGGAAGCAGGCAGAGGGTTTTCTCAGTAGTGGCACCTGCCCTGTGGAATGGCCTCCCATCAGATGTAAAGGAAATAAACAACAGTGTGACTTTTAGAAGACATCAGAAGGCAGCCCTGTTTAGGGAAGTTTATAATGACTGATTTTTAATATTTTGTTGGAAGCCACCCAGAATGACTGGGGAAACCCAGTCAGATGGGTGAGGTATAAATAAATTCATTATTATTATTATTATTATTATTATTATTATTATTATTATTATTATTACAAAATATTAATTGCAATACCCCACATACTCTCAACCACTAGCACACTTTTCTTTTGAGATGCATCGTTATTCTCGGGAATGAAAAGTCTTGTTTTTGCACAAGGCACATTAATGGATGATGATCCCAGGCCATAGTTATGAATTAGGGATCTGTAGCTGTGCACCACAAAATAAGCACTGAGCCACCACAAATGAAACATTCACACCACTGGGGGAATGTCCCCTAAGACATGCCTTAGCCTTGAGCCTGGCCCGCTGCTGTTTTGTTTTTGTTTGTTTGTTTTGCACTAGACACTGTCAAACGCACTGCCCAATGACAGTAATGGCCACAGTTGCCATAAATGAATAAGGAGTCTACAGTTGCTCACCCCAAAACAAGCACTGGACCACCCCAAATGACATCTACAACACCAGGGGAACACCTGCTACAAAATTGAGCCCAGCCCAGCCCAACTGCTTCCTTTTTGCACAAGGCGCTGTTGGTTTCTGCATTTTTCTCACCTCACCAGCAGCATTGCTATCTCCAATCTTGTTTGGTCAAAGGACTAAGTCAAAAAATAATCAGTCCTGTTTCCTATTCTTTGTGATATCTTTACAGTAATGTCATCGCAAAGGATGAGTGTGTCTCTCCAAGGGAAAACAAATATTCTGGTGGACACCATTTCATCCATCCTTTGTCCCAACTTCCACTTAGCGGGAATGTGTGTTTTATAGCTATTTGCCAATTCATAAATAGTGTGAATTGGCAGCAATTTGGCATTTTTCCTGTGTTATTTTGATCAAAGAAAATTACCTGTTAGATCATCATCATCTCTTCTGGTTGCTTGGGCGTTACCAAAGGGTAAAGATAAGTAGCGCATACTTCTGCTGGCAGCCTATGGACAAATAAGTGTGAGACAAGGTGATTCAAATGTGCAGTGTGTCGTGTGTTATACCTTCAACAGATTTGAATTCTGGTGACTCTGGAAAAAAAGTATGTCAGTGAGAATTGATGGTTACATTTGAAATGAGTGATTAATGTATTGCTCTATTGTAAATGAAAAAAATCTTCAAAAAGCAGCTTAAACAAACCTGAAACACCTAGAGCATCAGTTCAAAGCACACTTTACAAGGCAGCAGATAACAGAGGGAACTCATGCTAAACCTTGCAAGGTAGTTCTTTATGCTATCAAATTTATTTATGTCGTTTTTATCTATAGAAGTATTTATATACTGCCCACGCACATAAAATATCAAGGTGGTGCAAAACATAGAATCACATATTTTAGAATAATGCTTCCTGTGGGAAGTAGCTTTTCAGAGGTTGGAATATAGCTGTGGTGTTGATGAAATCAGGGCAAATAATTAGTGGGACCTCCGAGAAGAGAAGACAGGAATGAGAAGTAACTTGTCTGTAGAAGATGAAAGGATTGAGAAGTGGAAATTCTATAAATTGCATCTTCATGAAGAGAGGCTGGGGTACAGAAGAAGCTTCCTAAAGAATGGCAAATGATTGTACCTTGTTGCAGTTCACAACCAGTGAACACTGAATAACCTAAACATTTCCAAAAAGGCCTCTACAATATCTTACCTTGGTCATGCCAACTTTACAGGCAAGAATGGTTTTTCCTCTAAATAAATTCCAATTGACTACACAGATACAGCATTTATGTTTCAAAACTGGACTTTGTTTCAGAATCAGAGGCAGATTTCCCATAATATTTTCGATACTGCAAATTTGATGGTCCCAATATTGCCACTATTAAACTTGTGGGGGGTGGGGAGGTTTTAACTTTTCTGTCACTCCAATTCACCTTGTGCTGCTCAGTTAAATGAAGAAGAGCTGGGAGTGGTGAAATGGCTGGAGGGCAGAAAACCACTTTATCTGGAGGGCCCCCCTCCTTTTTCTGCTGCTTAGCTGATCAGTGAGAAGCCATACTGTGGGCCATATGAGAATAGGCTGTGGGAAGAAGCCCAGGGAGCAGAGATTACACTCTTATGAACAAAAAAGGGCTGTGTGTGTTTCTTAGAAACTATGCATAGTGTCCTGAGAACATGCCTACTGTATTGCCTGGAGTATGTACAGATTGCAGTCAAGATATGCACATTGCCCTAGGCCCTTTGGGGAATTATACATAATGGTCGGAGGATGTACAAGATAAAGTGGAGATACGCACATTCCCCAAGGCCTGTTTGGGATTATGCCTAATAACTGGAGGACGCATAAAATTCAATTGATACATGGACATTCCCCAAGGCCTGCTGGAGATTATGCATCTTGACCAAGAAATGAGCATAATTCCCTCTTTGTGGAAAGCTTATGTGCATGAGGCCAGGTGAATGTGCACAATGAGAAGGTCCCAGTGGCACAATGGATCAGTGCGTCTTGCTGTTAATCAGAAGGTTGGTAGTTTGAGCCAACCCAGGGCTTGTTTTAACAAACCAGCATCAGAATAAACCACAGTTTTCCTGGCTCAAACATAACAGGAAACTGCAGCTTTTATTTTAAAGTGAGAGTGGATGTTTCAATCCCTTACAGCATGCATTAGGAGGGAGGGAAGGAGGGGTCTACAAGCCTAAGGCTCACTCAGACTGATGCTCATTTTGTTTGTTATGCTTGAAAAATCTGGCCAGCATTACTGTGGGCAAAATAAGCACATATATATGTCACATGTAATTTATACCGCAGGTCTAGTCTACTAACCCCACTGTAAAACTGGGCTGAGTAAAGTACTCACATGCCAAAATATTTGGAACCTGTAATTAAAGCAGATACTTGCACCACAGGGCCTAGGGCTTGCCGATCAGAGGGTTGGTGGTTCGAATCCCCGTGATGGGGTGAGCTCCCGTTGCTCGGTTCCTGCTCCTGCCAACCTAGCAGTTCGAAAGCATGTCAAAGTGCAAGTAGATAAATAGGTACCACTCCGGCGGGAAGGTAAACGGCGTTTCCGTGCACTGCTCTGGTTTGCCAGAAGTGGCTTAGTCATGCTGGACACATGTACGCCGGCTCCCTCGGCCAATAAAGCAAGATGAGCGCTGCAACCCCAGAGTCGTCCGCGATTGGACCTAACAGTCAGGGGTCCCTATACTTTTTTACTTGCAAATAAAGGAAGCAAATTGGACCATCCTAAATCAGATACAGCAGATAGATTTTTGGCAATAACCAATGCCTCCAGCTTGGGGAAACAAATGTCAAGGAGGACTATCTACTGGGACCTGCTCACATCTCTATTTAAACAACAAAACTTGGCATCTACCTTTTTTACTGCTTTACTTTCCTGAGCAGCTGTGTTTCTAGCTTTCACACTCTTTTCTTATGGCTGTCTAACCCGCATGGAGACTGTGGCACACGGCCATTGCTGTTTGTTGTGTACACGCCTTTGTAAAACAATAGATACTCTTAGGGAGGAAGAGAGTGCCTGGGCTGCAGCTATTTGCAAACCTCAATTCCACACCAATACCACCTCTTGTGTAAGACGTACCTGCCCTCCCCAAGGAAGGCTGTATCCTTTCCTCACGGTTTGCTTCAGGCTCTGCTGGCGACGAATGAGGATTTCTTTGGCTTGTTCCTCATTTGCGTCTGCGGCAAGGCTGTATCTGTTGTATGACAGCGTCTGAAAACAAGCAAATCACAACTCGATATTCTTTCTGTGTGATTTTCTAGAGAGAGCAGGTGACTTTTGGGTTTTGACCCAAGTCAACGCACTTCGTCCTGCCCTCATTTCCACCAACATGGATCGAACAATGTACATTTTTTGAAGGAGCGTCTCCACCCCCGTCGTTCACCCCGGACGCTGAGGTCCAACACCGAGGGCCTTCTGGCGGTTCCCTCATTGTGAGAAGCAAAGCTACAGGGAACCAGGCAGAGGGCCTTCTCGGTAGTGGCGCCCAACCTGTGGAACGCCCTCCCATCAGAAGACATTCAGAAGACATCTTAAGGCAGCCCTGTTCAGGGAAGTTTTTAATGTGTGACATTTTAGTGTATTTTTGGTCTTTGTTGGAAGCCACCCAGAGTGACTGGGGAAACCCAGCCAGATGGGTGGGGTACAAATAATTTACTATTACTATTATTATTACAGTCTGTATGCCATGGGTAGGAACAATGTTTTAGCCTGAAGACCATTTTGCTTGTGGACAAATGTTTGGGGCCTACATGGCCGTGGTGGGTGAGGACAGAGAACAACAAGTGAACAGAATGACAAATGTGACTCTGACTTTTTTTTACAGTGCATTCCAGCTATGCAGAAGTGAGAGCTACATGCAATCTCTCCATACTCAAGGACACAAACCAGTCAAAAGTACTTGAGGGGGGAACAGAGGAGGGCCAGTGAAGGGTTGTGGTCTGGGGGAAGGCCATCATTGGAGAAGAGTCTTGCGGGCTGGGCAGAAAGGCCATAGTTTGGGTTCCATCCAACTCTATGATTCTATGATTCGGTCCCTAGGCCTGAGATTTCCCACTCCTGCCACAGGGGCTACAGTTATGTAACAACAGTATTAAGCAACGCTAGATTTAATAAAGCAACAATGGAATCTTGTGGTGCTATATTTACGGTGGCATATACTTTCGTGAATTATTGCCCACTAATCCGTGAAAGCTTATGACATTAAAATACAAAACTGTTTGTCTTCAAGGTGTCACAAGATTCCTTGCTGTTTTGCCGCAACAGACTACTGCAACTATCCCTCTGGAAATTGTTTTGCAAAGATAGTCTTTAGTCCATGGAAGCTTTTGCTATAATAAATTTGCTAGTCTACAGAGTGCCACAAGAGCCTTTGCTGGCTTGTGCTGCGACAGATTAAGACGATTACCCCCTTGTTTAGAAACAACCAGAGAGACACTTTTACTATTTGCGTTGTTAAAGCAAGGGATGTCTGCCCCCTGGTGCCAGTCTCGGGAGTCTCCTGCTATCTGGCAGCGTAGATGGCAATCAAAAGCGAATATTCGCAAAGGAAAAGATGGGGGTTTCTTTTCTTTTGTGTTTTGGGGAAACAGCCCAGTGAGAGCAGATATCGAGTTTGCAGGAAACACCATCACCTTAGCGAAACACAAACACACAAAACAAGTACATAGGAACCTAAGAAGATGGGTGCAGGATCAGGCCAAAGGCCCAAATAGCATTCCTGTTCTCATAGCGGCCAACCAGATGCCTATGGAAAGCCAAAAATTAAAACCTGAGTGCAACCGTTTCCCCTCCACTTGTGATTTCCAGCAACGTGGCTATCATAGATACTAAGCCACTGTATCTAACCTTCTGTGAATTTGTCTAATCCCCTTTTAAAGCCATCCACATTGGAGACCATCACTGCATCCTGAAGTAGAGAATTCCACTGTTTAACTATGTATTAACTGCGGGTTTGAATCTATATTTTCCATAATGTTGTCCCGTGGCTCAGCTGCAACCAGTAATGCTAACATTTCTGCTCTCGCTGACCGTTGCTAAGGCTTCAGAGACTGTGCAAACATGATCTTTTGTTCTATAGATATGAAGCACGCTACCAGAAAGGGAAACGGACCCTTTGCCTCACTTGATACAGATTGTGAGCCAGTATATTCTGTATGGAATCCACCTCGGCAGGCGAAAGTCTCTGCATCCTTCGATTTCTAAACCTCCTGCAGAGAAGGAAAGCAAACATTAGAATGACTAAGTCAAAGGGCCAACGGTTACTCCTGCATAGTGGTTGTATGTACACACTAATATTGGCATGTATTAGTTAAGCTCGGGCTGTTTTGCCAAGAAGGGATAGCAGCGGATCACTCATAAATCAAAGAAGCAAGCCATCTCTTTGTAGTGTGAATGTGTGCATGAATGAGTAAGCTTACATTCACGTTATTTTATTGCCGTTGGCGTTTCAATCCGCAAGTCCAAAAGGAAAGCAAATTAAAACAATTGTAAAAAAAAAGAAGTTAAGAAATCCACATAAAATCTCTAGTCTTTGACCTACATAGAAAGTGTCGCTTTGTTGAAAACTGACGGAAGTTGAGTAATGAAGGACTAAAGTTAGTTGAACTTATTCAATTGAAAAAAATCTTCAAAACTATAAAACAGAATACAGTGGTACCTTGGGTTACAAACACTTCAGGTTACAAACTCTGCTAACCCGGAAGTAGTACCTCGGGTTGCAAACTTTGCCCCAGGATGAGAATGGAAATCACGTGGCGTCAGCAGGAGGCCCCATTACGAAAGTGCGCCTCAGGTTAAGAATGGTTTCGGGTTAAGAACGGATCTCCAGAACGAATTAAGTTCGTAACCCGAGGTACCACTGTACTAGAATTCCAACTACCCCATAGCTGTGTGGCCCTGCCTGTTAGGAGCTGATCCAAATAAAAGCACCTTCCAGTTCTTTTAGGAATTCAGATTCAGATCCTAGGGTGTCTCCAGGAAAAGGGTGCTTCTCCCATTCTGGGAGCTACCAAGGATCTTATCACAAGGACATTTACAGTTTGTCTGTAAGCCACTGGGCGGTAGCTGAGGAGTAAAACATAAACTTTGCAAGCAGAAAGTCCCCGGTTTAACCCCTGACACCACTAGCTAAGTATAGAATCAAAGAACTGTAGACTTGGAAGGGACCCAACGGTCATCTAGTCCAACCCCCCGCAATGCAGGAATCTCAGCTAAAGCATCCATGACAGGTGGCCATCCCTGGCCTGAAACCCTGGTGATCTGCTGCCGGTCCAGGTAGGTCATGTTTAGCTTGATGGACCAGCAGGTCTGACTCAGTATTAAGCAACCTCCTGTATATTCCTTTCTTTAAAATCATGATGGGGGTAGTCTCTACAGATCTCTTCTCATGTCGCTTCAACTGTCTGGAAGCTGCAGTAACCGTCTGCATACTGGAGATCACATGTCATTGCAGCAACCATCTCTGCATGCCAACCCCATTTTTCTGTTTGTTTTTTTCTGGCTCATGCCATTGCTACATGCACACATTCCAACCAGCATTCCAAGGCTGGGGGCAAGGAAGGAAAGGAGGTTGTTGCTGCTGCTGCTGCTGCTGCTCTTGGAAATTGCTTCACCCTGAACCTAGTACAGTGGTACCTTGGTTCTCAAACGCCTTGGTACTCAAACAACTTGGAACCCAAACACTGCAAACCCGGAAGTAAGTGTTCCGGTTTGCAAACTTTTTTCAGAAGCCGAATGTTTGAATGCTACGCTTCTGATTTGAGTGCCACACTTCCGTTTTGAGTGTCTATTTTGTGCTTCTGTTTTTGCAGCTCTCTCTTTTTGTTTTGGTGACTGTGTGGAACCCAGTTCAGCAACTGATTGATTGATTGTGTGACTGCAGTACAGTGGAACCTCAGGTTGCGGACGTAATCCATGATGGAGGCACATCCGCAACCCGCAGCATTCGTAACCCGCAGCATTCGTAACCTGCAGCGCCGCGTCTGCACATGCGCGTGATGCAATTTGGTGCTTCTGCGCATGCACGAGCAGCGAAACCAGGAAGTAACCCTTTCTGGTACTTCGAAGTTTCCCACTGTCCGCAACCTGAAAACGCATAACCCAAAGCGTTTGTAACTCGAGGTACCACGGCACATTATTTATTGCTTTCATTTTATGGATCAATGGTCTCGTTAGATAGTAAAATTCATGTTAAATTGCTGTTTTAGGGGTTGTTTTTAAAAGTCTGGAACGGATTAATCCATTTTGTATTACTTTCTATGGGAAAGCGTGCCTTGGTTTTGGAACACTTTGGTTTTGGAACGGACTTCCAGAACGGATTAAGTTTGAGAACCAAGGTACCACTGTAATGGCTTATTCCTTAATGCTGGTTTAAGTTCCCTTGCCATTCCGACCACCCTATCCCATTTTTTCTCCAAAATGAGGTAACAACGCCTTTGAGTCATGTGGCCAGTGTCTTATGTGAGAGCAGTTGGATGAAAGCAAATCACTGCAAGTCTCAAAACACATTGCGATATTGACTTTATGTTAATATCTTTTGTCTCTTTCCTTTATAGCCCACCTTTCTCCCCCGTTGGCTTAGTTTGAGTCTTGTGCACTTTCAAGTCTTATGATACTTGCACAGATGTGCCAAGTTCACCAAGTCAACAAATCTTGGAAAACTCTCCAAATGTAACTGGAGCTGAATCACGACAGCTATCACTTGCAGAGACAGGTACCCAGTTCCTACAGATGCACCAACATGCAAAAACAGCTCTACTCTAGGGGACAGTTCACATATCATGACATCTCTGTACAGCAAGAGCAGTTCTAACTGTCCTTGAGCTCAAATTCCTTCATAATGTACACTGTAAAATCAGAGATCACAGATACATTCAGTGTTTTTGTGTTGTGATCACTGCTGCACAGCACAATAGCCTCTTCTTTTCTTTTTTGTGCTGGCACCCACATCACTATTATCAAGATATGAGTTTCGACGCTTCATTTTTACAACAACCACAAAGTACTGGATACACCCAATAGCAATTATTGTCACTGACACTTTTTCTAACTGCCACAATCTTGGGAAATGCTGTAGGATACGGTCAGGATTGTCTAGTTAACTATATCGCTGCAGATCTTCTTCCAGGCTTAGTCCAGAGTTAGGACTACTTGTGCATAGAAGAAATAATTGTGTGTAAATGGTTAGCTAATCTAGTTCTCTAGATGTTTCAATTATAATAACCTTAGTTTCAGGTGAACAATGAGCAACTCCACAAACATTATGAAAGCAATTGGTCATCCATCTAGAACTCAAATATAAAAATGGAAAACTCTTTTCATGAAGTTAGCTATTAACCAAACAACTTGATAATGGTAAGCATATCTGCTTCAGGGAGAAGCAGGAAACTTTCTGCTTAATAAACCCACTTCCTTTTACATTTGCGCTTCAGTGCTGTACAACTTATGATACAAATCTGTTTTTAGGTAAAGCAAAGGAGACCTGTTAACCACTCAATAAAATGTTTATTTTATTGAGAGCCTTTGCTTGTTTATTACATTTTGTATTTAAATAGTAAGGTTAGTGCAGGTATTATAGTTGCACGGAGAAAAATGGCTTCAGAGGTAACATCCTTGATTTCTTTAAAAGCAGACTGTAACTTTCTCCTAATGTTCTACTCTTACTGTGATTGTACTCCAGCATCTGGTAAGTCAGGCTTCATCCACCTGGTTCCTTCCAGGTGTTTTGGACTACAACTCCCATCAGCTCCAGTCGAAATGGGGCTCATGGGAATTGTAGTCCAAAACATCAGGTTTCATTATTTGTATTTATTCCTTAACACAGGATAGTAATATAAACAGGAAGCCACCATACATCAAGGGGTGACTGGACAAAATCAAATCTGGCTCCTACATAATCTCAGTTGCGTTTTATATGTATCACAGAATCACAAAGTAATGAGTTTGGATCCAAAGAAAATAAGTTGCCCTCAGGTCTCATTGAAATCAGCAGTGCTTAAGTTAGTCGTCTCAGGCTTTTCACATTAATTTTAGTGGGGCTTTAGTGTGACTAACTTACTCTCAATCCTTATTTTCAAGTACTTGTCCATATCCCACTGATCAGTGGCAGAGCTTCATGCTCCAGCCCCGGGGGGGGGGGTGGAGAGCAGGCAGGGGTGGGGCTGGTGCGCGTCCCAGGGGTGTGTTGCATTGCCTGCAGGGGCGTGGTGTGCATCCTGGGGGCGTGGTGTGGCGTGCCACCCACAGGGGCGTGGTACACTGCCTGCAGGGGCATGGTGCCAGGCATGGGGGGCAGCCGTGATGGCACCCCACCAGGATCGCGCTGCCGGGGGCGGTGTGCTCCCCCCACACTCCTCTTCCTCTGCCAGTGCCACTTATCTGAGCTGAAAGAAGATACTCACAAAGATGATGATTTGGAAGAAGGTGGCTTCACCTCTCCACGCTCTACCATCTCAATGACTTGTTTTATTTCCAGTTTCTTGTACAGGGAGACAATGCTGGATTTAGGTTGGTGCTTGTGTAACAAAATCTTCTTGAGGACTCTGTTGTCAAATTTCTTAAATCTGGTAAGAGCAACAACAACAACAACAGCAAAACATTATTTCGATCATCACTCAAGAATTAAATAATGGACAAGCCTAAGGCATCTTCTTGAGCTTCTTAAGGACCAGACATCAAACAGCAAAGAGGTGTAGTTCAACAAAGACACTGTGTTGAACTGATAAGACAAGGACAAGTTACAGTAATGGGGGAGAGAGGGTGAAAGCATTCATGGCTGCAAAGGGAAAGGGATTTGCTTTGTAGAGAGTGTTCTAATAAGGCATAAGAGGAATAGCTCTGCTTAAAGTCATAATGTGCCACAGCAAAATTCTAAATGATCTGTTCATTTGAGTCTGTTGTGTCCATCAGCATTTCAAAAGGTACCAATAAAAAGTTTATGTAAATAATGGACAATTTGGAGAAAGAACAACCCAATAGTGGTAAATACAGGCTGCCTTAGCTCCAATCAGCATTGCTTACCCTTTTCTTTTAGCAGGGAACAGAGAGACTGAGGTTGCAATGCTATGCACACTTAATCTGTTAGCGCCACTGCTACCATTTGCTATCTTGGCAAATACACCACTAAACCATAAGCAAATGGTCAAGATGTGATGTACTGAAGGTGCTCTGGAAAAAGCCTATAAATGATGGATGGGATTTGCAAGGGACACACTCACATACATTGTGCGCCTGTGCCACACACACTTTTCTTAACATTTCCGAATTCACCATGCTACCACTGATGTATGTGGTATTTTTATCCCCAGTCCCCATTTCCTCTTTTAAACAAAAAACGCTCAGATGAACACATGCAAGCCAGAAGCAGGGGACCCAGTTGTGCACTAGTTGTGTGAATAGGGATATACACAGCACCTCAGTACAGTGGTATCTCTGGTTCCAAATGAGGCCCATTCGCAACATGAAAAGAGCGCAACCCGCAGCGGTGCATCTGCACACGTTGCGATTCGCTGCTTCTGCGCATGCACACAATGTCATTTTGTGCTTCTGTGCATGCGCGAGCGGCGAAACCCAGAAGTAACGCTTTCCGGTACTTCCAGGTCGCTGCGGGACGTAACCTGAAAGAACGTAATATGAAGCAGACGTAATGTGAGGTATGACTGTAATAAATTCAATGAGAAGTAAGTAAAACACCTGGCTCTCAGACTTATAGTGCGAAGCCAAAGAGAACACAAAGAAGTGGAAGTCAACAACCGTAGAGTATTTTCAGTCTGGTCCATTTTACTATATTAGAGTAACACTTTCAGTTATTTTCTTTTACCTGACCGTGGCAGACACAATCTTACTTGTCTCTCAGTTGATAATGACTCCATTGTCCGCATATATCTTCAATTCCCGCCTTTAAATGGTCCATCAGCTGCAGACATACAGGAAGTTGGAGAAAGGTGTGAATAACGTTTTAAAGCCATTGCTGCTGTAACAATGTTCACATGCAAAGAAGATGACAACACAATTTTGAACAGTCATAATCTAGAATACAAAAAAACTGAGCTAGACCATTGCCTCATCTAAGCTCCGTACTGTCCACACTGACTGGAAGTGGCTCTCCTGGGTTTCAGTCAGGGAACATCTTGGCCCTTCCTTGAGAGGTCAAGGATTTAACCTAGGGCATTGTGCATTCAAAACAGGTGCTTACCACTGAGCTATGGCACAGAACTAACACAGCACCACCACCATTAAGAACTACCAGAAAGTTCTTCTGCCCAAAGGCAGGATTCTTCAAGCATCAAGTTATGCCATCCTGACAGAAGATGTCAGAAGACTGATTCTAATTGTCCCAGGTGGAGATAAAAATAATTCCACTTCCTATATCTGACCAATGTCATAGCTAGGTATATGTATTGGCATAGGAGTAGGGATGGGTGAATGTGTCAATTTCAGTTTCTCTCAGTTTCCTAGTTTTCCAGTCTTAACTCCAGCTCTCCACATTTCGACATCTGTTTACAAGTGTTTTCTTTAAGAAGTCATTGTGAAAATTCACCACCATTTGAGTGCTAATTTCTCCTACCATATGTATTTTGTTTGAGAATTTGATTACTATACACATTTTTACAAAGCAATTTGCCCAGCTATAAAGCATCTTTGCTTTTTTAATTTATTTTCACCACTACGTGCATTTTAGTGCATGTTGACCCTAAAATATTCATTCTTGTTCACATTGCTTGGCTGGAGAACTGCATTCCAAAATTGGGAGAAGTGGAAATTTCAGAAGGTGGCTATGTTTCGGTTCATAGCTGGTTTCAAAAACTGAAAAATAGGTAGATTTGCCTATTAATGTGAACTGAATAGAATTGAAGCCCCATCCCTAACATGGGGCTCAATGGAGCTTAATCCCATGCATAGGACTGCAGCTTTAACACAAACCACAGCCCTACTTGAAAATTGGGGTTGAACCCATGACCTTCTGCATGCTTCACACCTGAGCTATGACTCTTCCCCAGTTTATTAAGGTCCAACACATTTTAAGGTGGAAGGCTTATAACAGTAGCAGAGCACATGCTTAGACAGCATGCAGGCTCCCAGGTTTGAATCCTGAGGTGATAGTCAACTAAGTTTCAATCAGAGTAGACCCATTGGAATCAAGCAACACGACTAAGTAAGGTCAATTAAATTCAGCGGGTTTACTCTGAGTAATACCACCCCAGAATCTCCCATTTTAAAAGGATCAATTGGAAGGAGGCAATGTGAAATATCTCTGCCTAGGACTCTGGAAACATACTCCCAGACAGAATAGACCATGGACAAATAGTTCTCCGACATTCAATTAAAATTATAAATTTTAAGATAAATTTAAAACTTCATCTTACTCGTATGTGAATTTCCTCATTGACAGACTCTTTTTTATTGGTCTTCTTAACGTCCAGGTACTTGACAAGTGGTCTAATGGTGATTCCCTTCATTTGGAACAAAGAAAGCGAGTTAACTTTTGATACAATATTCATTTCCCCATGAAATTGTGAAGCATGCTTAATCCTCATTGAACTGAGACTGCCACATTGGACAGCACCTCTCTTCCCATCTGGACTATCATGTGAAGGAAGAGTGAAATCGTCTCTTCTCTCACCAGAGGCAGGGGGATGAGGAAGTGAGGGTCTCAACACCTCCTTAGAGACAGCCCTGTCAGCACTAATACCATGATATGGCAGATATCTTCTTACCTGGATGAAGACAGTAAAATATGTAACCACAATAGTAGATGTTATAAACATCTTCTTTCTAGGAAAGAGAGATGCAGAGAGCAAGAATGCCAGGGAGAAACTGCTGGCCCCTCGCAAGCCACTGTAGATGATAATGAGTTGATCTTTAAGAGTGAATCTGTGAGTCCGGAACTTGTTGATGATGCAGAACAAGAAAAGCACACCTAAGGAACGAAGAAAAAAATCAAAACTAACTAAGAGAAGTAACAGAATGGAAACTTCCACCAAACCAGGATGCAAACTTGTGCTTTCATACAGGCCACCCCCAAATCAAGTGTGTTCTACTGCATTGTAGCAGCTGAAATGTAGGAAGTCCATGTTCAAAACATCTCTATAATATTGTCAATAACAGCCTCCACCAATGTAGAGTGCTCCAGATGTTGATGGACTACAACTCCCACCAGCCCTTGCTAGCACAGCCCAGGGTCTTGAATGATGTAATCCAACAACATCTGGGAGCCACCACACTGGGGAAGACTGATACATAAACTTGCGCCCGATTAAATCCACACACATCGCATACTCTGAGAATTGTAGTCCTGTGAGATAGCTAGGGATCTTGAAGAACACTGGGCACCATGATTGGAGGTTGAGGATACATCAGTATTCAATGCATACACAACCAGCCCCTGCAATCTACATTACACAAAATGGGGCAATCCTTGTACAGGCATTTACATGTGTAGACTGGCATGTAGTTCTCCTCCTATATTAAGAGATTGGCCATTTCATTTATAAACAGTGGAAAATAAATCTCTAAAAGTATTAACAAGAGATCGTCACTTCAACAACCCTGATATTGAGATAATATAAAATTGTATTAAGCATGGAGAAGAAAGAAATGGGGGGGGGGGAGTTATGAAAAAGTAGTTACCAAAAATGGAAAAATATGACAGTCTTCCTGCACATTTTTAGAACAATGGGGAGATGTTGACGCACACTGTCCTCCTTGGGAAATGAGGCCATATGGTCTTCTATCCTGACCTCTATGTGTTTGTTTGGAGATCAGAAGAGAGGAGGGGTGTCTTGCTGTACAATTGCAAATCCTTCTGCTTCAGGGTTCCCTAGATATCCTTCCAACTGTATACTCACAGGCTCTGTTCCGAATTTCCAAATAAATGTGTGGAGGGGAGGAGCAGGGATGGCACATGCAATCTCACTCCTTCCATCCTTAACACGTTCAAATAAAAGATGAAAAGGCCTGTTATGATCAACAGATGATCACCATGATCACCATTTAATCTTGTGAGGGAGAAACACTGCTAGAATTTGACATGTTTTAATGCTAATTAAGGTTGGATATAAAGGTAGGATATAAACAAGCAAATATGATCCTACCCAGCCTCCCTGGAAGTGCTTTTAAAAAATGTCAAAATTGCTAATATTTTTTAAAATTTATCAGTAAGTGGCTTATATGCAAATGGTTGTCTGAATGACGATGAAAAGTAATTATACTTGTGGTATAATTTCCTTCAACAATATATCCAGGGTTGCTGTTCTATAGGTAATTCTTTCTCTCAGCAAAGTTCAGTTTTGTATGAAGTGACCTGACCCGTCAAACACAACACACCTGCGGAACAGTCTTTGCTAAACTGGTTATACCAGTCAGCTCTGAACTTCCTAGCCTTTCTCTGCACTGAACGATGCTTTCAGTGACGCAAGGCCTTTCATCCACCTGGTTTAGTTCGATTATTAAAGCATTTGTTTCTTACTTAGTGCCCGCCAAACCACACAGAAGACCAGCGTGAAGCAAACAAAAGCCCAGTTCCACTCGTGGTTCCGCCTGACCGTAGACACTCCCATGAACACAAAGATCAGGGTCTCGCTAACGCTGCTCAGCATTTTCATGAAGTATTTTATCGTCGTGTAGGAATTCTGGGAAACGTTGGCCTCCACGTATTTCTTCATGGTCACTGCGCATGCCGTTATCCTGTTGGCTCACAAAGGGAAGGAAGCATGAGCCGTTGGAAACAGCAAAGGAAAGAAGGAAGGAAGGAAGGAAGGAAGGAAGGAAGGAAGGAAGGAAGGAAAGAAAGAAAGAAAGAAAGAAAGAAAGAAAGAAAGAAAGAAAGAAAGAAAGACATCTTTCCCACTGAAGGGATGATTAATCCCACAATCACCTCGAGACGTCTTTTGTGGTCATTTGGCTCAGTATTGCTTATCCGTCATGGATGAGGAGCTCATTTCCTCCCAGATACAGGGGGACTTCGACTCTCATCAGCCCTGACCATTGGCCATGCTGGCTGAGGCTGGTGAGGGCAGGGATCCAGCAACATCTGGAGGGAACCCCCAGGCTCTACACTACCTGGAAGTGGCTTTTACAGCCCTGCTTCAGCTATTTACAGCTTATAGCACCTGAAAGGAAGGCATGGCACATCAAGATGGACAGACCTGTCAGTTCCAGTTCTCAAACATTTTCCTATTTCCGACCTTAAAGTCACTTCTCGAAACTTCTGCAACAATTTCTCACAAGAATTTGTCAGCATTTTAGTATGACACCCTCTTCCATCACTTTCTTCATGAAGTCCCAAGAAATATTGTCAAATGCTTTCTCTGCATCTATAAACATCAGCACTACTTTCTTCTCATTTCTCACTTCTAGGTATTCTATAATATTTAATACATTTCTAATGTTATTTTTAATTTGTCTACCAGGAAGGAATCCAGATTGATCATGATGGATAAAATCTTTTTTTTTAATTTCAATTTGTTTGCCAAAACAAATGATATAGACCTATAATTCTTCACCAATGATACATCTGCATCTTGTTTTGGTATCAAAGTTATGTAGGCCTCTTTCCATGTTTCTTGGACTTTACCTGTTTTTAAAACTTCATCCATCATTTCCCTCAAAGGGTTCACAAGCTGGTCACTCAGTTTTTTATAGTATTTGGCTGTTATTCCATCTGGCCCTGGAGACTTCCCTGCCTTTGCTTTTTTTATTGCTTCTATAATTTCTTGGGACAATATTTCTACATTTAAAATCCTCCTTTGTTCCTCTGTTATCTTTGGGAGATTGCTATGTTAAACATAGTGTTCTATTAGCATCTTCTTCTAGATATGGAATGATATACACTGAATTGAAAAAAAATGCTGAAAATAACATTTTTTAAAGAACCAGAAGCCTTCCTGTTAGGTATTTTAGGTCAAGATCTGCCGAAAGAGAAGAGGACATTATTTATGTATGCTACTACGGCGGCAAGAATTTTGGTAGCACAAAACTGGAAGACTGGAGAAATTCCAACAAAAGAACAATGGCAAGAGAAATTGATGAACTACGCAGAAATGGCAAAATTGTCAGATAGACTACGAGAAAAGGACAAGAGTGACTTTGAAAAAGAGTGGGAACCTTTTATATTCTATTTGCAGAAACAAAAAAAAGAACATTGACTTGATGGCAGGATTTAAATAAACATACACACTTTTTTATACATAGGACATTTAGAATAAAGAAGAAACGATATGGTGGATTGGTTGAAAAAGCAGTATATGATAAGGGGGTAACAAACCAGAAATGGGAGCTGGGGGAAGCCCGGGAGGAAAGGGGATGAAGATTTGTAACATGTATGTTATTGATATGAGATGTTTGTTAAAATACAAAAGGAAGTTAATAAAAATATATTTTTTTAAAAAAACAATAAAATGCAAATCAGGCATTTGCACATTAAAATGTGAACAAAATTGAAGAGTTTTCTGCAACCCTAATGGCAGGTTGGTTAAAAACCTGAACTATTCGTTGCAGGTCCATCTTTGAATGTGCAATTCTATCCTCTCTTTAGTGTTCCACGGCATTTCAAAAAATTGTTTACAGTAACTTGGGTTCATGGAGTGCCAAATTAAATCCACATTGGCAATAAAAATCAACCCATTTTGAAAATATGCCCCAGAAGTGTACTAGCCTTAACATCTACAGCACTTAGCAAACATATAAAGCAGTATGATGTGCTGAGCTCATTGCTCTTAAATACAAGCAAAAAATTATAGCAGAACTGCTGTTTATATTGCTTATTGCATACTTCCTTAAGCACCCCAGTTATTTGAACACGGTTTCTTATCACTTGAGTCAATTAAAGGTAATGTACCCCTGCCCGTACGGGCCAGTCTTGACAGACTCTAGGGTTGTGCACCCATCTCACTCAAGAGGCCAGGGGCCAGCGCTGTCCGGAGACACTCCCGGGTCACGTGGCCAGCGTGACATCGCTGCTCTGGCGAGCCAGAGCCACACACGGAAACGCCGTTTACCTTCCCGCCAGTAAGCGGTCCCTATTTATCTACTTGCACCCGGGAGTGCTTTCAAACTGCTAGGTTGGCAGGCGCTGGGATCGAGCAACGGGAGCGCAGCCCGCCGCGGGGATTCGAACCGCCGACCTTTCGATCGGCAAGCCCTAGGCGCTGAGGCTTTTACCCACAGCGCCACCCGCGTCCAATTAGCCAAGGGTATAAAAGATGGGAGATGGGAATCATTTTGAGCCAATGGTGGCTGGTGTGAAAATAAACAGAACTTGCTACCGTACTTACGCCAAGATGCCTGAGATGTACAGTGTTTCTGCAGCTAAGTATGACAGATAGCTGAACATGAAGACCAGGAGAGGTTCGATGGCAGAAATGTTCTGCGTGAAGCGAGTCATGAAGGCTGCCACAAACCCAAAGGCAACGCCGAAGAGCAGCCCGCCGAGACTCACGACAAAAAAGCGAGCAAATCCAGCCAGGATGTCCACAGGTTCGATCTCTTCATATTTATGCATGCGGGTAAAGTCAATGAGGATGTTGTATAAGACCTGAGTGGGGAAACAAAGCAAAACAAAACAGGTTCATATGGTTATTCAAAGATGAATATTACCACCATCACCTGTACACACCACACATTCAAACCCACTTAAAGCAAACTCCTCCTCACCCCCCAAGAATCCTGGAACTGTTGTTTACACCCACACGGAACCCCAATTCCCAGCACCTTAAACAAGCTACAGTTCCCAGGATTCTTGGGGTGTGTGTGCATTAAGTGCATGGTGTGGACAGGCCTAGGCAGCCTCATTCACAGTGACTTTGGGACAAACCACACAGGCACTGGCCATCACACAATGTGGCCAGGCAAACTCATACCCTCAAGGACTGCCTCTTTGCATATGAACCTACCCAGGCCCTGAGATCATCTTCTGAGGCCCTCCTTCATGTGCCCCCTCCTTGAGAGGTTCAGAGGGTGACAACACAAGAACGGGCCTTCTCTGCAGTGGCCCCCATCTATGGAATGCTCTCCCCAAGGAAGTTCCCCTGGCACCTTCATTATACAGTGGTACCTCGGGTTACATACACTTCAAGTTACATATGCTTCAGGTTACAGACTCCGCTAACCCAGAAATAGTGCTTCAGGTTAAGAACTTTGCTTCAGGATGAGAACAGAAATCGTGTTGCGGTGGCGCAGCGGCAGCAGGAGGCCCCATTAGCTAAAGCGGTGCTTCAGGTTAAGAACAGTTTCAAGTTAAGAACGGACCTCCAGAACGAATTAAGTACTTAACCCGAGGTACCACTGTACACCTTTAGGCACCAGGCAAAAACATTCCTTTTTAACCAGGCCTTTGGTTGACCTGATGGACCTCCTATACCTTTTTAAAATGTGGCTCTTTGGGGGGGGGGTTATTGGGTTATTGTTCTTATTTTGATTTTATGTGTTGTGATCTTTTCTGTGAAACGCCCTGAGACCTCTGGGTATAGGGCGGTATATAAATTAAATAAATGAATGAATGAATAAAATACCCTCCAAGTGTCCCGATTTTCCAGGGACAGTCCCGGAATTATGAAAGCTATCTCAGCTTCTGATTTGATCCCCGAATGTCCCTATTTCCCCTGCCAGTGCCACCACCACCAACCTCAGGGCGGAGGGTGAGCCGACACTTGTCCTGAGAGGCTGCAGCTTAGGCCAGGAGGAAGCATCTTGTTGTCTCTCCAGGACCGCCACTGCCAGCCTCCTCCCTTGGGCAGCTTGTAGCAGCTGCTAGAGAGTGGGTGAAGAGCTCGGCCCCCATGATTTGGCACCCTGTCAGGGAACTGCCATCGGCGCAGAGGCGAGAGATAGAGGGGGAATTGTGTTACAGGGAGCCTCTGAAAATCTTGCCAAGCAGTTCCTCTTCTGCCGAAGAGGAAAGCCTCCAGTGAAGAAGAGGTGCAAGGAGCAGAGGATGCTAGAAAGATCCTTAACACTGCGCTTGAGCAAGCCGGAGAGGAGGGAGGCACGCCCTTGCTGTCGCCCATCATGCGCAGTAGTTTGAGGTGCAGGGAGGGGCAGAAAAGGCTGGGGTGACGAAACTTTTATGTTGGGGGAGGTACAAGAACAGACCACTCCCGGATTCTGCTAGCAATTGAGCCAAACATGAACTTATGACACTCTTCACTTGTACCAAAATAAAATCTGTAAAAAACAGGTCGGAGTCCTGCCTGGTTACTCTCGAGCAACCACAACAGCATCTGACACACCCCTTCTTCCCTGACCGCCTTAGAGGAACAGCAGGATAAAATCATTAAAATAAAATTACGTAGCCCCCCGCCCCCAAAATTTCCCATTTCTACAAGTGTTGCAATGTACTTACCACAGTGATCCCATCGTTCAGCAAAGACTCTCCGAAGATCATCATGTAAAGCTGCTCGTTTACAGACATCTCCTCAAACACGGCCAAGACAGCCGTAGGATCCACAGCCGAGATTATGCTGCCAAACAGCAGACTGTCAAGTAGGTTGACATCCTCGAGGCCGAAGGCTGCGATCCGGCAGATCCCATAAAGCGAGACTCCAATGCCGAAGGCGTTGATGAGAGACCCCATGGAAGACCACCAGAGAATGGACCCAAAGTTTTCGAAAAAGGGACGAGTCGGCATAAAATAGCCTCCCTCCAGGATAATGGGCGGGAGCAGATACAGGAAGTAAATGCTTGTGGTCATGACTGGGGGGGATTTATGATCAGTGGCAAAAATAATCCCACCAACCAAGACGCCCATGGCAATGTGCAGGCAGCTTTCTGGCATAAAGTGCGGCAGTTTATGGTAGAGATGGAATCCTTGAATAAGAATAAAACAACAACAACAGGGAAATAATTACAGCAGTGTTGTTGTTTTTTAAAAAATCATTTTTTATAAAAAAATTATTAATTTTCCAAATACCAAAAAATTCAGAAAATAGAAGAGTAAAAAAATAAAAATACAGAAATATCAAAAAAAATCACAGATCAAACCAAACATTTCCCCCTTTCCCACCCACCACCTTGACTTACACTTATAACAAATTTTAAACTAAAATATGACTTCCTTCCATCAGTGCTTAAATAAAATAAAAAATATTTACAAAACAAAGCACAACAATAAAGATAAGAGTGTGAAAAAGAAATCCTACAGTGCTAGCTGTCCCTCATCTCATATATTGGCTAAGTGCAAAGCCTTCACCACTTCTGAGCAACCAAAATGTGTTACAATGCTGAGAGTTGTTTCAACGGAGTCAAGTCAAATTTAAGCACTCGCTGAACTCGCTCATTGGTATCTGTGGAATTTAGAAGTGCTTTTTTTATTTGTTCAAAATATTTCTAAAGCCTGCTTCGTTGAAACTGATCCCAGGCTGGGGTATAAGCACAACAGATTCATCCACTTAAAACAACAAATGTATCAGTTCCTACCACCATCACACATCACCAGGAATAAACACACTGTGGGTGTCAGTGACAAAAACCATCTCACTGAGGATGCTACCGAATCTCTGTTTATGGTAGCAACAGTGCTCCTCATGCATGAAGCCTTTCCACAGCATCCACACAAGGTTGTTCACATCAAAATGCAAGCCTGCATCCTGCTCCCACTTAACTCATGCTTTCTGAAGAGAAATCCAATGAGTTTAAATCAAAAAAACCTGTTGCCATCAACTCATTTGTTCCATCTAAATGTTGCATTTGCAATGATAAGCTCCTGTCTGGAAGCACCTCAGTTGTTGGCTTGATGACGAATTTCATGTGTGATTATGATGGTAATTTTATTGGTGGATTGCTTTTCTATTTGTAGAAAATATAGTAAAGGAGCTCCCCAGAGGCTTATATTGTGAGTTGGATGCTCTGCATTAACACACCTTTTTTTTTTTTGCAGTGCCCACATGACAAGTTTAAAAACAAAAGCAAAACCTGTTGCCAGAGACTCATTTGCTATAAACGAATCACCACTTACAAAATTAATCTCCCATCTGGAATTCCCAATGGAATTTTCACTCACCTATTTTTGCAAGGGAAGCCAAGAGTATCCAAAGGGTGACCTCATAGGGTATTTGGACGTATTCATAATCCACAGTGAAAACATGCAACCTCTCGTCTCGCCCCGATTCTGTAGCATCAAATGGGTCATGCAACGAGCTCGTATTCCTGTGAGGCAATTTCAAATACAACGTGGCAACAGAACTCTCCGGGGCTGAGAGAAATACCAGCCAGCTCAGGCACACAAATCTCTGAATCCCCATGGCGAGGAGCAAGCCTCTGTCTCCTGTTTGGAAAACTGTGTGGCAACTATATTGCACATTTATTAAATGCCCATTTTAGTCCTGGGTGCTTCAGTCGGCTCCAGCAATATGCCTATGTCGTGTCTGGATGCTTTAGTAGTCCAGAATTAACAATCTTCTTCAGAGGTTGATTGGAAAGTAAGGTTCACCTGTAAAGCCCAGGACTTTTCAAACTTCTGCAACCCGCTGCTGGCAACTGTAGTCTCTCACTCCATTTGCGAGGAAAGTCAGCTGAGAAGGTGTGATGGACTCACTCAGACCCTGGGAACCAGAAGACACAAGACTGCTCCACAGGTTGCCCTCCTCCTCCTCCTCTACTTACCTGAGCTGAAACATTTATGACCTTGTAGAAAACGGGTTCTCATATGTAACTGTGTCAACTACTATGCTAGAGACATCTAGTGGTTACTAGCCAGAACTGAAGCCAGCCTTTGATACCAGGTGCCCAACCCTGTAACACTTAGCAAGGTGAGATTATGACTGTCTGTGATGAGCAGGTTACCTGTAGCAACTAGCCAGGTACTGAAATCAATATTGCAGTGTCTCTACTGACGCACAGTTATCTGCTGTCATATTAGCTTTACTGCACACTGATGAGTCTCAAACCCAGAGCTTAGGTTATTGTATTTTAGTGTTTTGTTGGAAGCCACCCAGAGTAGCTGGGGAAACCCAGCCAGATGGGCGGGGTGTAAATAAATTATTATTATTATTATTATTATTATTATTATTATTATTATTATTATCTGAGGTTTAACCATGCAGCGACACAGTGGAAACAACAATCATGTGCACTGGCGTAGGAAGGGGGGGTGCAGTGGGTGTGCGCCGACCCAGGTGTCATCCCTGAGGGGGGTGACATGGCCGCCCAGCCCCCCTGGGATGCTTGCTCTGCCCCCGCAGGTGGCTAGCCCCGCCTCGCAGGTAGTATGACTCATGCAACACGTTGGCGACTAATATGCACACAATCTTTATCAATCTTCTGAGAAAAATTACAAAACCTTGTGCAAAGCCACAGAAACCTGTGAACTATCCAGCCTAAAATGAACTTTTAATGTCTGGTTTCAATAGATTTTTCAAATGCTTAACTCAGTATTTTGTTTTCTTTATCTTTTTAGGCAAGTTCATGAAGATAGCAACAAAAGGTAAGTTCAGTGTTGTTCACAATACCGAGAGATGCTAGTGGAGTTGTAGATGGATGTTAATGAAGTTGTAGACAGGGTGCTGGTGTTTTGCACCTGTTTCGCCCTGGCAGTCCAAGTCATCAAGAGGTCGCTGTTCACCCCCAATGGGGCCCTTTAACTGGGCCTTGCAGGTAGCACACTCCCAAAGTACAGTGGTACCTCGGGTTAAGTACCTAATTCGTTCTGCAGGTCCGTTCTTAACCTGAAACTGTTCTTAACCTGAAGCACCACTTTAGCTAATGGGGCCTCCTGCTGCCGCTGCGCTGCCAGAGCACGATTTCTGTTCTCATATTGAAGCAAAGTTCTTAACCCGAGATACTATTTCTGGGTTAGTGGAGTCTGTAACCGGAAGCGTATGTAACCTGAAGCGTATGTAACCCGAGGTACCACTGTAGTTCTCCGGGCTTCTTCAGTGGTCTAATCTCAAAGCCTTGATATGTATATTGATATTCACTAATAATAATTCAAACCAAATCTTATTAGAAAGAACTTAATGCCCTTCTAGATATTCAATCAAATAAAAAATACATATCCATTATACGTGAAATCAGAATTACTACAAAAATTTATGCGCACACACACACACACACACACACACACATATATATATATATATATATATATATATATATATATATATATATATATATTAGCCCCACCCCTGGGTGCACAGCATGTGTGCCACTCCGGGTGCCAGAGCAGTTAGAAATAACTCTAAAGATCCAGTGTCATGGTTAACATGTGGAACTGGGACCTGGGAGATTGATGTTCAAGTCCTGACTGAACTATGAATCCCACTAGCTGCCTTTAGACCAGTCACTATATCTCTCTGATTGACCTACTTCACAAGGTTTTTTTAAAAAATAAAATAAAAAATAAAACTGCAGGTGAGGGATAGCTGTGTTGTGCTTCCTGGAAGAAAGGTGGGATAATAATGAAATAAATCTGGACACAATTGACATATTTGAATTCAGAGTGCATATATTTGAATGTGCAGAGTGAATTCCTCTCATGTGCATTCATCAGTTCAACGGTCGTTTCGGAAAAGGACTAAGCAAAGTTTCTGTTACACTGTGTACCCCAGTTAGTGCCAGATTTCCTCAATATACGTACAACACCATGTGCTCAACGCTTCGCTATGTGACCATGCATACCAGGGTCAATGAAATTTCCTGCAAGAAAGCAACATTCACAACCTTATGTGAAAACACCCTGTAAATTTACATGGTCAACTTAATTTCAGGAAACCTTACAGCATATCCCATTTTCCAACTGCTCCTATTACATTTCCTTGCTTATAATCTTTTCTGTACTTCAGGACTGTTCATAAAATGTGCCACCACTTATCGAGAGAAGAGAAGGGGAAGCAAAAATTGTGAGAGACAGCATTGGTTAAAACAAAGATGTGTAACTTGCAGGACTAGGTATCGGACTTCCCAAACCCCATCCATATTTCTGTTTCATTTGTGACTTCTAGGCTTGGGGTGGAGAGGTTTTTTGGCTGGAAAAACTTGCTGCTTCCTGCTGAATCGGAGCAAAGCCAATTTATTTTATTTTTTTTTTTTTTTTGCAGTAAACAGAGGGTTTTCCTGGGGAAAGATGCGGGAGAAAAGAAAGACCTATTGGATGAACGCCTAGCAGTCACAGACCAAATGGAAGAAATTGTGGGACAAAGGAAAGTGTAGATGAGTCCTAGGGAAAGGAGGGCATCTTAAAAGGTCTTTACTCAAAATTCTAGTCCTTTCCATGATAACCAAATGCCAAGAATGCCAGGGCAAATGTGGTGTCAGATTTGCCAACAATGTAAAGGTGTCCACAATAAGGGGTTAAAGGTAAAGGGACCCCAGACCGTTAGATCCAGTCGTGGACAACTCTGGGGTTGCGGCACTCATCTCACTTTATTGGCCGAGGGAGCCAGCATACAGCTTCCGGGTCATGTGGCCAGCATGACTAAGCTGCTTCTGGCGAACCAGAGCAGCACACAGGAACGCTGTTTACCTTCCCGCCGGAGTGGTACCTATTTATCTACTTGCACTTTGATGTGCTTTCGAACTGCTAGGTTGGCAGGAGCAGGGACTGAGTAACAGGAGCTCACCCCGTTGCGGGGATTCGAACCACCAACCTTCTGATCGGCAAGTCCTAGGCTCTGTGGTTTAACCCACAGCGCCACCCGTGTCCCATATAATAAGAGGTTACACTGATCATATTTTGCCTCTGTCTAAGCATGCATATAACTGGAATGTTAGATTATACAAACTGCTCTCTTGAAACTGCTGAAGTCACATTTCTGCCATTGAGACTTACCAATGAATACACTTATTAGGGAGTAAAGTTGAACACAGCCTGTAACTTGGGAACCACAATCTCATTCCAGTTATCAGAGATGGTACGAAAACACTTATTTGTCCAAAGTTTATTCCAGCAGGTGGGCATTACCCCCGATGTATGTAATAATTATCAATAAATAGTCATGTTGTGAAAGCATGGCACAGCTCAACTGCACTCAGCACCTTTTACTATTACAAAATACTGACATCTATAAGGATATTTCCATGAGTGAAAGATAACCACACTTTAACATATGATGTTTGACCATTGGGCCATGAAGTCTGTTTAAACCACCAATGGCTCTCTGTGGTTTCAGCTCAAGGTTTCTCTCAGCTCCAAAGCCCAACATCCTTTTAAGGCTAGGGAAGGTTTTGTATTTGATACATGTTCTCTAAAACTGAGCTACAGCCCCTCTCCTGACAAGTCTTCAGTTTAGGGAAGTTCTTTCCCAAATCTTCCTCCATTTTTTGGTCCAGTTTGTCCTCCCTGCAGTGGCGTTTTTCTTATCTGTGCCCAATAGCTGAAGGTGGGGAAACCAACACCACTTGTCCTCAGCTTCGTTGGGATGTTTCGCTGGCATGTGACGCAGCAGTTTTCTCCAGAATTGCTTATTCACAGTGGGAGAGGCAGATGTTTTCCAGGTAACTCTGGGCAAAACCCTGAGAGCTATCTTCACATTGTGAGGTAATGACTGAGGCTCCTGGAAAGACTTGAACTGAATTAGGATGAGTTTTATTGCCTTGTCTTCCAGGACAGTGTTGACGGCTGTTTCGAGCTCAAAGAGGGCTGGACCATTGACATAGCTTGGACTTAACACCACAATTGCCCGTCTGCTCTTCTTGACAGCGTTTACAATGTCATCTGTGTATGCTGGGAAAAGAAAATATATATATATTATTACCAACTTATCATACAAAACATGCTGCCTCCCTGCAGATATTCTTATACCCTGGCACAGAGTGGTGAATGCAAGGATGATGAAAAACATCTGTGGTGAAGAATGGCAGAAACTGGAATGTGCTTATATGGCTCCTGGCTTGAATATGCTTTAAACCTGATGGACAAGGGAATGTTGAAGAGTCCTCTTCCTCATTCCAGTCCTACTTCTGACTGACATTCTAGCCACATATACCACACTCCAATCCATCACAAAGACTGTTTCTAAGGGCTGTGTAAGGGGCAGAGTAAGGGTTTATTTTTCAAACCCACCATGAACCAGCTGTAGTCTTTGAGCCTTGAGAAAGAGATAAAGGAACAGCCCTTCCAAGCTGAAAACCTGCCATTCATCTCTGTGAGTTAGATGTATTAGTTATCTTATTTCGTAAAAAAAATACCTCCTTATTGTTGTTGTTGTGTGTGTGTTTTAAAAAAACTCAGAGCTAATTACAAAAATTTAAAAAAATGTAAATCTCACTGAGTTTAATGAAGCTCACTTCCAGGTAAATAAAAGTAGAGGACTATAACCTAAGGCACAAATTTGGTGGCTGTTTCCTTGTCCTATTTTCTCATTGAAAATCACCCTCCCCCAAGCGGTACAGGAGCACTGGTGGATTTTAGGGCAGCGCAAGTGGTTCTGCCGCACTGGGCGCCAAGCCTAGGGGGCACTGCAGGGTGCCACAACTATGATCTAGCGAAGCGAGCAGAACAGAAAGTGAGAGGTGAAGGAATGCCAATTTTGCTGTATATGCAAATCTACACATGGACATTAGGGGCAGATAAAGTTTCCTAACACGAATACATGTGTTTGAAGAGTTGGTTTTATTATTATGCAATTATGTGAGATGTTACCTCCTCCTGGAAGGATGTCCCGTTCAGTAAGACATAGCTTATATTCATATTTGTTTTCTAAAACTTGAGGGAGAATCTCCAAGGCAAACGTTTCCTCATCGAGTAGCGTGTGATCTGCTTCAGGGAAATCTGGTTTTGCACAGGACACAAATGCATCAAATTCTTTGCCATCTAAAAAATTTTAAAGGACAAAGTTAAATGAAGCAGTGAACAAGCAAACATCCTTTAAAGAAAGATGAGAGGTGAGAAAAGACAGGAGGCAACAACATTTTTCTGAAATAGTGGGGCATGGCTATGGAAGACGAGTCTGCTGAATCCCCCTTATTTTTCCTCTTAAAGGAGACCAGCTGTAGAGATGGTAAAAAGTACTACTGAAAGCACAATGGAAAATACGAAAAAGTAAAAGGCAAATTAAAATCCCCCCTCGTTTCTTAGCAGTAAGCAGACACATCTCACTTTCAAATCTCACTTTCAGCCATAACCTCTCTGAGTCAAACCACCATCTCTGGTATTCTGGGTGAACTGTACCCTAGATGCAAATACGCCTTGCCCAAACAGCTTGTTATTCCATATTGAACAGAGCAGGGACTCCGCTACATTCGTCAAGACAAAGCGCTTTATTTGCGTTATAACACTCTGACACCAGATGGCATCGTGGAGTGCCATCTTTAGCCAACAGGATTTCCCTGTATGAAGTTTACAACACGTTTAACTGAATCAATTTTCTTGATGTGTCTAGACATTTTTCATTAGCAGTACAGGACTCCAAAGTGTAACAGTGAAGCTGATGTTATTAAACAGGATAAAGAACAGAGTAAAGCACCCGCTACCCCTGCTAGGCATAGTGTAAAGAGTCACACCGAGGGTAAAAAAAAAAATCACCCACTCCTCTCTTCATATGTATGCAATGAGACATGGCTGTCCATCTGCCGCACAAAAGTACAAACATTGACACTGCTGTTCTCAAAATTATGCGCTCACCCCTCACCTGGCTTGTGAAAGACCCCTGGGCAAAGTGCGCCTTTTGGCTCGCGCAAGAGTGCAGGGCCAAAAGACGGGACATTTCGAGATCCAATCAGAAGCCAGGATAGCTTCTGTGATTCCAGGATGTCCCAGTAAAATCAGGGGTACAGCATCTTCATCTTTCAGAAATGATTTCTTAAAAACGCCAAACAATAGTTGGTTCTTAATTTGACCAGCAGAGGCCACTACAAGACAAGAGAGTGTTAACTGTTGGTTTCTTACACTACGAAGGTACCTTTGCTGGGGTTCAAGAAACTGAGGTAAGTTTCACCTGTTAACAAATTTCTCACATGAAAGTCACTTCCTTGTAGACAACTGAGTGAACCCCCTGTGCAGACGTGTGTGTGTGTGTGTGTACATATGGTGCACACATTCTGGGAAACTGTGGTCAACCACAATATTTCAGAACATGTACATACCACACATGTAGTATCTTCATAGGTCATGACCTATTATATGGAATCTATGCTGTGCCCAAAACGGAAACGATTTCTATTTTAATAATGTGCCTTGCAACCTTAAGTAGAACATTTTGTTTCCTGAAACCCCTTTGAACCCACCCCTTTTGTACATAATCTGGGCCATTAGCAAGCGACCTTTCTAGTCTTCCAGAGAGTGTTTTAGATACTTTAAAGTATCTTCAATATCTTTCATAAATACAAGCTGCCTGTGCAAGAATTTTGGAGAAGTACTGTAAGTGAGCGAGGTAGTCATATGGTCCAACCCCCAATTAGGAATTGGTGAGAAAAATCAATTCAGTTAAGATAGATGAACTTATCAAGTTTGCACTTACCCAAAACAACATGAGGACTGAAACACAGCCTCCCTCTGAAATTCACACTTATTTGAATTTACTGATGCAGTTCTCCAACCAGAAAATACATATATTATGAGAAAGTATGCATTAAAATTAATACATCAGTGAAAATAGTATAGGTTAGGAGAAATTGCTAGCAGCAATGCATAAGTCAAAACTGCATGCAAAAATGTGTTTATTAGGAGAAATTGCAACCAAAATGCTAAATAATTTCCATGAGAATTGAAAAAAAAAAAATCGACAAATTGATGTCAAGATGTGGGGAACTGGATTTAAGATTGGGAAAGTGAGAAACTGAGAGAACTTAAACTGACAGATCCTTCTATCCATATTCCCTGTGAGGTATTTACAATGCAGGATGAAACTACAGCGTTCCTGACCACCCAGCTTCTGCTTAAATACCTACAGCAAAGGACAGCTCATCACTGTCTAATGCAATTGGAAGTTTCTCCTAACATTTAACCACAATCGGCTTCTTTTCAGCACCCACCCCTTCGTTCTGGTCCCACCTTTGGAGCAATGACAACAAATTTGTTCCATCTTCTGCAGGACAGCCTTCTCCACACACAGTATCTGAAGATGGCTATATCTCCTCTTAATCCTAGCTTCTCCGGACTAAACATAACCATGAAGGCAGAGCAAAATACAGTGGTACCTTGAAAGTCGAACGGAATCCGTTCCGGAAGACCGTTTGACTTCCAAAATGTTCGGATACCAAGGTGCAGCCTGTGATTGGCTGCAGGAAGGTCTTGCAGCCAATCAGAAGCCGCGGAAGCCATGTCAGACATTTGGGTTCCAAAACCGGAAGACTCACTTCCAGTTTTTGATCGTCTGGGAGCCAAAACGTTAGATTCCCAAGGCGTTTGAAAACCAAGGTACAACTGTATTCAAAATAAAACAGATTCCCAGCTGTTCTTTCTTCTTCAGAATTTCAGGGTTTTTTGTTTTACAAATCTTCTAGCTTCTTGACCTCATTTTATTTCATGAGGTTTTTTTTTTTCCACCTGCCTTGTCCTTGAGCTTAATTGTCTCTTCAGTCAGCTTTCTTTATGCTAGGCTAAACAGGCCTTTCTATACTAACAAGATCTTGCTCATCATTCTGGTATGTCTCCACCCACACCACACAAAATTAGGAGTCTGCCTTGAGCAGTATTCCTTGAGAGGTCATGCTGCCTGATTCATATTGAAACACAACTTTTCCCGAGGACTTTCCCCTTCTTTCCTCCCTGCCACTTCCAAATGATGAATCATGAGGTGACGGCAAAGGTATTATTATCAAGAGTCCCCAATTGTGTGACCTTAACATGTAGTATTTTTCAAATCCCCCCAGAGCATGCACTTCATAATTTATAATTGCCCAAACCTTCAACTGTGCACATAATGTCATTTATAATTATATATTCAGGAAATGTCATAAATAAATGCAGGGTGATTTCTAAGAAAATAAGCACAAAATCAGAAGCCAAAAGCTAAATCCATGGTAAAATCCAACTAATTGTGTCCCACCCACTCAACACTCTGCTGTACACATCCTCTCAAACCTTGCATTAGTGCACAGCTAATCAAACTTATCTAGTAATTTTGCATGACCTCTCAGGGTCTTACAATTAGGCAGAGTGAGGTCATTACCTCAGGCAGTTGATTTAGGGCATCATAGAAGAGCAGAAAATTAATAGTATTTAATTTATTGTTATTTTTACCGACCTGGGGGGGGGGGTCGGAGAAAGGCATTTGTGGAATTTTTTACCTCACCTGCCAGAATAAGTGACCTGGCCTTGGGTGCTGTGTACAAAAATGTAGCTTTTCTCAATCCGTAATTGTTTACCCCCAACATTCTGCTTTTAGTCTATTGATTCTAGATCCTGCTGTCCACAAAGTCTTGGCTTTATCCAGCTGAGTTCACCTTTTACCCAATGCTTTTAATGCCTCATCCCTCCCCAAATCTGCATTCATTTATTTATTTTTAAAACTCACAACATATGAGGTTTTATGTTAAAGGTAAGAAGGTAAAGGACCCCTGGACGGTTGAGTCCAGTCAAAGGCGACTGTGGGGTCACGGCACTCATCTGGCTTTCAGCCTGAGGTAGCAGGTGTTGTTCCACAGACAGCTTTCCGGGTGGCCAGCAGGACTAAACCACTTCTGGCACAACGGAACACCATTATGGAAACCAGAGAGCATGGAAACGCTGTTTACCTTCCTGGCCCAGTGGTACCTATTTATCTACTTGCACTCACTGGCATGCTTTCGAACTGCTAGGTTGGCAGAAGCTGGGACAGAGCAATAGGACCTCACCACCATTGTGGGGATTCAAACCGCCGACCTTCTGACTGGCAAGCCCAGGAGGCTCAGTGTTTTAGACCACAGCGCCACCAGTGTGCACCTTGTTTCCCAAAGCCGAGAACCAATGTTGGTTGCTTAGAGTGAGAGAAGTGAGGAATCAGGGAGCTCAGAGCAGTGCAGACAGCAGCAGAGCTCATCCAGCAGTCCTGTCACTACAGTGGTAAAGGTAAAGGTAAAGGGACCCCTGACCATTAGGTCCATTTGTGACCAACTCTGGGGTTGCGGCACTCATCTTTATTGGCCGAGGGAGCCGGCGTACAGCTTCCAGGTCATGTGGCCAGCATGACTAAGCCGCTTCTGGCGAACCAGAGCAGCACACGGAAACGCCATTTACCTTCCCGCTGGAGCGGTACCTATTTATCTACTTGCACTTTTTGACGTGCTTTCGAACTGCTAGATTGGCAGGAGCAGGGACTGAGCAATGGGAGCTCACCCCGTCGCGGGGATTCGAACCGCCAACCTTCTGATCGGCAAGTCCTAGGCTCTGTGGTTTAATCCACAGTCCCATACTTAATTCGTTCTGGAGGTCTGTTCTTAACCTGAAGCACCACTTTAGCTAATGGGGCCTCCTGCTGCCGCCATGCCGCCGGAGCATGATTTCTGTTCTCATCCTGAAGCAAAGTTCTTAACCCAAGGTACTATTTCTGGGTTAGCTGAGTCTGTAGCCTGAAGCGTCTGTAACATGAAGCATCTGTAACCCGAGGTACCACTGTATTCCCATAACACTTCCATCTCCCTGCTGCCTCAACCCTCTACCTTTTGGCTCTGGGAAGCCAGGTGAGCAGCACACCACAAAGTGCTACTGGCGATCTTGTCCTGGTCACTAACCTCTCCATCTTACCTACCTCACAGGGTTGCTGTGAGGAAATAAGGGAACCTCGTACGCCACCGTGCATTTTCTGGAGCAAACACGGGATACATGTGTCATAAATAAACAGAGAACAGACCGTTCGCTGAAAAGATAATTGCCAAGGTAAGAAAAGTAGAACACAAGCTCTTACCGCTGGCAGTTTCACCTTTGGCCACATAATTCCGATATAACAGCACTATTTCAATCCGGTGCCGGTAAATCACCACACTTCCCAAAAAGATTAGAAATACAGTTGTCATGGAACAGCACAAAGTGAGCAAGAAGAGAAGAGCTAAAAGGAAACAAAAATAAGAGAAGCATTTGTTTATTTTTGGTGGGGTTTGTTTTGTTCTCTTCTTAAATTTTGTTTGTAAGAAGATAAGGAGATGCTAGAGTAGGGCATGTGAAGACCGAGCTGCCAAATGTCTTTCCCAGGTGAAAAAAAAAATTAAAATGATACCATCATTTTCAGGTTTAGAATCTCAGAGCTTCTAATCTTGTTCCCCCTCCCTGCTGTCACAATTTAAAGAACCTCTCTGGCGATCAGAAAATGGAAAGGCAATTTTAATCAAGGAGCAGACCAGCGATATTATCCCAAATGTAACTTCTAAAATAAATAAAAATAAAAGAGCAATGCATGCTAGGTGCTTTGCCAGTTTACCTCTTTCTGTTCTCTTCTTAAATCTGAACACCCCCGTAGTGTTCCCAATGGAGTTTTGAGCCAGGCAGACAAATTGGCTGTTTAAATCCTCTTCAGTTAAATTGGTCAGGTTGAAAGCAAGATCAAAGCAGCTGCCTTCTAGTTCCTTTGGATTGACCCTAAATAGAATAATGCTTTCGTCAGCCACTTGTAGCATTCATTCTCACACAGTTACAGTAGTCCCTGGTGCCACCAACCCCATATTTGTGCAGGTGATGGCTCTGGTTTCTATAAAGGCGATGATGACCCAAATTGCAAAAATCAGGGCAGTTGCATATTTACCAGCCTCATAGAAACACAGGATTACAACGTCTCCCCTGGAGTCTGGCTGACGAACCCATGTAGGAGCCACAGCCCTTGGACACACTCTTTAGAAAATATTCATTTGTTGCTTCCGTTTATTTACTCTTCCTATCTATAGTCCACTCAACAATAAGATAATCACAGCAACAATAGTGCCACCAAATACAAAAATGCAAGATAAAAAATAAAATCTAAAACCAGCAATGGAAAATAGGCCAGGACAGCAAATCTAAAAAGTACTTTGAAACATTGAAAATTATTCAGATTTATTTTTTTTAAAGCTCTTCATTTGGTACAAAAAAGAACCATAACTTCGGCTCCAGGAAAGCCTCTCTGGAGAGAGTGTTCCATAACCAGGGTGCCAACACTGAAAAGGCCACCTCTTCAGTAGCCACTCTATGGACCTCATTTGGTGAGGACACCCAGAGAAGGATCGATGGTGTTCCCCTTCAAGGAGTGGAACGGTCTCCCTCAGGAAGTTGTGGGCTTTCATTCCTTGAAAGTTTTTAAGCAGAGGTTAGACGGCCATCTGTCATGGATGCTGAAATATACTCGGAGCCCTGTAGTGATTTTATGCTCTATATTGCAGCTTGTAAAACAGTGATTTAATTGCCTCCCCCCAAACCTAAGGCTTTTATATGTATTATTTACACAATGAGTCCTGTCTGATTGGCTGATTCTGCTTCCCTCCTGGAGCCTGATTGGTCTTTTCCTGCAGGCCAATCAGTTGCTGCATTCTAGGATCCTACCAGCCTAATAGGCTGATTAACTTCCTCCTGGAACCTGATTGGTCTTCTCCTGCAAGCCAATCAGTTGCTGCATTCTAGGATCCTACTTGCCTATTGTTCTAGGATCTAAGCTTAGTACGTAAGAGATGAGTTAGCTGAGATTCCTGCACTGCAGAGGGTTGGACTGGATGACCCTTCGGGTCCCAATTCTATAATTCTATGATTCTATGATACTTTAAGCAATTATGGCTTACCCCCAAAGTATCCTGGGAACTGTAGAACTGTAATTTGTTAAGGACAATGGGAATTGTTAGGAGACAATCCTCTCACACAGCTACCATTCCTAGAGTGCTTTGACAACAACCCCTCTTCCCAGGGAATTCATTCCCTTAAACATTCTGCTGCCTTAAACATTACTGCTGATCTCCAGCCAAAGGTTGGACTGCATCATGTTTCCCATTCAGTTTACTGTATCCTCTTCCCTGTATCCTTTTCCCAAAAAGAGGACTTAAAGATTCACAGTTATGGAACTGCTACCAAGACCAAGGTTGGAGTCACATGGAAACAGAGAAATGCCATCTGTGTACGGCAGGAGAGGAAAACATGGAAGAGCCTTCACTAATCCTCTTCCAGTTACATTAGTATTTTGATCATGTGCTACAACAGATTTCCCCAACCTATCATTCTCTATCGTTGGCCATGCTGGCATAGGCTGAAGGGAACTGTAGTATGAAACTAAACAAGAATACTCTTTTGGCTCTCCTGTTCTTTTGCTAGCTGCTTACATTCTACAAATACATGTATTCAAGTTGGAGACTGTTCATACCATTTTTGCTTTAGCAGTTGCTTCCTTTCACCGGTTTCTCTGTACCACTGCATCAAAGAGGAAGCATTTAGTTCAAAACCAAACTGTGCTCGGCATTTGAGCTCAAGCGGTTGCCCTGAGGAAAAACCACACGTAAAAATCAGTATGTATGTACATTTTTTAGATCTGAAGTGGAAGCATGGGGATGTGGGCTATTGGTTTGTGTTGTCGTTGTCGACTGTGCATTTTGTGTTTTCTCTTGTATTTTCATGTTGTGAACCGCCCTGAGATCTACGGATGAAGGGCGATATTGTTGGCTGTTGTAAGCCGTCTGTCCAGCGAGACAATGGAGTAGGCCTCTGGGGTGAAGTTAAACCACTGCGCTGGCAGCACCAAAATGACCTTCCCTGGGCACAAGCCTAAACAGTGTGTATGGCAATCCTGGGCTGCTCAAATGACAAGACCCCCCTCTCTGCCTTGCTGATGTGGTCCAAAGGAAAGCAGAGCGATATGTTTGGCACCAGCTTGGCAGCAGGAGTTGCTGGAAGGAGGCATACAAGACACCATCCAACCGTCTTAGGGACTCTACTCTGGATTTGTGTAGGGTTTATACCTTAGCCTTTTCTCCTCCCAAAGATATTCTGCAAGGCAGCGGGGGTTTAAGATTAGAGTTTTCCATCTTCTAGATGGGCTACCTTCTCAGTTTGACAAGCCCCATTTGCCCCTCTATAGTGCATACAGAAACCGCCTTTTTGACCATTGGGCCCACTATTGGTTTCATCCACACAATCCACCAGAGCTTGTCGTTGCATGCAGGAGAAGTCCCGTAACTCACCAGAAGGTGTGTCTGCCACTTATCAGGAGGGAGAAGGGAGAGGCTGGAGAAACATTGCCATGGAGACTATCTGGTGTTCCCATTGGTGTGCCAATGTGCCTGTTATTGCATCCCACCCCCCAGTAAGTAGGAACAACACATCTGCTGAGAAGCTAGCATTGCAGCTCTGCCTCACCAGGAGAGCCGCTTCAACTTCATCATTTTTCACCATTTGGAAATGGAGCCCAGAGGCTTTATCTCACTCCTTACCCACCCACACAAAGCATCAGCTTTCTGAGGTAACTGCCATACCCAGCAAGTGTCCCAGAAAAACTGGGGCATTCTGTTTTTCCTCACAAGAGGGCGGTCAACCATTTTGGGTGCTGGGATCTCACATGGTTCTGTGCCACAATTCCCCCCCCCTCCCCCCAAAAAGTGTGTTTTGGGATATTGTTGCCTGGAAAAGGTGCTTTTTCAGGGGGGAACATGGCATGAAATTGCACACAATCACGGCACCCAAAATGGCCACCATCCTCGCATGAGGGAAAATGGGAAAATGGCATCATGGATTTTGCCTTCAATGTGCTGGAGGGATGGATGCCTCACTTTGTCCAATTGCTATGCCAGGCCTGATGCTATGCTTAGGATGAGCCCATAAGCAGGATATGAGCTCAATAGTGGTCATATATAATAATATTTGATATAATAATCATCAGGAGTTTGTTTTCATCCAGAACTCACCAAAACTCAGTTCCGGCACCTCTCAGGTGGGCGCCATTGACATTCTAAGACAACAAGAGAGGTGTTCATTGTGGGTTCCAGCACCTCTTTTTCTAGAAAAATAGCACTGATAATAGCACTGGATTATTGCCAACATTACAAAACAAATTAAGAACGTAGTCAGTTTACCAAGTTCTACTTCAAGGATTCTCACACCACGGGGATCCAGAACCTCTGGGCGATTGATAGTATCTTGTGCTACGACATTTAAAAAGGTGTCTATTAGGGAATTTCCAATGAACCTTTTGCATGTAGAATTAATAACCAGATTAAATATGTTGTGAGAAAATCAATGACTTAATCGCAGACAATACTTTTTTGTTGGTGGAGAAAGAGAAGGGCATCAAATAGCCATAAATGGATATACTGTGCAATTAGGCATGTCATGTTATTTCCATGGAGACTGAAAGAAGCTTTCTATGGCTCCTGGAAGCAACTTAAAATCACATACATAGGTCACAGGGTGATTCATTAGCATACACATCGTATTTTAAAAGCTCTATATATCCTAAGTTACACAAACAGCAAAGGCAGTTGTGTTAGCTTTTAAGGGGTGGGGATCTAAAACCTTTGTTAGGACTTGCAAACTATTTTGTGCCCTTTTAGTTGGCCAAATTAAAGGTATTGCATGAATAAGGATTTAGAATTTTTTTATGATGCAGTATATCGTAGAATAGATACAAAGCACGTTGTTACTTCCAAGTAAAGTTATTTAATGTAATCTTGAATTTACAGTAGTCTGACAGGTTCAGTCAACCTACACAATATTTATAGATATTTTTTTCTTTAAAGATATAAATGGAAAAGACTAAATGGGAATTGTTGGAGACAATGTAATATAATGCAAGTGCCAGAATATAAAGCATTACATCAGAACCATTTATTAAGCTGGATGTAAAGTGACTTACCAATGATAGTTACGTTTACTATTGTTCTCATGGTCCACTGGGTATTGTTGTCAGTCAGTGTATAATCACATACATAAGTACCATTATCTGCATCGTAGACATGATACAATACTATACTATCATCCTCAAATCTCAGAGATGGTCTTTTATCCTTTTGAAGTCTTATTCTTAATCCATTCTAAGGGGCGAGAGAAGCAAACAAACATTGCAATGCTCTGTAAAACAGGGATTGGCAGCTGACATAGGCTGAATCTATTGAGTTGATCTATACTTCTCCTTCCCCCAAATTACCAACCCCTTCCCTTTATCTTCCACAACTTTAAAAATGGCTAGGAGAATCAATGTGAGGGAAAGAGGCACCCCTCTTCCTCTTGTTGGTATAGCTCCAGTCCCTTTCTCCCCCATCTCAGGGGAGGATGGCTCAGGAAAATGAAAGAGCCGTGGCTAAATGAGTTTGGGGATGGAGAGCAGGAGTGCAGAACCTGCAGCCCTCCAGATGTTCCTGGACTGCAACTCATATCAGCTCTGGACCACTGGCTGTGTCTGATGGAAGTTGGAATTCAACAACGCCTGGAAAGCTAGATGTTCCCCATCCCGGATGCAGGGAGATTTTTCTTTTCCTGTTTCAGTGTTGCTCCCTCCCTTCACAAACCCATCTCCCTCCCTCTCCCACCATTTCTGAACCAGTCTAAACATCTGTCACAGGGGTGATGTTGCAAGAGTAACTTTACATTTCCTCCCCATGTCCAGTAATCTTCCACTTTGGATCTCCAGAAGCTGTTGAATTTAAGCTCCCATTACCCCTAGCAGCCTAGCCAATTGTCAAGGATGATGGGAACCACGACATGGTTGAACAACACAGCCCTAGTCCTATCATAAGGGCTACCATGCATTTTGCAAGTGTAAAACAACCCAGATGGAAAGGAAACTTGTTGGAAAGCCATTAAATCTACCCATCATTTCTCTGCTCCAAATCCCTTCCCATATTCTCTTCCGTGCCACAGGTGTTAAGTTGTGGGTGAACATATCAGACGACACAGCGATTCTTCAAAAAAGCTCTTGTTTATTCACAGGCCAGGACAGAACTGAACTGAAGGGTTCAGTCAGCCTGCTTATATAGAGCTCCAGTACAACGTAACTGTAACAATTTTCTAAAACTATCCAATCACTGAACGTCACTTTCGATCCCTTATTTGCATAACTATCTACAATATGCCCTGCTGGTCCAGGGTGAGAACTTCAGTACATAACAACAGGGTTTTAAATAGAGCATTTTGAGGGGTTGTGCATGGGTTCAAAAGTAACATAGAATGGGAACCATGAGGACACGGTAACCACCTCAAATATTGACTTGAAATACCCATACAGATCTATAGTTCCAAATTTTATTTGTAGCCTGTGAGTCAAAGGTCTTTTAAAAGAACATTAACTTTGGAGCAAGATCTATAATACAAACAATTACAAAATGGAAATAAAGAGGCTTTTAAAAATATTTACGAAAATGACTGGTGAATTTTGATATCCACACTTCACCAAACACCCTTGGGCATGTCTTTCCAAGTTTATTGTAACTGTGCTCTCAACATGCCATCATTTATCAAGATACCAGTCCAGGCAACAGAGTGATTCATTCATCAAATAACTGTATGTGGAAATAGTTTCAACCCATTACACTACCAGAGAGCAAGTTTCCCTCACCCACACGCACCACAAGTATATTTGTTGCATGTAAGTGTGACTCAGATTGATAAAACAAAGTGCTCTAAAGATAGTGGCACCCGTACCTTGTACCAGTTCACCTCTGACAGCTGAAAATCACTGTAACAGCTTTTTCCTGGACAAGGAATAACTCCTTTTCTGAGAACAAGTAGATTCAAGTAATTCACGCTACTATCTGAACAATTGGCCATCTTCCTTGTTTGAACATCTATGAAAATATTGGCACACTTGCTTTTCCTGTGTGACATGAAAAGAAAACACATGTAAAATCATACAGAGAAAGCTAGACTGTGAAAAGTGATATATACTGGACTAGATATATTGATACTGATATATCAATTTATTGATATATATTGGACTAGATATATTTGATCAGGCTTCCCCAGTCTGATGCCTTCCATATGGTTTGGACTTCAATTCCCATCAGCCATAGTCAGCATAGCCATGCTGGCTGGGACTGATGGGAGCAGTAGTTATTTATTTACATGCCACTAAACCTCTACAAAGCTTACCAAAAATATACATCAAAATGGCTGATAACATCCAACGTTAAAAAACAAGTTAGCCTAACAATTTTCAAAATAAAATCAGCAGTTTAAAAACACACATGAAAAGAATAAAAGTACATGTTAGAATATATAATAAATTTACATGTCTGGGTAGGCTTGCTCAAACAAAAAATCCTTCTTGGCAGGTGCTGAAAATGATTGCCTAACATCAAAGGGCAGTGAGTTCCAGAGGGTCGATTTATTTCAAGGGTAGAAGGAGCATTATATAAGAGTGCCAGGCTGGGGAAAGGCTGCTTTAGTCACAATGTGGCAATGCATTCTAAGATCCATAAGTGATTCCTGTCTCTTCTCCATGCTGCTGCTTCCAGCAACCCCCCCAAAATGCTAGCTCCTGAGAATAAGGGAAGCCTTGGGGATGGTGCAGAGAAGAGCAAATGGAGGTGAAGTCGGCAGGAATCACAAAACCTCCTTTTTAAGTGAGTGGAATTGCCTTTCCAATTGGGACAGGACATGTTTGGATCCTAGCCTATCAATTTAGCACTAACTATCATTTCAAAGAGGGATGCGGGTGGCGCTGTGGGTTAAACCACAGAGCCTAGGACTTGCCGATCAGAAGGTTGGCGGTTTGAATCCCCGCGATGGGGTGAGCTCCCGTTGCTTGGTCCCTGCTCCTGCCAACCTAGCAGTTCGAAAGCATGCCAAAGTGCAAGTAGATAAATAGGTACCGCTCTGGCGGGAAGGTAAACGGTGTTTCCGTGCACTGCTCTGGTTTGCCAGAAGCGGCTTAGTCATGCTGGCCACATGACCCGGAAGCTGTCTGCAGACAAATGCCGGCTCCCTCGGCCTATAGAGTGAGATGAGCGCCGGAACCCCAGAGTCAGCCACGACTGGACCTAATGGTCAGGGGTCCCTTTACCTTTACCTTTATCACTTCAAATATACTATTAACGTAGTTTGTCACGATCAGATAATAAGGTACTAAGGTAATATGTAACATTTAGGTAAAAAAAAGTCTGAATGATGAATATTTGTAAAATGTTGTTAAAATAACAGTGGGGTTTTTTAAAATAGAAATTGTCCAGAGAATGTAGCAAGATAAAAACAACAAAGTCAAGTGCTATTTGATTTGGAATGTGTTTAAGCAGACAGAGTTCATATTTTATGTATAGTACTTAATAGAATAACAGCCTGAGAGGCCCTGAAAGCACAAAGATGAAATATAAGCCTTTTAAAATGAATGATCTGGCTTTATTAAGCACAGTTAATTCTCTCGCTCTCTCTTTTTCCAAACATGAAGCTGATGCTTACATTTCTCTCCCTTTAACAAATGAGACTTAAAAGTATTTAACTGGGTGGACCACACTGAATGTAATTAAGAAATAAATAGTAATCATGATGAAGAATATAGGCTCTGTGTAGATTTCTCGAAATACTAGTGCACTCATCCACAAAAGGTCTGACTGAGATGTGTCATGGCAACCGACCTATTCTTGCAGACATATGTTCCAGAATGTTGAACTGTTATTGGATTAAACCAAAGGGCATTTCCCTGTAGTTTGGGGTTGATGGTTTCTTTTCTGAGAAGCACTGGGTCTCTCTTATCTCTTGATTGCCAGATCCACTGAAGCTGGCTTTCATGAAGACGAGAAAAGTTAAAAATTGAGGCAGGGTTCTCTGGTGGTACGTCACACGACACAACAAATGCCTGGCCGCTAATGGCCCGGTACTTCACATCAGGTTTGCGAAGACATTCTGAAAAGATAAAGAGATCTGTGCAATCAGGTAAAAGTTCCATTCTTGAGTCAGTTCCAGACAACCTGTTCCACAAGCATTTGACTGTGGGGAGATTAAATGATGTTGCAGCAAGTATTTGCCTTCATTTTCCCATCACTTATCACAAAAAAGAGAAAATATTCTGGGTTTGTTTC
This sequence comes from Podarcis raffonei, assembly GCF_027172205.1. NCBI lineage: Eukaryota > Metazoa > Chordata > Lepidosauria > Squamata > Lacertidae > Podarcis > Podarcis raffonei. Next base: position 76,923,630 of record NC_070605.1, on the reverse strand, counting down.
ATAACAGCTCCAAATCAGCTTTAACTGTGCAGCCTAAATTGGACAAGAAGTGATTGAATCCCACCAGAAAATAGGGAGGGGTGTAAGCTCCCTGAGATTTTTATTCTTCTCGCCCCTTTAGAAAACTTTGCAGAAATTTATCTGAATATTCTCCACTGGTACCTGGGCAATGTGAAGGAAGCAAAATTGTGGAGGCAACCAACAGACTTCCTGCTCCTGCAGAAAGGGACTTTAGGGGGGGGGGAATATGGAAGCTGTGCTACTGCCGTTGCTAATTGTGGAATTCTATAGTTTAGTCAACGTCAAAGAAAATACATTGAGCTGTCATTTACTTGAAGGCCTCCCCATGCAGAAATCGGGTGCAATATAAAAAACCTGCCACTACGAAGGTGACAGTTTTCAAACTTTTCAATGCAGGCATAAAACATGCAATGGCCTGTGAGCATTGCAGGGGGTTGGACTAGACCAGGCTTCCTCAAACTCAGCCCTCCAGCTGTGTTAGGACTACAACTCCCATCATCCCTATCTAGCAGGACCAGTGGTCAGGGATGATGGGAATTGTAGTCTCAAAACATCTGGAGGGCCGAGGTTGAGGAAGCCTGGACAAGCAACCCTTGGGGACCCTCCCAGCTCTATGATTCTATGAAAATGTGGGCTGAGAGGACTGTACCACCTTTGAAAATGAGCATTTAAAGCATGTTAAGGAAGAGTATAACACGACGTCTTACCTCTAAAACCTCTGACTTCTGCTTTTTCCATTAATGTCAGAAAAAGATAACAGAGTATTAGCATTATTTTCTACCACTGTGTTTCTTCGTTTGGCAATGAACCTTCATGGCAGAGATGGCCTGATGTATTTCCCTGGGATTATTTTCTACAGCTGTAAAAACATAACAAAAGAAAACAAAACAATAAGTTAGTTTCTCTTTGAAACTAACTCATTCCAGATGGCTGCTAGGTGGAAAGATAGTCCAGGCAAAAAGGAGTATTTCATAGCCAATGGGAAAGGGGTTTGTGGTGGGGAAAGTCAGGGGGTAGGAACCCTGTTGTCTATCCGATATTATTGGATTTCAACTCCCATCAGATCTTTCTAGGGGTGATGGAGTTGCAGAGCAGAAACATTTGGAGGGCCATAGTTTCTGCGCCTCTTCTGTAAAGAAAGTATTATACCTGCTACAGCTTAGTTCTGTAACCTCCCCATCATATCAGCTTGGACCTGCTCAGCTAAGCAGAATCTCTGGCTCTTAGCCTTGGCTCCTGCACATGATTCCTCCTTGCCAGGAGCTGCTTTCCCTTTTGCAAAACCCCTAGAGAATTTTGTTTTAGAAGGGAAGGGAAGGAGCCACACCTCCCAGCAATTCACCAATTCTGCCCACCTTGAAAAATATCCAGAATGTCCCAAAGTATGCCAAAGAAGTTGAAAAATATCTTCATGTATGCGACAACGGCGGCAAGAGTCTTAATAGCACAAGCATGGAAGAATGAGGAAATCCCGACTAAAGAATTATGGCAAGAGAAATTGATGGACTATGCAGAACTGGCAAAACTGACACATAAATTACAGGACAAGGATAACTGTGACTTTAAAGATGAATGGGAACCTTTTACAAATTATCTAAAGATCCAACAAAGTGAATTGGACTCCTTGGCAGGCTTTGAATAAACACTCACAAACTTTTTATTGATAATAACCAGTTAGACAAATTAAGGATTTATACAATTTTGTAACATGCAGAGAATATCATTTATAGAGAAACCAGAGATAGGAACTGAGGGAAGTCAGGGTGGGGTGGGGTGGGGAGGGGAGGGGGGTTTTTTATGGGAGGGGGGAAAGGGGGGATATAGGATGATATTTTTTAAGATAATATGCTCTGTCTAAATTCCTAATAAAAAACAATTCTAAAAAAACAAAAAAACAGAATGTCCCAAAGTAGGGCTGCTATTTTGGCTGAGGCCCAGCAGTCACTGAACACACACACACACACACACACACACACACACACACACCGTAGCTGCACATTACAGGAGAAGGTGGCTGTTCAGCAGTCTGCCTTTCAAGGAAGCATCAGCCATCACCCAGAAGCTTCCAAGGAATCTCAGGGTTCTCCAGAGTAAACCTTGAAGAACATTGTTGTAGAACCACCTATAGAGATTAAGTGCCGGAGCTCAGGGACAGAGCAGCTGTTCTGCAGGTCCCAACAAAACAGCTGGCAAGGAAGTGTATTGCCACACACCTGACCTCCCCTTGGCTGCATCACACTGTGCTTTCTGGCAGAGATGGGAGGAAAGGTGTGGTGGTTGGAAGGTCAGTGCAAGGCAAGAGCAGCAGTGGCTCTCGCTTCACCCCTCTCCCTCCTGGTAAGCACAGCACTGCAGCTGATAGGAGGCTAGGTGCATGTTCCCAAGTTTGATCCCTGCCATCTCCCAGTTAGGACTGTGAAAAGCATTTTGTCAAAAAACCCAGAGACAGCTTTATGTAAAAGTAGGGGCTTATGCAAAGCATTCAGTCCAGGCAATTGTATTTGTATTTATTTAAAAACCAAATAAAATTTGTGTTTTTTAAAAAAATAAGAATACTGAGCTAGGTGAACCAATGTTCCCATAACAAGTACAAGTTTGGTGTGGTTATTAAGAGCACCCTCTATAAACCTGGAAGTTCCGGGTTCTGAGTTTGGTTTAGCCATTGGTTTTTCTGGGTTCTGCTATCAATTGGCATTCACCATCTATAATATGGGGAAAACCACAGATACTGTGTTGCCTATGGGATTGCTGAGAAAGACAATGTTTATTACTTTGGCGGGTTGCTACAAAATACTAAGGTAAATAATTGCTCTTTCTACATCGCAAGGAAATGTTTCACTGGCGAACCCAGTGGCATCTTTATCTGTCATTTAAGATTATATATCTAAATCTAATAAATAGACTGAGTAGCTTATTTACTTGTTTTTGTCCTGTATTTTATTCTGTGCACCTCCCTGAGAACTTATGTTGAAGGGCGGTATATAAATCTAATAAATAAAATGAAATAATAAATAATTGTCTTCTGAAATAGGATGGTATTGTAGCTTTCATTCAAAATACTAAAAATGGTATTGCAGAAATCTTAGGCTGCAACCCTATGTACACTTCCTGCCCCCTTGCAGGCAAGTAAGTCCCTCTGAACTTCAGACAGACATGCGTCAAATCGCTCTATTAGGGTATTATGGTGAAATGAACATATGTGACTGGTGTATTGGAATACAAAGCCAGTATTACAGTTTCAGAATATTTATTGCAAGACAGCGTTAGAGTAGAATTTTTAAAGGGGGAGGTAAATTTGATTATAATTTAAATTCTCCACTAAACAACTCAGGGAGGGGACTGTTCAGATAGCATTTACATCACCCATTTACAGAGAGCCTTACTTTTACTTCACATTTTGTAATAAAGGATGCTAGCACATAAATCAGCTATTATAAAGAGGCTTTTAACACTACTTGATATTCCCTCTGCAAAACCCCATAGATTTCTTTCAATTCACTTACGGAAAGCGGGGGATCACGATTATCCCTGAAATATAAATCTCAGTGGCAAAACGGGAAAGAGAAATAGACATTCAGAAAATAAACCTCTTCAGCTTAAGTAAATAGAAAGGTTTGCTGAAAAGTAATCAGAGATTAATAATATTAAAAGTTTTGCATTCTGAAAAGAGACTGTTATCTGAGAAGGCTATCTTACCTCTGCATCTACGCAGCTGTGTTAAGAGCTGTGGTTAGCTCTCAAATGGATATAGCGTGTGAGTTTCCTTTCAATCAGAATTTCCTTTGCCTCGTCACCTCTTCTTTCTTTCTTTTTTTTCATCAAGTACACATTTCCAGCAACTTTTCTTGTAAAAAGGGCAGGGGAAAACAGCGTAAGAAACATGGTTACAACACATTGCTACTGTTTGAAAAGTGTTCAGGCTTGCAACAACATTGCTTCCCCTTACACTTCCTAAATTTGCAATTGGTAATGAAGGCTGTAGACCAATATACGCTTCCTTTGCCGTGTTTTCTCTCTCCTGCCCCACTTTCCCCCTCCCTTCAGTTCATCCTCCCAGGTCACCAACTTGCATCTAGTTCTGGGCCTCTGAAATGACACACAATGTGAGTCTGTCATTTCTGACAATTGGGAAAGGCACTAAGTGAATCCTCTCTTGCCCTTTCACACTTGAGCAATAGATCCTGGCAAGTCTGCCCTGGAATGAAAAGCATATTACCCAGTTACTTTTATTTCAATGTACATTCGTACCTTGGAAGTCAAACGGAATCCGTTCCGGAAGTCCATTCGACTTCCAAAACGTTCGGAAACCAAAGCACGGCTTCCGATTGGCTGCAGGAAGCTTCTGCAGCCAATTGGAAGCCACAGAAGCCCTGTCGAACGTTCGGGTTCCAAAGAAAGTTCACAAACCAAACAGTCACTTCCGGGTTTCGGGAGCCAAACGTCCGAGTACCAAGGCGTTCAGGATCCAAGGTACAACTGTGTAAGGGTGGGAAAAGATGAAGGTATGGAGCATTCCTCTCCCTCTTGCCTTTTCATACTTGTACAATAAATTATCAAATTACAGACAGGCTTCTGGCCTCTGAGGGAGCCTCAATATTGATAAAAATAGTCTGTGGGCATGATCTCAACAGTGCCATCATTCTCACTTTGCAAGTGAAAGAGGGAGCCTGAAAAACTGAAGATCCACAGCCTACATTTGAACCACATGGTCCGTCCCCCCCAGCCTCAAGAATCATGGGAACAGGATGTTCTTAAAGGAACTGGGCACTGTAGCTCTTTGGGTAGAAACTACACTTCTCCTCTAGATACCTACCCAATATACTCTCTGGATGCGCAGCTCAATTGCCATCAAGTCAATGAAATTGGTGGTTACAACAGACAGGGTCTTCTCAGTGGTGGCACCCTGGTAATAGAACAGCTTTCCCACAGAGGCTAATCTGGCACCTTCTTTACAGCACCAGCTGAAGAACTTTTTATTTACACAGGCCTTTTAAATTTGTATTTTAAGCCAAACTAAAAAGTATTTATTCTGTCCTCCCTAGGGAAAGTTTTATGTTGTTATTTTTACTGTGCTGTTTTAAGAATTCTGTTCTGTATTTTTAGATATTTCATGATTGTTTTGTAAGCCGTACATAAAAATGCATTGAGGGCAGGTCATATGGATTAATAATGAAAATTAGGGATGGGGGAGACATCTGATTCAGTTTGCATTTAAAGGCAAACTGAAATTCACACTTGTCTGACTTCCGGAGGCGGCGCAAAACCGTGATGGCGGACCTCTTCGAGCTCTGAAGAGGGGCACCGCAGAAAAGGGTTGCTCGCGACGGCGCAGCGGCAACCCATCAAGATAAACCACGGGCAGAGTGAGTCCGTGGCCGTGGGACCCGGCGGGCACCTGGAGCGACCCCGAAATCACAAAAGGAACCCCGTAAGGGGCTCCGGAGTGAAGGAGGAGGAGCGGTGCTGTGGGTTCATCGCTCTTTCTGCGGAGGCGAAGCCGCGCGGCTGTCACGGATGAGCGCTGACCTTTCTTCCAAGAAACATCGGGCTGAAACATCAAACCCGTGAGTAAGGACCTAAGACTTTACAAACTAAATCGGAAAATTTGGCTAAAAACGGGAGACGAGAAAGAGGAAGTCCGTCTTCCGACACTGCTTTCAAGATCAAAGCAGACGGTCTAAAGAGCGGAAAGCGCTGTGAACAGGGAAGCTTTGAAGCTTTAAATCGGGACTTTCGTGCACATTTGAATTTTATTTTTAAAGAATAAATACAGCATAAAATTGACCTGGAGCGGACACCCCAAGGGCAAGGGAAGACTCTTACCCCAAATTCCCGGGTGGCCGGGTAAAGTTGTTTAAACTGCGGAACTGTTGCAAGCTTCCAGATACTTTTGTAACTTTTGAGCTCATCTAGCTGAAGTGGATACAATTGCAGGCACCTTGCTGGAACTTTGTTATATGTTGAAAAGGGCTCTGCAGGACTTTTTTTTTTTAGCGTGCTGGAACTAATTTGCTTTTAAAATTGTTTTTAAAGTTGGAACAAAGAGACTTTAATTGTGGAAAGTTACCTTCTTCTTACTAAAACTTTGGTGGCACTCCCCCTAGAGGACATTGGGAATACAGAGGCCTGGGAAAGTTTTTTTTTGTTTACCTTCTCTCAATAGACTGTTTTTAATTCTGGACTTGCCTTTCCCATGGGATTACAACACTTGACCTTGAACGTTGACTGATGAGTGGCACAGGAAAGACAAGAGCAGCCAAAGCTAAGGAAGCTAAGGAGAAAGAGAAAGCAAAAAAGCAAGCACAGCTTTTGCAAACAACTTTAACTCAGGGACGTAGATTATCAGTTCCAGCTGTGCTTGAGATACAAAAAGTAGAAACCGAAAAGCCTGAAAAATCTGAAGAGGAAGATATGGCAGCAGGAGGAGCTGAGGCAGTACTGAAACAAGTTTTGGAACAACTGTCAGCAATAAATCAAAAAATTGATAACCAATCAACAAAAATTGACCAAGCAACATCCTCGATTCAGAAATTGACAGATCAGGTTTCCCAACATACTCAAGCAATTGAAAAATTGCAAGGAGCAACAGAAGAGAATCGTAAACTGGCAGGGGAAGCCGTTCAAATTGCAACATCAGCTAAAAAAGAAGTCGAGGAAGTTAAAGCGGAAGTCAAGCCTCTTCATAAACAGATAGGGGACCAACAAACCTATCTCTCGTTGGTGGAATTGAAAAATCGCGAGACCAACCTTAGACTAAGGGCAGTCCCAGAAATTGAACAAGAAGATTTGAAAGGACTTTTGACAACAGAGTTTACAAAGTTCTGGGACTTAAAAGAAGAAATTGATTTTAAAATTGTATCGGCTTTTCGGTTGGGAAGATTAGTAAGAAAAGATAGATCCAGAGACTGCTTAATAGCTTTGAGATCAAGGGAGGAGAGAGACAAAATACTAGGCCTACACTTCAAAAACTCAATTGTGATACAAGAGAAAAGGGTGGAAATTTATCGAGATATTCCTAAACAGTTACTGGACTTGAGAGCCACCTACTCAGATTTGGCTAAGTTACTGAGACTCAACACAATTCCTTATAGGTGGGAGTTCCCACAAGGGCTATCATTCACTTACAAACAGAAGAAGGTTAAAATAAGATCACCAGAGGACTTACAAAAGTTCCAGCACGACCACGGAGAAGACCTCCAAAAAGAAGCAGCAGCTAATTGGCCTATACCCAACCCAGGTGGAGCAATACCTGCACCTTCGGAACCAGAGGAGAAAGAAGATACACCGCTCTAGGTGTAGCAGAATAGTTCAGGATGTCTCTGCGGCTACTCAGTTGGAATATAAATGGCGGAAATTCCCCGGAGAAAAGAAGGAGGTTATTTCACATATTGAAGAAAGAACAATTGGACATTATTTGCCTACAAGAAACCCATGTGACCAGGCTCCACAGGAAGGTTTTGGTAAATAAAAGATTAGGCCAAGAATTTATTTCGTCTGACAAAGTAAAGAAAAGAGGAGTGGTGATCTATGCTAAGGAGAGCCTGATACCCAAATTTCTATTTAAGGATGAACAAGGAAGAATTTTGGCAATTGAAATTCAAACCCAAGGAGAAAAAATATTGATATTAGGAATTTATGCCCCAAATGACGGGAAATCAGAATTTTTCAAGAAGCTGCATGAGACGTTGCTGGACTATCTGGACTATGCTAACATCATAATGATGGGAGATATGAATGGAGTGGTGTCTACACATATGGATAAGTCTTATAACCAAAACTTAACATCTGATGGCAGACTGCCCAAAACTTTTTTCGAACTGACTGACAATCTGGATTTGATCGACATATGGAGGACAAAGAACCCCCTAGGTAAAGAAGGAACTTTTTTCTCTGAGGCCCACCTGTCTTGGTCAAGGATCGACCAAATCTGGACCTCCAGGGGGCTGGCACCCAAGACTAAAAAGGTGGAAATCTGCCCAAAAACATGCTCCGACCACAACGCCTTGAAAATAGAACTTAGATTAACTCAACCCGGTTCCTTCAGATGGAGAATGAATGACACACTACTAAGAGATCAAGAGATTGTGAAAAAGGCCCAAAAAACATTAAAGGACTATTTTGAGATAAATCTGAATACTACAGTTGAAAAAAGAACGATCTGGGACGCAAGTAAAGCTGTTATGAGAGGGTTTCTGATACAACAGAATTCAATCAAGAAAAAACTCTGGAACGGAAAGAAGGACAAAATATTGGAGAAAATACACCAAGGAGAAAAAAAACTGAGAACCAAACCAAAGTCCAAGGAGGTGCTGAGAGAAATTAAATTCCACCAAGCAGAATACTCAAAACTGATCAATCAGGAGATTGAATGGAAAATAAAACAGATGAAGCAAAGATCTTTTGAATCAGCAAATAAATGTGGAAAGCTGCTAGCTTGGCAGCTGAAAAAAAGACAAAAGCTAAACACGATAACAAATCTAGAGATTGATGGAAGGACCGTACAGAAACCAGAAGAAATTAGGAGGTGCTTCCACAGATACTTCAAAGAACTGTATGCACAGGGGCCCCAGAAAGAATCAGAGATAGATCAATTTTTAAAGATAAATGGACTATCAAAAATAACTCAAGATAAAAGATCAATCTTGAACTCTATAATAACCACACAGGAAATTGAAGGTGCCATTCAGAATATGCAACTAGGCAAATCTCCAGGCCCAGATGGACTTACCTCCAAATATTACAAGGTTCTGAAGGACTATTTGATACAACCTTTGTTGGAGGTATGTAACCAGATTATGGATGGGAAGAGGGCACCAGAAACGTGGAAAGAAGCCTTCATCACATTGATACCTAAGTCAGAATCTGAAAAGACTCAGCTTAAAAACTACCGTCCCATCTCACTCCTAAATGTGGATTACAAAATATTTGCAGACATTTTGGCAAATAGACTTAAAAAAGTCTTAAATGAAGTAATTCATAAAGACCAAGCTGGCTTTCTCCCTGGTAGACATTTATATGAGAACACTAGAAACATCATTGACATTTTAGAACTTTTGCAGACTAACAGGAACACAAGGGCGGTGTTAATCTTTATTGATGCGGAGAAAGCATTTGACAATATATCTTGGATGTTTATGAAGAAGAACTTGGAGGGGATGGGAGTGGGACGGGGGTTTGAGAATGGATTATATGCAATCTATTCAGAACAAAAAGCTAAATTAATAGTGAACAATGTGGTGACGGAGGAATTTAAAATTGAAAAAGGGACACGACAAGGGTGCCCTCTATCCCCTCTGTTATTTATTTCAGTCCTGGAGGTGCTATTGAATATGATCAGAGAGGACCGGTTGGTACAAGGGATAGAGGTCGGAGTGAAACAATATAAACTGAAAGCTTTTGCAGATGACCTAGTTTTGACACTGCAGGAGCCAGAATCCAGTACAAAAAGAGTTCTCGAACTTATATCTGAATTTGGTCGGGTGGCGGGATTTAGGTTGAATAAACAAAAAACTAAGGTTCTGACCAAAAATTTAACAATTACAGAAACAGAGGGGTTTCAGAGAGAAACAGAACTGAATGTGGTTAAAAAAGTGAAATACCTTGGGATCTATTTGTCCTCCAAGAATTTGAATTTATTTAAGGATAATTATGAGAAATGTTGGTTGGAAGTTAAAAAGGATTTAGAAATTTGGTCAAGATTGAAACTTTCCTTGTTGGGAAGAATTGCAGCTATAAAAATGAATGTGTTGCCGAAAATGTTATTTTTGTTTCAAACCTTACAGATCGTGGACAGAGCGGATTGCTTTGGAAAATGGCAGAAGGATATATCTAGATTTATCTGGCAGGGCAAAAAGCCCCGAATAAAGTTTAAAATATTAACAGATTCGAAAGAAAGAGGGGGGTTTGCCCTGCCGGACTTGAGGTTGTATTATGAAGCTGCAGCCTTCTGCTGGTTGAAAGATTGGTTTTTGTTGGAAAACACCGATGTCCTAGATCTGGAAGGTTTTAATAATGCTTTTGGATGGCACGCATACCTATGGTACGACAAGGTTAAAGCACATAAATTGTTTAAAAGCCACATTGTCAGAAAAGCAATTTTTGCAGTCTGGATGAAATATAAAGACTTACTAGAGAGTAAAACTCCGAGGTGGCTATCACCAGTGGAGGCCAAGGCCCGAAAAAGACCCAATATGGAGGCCTATTGGCCGAAATATTGGGAATTGACTGAAAAAATTGGAGACAATTGGAAGTTGCAGAGCCAGGACAAACTAAAAAATAAGGTGCGAGACTGGCTACATTATGCTCAAATTCAAGAGGTTTTCAAAATGGACAAAAAAGTTGGTTTCCAGGTGGAAAAGTCGAAACTAGAGACAGAATTGTTAGAACCAAAGACAAAGCTGTTATCTAGAATGTATAACTTGCTGCTTATGTGGAATTTACAGGATGAGACAGTTAAATCTGCTATGATTAAATGGGCACAGGATGTTGGACACAACATTATGTTTGAAGACTGGGAAAGGTTATGGAACACCGGAATGAAATTTACGGCCAGTACGGCCTTGAAGGAAAACATTATGAAAATGATATACCGGTGGTACATGACCCCAGTCAAGTTAGCTAAGATACATCACCTGTCTGACAATAAATGTTGGAAGTGTAAGGAAGCAGAGGGGACTTTCTTTCACCTCTGGTGGACATGCCCAAAGGTTAAGGCTTTCTGGGAAATGATTTACAATGAGTTGAAAAAGGTATTTAGGTATACCTTTCCCAAGAAACCAGAGGCCTTCCTGTTGGGCATGGTAGACCAGAAAGTGTTAAAGAAGGACAGAACTTTGTTTATGTATGCTAGTACAGCAGCAAGAATACTCATCGCAAAGAACTGGAAGACACAAGATTTACCCACGCTGGAGGAATGGCAGACGCAGTTGATGGACTATATGGAGATAGCTGAACTGACCGGCAGAATCCGAGATTTGGATGTAGAAACAATTGAGGTGGACTGGAAAAAGTTTAAAGACTACTTGCAAAAGTATTACAAACTGTATGAATCTTAAGACGGTGCATGATTTGAAAATGATACGCTTTAGCAATTATGATTAAGTAAATAGTAAACTAAGTGATAAAAGAGAAAAGGAGATAATATGAAATTGAACATGTTACGTTTATTTTAAAGGTATAAAAATTCTGACATAATACATTGAATATAGATACATAACATGTAAAAGTTACAATAAGGTATGACATAAGGTAACAAATTGCTGACATTGTTAATATAAAGAACGCAGAATCGGAAGGGGTGGGGAAGTCCAATTTGGGATTTTTGTTAAAAAAAAAAAAAAATGGTTTCTTGTAAACTCCTTGTTTGTAATGTATAAAATTTGGAAAGAAACGTAATAAAAAATATTATAAAAAAAAAAAATGAAATTCACACTTGTCCAAATTTTGAAACCCGGTTCCTTCAGCCAAGCAATGTCTACAAAAATCTATATACTGGAGTGAAAATGCTACATATTGGTGAAAATAGCACACAAATATTCATTATTTTAGGGGAAACCGCTTTGCAAGAATATTGCATATTAGGCAAAATTGCTTACAAACATGTTTCACAGCAGAAATGTGGATAAACATGCTGATGAATTTTCACAAGGATTTCTTTTTATTAAAAAATGCAAACGGCTGTGGAAATGTGGAGAATTTAGGAATGGAAGAAAGGGAAACAGAATCCAAAATGACAGATTAGCTCAGGCTTCCTCAAACAAGGCCCTCCAGATGTTTTGAGACTACAATTCCCATCATCCCTGACCACTGGTCCTGCTAGCTAGGGATCATGGGAGTTGTAGGCCAAAAACATCTGGAGGGCCAAGGCTGAGGAAGCCTGGATTAGCTCATCCATTATAAACAACACCTATAGGCAGCTGCCACTTCCAGAATATAAAAAATGCACTACAAACAAAAACATTTTAGCCCCTTCAATATTATTTTGCATTCTTTTATTATTATTTATTAGGTTTGTATACCTCCCTATACCTACAGGTCTCAGGGCAGTTCCCAAGATAAAAATCACAAGATAAAACCAGAAAACACATAATCAAAACAAAAACAAAAACAACCCAATAACACCCCCACCCAAATGTGGTATATGGTTGATGCCAGTCTGGCACCGGAATATACAGATGGTTTACATCCATGGTTTATCTGTCATTGTAGTATCTAGTGAATATGAAAAGGATGAACTTCTGTCCAGTTGAAGCAACTCAACAGTTTAAACTACCAGATGACATGTAGTCACGATAAGCATTCCTCACCCTATGGAGGCTGTGGTTAATGAGTCAGAAGGCTACTTCCTGCACCAATCATAAACCCACAAGGCCCAGCATTTATATGATTGTGATCAGGTAATATGTTATGTGCTTGCCCCCTGTAGACTGCTGTTGAAGCTGGAAATGGGTGCAATGTAAATACAACAATCTCTCATCAATAGGAAAGTTGAACTATTTGCTATAGAGAGTAGGGAAACTAATCGACTTGTTTCATACCAAACAATGGATTATAATCCCATCCTTGAACCTTGCCCCAGCTATTCAGACTTCCGTTCCATGCACCAGCTTTCAATTTCTTTTCTCCAATGGCAGGGTTGCCATGTATCCTCTTTTTCCAGGACAGGTCCTCTTTCTCAGAGGTATGTAACATTAGAGATGTCATAGCAACCCATAGTTAAAAGTAGAAGTCAGAAAATGTGTCCTCTTTTTTTGCTCTTCAAAATATGGTGACCCTACCAATGGAGCTTGCACATTCACTTGTTGTGCACCAGAGTCCTGCAACTTTTCTGTTTTGGCATTTCAACCTTGCATCTTGTTCAACTTCTTTGCTCTTGTGCTTTTTTCAGGAGTGCTGTAGTACGTATATGTACAGAGAGCGAAAAATGGGCAGGCGAAAAAAGCTTGCGGCTTGAAATGGCAAAATGGAATACCTCCTAGTGAGTAAACCCAGTCAGCAGACACCTTGCTACTTGAAAATCAGACTGGAGAGTTGGTACAGTACTAGATAATTGTAGAAAGTTTAGCCATTCTCTGCATACTTGATACAGCACCAGGGTATTATTGCAACCAAATATAATACTATTGACATTTTATTTTCATTATTCAATAAATCTGAAGACAGACAGCTAATCCACTGTTATTTATTGTAGCTCCTTATCAGATTCAGCAACGTCTGGTTTTAAAAGTGAGATAACAAACCAAGGCAACATATATTAGATTTCTACAAATATCTTGTTCCGACCCAGCGTGTCTTTCGAAAGTAAAAATAGCACCACAGTTGGAGTGTGTGCACACAGATACAGACATTTATTTTTTGGAAATATCTATAGACTGCAGTTTCATTAAAAAATACAGCAAGGCAATATACAGCACATAAAATTACTATAAGATTTTTTTTAAAAAATCATTATAAACGCCATTGAAAAAAAATCAATAAATACAGTTTGGTAAAAATAATTTCACATTGCAAAGGCTTGTCTGAATATTACAATTTCAGGAGATGTATAAAAGAAGGCAGGAGCGTTTCCTGCTGATCCTCTCTTCGCAAGGAGTTCCACAGGACAGGGTCTGCAACACTGAAGGCAGCAAACCTATGAATGGCATCTGTCCATATAAGGAGACAAAACAATCTCTATTGAGTCCTATGTTGAGTTGGCTTCCAGAGAGTGCTGCATCTACTTAAAGATCACACGGTATATTTTCTGACACATTTTGTTTTGGGGATATGAGACACAAAACTTCCCAAATATAGGCACTCTAATCGCAAACAGTCAGCAGCCTGTAGCAACATCTTAGTAGCCTTACTAACATGAAACTTGAGTGAAGCCCTTCAGGGGTGGCTGAATTGGTCATGCTCTGTCCTGGAATGTACATCTCACAAAATAGACGGTTCCTTCATTGAGGAGGGCTTAGCAGGCATCGCATAGCGGAGCTTCTTCCAAAACCTGGAATTCAAAGCGAGTGACTTCTCTTCTTTCCATTTCACCACGTGGCTTGGTGAAAGAAGTTTCAAAGACTTGGGCAAGAAATCAAAGTCACGTATCGGCATATATTCTATTAGTATCACTTTAATGTTCTTCTCAACCAAGGCCTTGTGAAGCCCGGTTTCAAGTTCAAACATGACTTTGTCGGAGATGTAGTTCTTACTCAGTATAATGATTAATCTTCTACTTCTGTCAATATATGACTGGACATCATCGACAGCAGCTGCAGGCAGAAAAGGGAGCAGTTATAATGGAAACATCTGAAATAGCATTGGTCTATTAATACATTACATGAATTACAAACATGAGAGGCCTGTGGAAATGTGCTAATGCTGTCTCTTCTGCCACAAAGCAGCATGGAAAAGTTTGAAGTGAATTATTTCTAATTTTAGAATACAGATTATGTATATATTGTGTGTGTGTGTGTGTGTGTGTGTGTGTGTGTGTGTGCGTGTAACAATATAACTATATAACTATGGGTCGTATCACATTTTACAGCTGGAGAACACTGAGGCACAATAATAAGTGACTAGCCCACAATTAGTCAGCGAGTTCATGACAAAGAATTCTTAAGCAAAAATTCCAGTAAACAGCAATAGTGAGTGATTCTGGGCATGTGCAGAATGCCTTTCACTCACAACCAAGCAATTTCATCCTCCTCCCCCCCATCTCACACTTAGAATTAAGAATTTAAAGTCAGAAGTCCATTTTCAACTAAGAAGTCTATTTTCAGCATCAGGACAGAGTCCTGGAGTCAAAGAAGAAAAAGGCAGGTTGCAAATACTTTAAAGGACACCAGTTGTTTTCTCTTGCCCTTGAAGAACTCTGCACAACTCTAATGTGATGTTCTGAGGTCTCTGAGAAACTGTGAGGAAATGACTTCTACGAAGGCAGGAAGGCATGTGGGCATGTAAACGGCAGAACCTCATACCTGGTCTGCAATATTATCAGAAGCAACTCATTCTTCCTTTAAATCAATACCACTTGTTAACCAAACAATAAAACCGTCACCCACCAAGGTCACAGATTCTTGTTTGGCACAGAGCAATAAACCACCAGCACTGCTCTCCAGCAAAACAAACATCTGTGTCAGCTTTAAGGGTAACAAGGCCAAGGACTCGCCCCTTCTCTGGTAGGCTTCCCTCCCCCTTCCGTTACAGAAGGACAAGATATTACATTCCCCCCCCCCCCCGATAACAAACATTTCAGCTAGCAAGGCACTGCCCCCCACCTCCAAGAGGAGGCCACCCATTGGCCAATATGAATTGAAGCAGCGGGCGGGAGCTTGAGCCGGCTGCCCAGGCGGCCAAGGCCAGCCACCCAGTAAAAGGGCTAAGTGTCCATTTTTCCTCAATCTGAAAAGCGCCTTAGAATAATGCAGCAGAAAGAAAAGGCATTTGTCTCCTCCAAAATTTTAATATATCTGTCAGATCTAATGTAGCAGGGGACTCCTGTCTGTCAAAATTGATAATACTGGGTGGTCCAGCTCAGTATATGGCAGTTTCATATGTCCAACGTTCTCTCTGGACCTCAAGGACGATGGGGGAAGTAATGTGAATCAAAGCCCAATAGCAGATAGTTGAAAACATACAAGCTGATAAGGCTATTTCTTCCAGCAAGAAATAGTTCGGGTCCAGACTTCTAAAATGATTGGTTCCCTTGGCAAAACATGAGTAAAGGGGACAATATTAAGTCATCCCACACCCGTGCAAATGATATTGTTTTTATTCCTTTGTAGACGCAATCTGTTTATTTCCAAACAACTCAGCATGCACAAAGATGAGTTTGGCTGCTTAGTCATGCAGCCCATAAGGTAGAAAAAATATACATTAACTTGACCTTGGTTTGAATTGTGAAAATACTGAAGTCAGTTGGATCCAAGTCAGAGTTCATTACAAATCTGAAAATTATGAGCAACTAGATTTGACTTATAAATAGATTAACAGATTTCTTCTAACATAGCTCCTAACTGCTCAAGTACACCTTGCATGGCTAAATTCTGCTACAAAACATCCCTCATTTTAGTATGCATTTTAATTTTTCAAAAAAGAATCAGGGTTAACACCCATGAAAAGGGGTTATTGGTGCTGTCCTTTAAAGCCCTAAATGGCTTTGGCCCTGTATACCTGAAGGAGCATCTCCACCCCCATTGTTCAGCCTGGACACTGAGGTCCAGCACCGAGGGCCTTCTGATGGTTCCCTCATTGCAAGAAGCGAAGTTACAGGGAACCAGTGGCACCCGCTCTGTGGAATGCCCTCCCATCAGATGTCAAGGAAATAAACAATTATCTGAGTTAGAAGACATCTGAAGGCAGCCCTGTATCGGGAAGTTTTTTATGTTTGTTGTTTGCTGTGTTTGCTGTTTTAATTTGTTGGAAGCTGCCCAGAGTGGCTGGAGCAACGCAGTCAGTTGGGCGGCATGTAAATATATTATTATTATTATTATTATTGACAATTTTTGCATATTGTCAAAAACTACTCAGTAAGACAGTTACAACACATCCACCTACCTCCTCCAGGAGAGATATCCCGTTCAAAGATACACAGTTTGTATCCAAAATGTTTTTCTAATATTGTGGGCAATATGTTCAGTGCAAATTTTCTCTCTTCATCACATATGGGTACACAGTCTTTCAGGTAAGACACAAATGCATCATATATTTTTCCATCTGTAAAAAATTAATTCACCCGTGAAGTATTTATGTGTTCTGCCTGTTTTTAAAAAGACATTCCTTGTGCAATTACTGGAACTAATTGTGCACCTCCTGCATTTCTTGAAGGTAGCCACTTATCCTTCATTCCATGCAGCCTAATAAACTGAAAGGTCCTTCCTGTCGCAACCAGGGAATGCTGAAACAGAAAAGCTTAAAAAGCAAATCCAACCCTGTCTGCCTCCCCAACCAAGACCTACAAAATTCATTTTTGCTCAGGCAAAACAGCTCTCCACCCACCCCACCCTAAACCAAACCTTACTATGTTTTACCTCCAATCGTTTCATCCTTCCCTGTGACATCTCTGTACAATAAAACAAGGTCAACTTTGAATATCACAGACAGAATGACCGCAAGAACAGAAACAAGGGAAAGCAAGATCACTGCGATAATTCCAGGGGTAAAGACCTGCAAGGGTAAGTCTCGATTCGTTTCTGGAAAACAAAAGGAGGCAAACACGAGTGAGAAAGAGCCCTCCAAATAAGTAATCTTCTCAAGAAAAACTGCAATAAGTCTATCTCAAGGGTAGCCAACATACCCCTCCCGCCACAATGTTGCTTCACTACAGTTCCCATAATCCCCCTGGCTGAGGCTGATGGGAACTGGAGTTCAACAACATCTACAGGGCACCACATTGGGGGCCCCTGGTCTATACTGATGCCAGAACACTCTTCTATTAAGTGTTTGCCCAGTATGTTTTTAGGCAGAAAAAGGGATAACGCATGTTGTCGTGCTTCTTGCTTCTGCCCCAAGGTGTAAGCAGGATCCTATGATCTAAGCCCTGTTTAGGCAAGTTTTTTATGTTTGATCTTTTTCATGTTTTTAATGTTCTGTTGGGAGCCGGGGAAACCCAGCCAGATGGGCAGGGTATAAATAGTATATTATTATTATTATTATTATTATTATTATTATTATTATTATTATTATTATTATTATTAGATGATGATGATTATCCTCAATTTGTGAGCTCATGCTTCATTTGCTCTCAAACTCTAACAAACTGAGCCCCATGAAATCCATTTGTTCTTGTTCATTTACAGTCAACATCCAAGAGGCGACCAAAGCGCCCCCCCCCAAAAAAAAGCCATGTTTGTTGAGATAATGTGATTGTGAGGAGGAGCGTTTGAAAGAGAAAACTGGTGGGTGCTTAACACTTTCCCCCCTCCCCACCAATTCTTCCTGACAAGCTGTCTCCACAGCAAGACTGCAGGAGTCAAAATGTCCGGCTGGGGGGAAAGCATGTCTCTTACAATCTCAGACCAAGATCGGCAAGAAAAAGTAGCAGCCCTGTATGTCTTTGCCACTACAAATGTTGACCTGTGCTGAGACATCCGGCACTAGTCTTTTTCCTGGATCACACCAACACCAGGATGCTAGATCCAATTAGGGAACTATCACCAACTTTGTCAGCTAAGAGAGAAAGCCGCGGGCAGAAACATAGAATCATAGAATTGAACAGCTGGAAGGGACCACAAAGGTCATCCAGTCCAACCCACTGCAAGGCAGCGATTTTTGGCCCAGCATGGAGCTTGAACCCACGACCCTGATATTAAGGGTCTCATGCTCTACTGACTGAGCTACCCTTGCCGTTGCTATTTCCCACTTCCTTTCAAATAAGGTAAACTAATTCTAAAAGAAGGGAACACTCAATTGAGACAGAAATACTAAGTACTGTAGTATTGCACAAATTGTTGTCCTGTCAACAATTTGAGCCCCCCCCCCCCCATCCAGAGGACTACTTCTTAGGCTTCCACACAAAAGCTCTGATTTTCCTTGCATAAGTGCTTTGCACTTCCGTTGTATCTGGTCCACAGATGGGCCCTAGTTAATATTCTTTTTGGGTGCCAGGCATTAGATTAAAACCATACAGTACCTTTCTGCAGTGTAACTATTTGCCTTCCAGTGTAACCAGCTGCCACAAAATTGCAGGTGTATGAAAAATTGATGTCCGCCTCTTTAACGCTCTTGATCCACAACTGCTTCAAAGAATAGTTTTTCCCTTCTTCTTGACTGTTAGAAGAAAAGAAAAGAATGCGAGATATCTTTCATCGGTCAGCTTGATTCTTGTAATCTAATTTCAGGATACAAATCTTCAATGGCAGATCACTGAAGAAAGTCTTAGAATCATAGAATCATAGTCCAACCCCCTGGAATGCAGGAATCTCAGATCAAGAATCCATAACAGAAGAAGTGCCCTTTGTGACTGAAGAACACAAGGAATGCAGTGTGCTACAGTAATTATATGAGAAATAAGCCACCCTCTCCAAATAAATAAATCTTCTCATTGCAGCTTCATTGGGTACTTCCAAACTAGAGGCTGTGCCCAATATTAGTAATGATCAGAGTAGACAGGTTGAAACAAATGGACCTGATTAACTTGGGTCCATTAATTTCAAAGGGCCCACTCTCAATATGATTAATGTTGGCTACAACCCTAGATATTTAGTGTGGCATTTCCATGTTTCCTTCAGTCACTGTTTATGGGGGAAGTTCTGTCATTAACAGGGATGATCCTATCATAGTTCACACAATCTTTGCAAGGCACTACTTTATAAACCCGTTTTATGATCTTTCATTTAGCATGAACATGTATTTATGGATATATATTTTTAAAAAACAACCTATATACCACCTGTTTTGGACTGCTTACGCACTATACATTTAAAGCGAGAATCTGGGAATTGTTAATGGTACTGGGAATTGCAGCTCTGTAAGGGAGTAAAGTACAGTTTCCAGGATTCTTTGCAGGGTGAATATTTGATTTATATGTGCTTTAAATGTACGGCGTGTATGCCGTCGTATTGCCATTTCCAGGCAAAATGGAAATACAGAATATTACATACAAAGTCCAAAGTAAAACAAAAACACTTAAAACCCACAATTGTTAACATCACAAGCTGGAAAATGCCAAGCTGAAGTGAGAGAGGTCTAGTGAAGTAACACCATGCAGGGATAGCCAATACGGCATCCTCAAGTTGTGGTTTGACTACAACTCCCATCATTCCTTATCATTGGCCATGCTGGCCCAGGACTGATGGAGTTGTAGTCCAATAACATCGGACGGGAAACATGAGACACCACTGCCACAATGCTATAATATTGATTTTTAAAAAATCCTTTTCAGTATTGTTGCTGTTCATTTTTTTTAATCTTTTTGTAAACCACTTTGAGGTTTTTTTGTTTGTTTTCATAATCAAGCAGTGTACAAATTTATTGAAAGAAGAATAAGAAGAAAAAGGAAAAAGAAGAAGTGTACCTTATCCAATCCAAAGACAGAGGGGAATCTATAACATGCCAAACCAGTTCACAGATAATGCAGACAATATGAACATTAAAGAAAGGTGGAAGAGACAGTGAGAGGAATGCAATAAACATAAATAGGCAGATAATTGCAGAGAAGAGCGCAAAATTGAAAGCGATAATTTTGTTGTGTTATGCACCTTCCCAATCCTCTAGACACTTGGTTGAATCCAGGCTCAGGCTAAAGGTAAAGGTAAAGGGACCCCTGACCATTAGGTCCAGTCATGACCGACTCTGGGGTTGTGGCGTTCGTCTCACTTTGCTGGCCGAGGGAGCCGGCGTACAGCTTCTGGGTCATGTGGCCAGCATGAGTAAGCCGCTTCTGGCGAACCAGAGCAGCGCATGGAAACGCTGTTTACCTTCCTGCCAGAGCAGTACCTATTTATCTACTTGCACTTTGACGTGCTTTCTAACTGCTAGGTTGGCAGGAGCAGGGACCGAGCAACGGGAGCTCACCGCGTTGTGGGAATTCAAACTGCCGACCTTCTGATCGGCAAGTCCTAGGCTCTGTGGTTTAACCCACAGCGCCACCTGCGTCCCATAGGCTCAGGCTAGCTACACACTAACCCATTTGTAGCACCAAAAATGTAGTTTTTCGTCAATCTGGAACAATCCATGTAAACGTCCTGCTTTCAATCTAAACTGATTCTAGATCCTGCCATGGACAAGGCTGGCTATTAAACACCAGTTTGTGTCTGTCATACAAAGAAGCCCTATGGTTATATTTTATTTTAGCTGGTTAGGTAAGAATGCAAGGCAGAGAGCACAGGAAATCACAACATGCCCAAATGCCAAGGATTGCACTATATAAACATTGATACACAGTTTTTTTCTACCAACATTACTTACTAATGGTATTCCATTTCACATGGCAAGTCGTTGTCCTCACAGCGACGTATCATGTCATCTTGGTGTGACCAATAAAGCAGAAAGTCTCCAACTACATTGTTAGAGTAACCTAAAAAAGCTGTGCAGTTGAGGATTTCCTTTTTACCTAAGCAGAACATGTTTCAAAATTAATAATTTAGGGGGCCTTTAATAAATACACCCAATTGTTATTAAAGCGGAAATGATTGCCTAATTTGTTTTTATTTATTTGTGAAATTTCTGGCCCACCTTCCACTATGTAGGCCCAGGGCAGGAATACAAACATTCCTAAAACTATACAACTAAAACCCCACAGGGTGGTATCTAGCTAAGTCATACTCAGAGCAGTGTTTCCTCGATGACAGTGGTTTAAGTTCAACCACATTGTGCTCACAGCAGACCCATTGAAATTAGTGGACTTAAGTTTGTCATGTCCACTGAATTCAATGGGTCTACTCTGAATATAACTAACAACCCACACCTTAAAAGTAAAGAGTCCTCCGGCTGCATCAAAACAGACAATAAACAATACCAGCCGAATGGCTCCATTAAAATCCTCACCCTTTCCCAAAGGCCTGGGAGCAGTTGCTTTGCTTCCAACTCCCATTATTTTGTAGTCCTATATTAAGGTTTTAAGGGTGTTTGCTAAAGTTTTTTTCAAGATTTCAGAAGGATACTGCCTCATGAGGAAGCTGGTGTGGGTTGCCATCTACCACAGAGATGGAAGTGATATGCATTGTTCGGTTAAATATGTAGTTAAAAGTCTCCCATAAGCTTTTTGTGCAGATAACAGCTATGAATTCTTGCACTCTACAGGGCCAACCAAAGTGATGAATGAATTGTAAATAAATAATAATGGTTTGTTTATGTTATGGCAGTTTTGTGTTTCAAATCAACATAAGTCACTTTAAATTTATTTTGTAAAAAAATTCTACCTGTAATACATGCATGCATGCATAATATGCAATAGGCAGTCCACAAGGTTCATGAAATACATCTATTCTGTCGCCACAGTGTATCTCAGGATGTAATGTCTTACCCATCTACACATTTTGGGACAAATGTGGCAATGCCTGCTGTCTTCACTTGCACGCCACACAACCGTCCCATACAACCACACACACTTACACAACTAGCCTTAGAAAACGTTCTCTCATTTTAGAGAAAGGAAGAGGTACCTATTTCCGTTAGGATGGTATAACTTTCGGATCCAATTAGCCCAGGCTTTGTGATTTCCTCAAGACCTTGGGGGTGCAAAGCAGCACGTTACTTAAGCCACCCTTTCCCCTAACAGTTCAGTCTAATGTTGACATATTTGAAATTGGGTGAAATAATGTTGTTGTTATAATTGTTGTTATATGATTTGAAAGTAATATTATTATTATTATTATCATCATCATCATTATTCACATAAATCCAGGGTTGGTAAAAAGTGCCTGATAGGAACCTGTCAGCTTACAGAGTGTTGATGCAACAAAGCAAATCCCCTGTGTTGCAGAACAGACAAAACTAGACCAACCAGAAGCAAAACGCAGCTAATAAAGAATGAGCAATAATCAATAATAATGTAGTGTTTCATAATAACAAATAGTTCATACGTGATGTTTCAAAGTACAGTAGTACCTCGGGTTACAAACACCTCGGGTTACAAACACTTCGGGTTACAAATTCCGCTAAGCCGGAAGTAGTACCTCGGGTTAAGAAATTTACCTCAGGATGAGAACAGAAATCGCGCAGCGGCGCGACAGGCCCCATTAGCTAAAGTGGTACCTCAGGTTAAGAACGGTTTCAGGTTAAGAACGGACCTCCAGAACGAATTAAGTTTGTAACCAGAGGTACCACTGTATGTTAAATCAAAATAGTAAGCATAACCAGTCACTATAACAGAACATCGTGATTAAAGTCAGATGCTTTTAAACAAGCGCATAGCGATTAAGGCCAGATGCCTTTAAACAGTCAATCAATGCCCTGCAAAAAAAGTAGGTGCTCCAGCAGAAAACAGAAAAACAGTTTTTCCAGATACACGTACTGTTTTGAAGATGAATCTTCATCAGCGATTAAAATGTCTACCTACAGGTACATCAAATAACAAAGGATCAGCAGACACTGATATGTGATCCTTTGTTATTTGATGTACCTATGGGACCTTAAACGCTATGCGCTTGTTTAAAGGTATCTGACCTTAATTGTGATGTTCTGTTATAGTGAGTGGTTACGCTTACTATTTTGATTTAATGTACTTTGAAACATCATGTACGTACTATTTTTTATTGTGAAACAGTACATTATAATTGATTATTGCTCATTTTTTATTAGCCGTGTGTTGCTACAGAGTGTTGATGGCAGCTGAGCCTACAGAGAGGAGGCAGAGGGTCTCCAGAAACCAAACGTTAGGCAGACTGTAGGCCCCTGCCATGTATTATCCACACAAAATGGCCTCCACTATAGCTGCAAGCCCCAGCTCCCTTGCTGTTTTTACACATGGGAGACCCATTCATGTGGATAACACCTGAAGGTGCTTGTGTAAGGCCTGCATCCACATATCACGTCTTTAAAAAAAACACCCTAAAAATCAAATACTGAGTAAACAGCAGCATTGCTAAGCACTTAAAAGATTCAGAGCACAGCCACGTGCCACAAATGGGCATAAAATTGACACCTGCTAATATGTATAGGGGCTCCTGGGTAAGTTGAGATTTAAAGGGTTTAGGTAAAGGTAAAGGTACCCCTGCCCGTACGGGCCAGTCTTGCCAGACTCTAGGGTTGTGCGCCCATCTCACTCACTTCCGGGTCACGTGGCCAGCGTGACAAGCTGCATCTGGCGAGCCAGCGCAGCACACAGAACGCCGTTTACCTTCCCGCTATAAAGCGGTACCTATTTATCTACTTGCACTTTGACGTGCTTTTGAACTGCTAGGTTGGCAGGTGCTGGGACCGAACAATGGGAGCGCATCCCGCCGTGGGGATTCGAACCGCCGACCATGCGATCGGCAAGTCCTAGGCGCTGAGGTTTTAATGCAAAGCAAACTATTGTCCTATTTTTCGCTCCGCCTCTCACCTTCTTCCACTGTTAGTCCTATTGTTTTGGTAGCATTGTATCTCTTTCCTGCATGAAGAAATGTCTTCACGCATGTGAAGTTTCCAGAATCTCCCGCTGTTAGCTCATCGATAGACCACTCCTCCTTTATTTGAGGGAGCTTCTTGCAGTCCTGTTTAAAGTGGAGATGTTCCAAAAGATGTATTAGAAGCAACATAAAATTTCAAAATACAGTACATGAACAAGTACGCAAACAATGTGGTGAGCCATTCCCTCCCCTTCCATTCTGCCTTCATTATCTTGCTCTAAAGAAGCCATGGGTAGGCAAACTAAGGCCCGGGGGCCAAATCTGGCCAAATCGCCTTCTCAATCCGGCCCGCAGACGGTCCAGGAATCAGCATGTTTTTACGTGAGTAGAATGTCTCCTTTTATTTAAAATGCATCTCTGGGTTATTTGTGGGGCATAGGAATTTGTTCATTTCCCCCCCCCCAATATACTCCGGCCCCCCACAAGGTCTGAGGGACAGTGGACTGGCCCCCTGCAGAAAAAGTTTGCTGACCCCTGAGTCTAAACTGTTTGTCATGATAAATATACAACCTTGTAGTTAGTTGTGTGCAGTGCTTTTTTTCTGGAAAAGGAAGGGGAAACTCACCACCAAGTTTGTTTGTTTGTTTGTTGCAGATCCAGTAACAGTGCCACCCCTACCCCCACCCCACCCCAATTCCCAGGCAGTGACTAAATGTAAGATGTGATTAATAAACTGGATAAGAAATGGCCACAACTTTATTGATTACAGATATAGGTGGATTTTGGAGCGCATATCCGTTCCAGCCCTCCAGCCCCGCCCCTGACAAAAATTAATTATTATTTAATTTTTTAAAAGGTAAAGGAACTCAATTTCCAGAGAAAGCTGTGTTAATAAATACCTTGTACCATGTTATCATGGCAACATTTGCCCTGTGGTATGTATCATTGCATTTCAGGTGATAGGTTCTTCCAAGAATTCCATGTATAGCAGATGACACGTGGTTGGCATTGAAGCAACTTGTTCTACTTCTTTGGAGGACAATCAAAGACCATTTCTTTGGATTGTGTTTTCCATTGCTGAGAGGAAGGAAGAAGTGTGTGTGTGTGTTAAGGTGGCTTTCTATATTTTCTTACATTTATATCCTGCTTTCCTTCCATGAGTGAACCCATCAAGGCCAGCCCGAGGCATATTTTGACACCTGAGGCAAACCACAAAATGGCGGCCCTCCCCGGCTAGTGGAAAAGGGGTGAGTGAAGATCTACATCAGGAACAAGGGTGTGAGGAGACCAGCAGCACCTCCTATTTGCCAAGAACCTGCTGTAGAGGTGGCAGTTGGGGAGGTCACCAAGGAGGCGGCAGATCCGGGCTCCAAGGACCATGCCACAGGCAGCGCAAGTGAGAAATGTATTCCTTGAAGGCTGGGTCAGCTGCCCCTGCAGATCCTGCTCCCTAGGTCGTCCCATCATGCCTCATGGGGTGGGTGAGCCAGCCCTAGAACCGATGACACATTAAAAGCCATTTTCGCAGACCAGTTCTCTCACAAGGACAAAACCATATTTGCATATGTAGTGGTACATTTGTAAATGGTTTTTGGGGCAGAGTTCCTGAATAAATCAGGCATTTAGGCCATTGAAAGTAGGAAACCAAAAGCAATGAACCAAAACAAACAAAATAATTCATAAATTAGGTGTTGGGGTGGGTGGGAAATTTGTTATTTTATAATAAGAAGAAGAATAGTAGTAGTAGTAATAATTTTGAGTTATTAGGTTGTTAACAGTCCTGCAATTTCAGATGAAGGGTGGTATAAAAATGCAATGATTGTGATAGCTCATCATTATCACAATACAGTGGTACCTCGGAAGTCAAACGGTATCCGTTCCAGAAATCCGTTCAAAATGTTCGGAAACTAAGGCACAACTTCCAATTGGCTTCCGGAAGCTCCTGCAGCCAATTGGAAGCTGTGTAAACCACGTTGGACATTCAGGTTCCAAAGAACATTTGCAAACTGGAACACTCACTGGAACACTCAAGGCACAGAATCACATACTCGAGTGAGGTCTCTGTGACCTAATTTGCGACAGCCACAAGAGCCAAGGTGTCAGTAAAGGGGGCAGGAAGAAAACAACAAGCAGCAGCCCAACCCAAGATCTTTGGATAACAGTTACCTAACTTGACTTTCGCTCCTGGGTCATTTTTAGATTTAAAAAAGCCATCTGAAAACTGAATTGATAGATGCCACTGAGAAAATTACGTGGGACTCCAGACGGCCAAATAAAGCATTTTCTATAAGGCAAGGGTAGCCAAAGATGCCTCCCGTTTGAGCCCTTCAGTTGCTCAAAACAACCCAGGTCTCTGGCTCCTTAAACTCAGACCTAGGACTCAGCTATACAGCTGCAAACAAAATGTTTTAAGTGTGTTTTAAGTGCAATATGCAATGTGACACCAGATGGTGATGGTGAGCCTTATGGAAAATTCAGTGTATTTTTAAGAATGCTTTATTACAAAAAGCATTTTCAGAGCAGTTTTTTAAGTGTGTAGAGATTCCACCTTAGTCTTTCTGCAACTCACCTGGACTCCCTTCATTATTGACTCTGCATTTGGATTATGTTTGGACCTGGACTGATTCCCTAGACCGATTCAACCTCAGTATGTTCTGGTCACTGCTGCACCATCATCCCAGCTCTCATTGGCCAAGAATTTTGGAAAGGAAACTTATGCCTCTCTGGACTGGCACCCAAGCCCTTGAGAGCAACCCTAGACAATAGCATCTATTTGCTTTCAAGTCCTATCATTCACACAGGAGAGTGTTCTGTGTTGTTGCTAGGCAGCAACATTATCAGTGTGTGTATGTGGTACAAAATCAATATTGTTTGCTCTGCACATTCAGGACCAACGGGAGATAGCTGGACTTTCCACAGTATGGATTTGGGTGAGGGACCATCAGTCACAAAAACTCAGAGCAATAAAGAATAAGATCCAAAATTCATGCCACAATAAACTTGATGGGTCGCCATGCCATGTAAATTTGGGTTTGTGGGTTGCCATCACAAAAAGGTTGGGAACTAACTGGAGATGATTTTGGCATTAAGCGGTATATAAATGAATAAATAAAATACAGTGGTACCTCGGGTTAAGTACTTAATTCGTTCCGGAGGTCCGTTCTTAACCTGAAACTGTTCTTAACCTGAAGCACCACTTTAGCTAATGGGGCCTCCTGCTGCTGCCACGCCGCCGGAGCACGATTTCTGTTCTCATCCTGAAGCAAAGTTCTTAACCTGAACACTATTTCTGGGTTAGCGGAGTCTGTAACCTGAAGCGTATGTAACCGGAGGTACCACTGTAACTAGTTGCAGAATGGCATCCAAATGGACGCTTCTTGCATTGAGAGTAGCACTAAACCAGAAATCCCCATCTAGCTTCGTTTGGAAGCAGCCATGGGCCTCTTTGGCCCCTGCTGGAGCTAACTGTGCTGCATTAGTTCTGGTACTGGATCCAACCATTCCAGGCACTTCTTACCGCTAAAGTCCTCGTGTGGTTTGTGAGTGCCAGAAGCCAGCTCTTCTATTGGAAACCATGCAGCTGCTGTCGCACGTGGATCGCCAAAGAGGTGCTACATAAGCAATCTGCAACACTATCAGTCCTGTATTTTGCAGCACATGTCTCTGCCACGCTCACCTTAAGGGTCAAACGGGGTCATCCCCTGGATGATCCAGGAAACATATTGCTTCAAGGAGTTGCCCAATCCAGAATGCATAACAGGAAAAGGCCCGCTTTCGGAAGAGGGGAAGCTGCTAGTGCTTTACTAACTGAGAAGGAAGTGAAGGATCTCACTGTGAGGGCTTTCCTGACATTGTTGCCTTTCACTGACGTTCACAGTGTAGCAAGTCTCACTCCTGCTTTGAAACCACACCAAGATACAGCTAGTAGCAATGTTGCTGAACTGTCAGCACCAGTTTAAAAAAAACTGTTCCATTCCGGCTAAAGGGTGGGAAGGCAGTGTGCTTGGGCAACAGCCGAGGACCCCTAAAGCCTTGCCCTGTTGCAGGGCTGGGAAGGGCAAGGGGATAAAAGCATTGATGCCTGCCTTTCTACATAATCAGCCTTTCCTTAGGAACTGGGTGGGGAGGGTGGGAGAGGGAATAGTAGAACCGTAGATCTGGAAGGGACCACAAGGGTCATTGCAAGATTTGGAGGGGAGGAGGTGCCGGTACAGAGTACCACCAAAAAAAAGCACTGAGAAGGTTCAAACTCTGGTGTTTCCAGGTAGAGCAGGGAGAAAACCCAGCTAGAGGAAAGGCAGCTTCCTATGCAAATATGGACTGCTGTACATCTTCTTTGTGGGACGTGGGTGGCGCTGTGGGTTAAACCACAGAGCCTAGGACTTGCCGATCAGAAAGTCAGCAGTTCGAATCCCCGCAACGGGGTGAGCTCCCGTTGCTCAGTCCCTGCTCCTGCCAACCTAGCACTTCGAAAGCATGTCAAAGTGCAAGTAGATAAATAGGTACCGCTCTGGCGGGAAGGTAAACGGCGTTTCCACGCAATGCTCTGGTTCGCCAGAAGCGGCTTAGTCATGCTGGCCACATGACCCGGAAGCTGTACGCCGGCTCCCTCGGCCAATAAAGCGAGATGAGCGCTGCAACCCCAGAGTCGGCCATGACTGGACCTAATGGTCAGGCGTCCCTTTACCTTTTTACATCTTCTTTACGTGAAAGGAAGACCTGGCAAAACAGGCCAAGGCCTCCAAACATCTCTGTATATACTCCTCTTGGTACATATTCCACCTACCTGGAGTTACACATATAGTTTCCAGTGTCATTCAGCACAGCTGGCCAAAATTCCAAGTAAGTCCCGCTCAACTCAGTTCTGTTGTCTCCTTGAATCAATGTCCAATCTCCTCCTCTTTCCTTATACCAGTGCACGGCGTAGCCTCTATCTTGTTCCACCCCGGGACAGCAAATTGAAAAATATTCTCCTTCCGGAATGTTAATGATCGAGCGTATAGGGCAAAGCTGACCTGCAGGGTGTACACAAAGAAACAAATAAATGTGGCCTTTCTTAGAAAACAGGGGGGCAAAAGAGCACATCTCATTCTTGGAGCTATGCTAACGCTAGCCCTGATGTGACCTAGCTTCATGAAACACAAGACAGTCGTTCCACCTCTTTGGCCTGACTATTGAGACAGGAAACGGAGTATGCTGGCACTATTCAAACAAAACAAGAAGGCAATGGCAATGCAGCTCTGTCCATGCCCCTGTTTTTTTTTGTAGAGGATCCACAATATCTTGCATGTTTGTGCAACGGAGCATGAAGCTTCTAAGGAAGGGGGGGAAATGCACTAGTGTGCGGAAGATATGGTTAGCAGGGAGAGGTGAAGCTGTGTAGGTGCTTGACCAGTATTTGGAGGTTGCAATGGGCTGGATGAGGACCAATAAACAGAAACTAAATTCCAACAGGACAGAGGTGCTGTGAATCAGTGGCACCCACATCCAGGAATTACGGTAGAAGGTGACCTGTTCTAGATGCACTTCCCCTCAAAGAATAGCTTCATAGTGTGCAGGTAGGGACGCAGGTGGCACTGTGATCTAAACCACAGAAGAAGAAGAAGAAGAAGAAGAAGAAGAAGAAGAAGAAGAAGAAGAAGAAGAAGAAGAAGAGTAGTAGTAGTAGTAGTAGTAGTAGTAGTAGTAGTAGTTTGGATTTGATATCCCGCTTTATCACTACCCGAAGGAGTCTCAAAGCAGCTAACATTCTCCTTTCCCTTCCTCCCCAACAACAAACACTCTGTGAGGTGAGTGAGGCTGAGAGACTTCAAAGAAGTGTGACTGGCCCAAGGTCACCCAGCAGCTGCATGTGGAGGAGCGGAGACGCAAACCCGGTTCCCCAGATTATAAATCTACCAATCTTAACCACTACACCACACTGGCTCTCTTGAGCTTGCCAATCAGAAGGTCAGCGGTTCAAATCCCCGTGACGATGTGAGCTCCTGTTGCTCTGTTCCATCTCCTGCCAACCTAGCAGTTCGAAAGCATGCCAGTGCAAGTAGATAAATAGGTACTGCTGCGGTGGGAAGGTAAACAGCATTTCTGTGAGCTCTGGTTTCCATCACGGTGTTCTGTTGTGCCAGAAGCGGTTTAGTCATGCTACCCACACGACCAGGAAAGCTGTCTGTGGACAAACACCGGCTCCCTCGGCCTGAAAGTGAGATTGGTGCCATAACCCCAGAGTCGCCTTTGACTGGGCTACCTTTTACCTAAATTCCACCTTGTCCCTGGAGGTCTATGCAGTCTCTCTTGCCAGATAAGGCTGGTTCATCAATTACAAAGGACCACTAGGGACCGATCCACTGCTCCCTGGGCTTCCTTCCTGCATGAAGGATCAGGCCCTCGACAGCTGGGCCTGCTGATAAATAGTAGCTGGGAGATGAGTCAGATAAGGAACAGCTGGGGAAAGAGACAGCTCTTGAGTGAGGCCTTAGAGTGTTTTCTAACTTAGGAGCATGGGAAGATAGTCGTGGCTATTTATATGCAAGAAGAGAGAGACAGCAGGCATGGACAGCAGATCTGCTGATGTACACAAATTACAGGGGTAGCCTGGTTACTGTGATCCACACTCAGATAACCTCCGGTTTAGCTACTGCAATGCAATGCACTCTACGAGGGGCTGCCCTTGAAGAGGGTTCAGAATTTGCAGCTAGCGCAAAATGTAGCCACCAGAGTCACGTTGGGTCTGATGTTTCAAGACTTCATGGCACCAATCCTCAAAGATCTGTGCTAGCTGCCAGTTAACTACCAAACCCAGTTCAAGGTTTTGGCCCTGACATGTAACTCCCTAAACTGCTAATACCACTGCTAATAAACTCCCAAATACCAGAGGGACCCACTTCTCCATATATCAACCTGTCCATGGCTTGAGACCTGCTTGGGAGGGCCAGCTGGTAGGCCCAGGCCCAGGCGGTCTCTAACACACCAGAGGGACTTCTTGGTAACAACCTCACAGTTGTGGAATGCACTGCCCCAAGAGGGTTGGGTTTGTGCCAAAACTCTTTAGGCATCTTCTCATCGGTGTTTCCCAAAGTTGGGTCTCCAGCTGTTTTTGGACTACAACTCCCATCATCCCTAGCTAGCAAGACCAGTGGTCAGGGATGTTGGGAATTGTAGTCTGAAAACAGCTGGAGACCCAACTTTCGGAAACACTGTTCTAATCATTGCCTTTTTCATAGGGCATCTTTATGTAGAAGTAGATAGCTTATGGAAATTGGTTTTACTTTACTGCATCATTTATTTATTTATTGGTTTATATATTGTTGAACGCTGTCCAGAAGATCCTCGGACGAAGGGTGGGATATAAGGTTTTTTTAAAAATAAAGTTTGAACTACGCAGGGTGGTTGGAGGGACAAGCACACACAACTCAGTATCAAAGGTTAGTCATACCCAGAGAAACCCAGAGACTTTAAGTTATTTACCAAATCCACTTATATCAAGGATTCTGCTCTAAGTATCACACCCCACACTGTAATTCCTGAGAAATAAAAATGTGTGCTTTCAGTGAAAATGACATTTACCAATAGTAGAACCAATACACTGAAGGACAGTGAGATTACTGAGTAACCACTTTGCATTTACAGTTGGTTTTTTAATTAACGTCTGGAAATGTTTCTGGGGAGCTTTGTATGAGGATCCAGAAACAGTGACTTATCTTCTATACTTGGAAAAATTGAGTTATACTTACCTAGGCTGGCACAGATAAGAATCATCAGCAGGAGAACAGACAGATTTCCAACATACATTTCAAAATTAATTTGAGTTGCACCTTCTTTTCTGGGAAAAAAAGAAAAGTAAAAGCTAGAGGCTTTGATTTTAAAAGCAGAGTCTGGATTTGCAGGCTGTCTGATTCGTCATTAGAGGTTATTATCTAAGGATATGAGTAATATGAGAAACAACTAAAACTGAAGGGTTAAAAAAGGGGGAAAGTTATTACTACATAAAAAAAGGAAATATTTGCATATTTGGGTATGACTCATTTCGTATTGTTCATGGCTTAATGATTTTGCTGAATACTGTGAATTACTATCACATTCTAGATATGCCTTCTAGATTTAGAGATTAAGCACACTGACCTGGAAGCCAGCTGGGTCCTAAAGCTGCAATACTAAGTATCGTCTATCTACACTGAGGGTCTTTAACAATGGCCGCTCATTATTCTCCCGCTTTAAGCTAAATAATTTTCCATGCTGCACAAGCTACATCCTCCCATCTTCTGTCATATCAGTGGTTAGAGTGTTGGACTAGGGACCTGGGAGACCAGGGTTCAAAACCCCACTCAGCCGCGAAGCTCAATGGGTAACTTTGGACTAGTCACTGTCTCTGAGCCTAATCTACCTCACATGATTGCTTTGAGGATGAAATGGAGAGGTGGAGAATTGCACTCCGAGCTCCTTGATGGCAAGGTGGTGGGAAAATAAAAGAAGGAACTGTGCAGACATGTGCCTGGATCCCATGGACACAACAGCAACAGTCTAGAAGTACCGTTAGCCCCTCTACCTGCTAACTTGGGCTGCTTTCAGATGGTGTCTGCTGTTTTGTGAGTGAGCGTTGAGGAGAGAGCAGCAAAATCAGCAAAATCCCAGTTGACACAACGTCATATCATTTCCCCGCAAAAAAAAAGAAAGAAAGAAAAGAAACACTCAGGAAATTGCAGGAGCCTTGTAACCTACCTGGAAACTCTGTGCAAAAGCAAAATCAGGAGAAATGCTCAAATTAGCAAGTTGCCTGGAAGCAACAGCAATGCAAATCTTTCCTGTGTAAGCAGAAGAAAAGTCCTACTGAGCGCAATGGGTAAGCATGTTTAGGATTGGGGCCGCAGATTTCAATGGGTCTTAATCCCCACCTTCCCCCCCCCAAAAAACCCCAAACTGTACAGTATTGCGCAGCATTTTGATTGCAAAGCGCACGACCCGTCAGCTACTACCACTTGCGCGACCATCTAACCGAGATTGCAAGAGGGGGGGAATCGTCCCTGCGAGAACTACGTGCGCCTTACCTTGCGGGAACCAAGCGGACTGGAGAATGGGGAGTGAACGAGGGAGACGCGGCCAGCTCCTTCCTACCGAAAACTTAGCGCGTCGCTTGGAAGGCAGACATAGCAACAAAAAACAAAACCCCAGCAGCAAAGGGAGAAACGCTTGATTCTCCTCCAAACCGTTGATTTGCGTGTCTAGGCGATGCAAGCCGGCAGGGGGCTCCGTGATCAAGGCGGAAGAGGGAAAAGAAAGGATCGGGTCCTAAATCTTTGTGGGGGGGGGGGTTCTTCTTCTTTTTAAAAAAGAAAGAGGCGGCAGTGTTGAGGTTTAGGCTTGCTTGGAAGTCCCGCCCTGTGACCCAGATGCGCGCGTGTGTGCGCAGCAACCGCAGCTGGTTACACGCTAAGGAAAGTATTCGGGTTGCCCTGCGAAGCGAGGAAATTCCCAGGACGACAGGTTCAACTGCTGCTGCTGCAATGCAAAGAGAAGCGCGCGGCACCTTGGTCTCCTATGCTGGGGGGGGGGGGGCGGAGCCAATGCATTGCCTTCAGTTTCTAGTTAATGCAGGTGTTGCTTTAAACCACACGACGACGCTGTTCTATTGCAAGCTAGCCAGCAGTTGCTTGTAAGTCTCTTTGAAGAAGTTAACTCCCCCGCCAACTTTAATAAAATAAAACAAAATATTTGGGGGGGATAGTAAACCCTGCCTCACATAATCAATCACATGATGCGGCACACACAAACTATTTGAACGGCAATATCCTTCAATTTTGGGAGTGACCCCTTCAAATATTTTATTAAAGGTAAAGGGACCCCTGACCATTAGGTCCAATCGTGGCTGCGGCGCTCATCTCGCTTTATTGGCCGAGGAAGCCAGCGTACAGCTTCTGGGTCATGTGGCCAGCATGACTAAGCTGCTTCTGGCAAACCAGAGCAGCGCACGAAAATGCTGTTTACCTTCCCACCGGAGCGGTACCTATTTATCTACTTGCACTTTGATGTGATTTCGAACTGCTAGGTTGGCAGGAGCAGGGACTGAGCAACGGGAGCTCACCCTGTCACGGGGATTCGAACTGCCGACCTTCTGATTGGCAAGTCCTAGGCTCTGTGGTTTATCCCACAGCGCCACCCGTGGGGGAAGGCAAGCGGACCTCAGCTCCTAGGAGTTGGCTCCTATGCCCCCCTCCAGTAGGATTTAGGGGAGCACGGCTAGTTTGATCGCACAGAGTGTCACAGGGGAGCCACAACTATTATTTAGAATGGAGCGTGCATGCCCGCATTAGTGCCCTAACTGTTCCCCTACCGAAAATGTCACCGCACGCCACTGACCTCTGCCCCACAACGCTGTCTAAGGGGGCTGGTGGGAGTTGGAGACCAACAACTTCTAGAAAGCTCCAGGTAGAGAAAGCCTGGGTTAGAGACGAACGTTTTGAAAGATCCAGGACAATGTGCAGTAATTTGAAAAAGAGGGGACGGAAAATTCCTTCAGAAGTAGAACCATCCCCAACCTCTCTCACCAACAAAGAAATGCAAAAAGCAAATAGTAAAGAGAACCCACACAAGTGACGCTGACACAAAACCCCACACATACACTCAGTAGAAGAATAGAAGCATTGCCACCCGACGCCACTCCTCTCACTGCTCCCCCCCTCCACCTCTTTCCCCCTTTTCTTCCTAACCTGACATGGTATGTAACACTAATGCCTCCCAACAAATGAAACGGATCTGTAGAAAACGCCAGTTGAAAAAAGGGACAATGCACGTGTTTTTGTCGATTAAGAGATCTTTCATTTAAAATACATTTTGAAAAGAAGAAGTAAAGCGTGCAGATCATTTTGCTGTCTCGAAATTTAAGTGCTAGCCTGATAGCCACAAGCAACAGGGAACTGCAGGCCGCAAGCCAGACTGCTCCATCCTTCCCTTTACACCTAGCAAAGAAATGCAACAGGCTGCTGTAAGAGGCCCACAGCGAGCTAGCAAACATTCATGCAAGCTAGTCGCTTTTGCGGGCTTATTTACAGCAAACCGTATGCAGGATTTGCTGTGGTTGTCTTCTTTAAATGACGCCTCCATGGCATTTGGTATTCCACTTGCTTCCAAAAGGCAGTGTTGGGTGAGGATGGAGAGGCCATGTATTTTGCTCTCCATTTTATAGTTCCTTGCTGGTGAATGAGGTGCCTGAGAGACTCCTGCAGCCGTTCGTAGTCCCCAATTTCCTCCATTTCCAGCAGAATCACTTTCACGTTATTTTGGATGAGGACGTTGTAGAATGCGATCTGATGCTCGTATGCAAAATGTTCACTCTTGGCCAGCCATTCTGTTAGAAGGATGATCAGTCTTCTGCTCTTTTGTATTCTACTTTCAATTGCACTAATAGCATCTGCCAATGTATAAAGTATGTAGTTAAGAAATAGCACAAGACCTTTCCAACTCTATGGTGCATGTTTCAGAAGGCTATTAAAAATCTAAGGCTCAGAATATACCCACTATACCAACACTGGCCACTGCATCTAAAGTAAAGAGCAGCAGCGGTGCAGTCTGTCAGTGGTTTTTCAAGTGGTTTCTTGTGACTCTTAGAATCAGAGAGTTTGGAAGAGAAAGCTAGAGCATCCTCATCAGATGGCTAGCTAGGCCTCTGCTTGAAGACCTCCAGAGCCTACCATGCCAGAATTGGACTATTTCTGGCGCAGCTTGAATTGAGCCTTGTCTACTAAGGAAGAGCCCCCCCACAAGCAGGGCTTGCTTTCAGTGCTAAATATAAATTCAGTGCCAATTGCAAGCCCTGCTTGCAGAGGAACAATTGGAACATATTCTAATGCTCCTTTGATGCCAAAGATCACCAGTGTTGAAGCAATGATTCTTCAACATCAACTTCGTTGGACTGGTCATGTTGTGTGGGTGCCTGATTATCGACTTCTGAAGCAACTACTCTATTCCAAACTTAAAATCCGAAAGCGTAATGCTGGTGGCCAACGAAAGAGATTTAAAGACTCTCTCAAGGCAAATCTTTAAAAAAGTAGTATAAACACCAACAACTGGGAAAAACTGGCCTGCGAGCACTCCAGTTGGAGAACAGCCTTTACCAAAGGTGTCATGGGCTTTGAAGACACTCAAACTCAGGACGAAAAGGAGAACTGCGTTTGGCAAAGCCTCTTAATGATCAACTCCTGCCCGGAAATTAATGTTCCCACTGCGGAAGGATGTGTGGATCCAGAATTGGCCTCCACAGTCACTTACAGACTCACTGTTATAACTGTGTTTATGGAAGACAATCTTACCTGGCTACAAGTGATCGCCAAAGAAGAAGAAAGAAGAGTTCAACGGCTGTGGCTGGGGGCTGAGGAAGGAGGAATGCCAAACAAACAGGCCTTATTTGACCTGTGAGCTGGAGGTTCCCCAGACCGGTTCTAGATTATATTTTATTTCAGCTCCCATCATATCTGACCATGCATCAACAACACCTGTGTAGGGCCACAGGTTCCATATCCATGATCTACCATACTGGAGCTCTGTGTTGACTAGCCTTTATTCTCAGGCTAGTAGTGGTATGTAGCTGAGATCATGGCAGTACAATTTGTAATTCACAGCTTCTTCATTGCACAACAGCTTACCTTCTCCAGGCAACACGTCTCTCCCATAAATGCACAATCTATACCCGCATTGTTTTTCTAAAACCTCCGGTAGAATCTGATGAACAAAAGAGCCCATAAAATTATTTTCATAAGTGTCATTTGTGGGATAGATAACATATGCATCATGTACTTTCCCATCTGCGAAATAAAACAAGAAATAGGTGCAAAGCTGAAGTATGAATTTTAGAAAGCTGTTATTTTTCAAGTTAGAAATGCAGAATTCATTTGGTTGTACAGGTTAAACAGCCGGATTACAGATTATTAGCACGCCTGTTTGTAAATCATGTACCATATATGCAGCATGCTTAGCACAATTTTTAGAATTTACAAGCATGAAAAGAACACGGATAGACTTGAAATTAACCAGCCCATTGAATGTGAATAAAGTTGCATGCACCATAGCATTAATTGTGCATATTTGTTATACTACAGTGGTACCTCGTGTTACAGATGCTTCAGGTTACATACTCCACTAACCCAGAAATAGTTCCTAGGGTTATTACTTCAGGATGAGAACAGAAATCGTGCAGTGGCGGCAGCAGGAGGCCCCATTAGCTAAAGTGGTACCTCAGGTTAAGAACAGTTTCAGGTTAAGAACGGACCTCCAGGCATAGCTATCAACTTTTCCCTTTTCTTGCGAGGAGTCCTATTCGGAATAAGGGAATTTCCCTTTAAAAAAGGGAAACGTTGACAGCTATGCCTCCAGAACGAATTAAGTTCTTAACCCGAGGTACCACTGTATTTAGGATTATTATATCAAATTAGTAAAGCTAAAGAGGGGAAACGAATTCCAAGAACTTGAAAGCACAGTTCTTAGTAGGGGCAGATCTACTAGGAGACTAATGAAGCTTAAGCCTCAGGGCCCCTAATCCCAGAGGGGCCCCAGAAGCAAATTCAGTCCACATTGCTTAAAATTGTTAGGTCTAGTAGACCCAATTTGAGTTGCACAACTCGAATTGATTCATTTTTTGTTGTATATGTTTCAACAATCCCAGAGATTGAGAGTGAGTTGCACAGATGTTGTAAATGTGGAATTCTGGGTGGTGCACATGATTCTCCCCCCCCCCTTTGATCCTCACAAGAAACCTACGAGGCATGTTCTGCTGAGAGACAGTGACTGGCCCCAGGTGAGTTTCATGGCTGAGTGGGAATTGGAACTCTGGTCTTCCAGGTCATAGTCCATTGCACCACACACTTCCAAATTCAAGGGAAGCAACTGCCAAGTGATAAAATCAACATGTCGTGTGCCTTCTGAAGCAACTTGATCCAATTTAAGCCACTCCTGGTACTGCCATCAAAACAGAGTTAGTCCATCCTTTCCCACCCATTATAGCTATTCATTGCTCTGCTCCCTGAAAGCAAATTTGCATTCCTCTTGTATAATAATAACAATGTTTTTTTTAAATTTAAAACGTCAATCCTGAAAAGCTTCCCTAAACAGAGTTGCCTTCAAATGTCTTCTAAAAGTCAGATAGTTGTTTATTTCCTTGACATCTGAAGGGAGGGTGTTCCACAGGGTGCGTGCCACTACCGAGAAGGCCCTTGTAGTGTGACATCCACTCAGATCCATACAACCTTTTATCAAGTGGTAATTCACCATGGTGAACGTCCAACTACATGAGGAGCCAGTCATCTGTAGATCATGGATAAATTCTTGGCACTGGGACATAACAGTGCCATGCAACTGCTCATTACTGCTTTCACAAACTGCGCATTCATACTCACCATCCCTAGATTTATTGCAGTTAAATATCCTTCGGACGCATAAGACAATGTCAACATGAAAAACATGGTAAACCATCACCAAGATCATTGTAAGACCTGCTAAAATAGCAAACACCACAATCACGTAGGTGTTGCTATGACCTGATGAAAAGAAAATATAGAAGATTACCAAAAATATAAATCTATCCTGGGCTCTATTTTCAATCACACAAAGCAGCAGTGAAAGTAGAGATGCTAGAATAATAAGTCTGGAGTAGACTAACCAGGATGTCTTGTGTCATGAGAAGGGCTGGAGCTCAGAGCCAGCTCACATGCTTTGCTGGGAAAGCCCTTCTCTAAAACTTGGAGAGGTGTTGCTCTGCAGTGCAGACAATACTAGAAGGTCTAATGGGCTGACTTCCTGTGTAAAGGAACTTCCTGTGATGACCTCACTTCAATTAAACCCCAGGCCACCACTTCCCAGAATGAGTCCTCCCTCTGTTCCATTATTGCTAGTCTCAGTTCCTGTCACTGCGTATTGACCCTCAAAGCAGCCAAGGTGTCTTGATTTGTGTACGGAGTAACTGTTAGACATTATCAAATGGGGTCTGAGTTCTGTGGCAACTTCCTGGAAGACATTTGGCAATGTAGTTCTGGACTCTTTAACCGAAGCACTGCAGGTCTGGGCTTGTGTAATACATAACTATTAAAACTGGAGAGTATCCACTGGTCAAGATGGCGTTCTAAGTGTTTCTTATCAGTTAAAACAGCTGCTCCTCCAGTGCTTGTTCTCCAATTAAAATATATGACTTTTAAGCCCACATAGAAGAAAAACAGATAAAACAGATATGCTCCTTGCCTGTACATAGCAATTAACATTAAATGTTGAGCCAACTGACTTTAAAATCTTAAAACTGTTCAGGAAAAAAACAAATTAAAACTACAACAGACTATGCATATCCAGGACCAGCGGCCTTACTCATCACCATCTTCACTTAAAACTCCAGCCTATGGTGAAGATTTACCTCTTTGCCCTGAATTGTGACACTTGAGATACATATTTTCAGGTCACTTTGTTATTGTGACCATAATTTGTGTGAGACTGTTACAAAACGTGTTCTTAAATTGCTGTAACCCTGGGACCTTATGTTGAAAGGCAGGTAGGAAATCATATTTATAAAAACAACAAATAATCAGTGGATCCAAAAGCACAATTGTGGCAGGGAGACATCTTTGCCTGGTGCCTCAGAGCTGACACTGGCAGAGAAGGAGCAGGTTCAACCTCCTTAGGAAGGAAGTCCCACTGCCCAAAAGATGGTGGACAACTCAAAACAGAGCTTCTGAGAAAGATCTTCTAAGTACAGGCTGAGTAGGGTCATACTGGATTGTTGAATGGTTGTTTCATACGGTGATTGCTCCAGAAAACACACCATGCTAGTGCTTCTGTGTCCTGACTGATGGTTCTCTATTGTCTCTGAAGTGAAATTCAAGGATTTTATAATAAATCTCTGAATGGATCGAACCCTTCAAGTCTCAAAGGCCATTTCAGGACAAGGACAATCATTTAATTTTTGTGGTGACTGGGATTCTTACCATCTCTACAGCCAATAAAGGAACTCCTACTAATCTAGCCTATGCAAGAAGCCTAAAGGGTAGAGAGAAAAGATTGGCACCCTTAAATTGGCTGTACAGTGGTATCTCGGTTTTCGAACATAATCCGTTCCGGAAGTCCGTTCCAATACCGAAATGTTTGGAAAGCGGAAGCCTCAAAACGCAAGCCTCAATACAGAAAACTCAAAATGGAAGCCGCGTTTCCTGTTCAACTTCAGAGGCACGTTCGAAAACCAAGGCACTTAACTTCCAGGTTTTCGGCGTTCGAGTTCCGAAACATTTGACTACAGAGGCATTCAGAAACCAAAGTACCATGTGGCAAGGAGAACTTGGAGAGCATGATTTTGATCAGACAAACAGCAAGGAGGGAATGGGTGCCCCTTAGACTGCAACTCCCACCATTCCAGATTACTGGCCATGCTGACGTCCCACTCAATTAGCATTAAAGGATTTGAAGATATTGCAAAAGTGGTGGCTTACCCTGGCAAACTTATCATACATTTATAGGAATGTTTCAGCAACTTGTTGGAGGGGGTGTAGTGATAGGGGTAACACTATAAACATATGT
Organism: Podarcis raffonei; assembly: GCF_027172205.1. Taxonomy (NCBI): domain Eukaryota; kingdom Metazoa; phylum Chordata; class Lepidosauria; order Squamata; family Lacertidae; genus Podarcis; species Podarcis raffonei. The sequence continues at coordinate 76,883,107 of NC_070605.1, read as the reverse complement.
GGAGGGGATGATGGGAATTGTAGTTTCAAAACATCTGGAGGGCCAAATTTGCGGAAGCCTGTGACCTAGCCTGTCCTCGCCAGTTGGGTGAGCTTAACTGCGGCAATGGCCTCCGCCTCCTGGCACTCTTTCTGGCTTCCCCACGGAAGCCGCCATGAGAAGGAAGAGGAGGCAGGGTGTGTGGTCCACAGCTGCCACCCTTCCTGCTGCCTTTGACCACCAGCTCGTCTGCACAGTGTCTACACAGTGTCTCACACACACCCCACCCAGAGCTGGCCAGGGGGCTTGCTCGCCACTGATGCTGCTCATTGCTGGTGGGGCTGCAGAGATGGCAGAAGGCAAAGGAGGGGAGCGACTCTTCCTTATATATTTAAAACACACCCTTCACAAACTAGAGTTCCCAGGCCAGAGATGGCAGCATATTCTGATTCGCTTCAGGTGTCAACATTTCCTGAGTTGCCCTGGTGACTTGCCACACATATACCCCTGTACCCTGGCAAACAAGTAACGTAGGCCTTGTTCCAGCCACTTAGAGGCACTTGAGGAAGGCCAAGAGCAGGCATGGTGGGAGAGTTCCGAGGGAAAGATAGCAACAATGTCCTTCTTACGCTTTGAGATTTGACAGTTGCTGAACAAAGAGGATTAAAATTCTTCTCACCTTCACCTGCCCCTTTGGGCACGAGTGTCACTTCTGTTGTTTCGTACTCCAGATCATTGGCCAGGACACATCTAAAGGTTAAGCTGAGGTCTTCTTCCCTCACTTCTGTGATTCTTAATTCAGCCTCTGCAAACTGTCCTTCGCCAGGTACCATATACCTAGTAGAAAGAATGTCATTAGAACCAGATTAGCTTTGGCAACCTAGAAGTGGAATTTGCTTCACTTGGTGCTCACAATGGGACAGTATCTTTTCAAAGCTAAACAAGAACTGTTGTTGTTGTCATTGTCATCATTCCAGGTTTTAAAAACTGATTCCAACATATTTTTTTTGGATTGCAACTGATTTTTTTGTGATATTAAGCTGTTATCGTTTAAAATGCATTTTTGTAAACTACTCTAGAAATTCTGGCAGCATCATAAAAATTAGCTAATTAAATTATTTCTCCCCTCCCCCACCTCCTAACAATGGACATCTTTTTACTTACGATTTATTGGATGTAACAAAGCGCTTGGAATCGTTTGCTTCATCGAATTCCCAAAAGCTTATGGCTATGCCTTGCTTTCCATGGCCTAGCCATGCCTTACATAAAAGTCGCGCAGGAGAACCTAGAAGGATGAATCCATACATCATCAGCATAAAATTAGACCCCCAGGTCATCCGATGAAACCGAATGGGTGGAGATTTAGGACAGACAAACAAAAATAAACAGCTGAAGAAATAGTATCATTACCAATCTCTACTTCTATAACGTCACCATCCTTTGGATATAAAACTTTAGGAGATGTCAGTAAAAAGGAATCTGTGGAATTTGAGGGCAAGAGACAGAGATAGAAAACATTAGATTAATGTTTAAGCTGTGATTTCACAATTTAGAATTATAGCTTATATCCATAATATTTTCCAAGTTATTTTAAATACGGCATCACTTAGATTACTTCAGTGTGATATCAGAAGAGTAATCCCTTTTGCTTATTGAAAAAAGCAAAGCAAACCAAAAACAACTCAACCCCACAAATATAAATTAGGATTATTGCTGAGTTCAACTCTAGTAGAATTCAGGCTGAACTTTGGACCAGAACATTCAGAGATTACAAGGAAGACTTTCCAAAGCCATTTTGGGACAAAATTGTAGCAAGGTAAAGAGTAAAGGACCCCTGGATGGTTAAGTCCCGTTGAATTCAACTATGGGGTGCGGTGCTCATCTCCGCTTTCAGGCCGAGGGGCCGGCATTTGTCCACAGACAGCTTTCCGGGTTATGTGGCCAGCATGACTGAACTGTTTCTGAAGCAATGGAACACAGTGACGGAAGCCAGAGTGCATGGAAATGTCGTTTACCTTCCTGCTGCAGCGGTAACTATTTATCTACTCCTGCTGGTTTGCTTTCAAACTGGTAGGTTGGCAGGAACTGGAACAGAGCAACGGGAGCTCACCCCGTCGCACAGATTCAAAATGCCGACCTTACGACTGGCAAGCCCAAGAGGCTCAGTGGGCTCAGGTGGCACTGTGGTCTAAACAAAATTGTAGCAGCTGGAAGCAGTGGCGTAGCATGGGGGGTGCAGGGGGGGGCGGCCGCACCGGGCACAACACCTGGGGGTTAGGGTTAGGGTGCGCAAATCCACGGGTTAGGGGGCGCAAATCCACGGGTTAGGGGGCGCAAATTACATGCCTTGCCCCAGGTGCTGACAACCCACGCTACGCCACTGGCTGGAAGGAAGAGTTAAACCTTCCTTCTCAAGCATTTCAGTCCCAGTCAGAAAACCCCTCTGCTTCTGGCTGCTTCTATGGCACTCCCATTTATGAGAGCGCTGACCACACAAATTAATCAATTTACACGGTAAACACAGTTACAACCTGGGGTTGTTGTTATTCAGTGGGAACTTGCCAGAACTCAGTTCTGGCACCTGTCAGGTGGGCACCATTGCTATTATAAGAGAACAAGGGAGGCATTCATGGTGAGTTCTGGCACCTTCCCCCCACCCCTAGAAAAATAGCACTGGTTACAACTTTTAGAATAATCACGTCAGACAGAAATATAGAACAGCATAGAGATTCCCCGCTATGTCTCACACAGAACGAGAACAGACCAAATGCTGGAAGGCTGGCATCCAACATCTCTTGTCCCAATACCAATTACAAGATCTTCAGGTAACCATGAAGATGGAGAAGAGGCACTTAAGAGACTGTCTCTTTAGGTCCGATGCAGAAAGAGATCTAACCATGATTGCTTCTACCAAGAGCTCACCATGGTTCCCACTTATCAAAATGGAGCATGCCCGAGCAAGATACCTGACAAAGCTCCCACTTGCCATACTAAAAATTGGTTTTACAGAACTACAATTCCAATCGATGCCCTCGGCGGTGTTGGATGGATGGTACGGCAAAGTGCATTACGAAGAGAGACTCTGTCTGTGTGGACAACCCAGCACTGAGGACCTGTGCCGTTATTTATAGATAAATAGGTACCGCTTTATAGCGGGAAGGTAAACGGCGTTTCTGTGTGCTGCGCTGGTGCTGGCTCACCAGAGCAGCTTCGTCATGCTGGCCACGTGACCCGGAAGTGTCTCCGGACAGCGCTGGCCCCTGGCCTCTTAAGTGAGATGAGCACGCAACCCTAGAGTCGGACACGACTGGCCCGTACGGGGTACCTTTACTTTACCTTACCAGAACAGTTATTATAGAGGCTTTAGCGAGCCTGAGCAAACGCATCCGCTGCAAAGTTTAAAAATAAGGGGAATGTTACTCTGCTGAATTGTGGAACTTGTTAACACAAGTTGGATAAGGATATAATCAGACAATATATCCTCTCCTGCATCCCTGAACATTCCCACATTTGTTACTTATAAAGTAGCACTCTGTGCACTGGCAGCTAAGAAGATCAGGAGGAAGGAACTAGATAAAATAGCAGTCAACTGCAAAGGGGATTCAGATATTTAATTTGGCACATCTTACCTGAGAATCTTCTGCTATTCTATTCTATTTAATGCAACAAATAATTTGATGGTTTTATTGTATGTGTGGTGCCCGATGATTTTTATGGTTATTGTTGTTGTGTGTGTTTTTTTGTTTTCCTTCTGAATGATGCCTTGGCCTATGGCTAGTGCAATAAATAGTTTAATTGAATTGAATAGAACAGCATAATACTGTAAAGACTGGCTCATCATTTAATACCACTTCAACACCAGTTTGTGCTTATAGGACCACACTACCTTTTTAGGAACAAAAGCACCCTTGGTATGCACAAACACACTACGAAATGTTTGTTTGTTTGTTTGTTTGTTTATCGAAGAAGAAGAAGAAGAAGAGGAGGAGGAGGAGGGGGAGGAGGGGGAGGAGTTTGGACTTGATACCCCACCTTTCACTCCCCTTAAGGAGTCTCAAAGCGGCTAACAATCTCCTTTTCCTTCCTCCCCCACAACAAACACTCTGTGAGGTGAATGAGGCTGAGAGACTTCAGAGAAGTGTGACTAGCCCAAGGTCACCCAGCAGCTGCATGTGGAGGAGCGGGGAAGCGAACCTGGTTCACCAGATTACAAGTCCACTGCTCTTAACCACTACACCACTGCTGGCTCAAACTGGTTAATGTCCACTATCATCTTACCTGTAATAATTAAAGGCGTTGTTGCAGTTACTGGAAATGCTCTTCCACCATGGTGGTATGTAAACTGGCAAGTATAGTATCCACTGTCACTTTTAATTGCATCGGAAATGTAAAGGACATTTTTAACCACTTTGTACCTTGCTCCACAAAGACGTTTACAGTCCTAAAAAACAGAACACATATTCATTTTTCACCACTGTTTAATGACTTAATAACTATTATTATTACTAAAGGTAAAGGTAAAGGGACCCCTGACCATTAGGTCCAGTCACAGACGACTCTGGGGTTGCGGTGCTCATTTCGCTTTACTGGCCAAGGGAGCTGACATTTGTCTGCAGACAGCTTCCAGGTCATGTGGCCAACACTTCTCAATGGCACCATTGCCATTCTAAGAGAATGTGGGGAGTGTTCATGGTGAGTTCAGAGGAGCCAAAGTTTCCAGAAGTTCATAATGCCTCTGCAAGTAAACTATCTGCATACTTGGGGCTGTGGGAAATTATAATCTTAAGGACATCTTAGACCTTGACTGCTATAGCAGAGGAACCCAACCAAATAGTGCACAAATAAGTAACAGCAAACAATAAAACGATATTTTAACATTGTGTGCTGCTATGTATGTGATATCATATTGTCAACAGCTGTGTAGTTCCTTATTGGGAAGAAAGTCGGGATATGTATGAGGAAATAAATAATGATCTACCCATGAACAAGACTACTGCCATTTCCAGGGCAGTGAAGGATGACAGAACTAGTGTGTGACCTCAGTGGTGGATGTTGGGGTCTCAAATTTAGCAGCCCTACACCTCTTGTGCTCCACTGCAAATCACAGTTGCATTGTCCCGGGCACCCCTGAGACTCTGAACCCATCGCACTTCCCTAAATCCACCACACAGCTCACTCAATAATATGCCGGAGAGTCTCATGGTCGTGAATTATACCTGTCAAGCCTGGCTGGGCATGAATGCTGAAGTCCTCCACAATTTCAATGCCAAGTCCTAAATTTCACCTGCACAGTCAGAAAGGGAGTGTGCGAGCCTAACGTCAGATTAATACATTCAAAAGTGGTTGTGTTCAACACTTACTTCCTGGCAGAGGAGATGGCATCTCAGCAGGTAATTGAGACTTTCCCTTCTCATTCTCTAGAGGAGGCTGATGCTACACAGAGAACCTTCACGTCCAACACTGTCTCTCTAGAACCATACAGCCAGATATCGATGATACATACCTTCAACCACTTTGTATCAGATGCGTTTTCATAGTCGTTATAGCAAGGGCAGAATATTTTAACGGAACCAGGTCTTCCAGTTGTTTCCAAATAAAGAGCATCTTCATAATAACAAGTGCCTTCTGTATTTGGATTTATTATGACACTCATCATTTTAGGAGCATACCTGTGAACACAAAGCAACTCCCATATATTTTCTTAAGATATATTTTCTTAGGCTACTTTAAATGAATTCAGATCTCCAGGGCCTGATGAGCTGCATTCAAGGATACTAAAGGAGATTGCAGGTGTAATTTCAGAGCCTTTGTCTATTATCTTTGAGAATTCTTGGAGAACAGGTGAGGACTGGAGGTGGGGGGATGTTGCCCCCATCTTCAAAAGGTAACTACCAACCGGTGAGCTTGACATAGATGCCAGGGAAGGTCCTTGAACAGATAATTCAATAGCCGGTCTGTGAGCATTTAGAAAAGGATGCTGTGCTTACTCAGAAATAAGTCATGCCAGACCAATCTGATTTCTTTTTTTATGGAATTACAAACTTGTTGGATCAGGGAAATGCTGTGGACATAACGTATCTTGATTTCAGTAAGGCTTTTGGCAAAGTCCCCCATAATATTCTCATGAGGAAGCTGGTAAAATGTCGGTTGAATGTGGGTAACTGTTAGGTGGATTTGTAGCTGGTTGACTGACCGAGCCCAAAGAGGACTCATTAATGGTTCTTGTCATCCTGGAAAAAAGTGAGCAGTGGGGTGGGCCCATTCTGGGCCTGTTGTTCAACGTCTTTATAAATGACTTGGATGAAGGAATTGAGGGGATGCTTGTCAAATTTGCAGATGACACCAAACTGGGAGGGGTAGCTAATGTCACAGAAGACAGAATCAGAATTCAAAATGACCTTAAGAGGTTGGACAACTGGGTGCAAGCTACCAAATGAATTTCATTAGGGACAAGTGTGAGGTTCTGCACTTAGGCAGGAAGAACCAGATGCACAAACATAGGATGGGGGACACCTGGCTTACTAGCGGTATATGTTAAAAGGATCTAGAGGTCTTGGTAGACCACAAGCTTAACATGAGTCAACAGTGTGATGCAGCAGCAAAAAAAAAAAGCTAACACTATTCTAGACTGCATCAACAGAAGTACAGTGTCCAGATTAAGGGAAGTAATAGTACTACTCTGTTCTGCCTTGGTCAGACCACACCTGGAATACTGTGTCGAATTCTGAGCACCATAATTTAAAAAGGATGTTGACAAGCTAGAACATGTGCAGAGGAAGGGCAACCAAGATGATCAAGGGTCTGGAAACTAAACGTGACGAGGAGCGCTTGAAGGAGCTGGGTATGTTTAGCCTAGAAAAGAGGAGACTGAAGGGAGAGATATGCTAGCCATCTTCTTATATCTTAAGGGCTGTTACATGGAAGAGGGAGCATGATTGTTTTCTCCTGCTCTGGAGGGTAGGACTCGAAGCAATGGCTTCAAGTTACAGTGGTACCTCAGTTTACAGACGCTTCAGGTTACAGATGCTTCAGGTTACAAACTCTGCTAACCCAGAAATAGTACCTCGGGTTAAGAACTTTGCTTCAGGATGAGAACAAAAATCGCGCAGTGGTGGCACAGTGGCAGCGGGAGGCCCCATTGGCTGGTTAAGAACAGTTTCAGGTTAAGAACAAACCTCCAGAATGAATTAAGTTCTTAACCAGAGGTACCACTGTACAAAAAAGGAGATTCTGACTAAATATTCTGAAAAACTTTCTGTTCAGCAGTGGAACAGACTCCCATGAGAACTGGTGGGAGTCCTTGGAGGTTTTTCAGCAGAGGTTGGGTGGCCATCTGTCATGGATGCTTTAGCTGAGTTTCCTGCATTGCAGGGGGTTGGCCTAGACGACCCTTGGGGTCCTTTCAATTTTATGATTCTATGACACACACTCATGCAAAGCTTTTGCTCGTTTTTTACTTACTCAGGATGGAAGCATGTGTAAATTCCATTGTCCTCAACGGATGCTGGCAGAAACCAAAGCTCATTCCCAGAAGCATGTATTCGGGCCCTTTTGTCTGTAGAGATGGTTGTATCCCCACGCCGCCAGACCACAGTGCCATGCACAGGGCACTTTACAACAAAAGCCTCACCTTCTATTGTAAGCCCTGCAAACATACATATAGATTCAAAATTCCTTTGCAAAATATGAAGTGATGGGGGCTTGGACAAAAACAATCTGCAGGAGAGATTTCCTAGCTTGTTTAATGCTGTTGGTAATGTCATACTAAAACCAGTAACTGTGTCTTGGAAACAAATGCAAAACAACAACAACAACAACAACAACAACATTCATCTACATGTGCCCTGTTCTGGATTAGGAATTGCACTTTTGACATGGACATGATCCAGCTCATGAATCTTCCCACCATCCCAGTACAAAATGCATCCCTATTAAAAGATATATCAAAGCAGTTTAATGGAGCCCAAATAAACACAGTGACACGGGTAATAGTCCGTCTGCACTGGCTGAGTGGTCATATAACCTGGTTTTCATTGATCAAATTGCAGTGCTCATGGAAACTGGATTGGGGTGTTTATGTATATTTTAAGGAAATTTTTCAATGGTAATGGTGTCACGTCAGCGCTGGAAGAGGGAAAAACTTAAACATGTAGCAGAGTTCAGCAGAGTTCCCAAAAAATAGACCAGAGGCAATTGCACTTTACTGATACTGAAATCAGGCATGGCGAAACTTGGCCCTCCAGCTGTTTTGGGACTACAATTCCCATCATCCCTGACACTGGTCCTGTTAGCTAGGGATGGTGGGAGTTGTAGCCCCAAAACAGCTGGAGGGCCAAGTTTGGCCATGCCTGGATACATAATGGTCACAAATCCAATACAATCTGGATTGGCACAGTCCATTAAAAAATCCAGTTGCAGCACTTAAAATAAAACTTAGAAATTTAGAATAAGACTAAACCTTAGCACTAAGCTTACAGAACAGGACATCAGAACAAAGAAAGATGAAGCAAGAATGAGAGCCCAGGCTCCCCATTGCCTTACTATAATAGTCAGCATGACCTTGACAGAAACATAACAGAACCAGTTTAAGCCAGCTGTACACAGCTTCCCAGAGAAATAACCCAACCACCTTATTCCTGTTTCTCTCACATAGAAATAAACCTTTCCAGAACACTCTTCAACTAACCAGAATAGGAAAGATCTCTACACATCAGATTAATACTTTATGCACTAAGAAATGAAAACTGACAAATGGGTGTCTAAGATCCTTCTAGTTTAGATGCACAACTGTGAATGAACCAGTCATATTCAAGGTATTTCTGTGAGTAAAATCAGCGCAGTGTAAGACTTACAGTATTGCGGTTTCCCAGCAATGGCAGAGAAAGCCATGAGCAAGATGAAATACAAGAGAGTCATTGTGTTGCTAAATTGGGGGGGGGGAGGGAAACACATTAGAAAAAAAAAAAGAAAGCCCTGTTATTTGACTCTTCAAAATTATCAGCATGCTGAAAGAGAAAGATCTACATTTTTTCAATTGGAAAGACATTGTTTTGCAAAATTCCACCTGAACAACTTGTGCCTTGTTGTATTGAATACTTGCACAGCATTTCAGTTTCAGCTCAGAGACTAATATTCAACACCGCAAGTAAAAATGCCAGCTCCATAACTAATGAAAAATAATCATCCTCCACATTTCTTTCACAGTAGCACTTTTATCTTCTTTGTGGAAATCCCCTCCCACCTTCCGTTTTATGAAATAAGTTAAAATATCTGATTGTGAACTGCTTAGTAGCTGATAGACCAAATGTTCCAATATTCAGAATCGTGATTCAAATATTAATATAGGATCTGGCTATAAGAAAATAATATCCAGAGCTGAGACTGTCCTGCTGGAATATCTAGAACTCAGTACACTGGCTGCATACACACCCCACATTTAAGGCACATTCCCCCCCTCCCTCAAGAAAGCTGGGAACAGTTGCCTACCCTTCAGTTGCCTACCCCAGGACTCTTTAAGTGGGGGATGCACTTTAAATGTATAGTATGCGTATACAACCACTTACTATTGCAATGCTACTGTCCATGGTGCCACAACAGAAATGGAAGTTGTGTTGAAGCAAATCACCTTCATTAATTCATTCATTTTATTTTTATGCTGCTTTTACACACACACATGCTCCAAGCAGCTTACAAACCAAGAAACATTACAAAACAATTTCATAACAAAGCAAAGCAAAATAACAAGATTATGTAATGATCTTATCCGAGCATTTCCGAGCACAAGGATTATCTCAACGTATTTATTTATGAATTTATCAGTCACTCTTTATGACAAAGTATAACAAGGCAGAATACAACATATCCTAATTAATTATTATAATATTATTATTATTGCAAGTGACCCACCAACTGAAGAGTGTGCAATGGAGAAACTTGGCAGGTTCCCTGTTCCTCTTCCTTTCACTGAGATGCTTAGCTGATCCAAAGCACTCAAGGGTTTCATTATATCTATAGCTGAGGCTCCTCCTCCTGTGTGGTTTGTGAACTTACCAGCTATCAGTGTCATATGAAACGCTGTGCAGATAAGGATTTTGTTGAGTAAGCAAAGCAGCCACCTCCTCAAATTGCAAAATTATTTCCTGAACTGATATTGTTTACAAAAGTTCTGTGCTTTCCCATCTCTCTGCCAAGCAGTGGCAAGAGCCTAGGGGGGTTCCAGGCACTCACCCAGGGTCTGTGCTTCTTTGGAGAATTGAGACATGGCAGAGACAGTCATAGATTTAAGAAATACGGTTTAATCACCTATTTACACCTTCAGTCTGCAAGGAGGGAATCCAGATCTTACAGCATGGTCATTTCAAGAGAGGATTGTCCCCCACAGCAGTGTAGCCATGGAGTCCAAGGCATCTCTCTCAGCCAGCCTTCCCAAGATGGACCCCAGACTATGTTTCTCCTTCTCCTTCCCAGAATGCGGTCTTGACTATGCTACCACTCAGTGGATTTGTAACTGGCTGACTGACCGAACCCAAAGGGTGCTCATCAATGGTTCCTCTTCATCCTGGAGAAGAGTGACTAGTGGGGTGCCACAGGGTTCTGTCTTGGGCCCGGTCTTATTCAACATCTTTATCAACGACTTGGATGATGGACTCAAGGGCATCCTGATCAAATTTGCAGATGACACCAAACTAGGAGGGGTGGCTAACACCCCAGAGGACAGGATCACACTTCAAAACGACCTTGACAGATTAGAGAACTGGGCCAAAACAAACAAGATGAATTTTAACAGGGAGAAATGTAAAGTATTGCACTTGGGCAAAAAAAATGAGAGGCACAAATACAAGATGGGTGACACCTGGCTTGAGAGCACTACATGTGAAAAGGATCTAGGAGTCTTGGTTGACCACAAACTTGACATGAGCCAACAGTGTGACGCGGCAGCTAAAAAAGCCAATGCAATTCTGGGCTGCATCAATAGGAGTATAGCATCTAGATCAAGGGAAGTAATAGTGCCACTGTATTCTGCTCTGGTCAGACCTCACCTGGAGTACTGTGTCGAGTTCTGGGCACCACAGTTCAAGAAGGACACTGACAAACTGGAACGTGTCCAGAGGAGGGCAACCAAAATGGTCAAAGGCCTGGAAACGATGCCTTATGAGGAACGGCTAAGGGAGCTGGGCATGTTTAGCCTGGAGAAGAGGAGGTTAAGGGGTGATACGATAGCCATGTTCAAATATATAAAAGGATGTCACATAGTGGAGGGAGAAAGGTTGTTTTCTGCTGCTCCAGAGAAGCAGACACGGAGCAATGGATCCAAACTACAAGAAAGAAGATTCCACCTAAACATTAGGAAGAACTTCCTGACAGTAAGAGCTGTTCGACAGTGGAATTTGCTGCCTAGGAGTGTGGTGGAGTCTCCTTCTTTGGAGGTCTTTAAGCAGAGGCTTGACAACCATATGTCAGGAGTGCTCTGATGGTGTTTCCTGCTTGGCAGGGGGTTGGACTCGATGGCCCTTGTGGTCTCTTCCAACTCTTTGATTCTATGATTCTATGAATCCCTTGCTACCAGGCGTCCCAGGTGCTTCCCCAGGGTTTGTGTTTCCTTCAGAATGAGGGACAGTGGAGGCTGTGGTGTCTTTATGAGACATGGTTTATTTACACATATATGCAACCTGAGCCTACAATGGTGGGGGAGGGGGCCACATCAAAGCATTAACATCTCAAGAGGGTTTTGCTTCCCCCATAGCCACAGCCTTGGATGTCAGCAGAAATCAGGTATGTCTCTCCTTCAGAGGCTTCAGCCTGTTTCTTACTTCAGCTTCTAATTTACACACATACAACTCAGCCTTTACTGTATTTTCTAAGGGGAGGGGGCCACCCATTAGTTGTCTGGCACAGATCCGCTTCCTTGATGGCCTGCTACCTCACCAGCAAGCTTTCTTTCTTTCTTTCTTTCTTTCTTTCTTTCTTTCTTTCTTTCTTTCTTTCTTTCTCTCCTTCTCTCTCTCTCTCTCTCTCCTCTTTATTTCTATTGTCCCTTTCTTTTCTTCCTCTGCTTTTCTCCTTTGCCTTGTATCTTTTGTAGCTTCAATTTTATATGGAAAAATCTTAATTAAAAAATCTAATTATTTTTTTTAAAAAAAGGTTTTAACGCTTGCTGGATCCAGGAATTATCAGGGTCTTGGTATACGGCCTATTCCCCACCAAAGTAATAACAATATGTCATGGAGAAATCCTGTTTTTAGAATAAGAGGGAAACGTGCAAAGTTAAATACTGCTTTGTAGTTATAATTTAGGACTTGAATCAGGATATTTTTGAAATGTGTATGAATGTAATAATTCACTGTGTGCTTTCAAAGAATGGGGAAAGAACACCTATTAATAGCCATGACATCTGCTACAAAACAAGACATTATGCAAGATAAGCAGCTTCAAAGGAAATATCATTGTAAGCAGAGCCTTCTCAGGAAGCTGCTGAACTTCTTAGAACTATCAACTGTTCTTTCTTCTGTTATTGGCAATTTCAGTTGTTAAGCAGCATTTGGTAGCCAAACATTTGGTCAGTGCCATATATATATATATATATATATATATATATATATATATATATATACACACACACACACGTTTGGAGGTATTCTTATTTTGAGTCAAGAAAATCACTATTTTATGGTTCAAATCAGGAAAAAGAAATACAGTAAATCAGGGATGTCCAACAGGTCAATTGCGATCTACTGGTAGATCCCCCTGAGGTTTTGGTAGATCTCTGGCTCCCTTTCCTTAGCGTTGCTAAAACTGACTCCTGCCCCGGCCTCCATTGTTGTTTGATCTCTGGAAGGGAAGATGGAGGTTTCTCTGTGCTGAACCCCCCCCCAAAAAAAAAAATGGGGTTTCCCTTCCCCATAAAAGCTCAACAACTTTGAGCTGGACCCCCCAAAAACGGGAGTAGATTACTACCAGTTTTTAATTCTGAAAGCAGATTGCAGTCTCTTGAGAGTTGGCCCCTGCAGTAAATGGACAAAAGTACAAAGATTGACAAAATGTTTAGGGGTCTGCATACCCCTGCGTCCTCCCCCAAAAAAGAACTGCATTTGGTCATAGAGTATTCTGTGAGTGTGTGCACGATGGAAAGCTTCTGCAGAACACCAGCAGAGAACTGAATGATAGGAGTAATTTCAACCAAATCTGTATCCCAAATCTTTTTAACACCAATATTATTTCACAGCTCATTCCAAATCCTTCATGAAATGGGCAATCATTAGTTGCACTGACACTAAAACACAACTTCCCAACACTTTTCAAATTCAAATTGCTATTCAAGAACATGTCTAATAAATCTAAATAACAATCCAGCTCTAAAGTTGATTGCTTATATTCTCAATTTCATGAATGACTTGTTTCTAGAAATACTGAAACTGCAGAAAAGAAAGGAAGGAAAAGAAATATCTAAAATGGAACCTGATCGTGGTTTTGTGCATTGCAGCAAGTGAAGAGCGCAAGGAATTCTTCTTGGGTACTAATAAAAGCTCTGCTGTTGGTACCTCAAATAACTCTTCTGGGTACTTCTAGGTCCCTAAGCATCAAAGAAAGAGGTCTATTTTGGTTAAAACAAGACTGGCACAATGTGTTAGGTACTCCTGGTAAGAGATCCCTACAGCTGATATAATACAAAGTAATTTATTAAATACATTAACAAGGATGTTTAAATGCCATTTCAAACTGCAAATGGAAACCTCAAGTACAAATTGTGCAGCTACTTTGACATTTGCTACTTTCCTTCTTCCACGGCCTCCCAGAACATGTGGGCTCTTCACAGAGCGTAAGTGGAACCCCGTATCATATAAATATCAAAGTGTGCTATTTTAAAGCAAAATGGCATAACTCTTTGGTCTGGGAGTCACATTGCCAGATGGTTATCAAACAGAAGGAATCCAGCGACGTCCAAACTTTTTTCAAAGAGGGCCAGATTTGATGAAGTGAAGGACCGTGAGGGCCGACCAAAGTTGTTAACCTTTTTTTAGGATTTAAGTTGTTGAGGGTTTATTGGGATTTTGCCCCAGGAAATAAACTGCCACAGGGGCCGCATTAAACCGACCAGTGGGCTGGATTAAGCCCCCGAAACGGACTTTGGACATGCCTGCAACACATCGTGGTTTTCAATGCTGTGCCATGTAGATTCATTTGAGGAAAATACAGCAGCAGCAGTAGAAACAGAATACCACTTTTATTAAAGGTAAAGGTAAAGGGACCCCTGACCATTAGGTCCAGTCGTGACCAACTCTGGGGTTGCGGCGCTCATCTCGCTTTATTGGCCAAGGGAGCTGGCGTACAGCTTCCGGGTCATGTGGCCAGCATGACTAAGCCGCTTCTGGCAAACCAGAGCAGCGCACGGAAACGCTGTTTACCTTCCCACTGGAGCGGTACCTATTTATCTACTTGCACTTTGACGTGCTTTCAAACTGCTAGGTTGGCGGGATCTGGGACCGAGCAATGGGAGCTCACCCTGTCGCGGGGATTCGAACCACCGACCTTCCGATCAGCAAGTCCTGGGCTCTGTGGTTTAACCCACAGCGCCACCCGCGTCCCTACCACCTTTATTAGGATCAGCTAAAAGCCATAAACCAGTGAGCTAGCTTCCTGTCCCAGGCTGGATGTTAAGACCCTCCCATTCCTTTGCCTGATGATTGGATTTCCTAGTTAATTTGATGCTGTGACAATCTTCTGTGGCATCAAAGACTGCTGCTCCTAAAAGAAAACAGAGGGCTCCTCCAGATTGCTGTTTTTTTGTGTGTGTATTCTGAAACATCTTCTTAACATTAGTGCATTAGTTGTAGATTTATTCTGCTTGCAATTTGCTTTGCAATGCTTCCGCAATGGTACTGCATTATTGCTGTCTATAGCACACAATAAAACTAATAATAATAATAATAATTTATTATTTATACCCCGCCCATCTGGCTGGGTTTCCCCAGCCACTCTGGGTGGCTTCCAACTGAATATTAAAATACAATAACCTATTAAACATTAAAAGCTTCCCTAAACAGTGCTGCCTTCAGATGTCTTCTAAAAGTCTGGTAGTTATTTTTCTCTTTGACATCTCGTGGGAGGGCATTCCAAAGGGTGGGTGCCACTACTGAGAAGGCCCTCCCTGGTTACCTGTAACTTGGCTTCTCACAGTGAGGGAACCGCCAGAAGGCCCTCGGCACTGGACCTCAGTGTCCAGGCAGAACGATGGGGGTCGATACACTCCTTCAGGTATACAATAAAACTAGAACATTTATGGGATAAAAAGGTGGGATTTCAGCAGTAAGTTACAGGATATACACTGCTTGGAAATGAACCCAAACTTTTGCAGGGGCAAACAGTACTGAAAGCGGGATTGTGTGTGACTGCTCCAAAAGCATCAGGAGCACAGATCATCATGAATGTGCAATTTTTTAAAAAATGACCGCTGAACAGGCATTATGTGACACCCCTCCTCACAAAAATTGTGCAAACAAATCAGGATGAATGCTTAATGAACAGGTGACCTGGAAGCCACCAGACTGAAACCCAAACAGCATGATTATTTAAAAATTGTGCAACAGCCTTTGTCATAATGACTATTGTGGGTTTAGTTAAGTAATGCTGCTTTGCTATATTCCTGTTCAAGTCCAAACCACGTCATCTTTCCTGAACATTTTTGTCAATAAAAAAATGTATATCATTGTCCATTCCCCAATTTATCATGGTTGGAGTTATTTCACAAGTAGGTTTCTTACAGTTTGATACTGATGGTTCTGTGAACCAGACTGAGACCTCCAAGTATAGCGTGTTATATAAATTCAATAAATAATAATAATATATTTCACATTTTACTTTTTAGTATTCTTTTGCCCCTTCTAAATCAATAAAAGAACTCGAAGTTAAAAACTTCTCTACCTCTGAAACATTACATGTTTATCCGTAAAAAAATGTATTTCCTGAGAATCATTACTATTCATAACAAGAATCGCAGAAGGAAAATATTGCAAAGGAACAAACAGTCTTATGGTACTTTAAGCCAGAGAGTTGTATCCAACTACACAGAGTAAACCCATTTACATTAATGGACCTCAGTCATGTTTATTACTTTTGATGGGTCTACTCTATGTTGGATTCACGGATAATTATTTTATTACGACATAAGCATTCATGGACTAGAGTCCTGTTCACTCAATGTATGAAGCATTGATATAAGTAAGGATAGGCAAACTTGTTCATTTCAATTTTCCCAGTTTTCCAATCTTAGGTCCACATTTCCACATCAGTTTGTGAATTTTTCTTCATTAAAATCCATCAGCATTTTAATGCAAATTACTCCTGTTATACACATGCTCATATGTGATTTGCCTAAGACACATTTTTGCAAAGCAACATCCTCTAAAATGATGCATTTCTGTATGTTATTTTCCTGTATATGCACATTTTTGTGGACACTTAACCCAAGTATATGCATTTTTATACAAATTAATTTTCTGGAAAACTACATTGCAAAGTTCAGAGAAGTGTGAATTTTGAAGGATGGCCGTTTCCATGGTGTTTGCGAATTAAATCAAAATTGGGGCAGGTGTGTGTATGTATTTGCAGGGGATGAATAAGCACTGGGGGGCAAGGGAAATAAAATATAAAAAACACAGTCTGACTATTACATCAAAACTTAAACGAAAGTCCAATATAAACACAGTGACAATTCACAAAGTAACCCAACTACTCCCTGAATATTGCAAAGGTTGAGTTCAGATGAAATGGTGCATATAAGAGGCTGCAAATGATTTCAGCCACATCTAAGTCAGTCGTCAAGTGCTACCATAATACAGTAAGAGTAAACAATGAAAAAACTGCAAGGTTGAATTTCAGCAGAACAAAGAAACAATTGGCCAAATGTAGCTAGGGCCTACGTGTTCACAGAAAGAGACTTCCATTAGGGTTGCCATACATCCAGAATTTCCCGGACGTGGCTGGAATTCAGTTGTAGGAAAAAGTGTCCATGTGGAAATCGCTGAATGGTGTCCAGATTTTCACTTTTTGGAGTATGGCAGCCCTGCTTCCATGGATCTGTCTCTAGCCAGGTGGTGTATCAGACACAAAGACCTATGCTCCAGATGTGATTCCCTTCTGTGAGCCAACCTTTTGCACAAAGCTAAAATCCTATTGATAGGCTGATTGGCAGGAGGAGGAAGGTGGTGGTCTAGATTCACTAAACAGCTGGTTGTCAACATTTCAGCTTTCTTTAAAACAGGATACACGGGTGTAGCTGATCCACATGCATTCAGCTGGAATGTAGCCACTGTGTGTAGTTTTCCTCCCACAACAAGAGAAACAAACGAAAAACCCAGCTCATCGTACATTAGTAGAAATAAGTCGTTTCAAGTTTATCATTTTTTGTTTGAAACAGCATGTGAATTTGGTACATTAAGAAATGCTAGTGGAAGTGATGTTGTCAAAAGAGTCCGTTTACCATGTACAAATGGTGGCTGTAATAGCATCATCCATCAAAGTAGCCTTTTGAAACAGCTGCACCAGGAGTTGTTAAAAGGATACGAGGGTTTCTGTTGTATTGAGAGATGTTGGCACCAAAGGTAGTTCTGGAGAAATCTGGTGTCCCAGTGGCATTCGGTATCTGACCTTTTTCCAGAACTTGGTATTTGCAGAATAAGAATGCTTCTTCGTAAGGTCACCTTTCCATCTAATGGCTCCCTGCTTTTGCTTTATGTATCTAATGGATTCTGGCAAGCTGCTGTAATCCTCTATTTTACCCATTTCAATCAGAATGACTTTCATTCCAGCACTTTCACTCATAAGGGCATTGTACAAAGCTATTTGCTCCTCAGGAACCCCTTGTGATATACTGTAGGTTTGAAATCCTGGTACTAAAATAATGATTAGCCTTCTGCTTTGCTTAATGGTTTCATCAATAACGTTGACTACAGCTGTAAATTAAATAAATAAATAAGATAAATACCACATCAAATATGGGCTTCTGCAAGTAAATCACCTACTTTTTTGTGATATTCATGGATTCTTAACAATGCAGGAATTTTTCTTAGGAGGAAAAATCCCAGATATCCGACCATATACACATAACATATTGATGCCTTGGGATTTGAAATACGTATTCAACTCTGTGTGTGTATCCAACTTTGGCTCAAAAGCAAGCAAGCAGGATGGAAAGGTTCGTGCTCCATATTAAACAGAACTGCAAGATGACTATCAGTTATTGCAAGTTATTAACACCTCATTAGTTTATGGATGAAACTGAGACAACCTCTTTCATTTAAAAAACAATAAGGATGAATGAATGCTTTTTTCTTTTCTTTTTTTACCTTTTCCTGGTAAGTCATCCCGGCCAAGGATAAATAGATTATACCCACACTTTTTCTCCAAAACCTCAGGAAGCACTTTCAGAGCAAAACCATCTTGGGTATCTGTTTTTGGATACAGTACGTAGGCATCATAGATCTTGCCATCTGAAACTGAACACCACATGTAAACCTCTAATATTTTACTCTTTGATACTTGCATTTCCAGTTTTACTTGGTAAACCCCCTCCAAGAAAAGCTAATGTTTGAATAGCAGCTGGTTAAGGAACAACATTGGGCAGACGCCATGATTTGATTCTATGTGGACTGTGTGTCGATATGGCAGCCGCCTGCACTGGAAGACTCCTAGACTGACTAGGCAACACCAGTTTGTGAAGAGATTATGCGAATTTACAGAGGGGAATCTTGGATTACAGATTTGGAGCATAAAGAAGAAGAAGAAAGACATAAAATCCACACAGAAATGTTTTGACTTAACTCATTTGCAGAATGAACTCAGAAATTGTTGAAAATAATGAAGGATTAACATCAGAATGAATTATGGGAATTATTGTAACGGTTATGAAGTAGAACTATGAGGTGATTAGGATTCCCTCCAATCTCAAAGCATGAGAAGACAACCAAAAATTTATAATATTGGGACTGTTTGATTATTGGATAATTTGTATAATTTGGAATGTATAATATGATTGGATTGGATTGTGAAAATGGAAATTTAATAAATAATATTAAAAAAAAAGAAAAGAAAGAAACTGAACACTGCAGACCAAGGCAATTGGCAGAGCTAAATAATAACATAAGGTGCTAGGTATACTGTGTTATTTTTATGCTGCCTATTATCAGCAATTAGATCAGCATATATCTCACGTTTTTAAGTGACATTCAATGGGCAATCCTGCTTTGGGACAAGATACAGGGGCAGCTTGGGCTGCGAGCTTTATTTCGGTTCCTTCCCCTACCACTCTAGTCATTTTTTAACCTAGGAGTTTGCATGAGAGGAGTTGGCATGGGGGCTACTTTCAAAGCCAACATGGTCAGCTGCTGGAAGTGGATGAGTCAGAGATGAGCCACATTACTAGCCCTGCCCACCTGGGTTTCTACAGCAACAGTATGGAAGGTTCAAGGGAATGGCACCTCCGATAACAAAATAATCGGCACTGAATCTCAACCATTAGCCACTGTCTTGCAACCAATCCATCTGTAGATATCACATGACTACAGCCGCCCATTGCTTTGCTATGGCATGCTTCCTGCACCCCCTTCTTTGCTTTTATTTTTGTGGCCGCAGATACAGGCACTGCATTCCTTCCCTTTCGTAGTACTTCGCAGTAAATAATACACCATTACCTTTTTTATGAAGAAAAGGGTGGCATGACTTCCGATACCAAAGTACAAGCTCAATCTTGAACAATGCGCAGATTAGCACAGGAACAAAAATGAGCAATACCAGTGCAATCAGTCCCAAGATATTTTTGGCTGAAATGGAAAAGAAAATGAAAATGAAAAAAGTGGAGCCACTCAGATGTACCAGGATCAGACAAGCAAAGCATATATGAATATTTCAAAGTAGGGTAAGCAACTGGGATTCCACTAGGGCAGGAATTGGAAATGTTGGGCCCTCCAGATATTAAAATCATAGAACTGTAGAGCTGGAAGGGACCAGAAGGGTCATCTAGTCCACGTAGATGCATTGCAGAATAGATGGACCACAACTCCCATTATCCTAGAGCAGGGGTCAGCAAACTTTTTCAGCAGGAGGCCGGTTTACTCTCCCTCAGACCTTGTGGGGGGCCGGACTATATTTTGAGAAAAAAATATGAACGAATTCCTATGCCGCACAAATAACCCAGAGATGCATTTTAAATAAAAGCACACGTTCTACTCATGTAAAACACGCTGATTCCAGGACCATCCACGGGCCAGATTTAGAAGGCGATTGGGCAGGATCCAGCCCCCAGGCCTTAGTTTGCCTACCCATGTCCTAGAGCAGCGGTTCTCAACCTGTGGGTCCCCAGATGTCGTTGGACTACAACTCCCATCACCCCTAGCTAGCAAGGCCAGAGCTCAGGGATGATGAGAGTTGTAGCCCAACAACATCTGGGGACCCACAGGTTGAGAACCACTGATCTAGAGCATTGTGGGTTGATGGGAATCCAATAACAGCAGCGGTGCCA
Organism: Podarcis raffonei; assembly: GCF_027172205.1. Taxonomy (NCBI): domain Eukaryota; kingdom Metazoa; phylum Chordata; class Lepidosauria; order Squamata; family Lacertidae; genus Podarcis; species Podarcis raffonei. The sequence continues at coordinate 76,862,616 of NC_070605.1, read as the reverse complement.
ACTTGAATAAAATATTGTGGGGGCCCAGGTAAGCCTTGCCCTGCATAATCGATCACATGATGCAGCGCACCCACACCATTTGAATAGGAATACCCATTAACTTTCTGGGGGCTTGGCCCCCTCAAATATTTTATTGTGAGGGCTGAAGCCCCCATGGCCCCTAGCAGTTGGCTCCTATGGTCTTGAGGGTGAGCTAGAGCAAATACGCTCCTTCCTCATGGTATGTTGCTTGACCTTCCAGCTGCAAAAGAGGCATGGAGAGATGAGCATATGGGATACCAACACCAGAACCTGCAGGCTTTGGGAGAAAGAGGCTCTAGCACCAGCCCACCTTTATTTATTTAAAAATGCAGTTTCAGCATTTGAAAAATTTGCCTCAGTTCCCTACCAAAGCAAAGTCTGGAGACTGTTAGCATGAAATATGAAGTGTGAGAATATTCTAAATTTGTGAGCAGAATCCAAAGAAAGTTAGACATCAACCATGGCTGCAAATTCTCAGTGTACTAGAAAGAAATCTCCCTGCTATCAAAAGGGCATATTTCCAAGCATATGCAGAGGTTCATCCTGGCTCATCTTGATCGCTACTAGGTAAAGTAAAGGACTGGTTAAGTCCAGTCAAAGGTGACTATTGGGTTGTGGCGCTCATCTCACTTTCAGGCCGAGGGAGCCAGCATTTGTCCACAGACAGCTTTCCAGGTCATGTGGCCAGCATGACTAAACTGCTTCTGGCACAATGGAACACTGTGACAGAAACCAGAGAGCATGGAAACGCCATTTACCTTCATAACAAAGTAACCAGAGGTTTTCTCCTGGTGCAGAAGCACTTCTCTTTCCTCTCCTCTCCTCATGTGCGCACCCCTCCACACACACACACACAAATCTTCTCCAGAGGGTCCTCAACCCTCCAGAGGCAATTTGGAAGGTTTGTTTATTAATTTGCATTCTTCACGATTATTCATTTTTTTACTAATAAAAATACCAGATGACATACGTACGTGGGCGTTGTATTAAGAAGTATGCAGCAACTTCGCCCGCCTGGCAAACAAACCGCTGGTCATAATCTTCATTTTTCACCTCATTGATGGTCAGAGGGACAACATAAGCCCATGCTCCTTCAACAGGGAAGTCTTTTCTGTTCAAAAAGTAGTAGAAGTACACATTGAAAATGTGTTCTAAAGGGGCATTGTGGGGGTTTCAGCAAAGGATTTCCAGGTGCAAAAACTGCAGCCCAGATTTAAACTAGCTGTTTGGTGGACAAGGTCACATCATTCACTCTTGGACCGATTCAATCTACCCTGTCATGCAGCTGTGCAGATTTTATACATGGCCATTTTCTAAACGAGATCCTGTGTGGAATCTGCTGTGGACAAAGCTGAAGGACAGAAGTGTCCCATGCCATTTGTCATGAGTACACAACGAGAGGAAACAAATCATGCTGGATTTATTTACATTAAAAATGGATATACTTACTCGAATCCTTCTTCAATTCTACCTTTAAACAGGAAGTTTACTGGAGTATTATTGACTTTCCAGGTGATGCTATTTAAAGAGTTTCTGTAACTTGACACATTGCACATCGTAGATATTTTGGAGCCTGCAAAATTCATTATCAGAAAATGGCCGTAAGACACTTTCAGTAAATTGTAGTTGTACAATCATGTGACTATCATCACATCTTCTGGTATATAATCTCTCATTGTTTGTTTCAGTGATGTCTACGCTGGCTTGGTCGTGTACACAGAATGAAAGATGGCAGGATCCCCTCAAAGATCTGCTTTACGGGAAAGCTGGATTCAGGCACCAGGCCTGTTGACAGGCCAACCTTGCATTATAAAGATGTCTGCAAATGTGACATGAAGGCTGGCAACATTAACCCCAATGTTTGGGTATCCCTTGCAGATGACTGCAGGGCATGAAGATAGACAGTGAGGTCATGTATCCACAGCAGTGCCCAGAAGAGACCTCTGGGAGGAGAACAGAGAGAAGAAATGTCATGGTACATCTGAACAGTGAAACCAGACGCTTTCATCTGCCCCATCTGCAACAAAACATGTCTTGCCCATATAGGTCTCTACAGCTACAGCAGGCACTATAACTCTCCAACACTTTGACTTTACCCTGATGGCAAACTCTTCCATCTCCTCTTGAGACAGATGGATACCAACGACAACAAGAGTAAACCATGCACAAAATACAATTATCGGAGCTCTGCAGATTTCGAAAATTCTGCAGCAAAAGCAGGGGGACACTGAACAGCCAAATAAGGAACTACTTAGAAATTGCAATGCTAGCGATAACTACTGATAACAGTGCCTTCGACTCATGGAAATAATGAAATGATTGGGTTCGTGTTCATTTTGTGTTGTTGTAGGCGTTTTTGTTCGGCCAGTTCTCTTTAAAATATGAAAATACTAAATGACTTACCAAGTTCAGCTTCAATAGTATTATTTCTGGGGTACAGAATCTCAGTTCTTTTCTTTGGTTCATTCGCTAGCAACAGAAGAAGACAGAAATATTTTTATAAGATCAGATAGAGAACAACAACTCTTTTGGGGGGATGGGATTTCCATAATAGTTCAGATAATAGATATGGTCAACATATAATAATAGATATTGTCTTGACTCTTGACGATGGGAGAAAGCGTCCAGGCCTCAGTATGGCCCAGAGGTCTTTACAACAGAATATGTTCCCTAGGCTCCAGGGCAAAATCTCAGGGAGATGGCAGAGAGCTCTCTCCACCCCAACTGGGTGGAGTTTATTCTTTAATTTCCACTCCTTCCTTAGGAGCCCAGAAACTGGAAGCCAAAGTCTGCTAGAGAAGAAAGTAAGGAGAAAGTCAGAGGAGAAGCCAAATGCCCTAACTTGATACTCTCCTGAACTATCACCAGGACTGGTCTGAGACATTTTGCTGCCAGAAGCAGAACAGCAAATGCCTTGCCTACAAACAGTGTGACAGACACCCACACTAAATATGGGCTCTGGGTAACACAACCAATTTTATGAGTGTGCTAAAAGACACAACTCTCCTGTTTTTAACACAGGAGAGGTCTGGAATTGACTGTTTGTGGCAGCATTTGTGAGTCAGAAGCAAGGTATTGTGCTTCTTTGAAGACTGCCCCTTGTCCACTCCCAGAGGTTCAAAGTATGAGGCAGTAGCGTACGGTGAATTTTTTTGTAGGGGAACAGTGAGGGCCAGAGGCACCAGCTTGCAAGTGTGATGGGGGTGGGGGGAATCACACGCATGAGCACAGCATAGCACCTTCCTTCCTAAACTGGGGAGAAGCTTCCAAGCCTTTGGGAAGGAGGTGCCAGGGGAACATTTAGGGGACTAGCCTAGTCCCCGCTAGACCATTGACCACATGCCCCTGGTATGAGGATGCACTTCTGAAACAAAACAAAACTATTTATTTAACAGCATTTAATGGGGATTCCAAATGTGATGGTTACATAAACAAGACACAGAACTTGGTTCAAAGCACACACTCTTTGCAAAGAGCTTTAAACCACACTCTTTTTAAAAGCAAGTCTCAATATAGACTTTTCCCACCTAGACAAACCAACAACACTCACTCAACCCTTTGTAGGGTTTCACCTTCCCCCTCAGGCAATCAAACTGGGTTGCCCTGCCTGGTTAAAACTTGTTCCTGACAGAGCAGGTAGCTACGTACCATAATTCTGATCAAAAGAAAGGCTTTGCAAAAGAGGATTCAAAATTCAATATTATAATAATTCAAAAAAATAAGAAATTGCTATCTAAAACATATAATCTTTAACTGGACTGGGAATTGATGGATGAAGAAGTGAAAGAAACGGTGATTAAATGGGCCCAAGATGTCGGACTATTTATCTAGAGCAATGGGAGAAACTCTCGTGAGAAGATATTCCATTTACCGCCTTATATACAATCAAATAAAATTTTATCAAGATGTTCCATAGGTGGTACTTAACACCAGTTAAGTTGGCAAAGATATATAAATTGAAATCCAACCTTTGTTGGAGATGTGGCAAAGAAATAGGAACAATACATATGTGGTGGAGGTGTGAGGAAATCTCTAAGGAATGTAATCTCTAAGGGATGTACTGGAGACCTCATACAATAAAACTAAACATGGATTAAAGTTTTAAAATTAAAACTGCATACAACCCCATTACGTAGGGAATATTTGTACAAAATACAGTCTTTACCAAGGAACTAAAAGATAAAGATTTACCTTTAACAATCACAAAAATGCTCCTTGAAACATTATATTGATTCCCCAAATAAGTGTACGTTATTTTACATTCATATTTTCCCTTATCATCTTCTCTCACGTTGTTTATTACAAGATACGATTGCAAGACAAAAACTCGTTCATCCTGCTGCACTGCCTTGCATTCCTAAAAGCAAACAAAGGTTCAATTTAAATGCACACAGAATGTGAAAAGTACACACTATTTGCTCATGCTTAGTTTGGCTTCTCCTGAACAAATCTCTGTATAGAGTCTTATGCTAAACAAATTCACTGTAGAGGAAGGCAAAACTAAGAGAAATTATAATGTTCCTCTGTTTTATATAATGTACCCAATAACTATTCAGTCAAACATTCAGCATGAAGAGCAGTATTGTACACTGACCTTTTTAAAAAGCACCATAGCGACTTTTTCTTATGAAATAACCTGGTTGTATTATGTTAATATATGTTACATTATTTGTTTTGAGTAAAGAGGCAAAGTGGCAAGCGTGTGTCTGCCTGCCCTGTATACTTTTTGCTGTAATGAGCTCTGGAGAAGTTGCAACGTACTAAATTTATGTGCCATCCCATTTATGTCTAGTTTGAGACTGAGCTGCCTAAGAGAATATGTAGTTCCAAACCCACGCTTCTTGAGAAAACTGGAATGAAGGGAGTTGCCTGCCTTGGGCTCACTTCCAGTTTCATAACCCAGATGGGAAAATAAATGATTTTAATTGTAGCCTGGGAGATTTTGCTGGAGAAAATAAGTGGGCAATGGAAGAGGTGAGTGCTCCCACCCCACCTGACGATGCTTCCCATCAATAATAATAATAATAATAATTTATTATTTATACCCCGCCCATCTGGCTGGGCTTCCCCAGCCACTCTGGGCGGCTTCCAACAAAATATTAAAATACCGTAATACATCAAACATTAAAAGCTTCCCTAAAGAGGGCTGCCTTCAGATGTCTTCTAAAAGTCTTTTAGTTGTTGTCTTTGACATCTGGTGGGAGAGCGTTCCACAGGGCGGGCGCCACTACCAAGAAGGCCCTCTGCCTGGTTCCCTGTAACTTGGCTTCTCGCAGTGAGGGAACCACCAGAAGCCCCTCAGCGCTGGACCTCAGTGTCTGGGTAGAACGATGGGGGTGGAGACACTCCTTCAGATATACTCCCCCCCCCACTGCCCTGGCTCTTCAGTTGTGAGAGAAATGTGGCATTGAGAAGTTACTAACATTAACGTTAAGTATTCATTGGAAGAAAAGAAGTGATGGGGAAGTACCACAGAAGAGGGGGACCTATAAGGGTCTGTACCTTATACCAACGAACAGAGAAAAAATCCAGCTCTCGTGTCAAGTCCTCCGTGTTAGAACACACAATCTTTGCAGCTGATCCTTTTGGTACCGTTTGATTGTAGCTGGACTTCTCATTAAAACAGAGAGTGGCACTGTCGTTGACAACCAGTATTCTAATCCTATTTCTGTAGCATATTGTCGAATTCTGGTAACTAAACATGAAAGTGTCAGAGTTAAAATTACTTCAGTTTTATGCTTTTGCAGCGTAAGCGTACCCACAGCCATTCCAAGTGTTACCCCCCACCCTCACAATTATTATCTTACGCTCTTTCCTTTTCGCTAATCCCAAAGGAGCTCCTAGCAATAAGATAAGGAAGGCGGCTGTTTGGATACCTTTTGTTATAGTGACGACACAATAGCAAGCACAATTTTGTTACCAAATAGACCCCTCTCTACTTTATTGAGGCTGCAATCTTTTACTCCAGAGTAAGTCCCATTGAACTCATAGGGGTGTACTTCAGCCTAGACTAGGGGCATGGGTGTAGCCAGAGGGGCATGGAGGCAGCTCCCCCACCCCTAAATCAAATAAATAAATAATACTTCACTAAAAGTAGAAATAATCAGAATATTTGAAACTGAAAAGCATGCTGCGGTCACTTGGATTATACTGTGAAAGGTTTTCAGCAAATCCAAGAAAAGTTGTTTTAGTCTAGATTTTTTTAAAAAAATAAGATAAAAATTGTGTGTTCTTTGTAATTTTGCAAAATATACTCATTAACTACATGAAAGGTACTCCCTGACATAAATTTTTTATTTAACTTAGTTTTCAAATGACTGAAGATTTTGACAGCTTTTTCTGAAAACTTGTCAGAAGAAAGTCCCGTATTTTTCGCTCTATAAGACGCACCAGGCCACAAGACGCACCTAGTTTTTGGAGGAGGAAAACAAGAAAAAAAAATATTCTGAATCTCAGAAGCCAGAACAGCAAGAGGGATCGCTGCGCAGTGAAAGCAGCAATCCCTCTTGCTGTTCTGGCTTCTGGGATAGCTGCGCAGCACTGCATTCGCTCCTTAAGACACACACACATTTCCCCTTACTTTTTAGGAGGGAAAAAGTGAGTCTTATAGAGCAAAAAATATGGTAATTTTAAAACAACTGTTGTTGAAATGTTTCATTCTGAAGCTGCTAGACAGTGCCAGATAGAGGATGGGGTTGCCCCCATCACAACATAAATCCTGGCTTCCCCCATGACTAGGGGTGGGGATGGTCAGGCCTGAGGGGCAATTGCAGTCCTCCAGGCTTCTCTGTCTGGCCCCCAGGACTCTTTCCAGACCCTTCACTGGGCCTGATTCATACTCTCCTTGAGTATTCTTTGCCTGGGTGGAATGTGTACTTGAACTGTAAGAAGGCCTTTCTTGACTGTATGGGGGATAAAGAGAAATGCATGACTGTGTGTAAAAACTATCCTACGGTAAAAAGTTAAAATTTACATTCAGTGATCCGCCCACTTCTTGGTCCCACCCATGTGGCTCTTGAAAAGTTATGCAAGAGGGAATGTGGCCCTCAGGCAGAAAAAAAGGATTTCTCACCCTTGGAGAAGACACATATAGGATTGTACTTCTTGGACCAAATATGTAAACAAATGGAAATGGGGAAATAGATGGTCATAAACGAATACCCACTAAAATTACAGGACCTAAACCTGACGCTTCCATACCTAAGGGTGCAACATCTGAAATCTCCCAATTTGCAAAGGAATCCTTTCTAATAGATCTCTGCCAAAATAGTTCAATCTGGTTGCCCAATGGAAGAGGACAGTCATTCCAATCTTACGTCAGTTTGAAGGTTTTCCAAAACAAAACCTTTTAGTCGTTTACCAGTGTTTTTTAACGATGTTTTGAAAACGTTCGGATTGTCCTGGACTTAGGCAATATTGCTGGAATGCAAGCACAAACACTGAAATAAACTGGAATGTGCACATTCTACAGTCAAATAACTGTGAATGCCTGAAGAAATGCTTTCATCCAGAGAGTGTAGTTTTACTGAACTTCATCGAGTTGAGGATTAGGTGATGGGAGGATAAACGAAAGATTACCAGTCATTTTAGGACAAAGATAGATGGCATACCATTTTGGCTGAATGGCTTTGTGCAATGGAAAAGGGGGAGCAGGAAAATACTGCTGGAAAATACTAAGAAATGGGATGCTCTAACTGGTATGAGTCAAACACATTCAGAGCTATTATACAATCATGTGTCAGTCAATTAGAATTATGAGAACTTTGAATGAAATCTGACAATATTCCCCAAAAGGCAGTCATCCCTCAGCAAAAATAACAAAAAGTCTCAAGTCACCATAAAGACTAGCAAGTGTATAGAGTGGTACCTAGGGTTAAGAACTTAATTCATTCTGGAGGTCCGTTCTTAACCAGAAACTGTTCTTAACCTGAGGTAACACTTTAGCTAATGGCGCCTCCCCCTGCCACTGCACAATTTCTGTTCTCATCCTGAAGCAAAGTTCTTAACCCGAGGTACTATTTCTGGGTTAGCGAAGTCTGTAACCTGAAGCGTCTGTAACCCAAGGTACCACCGTATAAGCTTTTGTATACTTTCCACTTAAGATAGTGCTGCATGGAACAGATCAAATGGACTACAGCCCATGAAAGCTTAGACCACAACGAATTTGTGGGTCTTTAAGGTGCCACAAGAGTCTTTACTGTTAAGATTCTTCAGTGAGAACTTCCAATGAAGGTGTAGCTGGCAAAGGGCAGCCAAACTTTTGAAGGCAAAAACAGGTATTACCATTTTGTCTATAAACATGAACATTGGGGGCAGCATTCAAGGTATGCTATACAAGCATCCTAAAGTTAAACCCTGACATGTCATACTTTGAAAGCCACTCTAGTGGAGCACTTGCAAAAGTTCAAGCTTCTAATGCCCATTTAAAGGTAAAGGGACCCCTGACCATTAGGTCCAGTCGTGACCGACTCTGGGGTTGCGGCGCTCATCTCGCTTTATTGGTCAAGGGAGCCGGCGTACAGCTTCCAGGTCATGTGGCTAGCATGACTAAGCCACTTCTGGCAAACCAGAGCAACACACGGAAATGCCGTTTACCTTCCTGCCAGAGCGGTACCTATTTATCTACTTGCACTTTGACGTGCTTTCGAACTGCTAGGTTGGCAGGAGCAGGGACTGAGCAATGGGAGCTCACCCCATCGCGGGGATTCAAACCGCTGACCTTCTGATTGATCGGCAAGTCCTAGGCTCTGTGATTTAACCCACAGCGCCACCCGCGTCCCAATGCCCATTTAGAGCACCTGTAAAAAGTTTAGTGGTGCTCATGGAACACCAACCTCAGCCACCTCCCCCTTTCCTTGCCCCCAAGGACCCAGGGACTCCCCTCAGTGATGGGGAAGGCAGTAGAAGTAACTGCAGGCACTGCCACTCCCCAGGGGGACATCTACTCTTGTCAGGGAGGGAGATGAAAGTATGGCCCAGCATCTCTTGTGGAAATTGATGCAAATAGCCTCAAGGGCCTTCTTCCCAGTGGAAATTAATGGAAACAGCATTGTGTTACCCCTGGGCATATTGGAACATGAACTCCCAAATCCTACCTGGTGGAAATGGATTTTTCTAATATGAGTGGAGGGCCAGCTTCCACCTTCTGCCTTCCCTATGGCTGCAGGTAAGTTGCTGGGCCTGGGAGTAGCAGGAGAAGGTGCTTGAAGTTGAAGTCAAACAGGCTTTGCTTGCACCAAGCTGTGAACACAGACTTGCTCCACTTGCAAGGAATTGAATTGGGGTTCTTGTGTATGCGATTTTTGTTTTCATTTTGCTTTTGAGAGGGATGTTCAATCTAGATGACCCTTGGGGTCCCTACCCATTCTACGATTCTATGATCTGCAACCTCTCTGCAAAGCACAGCCTCAAGCAGCAATTAAACAATATCTGCTTATCTCAGATTTGTTGCACTGGGAAATACAACGGTACCTTGGTTCTCAAACGCTTTGGTACTCAAACAACTTGGAACCCAAACACTGCAAACCTGGAAGTAAGTGTTCCAGTTTGCGAACATTTTTCGGAAGCTGAACATGCTCCGTTTTCAGTGTCCCACTTCTGTTTTGAGTGTTACGCTGAGGTCTGTCTGTTTTTGCTATTTATTTTGCATTTTTGTTTTTGCAACTTTTTGTTTTGTTTTTGTGACTGTGTGGAACCCAGTTCAGCTACTGATTGATTGTGTGACTGCAGTACATTGTTTATTGCAGTCACACAATAAGTCACACACGTGGGAAATTCCCTTATTCCAGCGCCGTTTCCCACTGCTTCCCGCTGCTATCCTGTATGGTTAGATATCCTGTAGACTGTCCCCAAGACAGGTGAGGCTGCTGATCCCTTATTTTCGAGGCTGCTGATCCCTTATTTTCAAATCTGAAAGTTGACAGCTATGCTCATTAGATAGTAAAATTCATGTTAAATTGCTGTTTTAGGGGTTGTTTTTAAAAGTTTGGAACGGATTAATCCATTTTGCATTACTTTCTATGGGAAAGCGTGCTTTGCTTTTGGAACGCTTTGGTTTTGGAACCATCTTCCGGAACGGATTAAGTTTGAGAACCAAGGTACCACTGCAGTCAGATTTCCAATGTTACAGCCTGAATTACCACCCTCCGCCATTTACACACATGCACCACAGTTAATGCCAAGTCCTGACCGTATAACACATTCATATAATCCAGAATCTTCATATCTTGCAGGAATAAACCACAGCTTTGTTCCACGTTGATGAATTCTGGAGGATGGGTCTTTCGTTATAGGTGTTTCATTTCCACTTGTATACCAGCTGAAATTATAGGGTGTGTTTTCAAGATCTGGTGTTGGGTAAAAAAAACAATGGCGTCCTAGAGGTTCTCCTTCAGCAACGTATGGGTTAGCAATTTTAATATCCTGGACAATGCATTTCTCTGCAAGGAGGAGAGGAAATATTATTATTTTTAGTTTCGAGTGAGATTTTTTAATTGACTGTTAAAGGAGAAATCAACTTCGGCTAGCCGATAGGAGCCAACTACATCTACCCACAATGCTGCAAGTTAGGTAATCTTAGCTTATAGTGTCAGACTAGGACCCGGGAGACCAGGGTTCAAATCCCCACTAAGCCATGAAGCTCACTGGGTGACCTTGGGCCAGTGATTGCCTCTCAGCCTGACCTACCTCACAGGGTTGTTGTGAGGAATTAAATGAGATGGGGGGACAGCCATGTATACCACCTTGTGCTCCTTGGTAAAAACAAGGTGGACTACAGAGGTAATAAATAAATACATAATGTAAGAAATAAATAATAAGTTTAAACTTACCCTTGAATAATCGTGAACATACAAAGCAAATATTGGCAGCACAGCAGTGAAAAGGCAGAGTTTTAATCCTAGAGTATTTGGGGCATCTAACAAAGATTGCTGGTTTTCAGTATTGCATCGTGTCCCCCCCACAAAAGTTCTCCACAAAATCAATTTCTGTATCACCCACCTGATTTGAGTACATAGAAGAATGATAGCATAACAGTGCAGGAAATCCCTAATGTGGTCTTCATGTTTTACTACACAAAAGGAGAGAGAGAGGAAGATTCATTAATGCCATTTTAACTTGATACATAACCCCAAAACACTTTCATTATTATTTTTACTGGTAACTGGTACCTGCAGCTGCAAGAATGCGTTTTTTCCCTAGTTTTTTGTTCTCCCGCCTTCAAAAAAGGAAAAGTTTCTTAGCACTTCATGCAACAGAAACCAAAAGGAAAAGCTTTTCATCTTTCCATCTATGAAGAGAAAATCATTCTCCTACAACATGGAGAATGGGGAAGCCTTTGTGGTGCTAACCATCCACAGTAAGGTGCAGCTACCTTAATAACTATTGTGCTCTAGTAACACAAATAGCTCGCTACGGAGAGCCATATCCCTTTGAAAGCGCACAACATGTTAGTTCATGCACCAGCAAGCAAATGTTAAGTTTTCATGCACATACACAAAACTCATTCTGTTCCCACAGCTGGTCCAAGCCATCTATCTGCCTCGGTCAAACAAGATGGTTTCCTCAACCCCTCATTCCACAAACAAAATCCTAATAAGGCCGCCAAGGAAAACGCTTCCTCCACTTCACCTGAGGGCAACAGGCTACCTTAGCATGGCCTTTACATCTCTCTCTGCTACTCCATGCGCCCAGCACCTGCCCCTCCCCTGAGGTGGCTGCCTCACTCGGCCATTGTAGGTCCAACCCTGACTGCTACACCATTGCCTGGCCACATCTAGGCCTTGCTAGATATAGAGATGCCACCTGTTCCCTGGCTGGATATGTTTATGAGGAGATGAGTCTCAGCCCAAGGCGATTGTCAGAATCACCACACAGTTGGATCAGAAAAACGTGGTTGGAATTTGTGAGAGAGTCATTGACTTCCACACGTGCGTTTGCAGCCAATCCCAGCTCAACAACACACATCCCAGTATTAATATACACAGTTGCAAACATGCATTATATTTTGAGATAGAGGTTAAGCAGGTACATTTAAAAAATGAAGCATATGAAGTAACCTCAAATGTAAGGAATAAGATCGCCGCAAATTCATTATTCAGTGACCAAAAGACACGGACAATTAAGGCAAAAGGTACAGCTACAACACATAAACAACAACAACACACCTAAAAAGTGAGAAATCAAAGCAATTTCCCACTTCCCTGGCCCACATAGTTAAGTAACTGTGACTCTAGCCTGTAATATAAGGCTGTAAAATCACAGAAGGATATTGTAATGATTCCATAGTTCATTAGCCACTGCTTGTAAGGTCAGGGCTGGGCCAAGACATTTGTTGCCTCGGGCAGTAGACAAGATGGCGTCCCCCTCTCCATTCCAAATGCAGAAGTTGACTGGACTGGCAGCTGAATCTTATATTTGCAAAGGCACTAGGACCGCATCCTTCACTGCACCTGAGGTTAGCAAGCTTGTTTAGGGCGCCGCATGACACCCAGAGCTCTGTCCACACCTTTCCCTTCAGCATTTGATACCTGAGGCAGCTGCCACACTCTGCCTCACGGTATGTTTGGCACCAAGCAATACCCACAGAAGATTTAGTAGACTGTTATTGCTTACATAGTTATTATTAATTGCTTTCATCCAGTTTTGCTTGAACTGCTCTTCTACATGGACATTAGAATCTAACAGTTATAATCACTAAAAGGAAAAATTTGACTCTTGCTGAGAGCTATCGATGCAGAATTAACCACAGGTATAAAATTTTTGCCCTGGCTGTCATCAATATTAAATTAAAGATAATTAACTACCTGAGATCATTTAGGATCCTCTTTTGTCACCTGCCATTTTAGATCAAACATTATCATATTTATTTGTTGCTGGTTTCAATCTCAATTTTTGCATTATATTATTTTACTTTACTTCTATTCGTTATTGTGGGGAAGACCATGAAGGATTTTCACATTCCAGTTTTGAACTTTGGCCAATGGCAAGATACTACAGAAAAATCCTGAAAAGCTTCTCTGAAGGAATGGAGAGCCTCTCCTGAGCAATATTTATATTTGACCAATGGCAGCTAGAAAAGAAGTTATTCTAATAATACAGTCATCTAACAGTGAGATTGTGAAAAAAGTGCATTTTCAACTAAGCTGTGAAAATCCAAGATGCTCAAGTCTCCCACTTTACTTTTTTTAAAAAAAGATGGTTGTTTCTAACAGTCTGAAATATTATTTCTAGCCTCCATTCCTAGCTTCTGCTAAAATTATCAGTGCTTTAAAAGTATTTTCTTACTATCTCATAGGATCTTTAGGTCCAGGGTATCTCAGGAATCACCTGAACTCTCATATCCCAGCACAATCACTGAAATCATCTTCAGGAGCATTGCTGGTCCATCCCTGAGTTTGTGAGTCACATTTGACAACAACGAGAAACTGAGTCTTTAGTGTCATCGGTCCAGACACTCTGCCAATAGAGATTCAGTGCGTATCTTCTGTGCCAACTTTTAAAACGCCTGATGAAAACTTTTTTATTCCACCAGCGCCTATGCAAGCAATCTCCTACAATGGTAAACCATTGTAAACTCATCTGCTTTTAATCGTTTTTTAATGCTTTCATTGTATGGCTTTTATCTTTTTTAATGTTGTAAACCGCTTTGATACGGTTCATGGTTTAGCACTATACAAATATTTTTAATAAATAAATGTACATTCCTTTAAAAAGAAAACAATACTGTAGTATACAATGGCAGATCATACCAGCACATTAAGTTGCTCATTTCTAAATACTAAAGAATTTTCTCATTAACCTTTCTCAAATATTGGACAGTTATTGTTAGCCTTTATAAAGTTAATTCCACAAACCTGGGACAGAAGAGAATCAACCACCTTTCAGGTCCAAAAACTCTGTAGTGTCTCATGATGAAGCACCAAACATCTTCTTTCCAGAAAATTCCACCCCAAAGTTGCCTTGCCCCTTGTTATTGTAATCCTTCGTGGAAGAATAGAGTGTGGGTCTATTCTGGCAACAGTTCAATATAAAAAGGCTGGAAAGTCTACAGTACTCCTTAAATGGAAATACAAAAGACGCATTAATATCTCAAAACACCCTTATGTCCGATGAGAGCTCAAAACAGCCATACCACATCTCTCTTTTTGAAGCTCTGTTGAAGAGAAAAACCTGTTGCTGCATTCTGATCTTCTCCTCTATAAAATCAGCTTTGGGCATTATGGAAGTGTGCACATTTGCTGATGGTGAAGACCATGAAATTTAGCACCCTGTGGAGCAGTTCCATTGTACGGAATGCCTGGTGTATACCGAACTTGCCAGCGTACACTTCTCGCTGCGTAAGGAAAGCTACAGAAGCAAGTCTAATCCGTATCCTACCAGATAGAAGTGGAAACCCACAAGCAGATGTGTGGCAAGAGCTTCACTCCTTTCCTTAAACGGGTTTTACCCGTTTACAGAGTTGTAGGCAAGGAAGTTGTTAGGGCAGAGCAAACAATTATGCACCAACTTCAAAACAGCACAAATCAAAACTCTGAAAGGGGTGGCTTCCTTCCCAACATTTGCAATGGTGTGGGTGAGCTGAGCTCTCTCCAGAGACAAGTTGGAAAAGATAATCTCATCTGAAACAAACATGGAATTTCATGCAGGAAATTCTCCTGGCCCCTGATTGAGTAAGAGCCATCTGTATGACAAACCAAACAAGTTGAGAGGGAAAATGTGCTTAAAATGTATGGCATGTATGCAGTCCAGACTCTAATATTACCCAACTGCATCTCTGTTTCAAATCACGGTTGCTTCAGAAAGGAGGAGGATATTTTTAATCACCTCACTTTGAATTGTGGGAGTGGGGAGGGGGAGAGCACAAGCATGTGTGTCTGTGGTAATTCACAAGAAGAGAAGTCAAACTCTCTCAAACCTCAGCGGTTCCCTTGCTGCAAAACTAGTTGGAACAGTTCTTCAACTCTACATTGAAAAGGACCCTCCAAGATTGGTAAAGAGCATGGCATCATGAAAACGGTGTGAGAGGAAGTCAAAGTACCAGGTCAAGAATGGAAAGAATGTCTGTCAAGTACCTGGAGAAGGGCTAAGAAATTGCCACATCATTTGCACTTGCAAAATGGCATGTACCAAACCCTAATGCACTTCCTTCTTAGGGGTTACCAGCTACAGAGTTGGCCACCTGGTCTACACATCACTTCTGCTGTAGTGATCACCACATCCTCATTCATATTGTTGGTCACCAGAGGTGTATCTAGGGGTTGGTGAAACCAGGGGGCACAAAAATCACCTATCAGACCATGTATGGTGCATATGTATGTTGCAATGTGCCGCTTCTGTCACAGTGAGATCAAATGCGGGAGAACCTTCCTTGCACCACAGGACAAAAGTGTGTGAATTTTTCCACCCTTCCTCCTTGCCTCACCCTCACTCCAGATGCTTTGAATACTTGGATCCTGTAAAATGTACCATTTTTTCGCTCCATAAGACGCACTTTTCCCCTCCTAAAAAGTAAGGGGAAATGTGTGTGTGTCTTATGGAGCAAACGCAGGCGGGAGGCTCTGCTCAGCACTCCCTTTAAAGAACCGTGTGGAGCATGTGTGTGGCTCTTTGGGGCTTTTCCCCAAGGAGGGAGAATGGCTGCCCTTCTCCCTTCTTGGGGTAAAGCCCCCAAGAGCCACACACACGCTCGGCACGCTCTTTAAAGGGAGCGCGGCTCTTGGGGGAGTCTTCATCCAGCTGCTCGGGAGAGGCTGTGTACAGCTATCCCATAAGCCAGGACAGCAAGGGGGATCGCTGCACAGTGATCCTGCTTGCTGTCCTGGCTTCTGGCTTAGTGCGCGGCTCTTGCGGGAAGTGGGGGGAAAGCCCCCAGAAAAGCCCCCAAGAGCCGCGTGGAGCGTGTGTGCTCTTGGGGGCTCTTTCCTCCTCAGGGATGCATACAGGCTCTGCTCAGCGCTCCCTTTAAATAATATTTTTTTCCTTGCATTCCCCCTCTAAAAACTAGGTGCATCTTAGGGCCAGGTGTGTCTTATGGAGCGAAAAATACGGAAGTTATTCTAACGTGACTATTGTGGTAAAGGGATTTTTTTTTCATTGGGAGGAGTGCTGATACAGCTCGTGGTCAAAGGCGCAAGGGACCCTGGGTACACCTCTGTTGGTCACTGTAGGGAGTGGGGGTATATGTAATCACCCCAAATGAGTGACCCTTCACCATTACAGTTGGGGTAGGTGGAAACGTGTTATGGAGTCTGCTGGGTGCATTGCATATGGAGCAGGTAGTCTAGGACTTGCATATCTGAAGATCCCATTCATTTTCAGCGCAAAGCAACCAACCCGACTTCTACATCCCCACCAGTATGCATAGCACAATGCATTGCACAAACCCAAGTACACCTAGAAGTAAGCAACCATTCAGTTGGGTGAATCAAACTTCCAGCTGCAAGACCCTCAATGCCCTTGGAGTACAGAAACAAAAGGAAAGGCCGACAGGAATTTACAGCGATGGCGACAGAACTTTCCATAGCTTTCAAAGTTTTACAAATAACAATTTCTGAGGCAAGTTATGTATACCATAACCTTAGGCTAGAACATGGTATGGAAATTCGGAGATTCTTTCAAAACATGCAGACAGCAGTGTTCATCCTTGGTATGTGCCCATTTTAATTGTCTATACATGTCTTGCTAATTTCCTGAGGCACAGTTCAAAATAGGTCTCAACAAGCAAAACTCAGAAATATATCTTCACCCAGCAAGAATACTCCAGACAGCGTTCTATTGCGTGGACACGCAGAGTCCCCCAAACCCTGGGCGGCCCCTGTGTGGAATAACAACTCAAGACAATGTGCTATGGGATTAAAATTGGCCACAGCTTTATTATGTTTCAGATGTGGGTAGACCTTGGCTCAGGCATTGGGCGTTTATCCCTCCCAGTCCCCCGCCGGGGATCTGGGGAACATCAGGGTTATCCAGTGGGTGGGGGAGGATGGGCTGGCTCTGGAGAACATATATTCAACCAGAGAGAGCCTGCCCCCATTACACCGCCATCGCAGGGGAGAGCAATGATGACCTCTAGGCATACGGTCAAAGCCTCCCCTCAAAAACTCCTTTAAAAGGGAACCCTGGTATTGCCGTCGCAAAGAGGAAGGGGGCGTGGGTCACTGCTGCATGCCCCCACCCTATTCAAGGAAGATAGACTAAAGGATTCTGCCCAATGCCTGCTACCACCAAAGTTGTGACATTTTGCTATGGGAAAGGCAAACCTGCCAATGCAGGAAAATTCCTTTCTGGCCCTTCTACAGTGACCTTGACGTAGCAGCGCCCGCGTGCCTGTGGAGAAAAGGTTAACCTGCAAAAGAAATCTTAACTGAGGGCGGGTAGGGTGGGAGAAGCTATGGAGCCAAGTGAGGATTCCCAGGTAAGATCCTCCCTCTGCTGTGTGGGCAGGTGGTCCCTCCCCCTACCTGGCCTGATCACCTTGGCAATGCTTCCCCAGGCAGGATTGGACAATGGCTGAGGTAGACCTCCAGGTATCCCACCTGGGGGGAGGTGAAGCCAAGCCTGTTCTAATGGTGCCGCATAGGGTCCAGGGGCTGTGCGCGACCACACAAAGGGCACCCCCCCATTTAATGTGGGGAGTGGTCATTGTTGTGTCCACAATCGCAAGATCTAGTTCCTCATGAATCAATGCCAGTTCTTCAGAGCTCATTAGCATATGTGATCAGGGGTTTTTTTTGGGGGGTAACCGTATGAATCAATTTACACTTCCTGAACTCGGTTGCTATCTCATGACCACAGACTGTTTGAGATTTCAAAATCTTGAGTAGTATGGTGCAATCCACAAATGTAGCCATCATCACTGTACATCTGATTCCAGATCATTTATGAATAAATTTAAAAGCAGAAGTCCCAATATAAATGCCATCGCAACAGATTCTGTTTGCACCTTCCTTCTGCTTTGTTTAATCAGTCACCAATGCATAAGGAAATCTTTTTGTCTTAACACATGACTGCTAAATTCATTCAGGAGCTTTAAGGGAAGGACTTTGCCCAAAGCTTTTGGAAAACAAAATAGATGATGTCTACCAGATTAGCCCCGACTTCACGCTTGTTCGTATGCTTTCAAAGCACTCCAGAACACATGGCAAGACTTCCTGTTACATAAGCCATGCGGCAAGGCTTTAAGCTGCCTTTTCATTTCATAATAAGGCACTCAAGGAAGTAATTGATGAAGGTTAAAAACCATGCAATCATCTTATTTTATTTTAAATGTAAGCAAACCAGGATTGCTGCCAATAATCGGGGACACCAAGAAAACAATGTAGGAGCTATTCAAGTCACAGACATGCCAAGACAAACATATTTTTGCTTGCTGCCTAAACCTCACTCGGGGAGGAGCTAAGTTCACCTCTTGAGGCAGGAAATTCCAGAGTTTTGAAACTGAAGCAGGGAAGAATATCCCATGTTTCTGGCAACACCACCTCCAGAGATAAGGCACAGAACAGAGCCTCCCCAACAATCTGAGTGGGCAAGAGCACATGAGAAGTGTCCTTAGGAACCTACCTTAGATCTTCAGTTACCTTTGAGGCACCTGACTCAGCATTGTCCACACTGAATGGCAAAAAGCTCTCCAGGGTTTCATGTAGGATTCTTTGGGGAGATGCCAGGAATTGAACCTGGAATCTTCTGAATGCAAAGCAGGTGCTCTTGCCACTGAGCCACAGCTCTTCTCTAAAAGTCCCTTTCAAGTAGCCTGGTCTTAAGCCCCTGAAAGCTCAGAATGAACAGAGAAGCCAGTGGGGTTGATAAAATTCCATTCCTTCTCAATACGGGGAGGGGATGCATTTGCCACCCTCTCCTCCCCTGCAAGATGAGGAGAGGTGGACTCTCCCACAGGGGCCATGTGGGCAACCACATGGGATGATGCGCCCTATAGAAGTGGAGAACAGGCTATTTCAGCCCACTCCATAGCTGACTAATATTGAAGGCAGAGTAGTGTGTGGGCCTGTCAGGCGCATTGGGGTGAACACTGGCTGAAAAGAAGAAGAAGAAGAAGAAGAAGATGAGGAGGAGGAGGAGGAGGAGGAGGAGTTTGGATTTGATATCCCGCTTTATCACTACCCGAAGGAGTCTCAAAACTGCTAACATTCTCCTTTCCCTTCCTCCCCCACAACAAACACTCTGTGAGGTGAGTGGGGCTGAGAGACTTCAAAGAAGTGTGACTAGCCCAAGGTGACCCAGCAGCTGCATGTGGAGGAGCGGAGACGCGAACCCAGTTCACCAGATTACGAGTCCACCGCTCTTAACCACCACACTACACTGAGAGGGTCACAGTGTGCATGTCATGTTCATATACCCAAGGGACGCAGATGGCGCTGTGGCCCAAATCATGGAGCCTCTTGGACTTGCCGATCGGAAGGTCAGCAGTTTGAATCCGCGTGACAGGGTGAGCTCCCGTTGCTCTTCCCCAGCTCCTGCCAACCTAGCAGTTTGAAAGCACGCCAGTGCAAGTAGATAAATAGGGACTGAAGTGGTAGGGAAGGTAAATGACGTTTCCGTGTGCTCTGGCTTCTGTCATGGTGTTGTGTTACTCCAGGAGCGGTTTAGTCATGCTGCCCACATGACCCGGAAAGCTGTCTGTGGACAAATGCCAGCTCCCTCGGCCTGAAGTGAGATGAGCGCCGCAACCCATAGTTGCCTTTGACTGGACCTAACCATCCAGGGGTCATTTACCTTTTACCTTTACCTTTACCTTACCCAAGGGGTATGCAGTGAGAGGGAGGAGTTCCCTCAGGCCTTGCTGGGTGATCACAGCATGCGCCTGGTAGCTGGCTCAGAAGATGGGAAAGCTGAAATACCTCCAGCAACCCATCTCACTGCCTGAACCTCATTGGTTTTGATTAATTTGGTTGAATCATTCTGAATATTCTCTAGTTGTTATAGTTTAATAAATATAACCTATTACCCATCTATATTGTCTTGAGTCTTATTGGATGTGTTGGCAAATATAGTATATGTGATTATTTATTTATTTTTAAAGGCATACATGGCTCCCAGTACGTTTCCGAGCACAATTCAAAGTGTTGGTGCTGACCTTGAAAGCCCTAAATGGCCTCGGTCCTGTATACCTGAAGGAGCGTCTCCACCCACATCGTTCAGCCTGGACACTGAGATCCAGCGCCGAGGGCCTTCTGGCGGTTCCCTCATTGCGAGAAGTGAGGTTACAGGCAACCAGACAGAGGGCCTTCTCGGTAGTGGCGCCCACCCTGTAGAACACCCTCCCTTCAGATGTGAAGGAAATAAGCAGCTATCCTATCTTTAAAAGACATCTGAAGGGAGCCCTGTTCAGGGAAGTTTTTAATATTTAATGCTGTACTGTTTTTAACACTTGATTGGGAGCCACCCAGAGTGGCTGGGGAAACTCAGCCAGATGGGCGGGGTATAAATAAATAAATATTATTATTATTATTATTATTATTATTATTATTATTAGCCAAAAGGTAGAATAAATATACTCTAAATAAATAACTAGCCGTATACTTTAAAAAAAAAAAACCAGCAACAGCAAGAAGTTAAAACTTTAACTGCCACATTTCGGACAAGTTTCTAAAGTATTTTCAAAGGCAAATCCACAAAATGTGTGTTAAGAGTTGCCCAGTCTTGATGTCAACAAGGCATTAATGATCATGGCTGTGGGACAACGGTCAGCTTTTGACAGGTCTAATTGATTGCTTAAAATTGATGTTACCTTATCTCTTTCCTGGAGGATTGCAAAGTAGCTAGAGTTCTGCAACCAACTGCACTTTTTTTGTTGGCTACATCTCATTTCAGTTTTTAAAAGAACTCTTGGGTGAATGACATCTTGTTAATTAGACAAAACATCCTCTCTGGTTTTCTAATTGATATAGCTGCTCAGGTGCCTTCTTCCTCAACAATGCTTCAGATGTAGGTTTCGCAAAACCATCCACAATAGAGGCAGATATAAAAATTTCATAGGAATCAGTGTATTGTGCAAGTTAAATGAATTATTACATAATTACAACAAAATTATTTCACCTATAGAAATAATTACACAGTTGTACAAAAAAAAAGTTGATGCCACTTTCTAGTCTTACATATTTGGTTGAGATTTAAAATGTCAAATCTGGGCTTCAACGCTAGAGAATGCAGCCTCTAAAAATAATGTGAAACATTACATATTATAGAGATACAGTTAAAGTGCTCATGAGTCTGCAAATGTTTGGCCATTTTGAAACATCATGCAAATAATCTTTTCAGAAGTGTAAAAAATAATTACCATCTAATAACTTCACTTAAAGTCACAAATGTGATTTTTTTTTGCTGCATTAATTAAATGTGCAATTTAATTAAAATGTGAATAAATCACAGAGAATTCACACTCTTGCTTTTGCATCTGCTCACTGGTAAGACAATCCACCCAAAAAATATGGTGCTCTCTTACTGTTTTTCTCCTTGGGAGATACCGTAATAATATGCATAGTATATGGAATTATCCTTTAAAAGGGGAACGAACAAGTATTGGACAAATGAAGCAGCTATTTAAGCTGTTCCAAGTGAGCCCTTATGTTTCAGGTTAAAACCTGACTACGTATAAAGTCTGCACATGAGAGGGGGAAACAGTTTCCTTCACATTCGCTTCCTTCCTCTGTAAAACAACTTTTGGCTCAAACATTCACATTTTGCCATTTGTCCAAGGAACTCACTGAACCAAACCAAAAGCTTCCTAGGTCCATGGCTGATCGCATCCTGGTAGGGAAGGCTCTTCCCAAGTGATCAAAAGTAGACATTCCTAGGGACTGCACTCTCAACAGCCGCTTTCTGGGGTTATGCATGCAGCACACCTGGAACCATGCCTTGCACCCCTTGTTTGAACATGTTCAAGAGAACAGTGCATATGTGGTCTTGTTATGACCCTTCTGGTATCCAAGGAGAGTTAAAAAGTACTGGCAGCAAATGAAACTCGGAGGAAGGTGGTCTTCGGCTGGCTGGCATTTGGTACCGTACATTTTTCCAAAACTTTGTTGATGCCCTTTGAGATTTCTCCGAAAGGCCTTCTTCCCACCTGAGCACTCCATGTTTTTGTTTAAGGTATTTTAATGATTCTGGCATGTTGTCATAGTCTTTTATTTTATCCAGCTCAATCAGTATCACTTTAACTCCATCCCGAATAAGAGCGCTGTACACCGCAATTTCATGCTCAGAGGTCAGTCTCTGCGTGCTGAAGCAGGATGAATCCGGTACCAAGACGATGATCACTCTTCTGCATTGCTTCAGAGTTTCGTCAGCAACACTGACCACCGCTGCATGTAAAGGAAACATCAGTATAGGTTAACTAAGGAATCATATGTACAACTAAATTTCTTTATAAATTAAACATTAAGACCGTTTAGTTTTCATGAAGAAACATCTAATTCAGGAAAAGACATCTGAAGGCAGCCCTGTTTAGGGAAGCTTTTAATGTCTGACGGACTACTGTATTTTAATATTTTGTTGGAAGCCACCCAGAGTGGCTGGGGAAACCCAGCCAGATGGGTGGGGTATAAATAATTTTATTATTATTATTATTATTATTATTATTATTATTATTATTATTATTATACCATCTCGGGTTACAGACGCTTCATGTTACAGAAGCTGCCAACCCACAAATACTACCTCGGGTTAAGAACTTTGCCTCAGGGTGAGAACAGAAATCATGTGGCGGCAGCGGGAGGCCCCATCAGCTAAAGTGGTACCTCAGGTTAAGAACAGTTTCAGGTTAAGAACGGACCTCCAGAATGAATTAAGTTCTTAACCTGAGGTAAGGTAAAGGTAAAGGGACCCCGGGCCATTAGGTCCAGTCGTGGCCGACTCTGGGGTTGCAGCGCTCATCTCGCTTTATTGGCCGAGTGAGCTGGCAAACAGCTTCCGGATCATGTGGCCAACATGACTAAGCCGCTTCTGGCAAACCAGAGCAGCACACAGAAACACTGTTTACCTTCCCACTGAAGCGGTACCTATTTATCTACTTGTACTTTGAAGTGCTTTCGAACTGCTAGGTTGGCAGGAGCAGGGACCGAGCAACGGGAGCTCACCCCATTGCAGGGATTCGAACAGCCGACCTTCTGATCGGCAAGTCCTAGGCTCTGTGGTTTAACCCACAGCGCCACCTGCGTTCCTAACCCGAGGTAAAGGTAAAGGTAAAGGTACCCCTGCCCATACGGGCCAGTCTTGACAGACTCTGGGGTTGTGCGCCCATCTCACTCAAGAGGCCGGGGGCCAGCGCTGTCCAGAGACACTTCCGGGTCACGTGGCCAGCGTGACATCGCTGCTCTGGCGAGCCAGAGCCGCACATGGAAACGCTGTTTACCTTCCCGCTAGTAAGCGGTCCCTATTTATCTACTTGCACCTGGGGGTGCTTTCGAACTGCTAGGTTGGCAGGCGCTGGGACCGAGCAACGGGAGCGCACCCCGCTGCGGGGATTCGAACCGCCGACCTTTCGATCAGCAAGCCCTAGGCGCTGAGGCTTTTACCCACAGCGCCACCCGCGTCCCTTTAACCCGAGGTACCACTGTATTATTATAGCAGTCAATTATGCAAACCGAACCTTAGTCCTCATTTTCTTTGTCCCTGATCCTTATGGCAGGTAGAACAGGCAGTATTGACAATTCTTACCTGACAGGTAACCCTCAGAAGAAGCTATGTATTTCCCACTCAGACTGACACAGGAGAGGGAAAGCAGAAGAAGAAATGATGTATGAAATGCATGGGTAAGAAAATAACCAGATGGTGTTACAAGCAGAGTGGACAACATTGTTGAAGGTTAAGACAAAGTGGTATTCAGGCAGGGGAATTCCACAGCCGAGAGGTCAGGGACAGAACCCTTTTTTTTTTAAGTGAAGACAAAAGGGAGTCCTCAAGGCAGTACATGAAAGTGTCTGTCCAAAGGTAGAGGTCAGGGAGACACAAGAGAAGGCAGAGGGATTATCACTGAAATATCAAAGAAGCGAGATGAAATGTCAAGAAAAAGGAAGAAAGTGGGTCAAGGAAACAATTATTGAGAAGGGATTGGGGTGGGCATTATGATGATCTAGAACCACAAATGTGGAGGAAAACCACATACACATTTAAATCAACACATGAAACTGTTGTATACAGAGTCAAGCTGTTAGTCCAATTAGCTCAGTCTTGTCTATGCAGGCAGCAGCTCTCCAGGGTTTCAGCAATCTTAGCCTACATGGAACTGCCAAAGATGCAAACTGGGACCTTCTGCATGCAAAGTATGGGCTCTAACCCACACATGGTTGAGCATTGCACCCCCAGCTTTTAAAATGAAGTAAATAAAGTAGCATGCGATGGGAGTGGTCTCCCATCCAGGCACTGACCAGAACCAAGCCTCCTTAGCTTCAGCAAGGTGGCTGAATAATGTATGCCCTCAGACCTTGCTTCAGGACCATAGCTTGTACGTATCTGATCTTTTTAAATCGAGATCGCCAAGGACCTTCTGCAAGCAGCTGAGATACAATCATAATTTCAAGTAGTTTACCACGGAGTTTGTCTCCGAACAATGCTCTGTCAAACGTAAACACATTTCTTTAATATACATACCTTGCCCTGGCAGATCGTCCCTTCCACATATAAAGAGCTTATAGCCGCATTGCTTTTCTAAGACTTCAGGCAATGCTTTCAGGACAAAGATATCAGATGAATATGCACAGTTCGCTGAATTTTTGGGATACAACACATACGCATCGTAGAGCTTCCCGTCTGAAACTAGAGAAAGGAAAATGTAGTTTAAAAACATTGTGCTTTCTATGTTTTCCTAAAGGAATCAATATCTCATTCTTTCCTGTTGCTGGAGACTTAGTGTGTGAACCACCACTATGTGTTTGACTATATCAAATAAATCAATAAATAAATAGATACATACATTTATTAGTTGTACCCTGCCCATTGGACTGAGTTGGCCCAGCTACTCTGGGTGGCTTCCAACAAGACTGAGAAATTTTCACATATCTTTTTTTATACCATTGGCTGTTAAAAGGACCAAGAGACAAATAATACCAATGAAATCAAAATTACTCAGTATCCCAAAAGATTTAAGATCAAAGGTCCAGAGTCAGGGTACTTAAAAAAGAAGAAGAAGAAGTATCTGCTTCTTATTAAACATATGCATGGTCTTCTAGATGTTGCTGAACAGTAAGTATAGCAAATGGTCAGTCACGGGAGCTGCATTCCAACAAGGTCTGGATGACCACAGCTGTATGATAAGGGTCGCTATGCTATCACGGCCTCTCAGCTGAAACTAGGCAAAGCATTCCAATCCCTCCTTTTTATAAAAAGCATAGACAGAAATGGCGAGTGAAACATAATCCCTCATGGAAGCCTGTAAGCACTGATTCCTTGTTACAGTGGTACCTTGGTTCTCAAACGCCATGGTATTCAAAAAACTTGGAAACCAAACACTGCAAACCTGGAGGTAAGTGTTCCAGTTTGTGAACTATTTTCAGAAGCCAAACGTGCTCCATTTTGAGTGTTACGCTTCCAATTTGAGTGCCACACTTCCATTTTGAGTGTAACAATGAACTCTGTCTGTTTTTGCTATTTATTTTGCATTTTTATTTTTTGCGGCTTTTTTGTTTTGTTTTTGTGAATGTGTGGAACCCAGTTCAGTTACTGATTTATTGATTGACTGTGTGACTGCAGTACGTTTATTGCTTTCATTTTATGGATCAATGGTCACAATAGATAGTAAAATTCATGTTAAATTGCTGTTTTAGGGGTTTTTTTTTAAAGTCTGGAACGAATTAATTCATTTGGCATTACTTTTTATGGGAAAGCACGCCTTGGTTTTGGAACACTTTGGTTTTGGAATGGGCTTCCAGAACAGATTAAGTTTGAGAACCAAAGTACACTGTACAGTGGTACCTCGGGCTAAGAACTTAATTCGTTCTGGAGGTCCATTCTTAACCTGAAACTGTTCTCAACCTGAGGTACCACTTTAGCTAATGGGGCCTCCTGCCGCCGCCACGCAATTTCTGTTCTCATCCTGAAGCAAAGTTCTTAACCTGAGGTACTATTTCTGGGTTAGCGGAGTCTGTAACCTGAAGCGTCTGTAACCCGAGGTACCACTGTACAACAAAATTTTTTAATGATGGGGAGGAGAAACCCTTTTATTTCTCATTCACCACTAGATGGCATCAAGCTATTGAAAATACAGCAGCAAACTTACCTCCCTTACCCAGAAGAACCTGGCAGGACTCCCGATACCAAAGCACAATGTCAACTTTGAAAAACTTGTAGATGAGCAGAGCTGCCAGTATAACAAGGAGCGGGGAAACAAGACCTCCAATCAAATAACCCTGAAAGTTCCGAGCTGTATTGGCAAAGGTAAAACAAGAAGTTTAAAAAAAGCGAGGCAAATAAACAATGGTGCACAGTGTCATGGTGACAGATTGCATAAGAAGTTTGTGCCCACATAAGAAGAGGACTCTGGATCAGGCCAATGGCCCACCCAGTCCAGCATCCTGTTCTCACAGTGGCCAACCAGATGCCGGTGGGAAAACTTGCAAGCAGGAGTCAAGCCCAAGAGCACTCTCCCCTTCTGTGTTTGCAGCAGCTGGTATTCAGAAGCTCTGTTGACTCCAACTGCAAAGGCAAAGAATGGCAATCATGGCTAGTAACCCCTGATGGTCCTCTTCTCCATGAATTTGTCTAATCCTCCTTTTAAGCCATCCTGCTTGGTGGTCATCACTGCCTCCTGTAGAAGCAGGTTCCATAGTTTAGGTAAAGGTAAAGTCGTGGCCGACTCTGGGGTTGCGGCGCTCATCTCGCTTTACTGGCCAAGGGAGCCGGCGTACAGCTTCCGGGTCATGTGGCCAGCATGACTAAGCCGCTTCTGGTGAACTAGAGCAGCGCACGGAAACGCCGTTTACCTTCCCGCCAGAGTGGTACCTATTTATCTACTTCACTGGCGTGCTTTCGAACTGCTAGGTTGGCAGGAGCAGGGACCAAGCAACGGGAGCTCACCCCGTCGCGGGGATTCGAACCGCCAACCTTCCGACCGGCAAGCCCAAGACTCAGTGGTTTAACCCACAGTGCCACCTGTGTCCCTTAGTTTAACTATGTGTGAATAGTTGTCTTTTCTCTGTCTTGAATCTTCTAATGTTCAGCTTCATTGGATGTCTCCAGCCTCTAGCCTTATGAGAAAACGTATTCAATTTCTCCACATAATTTTCACCTAATCTTAAAAGTCCCAGCTGCTGCAATGTTCTATCATAGGGGAATTGCTCCACCCCCTCGATCATTTTCCTTGTCCTTTTCTGAACTTTTTCCAACTCTACAATATCAATTTTGAGGTGAGGAGACCAGAACTGTAACAGTGGCGTGCGGTCAGTGGACTAGGGGGACAAGGCTAGTCCCCGAAATGTTCCTGGTAAATTAAGAGTAAAGGTAAAGGGACCCCTGACCATTTGGTCCAGTCGTGACCGACTCTGGGGTTGTGGCGCTCATCTCGCTTTATTGGCCGAGGGGGCCGCCGTGCAGCTTCCGGGTCATGTGGCCAGCATGACTGAGCCACTTCTGGCAAACCAGAGCAGCACACGGAAACACCATTTACCTTCCCGCCAGAGTGGTACCTATTTATCTACTTGCACTTTGACGTGCTTTTGAACTGCTAGGTGGGCAGGAGCAGGGACCGAGCAACCGGAGCTCACCCCGTCGCGGGGATTCAAACTGCCGACCTTCTGATCGACAAGTCCTAGGCTCTGTGGTTTAACCTACAGCGCCACCCGCATCCCTAAATTAGAGTATTAAAGTATTAAAGCGTGGCGCCTCCTTCCCAAAGCCCTGGAAGTTTGTGCCCAGCTTCGAGGGGTTGGCATGATAATCCCACAGGGTCCAGGAGCCTTCCAGCCAACTTCCCAAAGCCCACCCGGCTGCTTTCAGCATTTGACTTCCACCACCCCGGAAAAATTCCTGTGGACACCCATGACTACAATTGTTTCCCGTAATATCGCCTGCCCAAATAGAAGCATTTCTTTAAAAAAATTCTAAAACAAATGTTATCAAGCGTGTTTCTGATGCCTGCTTTGTCCCTTCACTTGTTGCACTAGCTGTGTGTACAACAGAAAACCACACAACATGAGGCTGCATGATACCATCTTATACATAAAAAACTTACCTGGAGGTTTTAGCATGATGTATACAACTCTTGGAGCAGTTCTAATAGACCATACAGTGCAGAAGTATTTTTGGTAGTGTTTAGGTTTCACTACAGAAATATTAAACTTTTCTCTCACTAGCTGAAGTTCTCCATTAGGTGACTTATCCCTGGTGGTGTAAAAAAAGCAGAAAAAAATAAGAAACATGAAAGTTTAACAGGGCTGATTTGTATGATGTTGTGTCGCACTTTTCTTGAACAAAGCTACAAGGATTAAAGATAGAGAAACTGTGCTTAAATGCTGAGGGGAATTATTAAATTTCCTGGTTTCAGCAAAAAGCCACGTTTCTTCAGTTTCACTATGAATCATACCAGTATCCAAATTACACAGAAGACGGCCTTCTTAGTGACTGCTCCCAGACTTTGCAACTCCCTCCCTAGAGACATTAGACTGGTTCCCTTCTTGTTATCCTTCTGCCATCAGGTGACTACTTCCTTGTTCCAACAAGGGAATTGGGAATTGACTGCTTTTAATGAAAGAGCTGTGGTGCCATGCTGTTTTTTTATTGTAATTAGCTGTTTGATTTTAATAGAATATATATTCTAACAATGCTTAATTGTTTTTAATGGTTGTTTTTTTAAAATATGTTTTTAGCTGTTCTTATTTTTACCTGTATGCCACCTGTATTTCCCTCTCAGGGGAAAACAGGCAGAGTATAAATAAAAGTATAATAATAATTATAAAATTAATCCTTGATAATTGGTCGGGCGACACTGTCCACAACATTTGGAAAGCACCATATTAGATATCATGCCGCCTTACAATGATTTCAATGTCTAGTCCCATCAAGTAACCCCCAACTTGTCCTAATTCCAAAGACCAAAGGAAATTGAGTTAGTATTTACAGAGACCGTGTGAGTGTTGCTTTTAAATCCCGAGTAGAGTTATCCTCAAGGTTCCAGGATACATATGGTTCATCCCAAATACCCGACGAGGCATTACAGGTCACAGCAATACTGGACCCTAAAAACATGAAAGAATAATTGCAAATAACAGAAACTGTTAGGATGTAGTTTAGGACCATGAAAAAATAGTTTCATATTAAGTGCAGTAGTTGCTTACCAAGTTCTACTTCAACTGAATTATTGTTTGGATAAATGATGTCCAGCGGTATTCTCTTCGGAGGCGCTAACAATGGAAAGAAGTGTTAACAGAAACAACAAATCATCGTTGCACAATCTATTACACGTTGCTCTGCTGGAAGTTCCTGATATTATTTTCTTGTTACTGCGGACTGTCGTCCATTAGCAACCATTTATTTCACTACTCATTGGAAAAAGCCGCTTCATGGTGCATATCCAGATACAAGTAAAACATTTATTGGCAGCCTAGAAACAAAGATTTATACCTAGTGGTTGAACCAACAGATGGCAGCTTGCACAACCAATCTTCCCCTTCACCTCCTGAAAAGCCTTCCCAGACAACCCTCTGAAGAGGATTTTTCAAGGAACTGCATGGGGTGGGAGACTGATTGGTGCAAGCTGTCTTCACTTGTGCAATTGTTGGCTACAATCCAAAATATTTGTATCTTGACCGGACATTACATGCAAGTACATCACAAATGCTATTAATGCTATTAATCAGACTATGAACAAAATCAGACTATCTTGATGCAAACGTTCTGCACATTTATGTCACAATACTTTTTGTTAAGATTCAAGACTCCTCTCTAGAAAAGATGGACTTTTGAAACCTAACATAGATACGCTTAACTGAACATTAACTCCAAAAGCGGCCAGAGTCAAATACCACTTTAAGTGTTCAACAGATCCAGAAGCAGCATGGGAGTAAAAGGACAAAAGAATACAAAAACAAAAATATGATCTTGCCCAGTGCTGTTCTGGAACAAATCACGTTTGTTTTAACAATGCATTCATGATGCATTTGTGGTATTATTAGATAACCTACATTCTGTAGCTTACCAATAGTATTTTCAGGAAAACTCGGAGATGTGGCAGACCTAACCAATAAAGTATCAAGAAGCAAATATATATATTAACTTCTTTATACACAGGGCAGCTGGCAAAAAGGAATAGTTTTCTTATTTGCTGATATGTGGACTTGTACAATGGCAGCTAGCTCCCATTGGGACTGGTGGAGCAGAAGGGACGAAGGCCAACAGTAGGTAAAACCACAAGCCAATGACAGGCAATGCCAACAAATTCTGTTTGTCCCCATTTTCCCCTGCTAAGAAATGTCAACCCTGAGATTAAGGAGGAGGAAGCAGAGGATGTGGTCTGGATGCAAGGAAGAAGGAAGGCAGGTGGTCTTAAGGGAATGAAGCCTGAATTAGTGGGACAGTGTCCCATTTGCTCTAATGGACCAGCCGCAACTGAACTGGTAGGAGTGGGGAGGGAAAGTCTAGCCAGAGCAGGCTGGGAAGTGGTCTTTCCCTGCTTCCCTTACACAAACTTACCAAAAAGAGTTAGACTAATGGCACGAGATACATTCAATTGTCTTCCCAGATAGGTGTATGTCAGCTGGCATATATACACTCCTTTGTCTTTCTCCGTTGCATTTTTAATTGCAAGGAAATCCTCAAAATGGCTAAATCTTCCATCTTCAGATAATCCAGGAGTGCATGCCTGAAATATAAAAAGAGGCAAGAAAAATATTATTAAAAGCTGAAGGCAACAAACTTAGTTCATTTACAGAACCCAAACACAGACTGGCACAATAAAAAGCAGAGAAATGTAATCCACAGAATGTAGACTCACAAAGCTAAGGACAACTGTTGGGAGGGAACGGAGAGTTGCAAATAAGGATTTATCTCCACGCACAAAAGGTAGTATTAGCAAGGTATTATTATCATTCATGCCTGCTTCTTGGGAGAAAAGCAATGACAAACCTAGACAGCATCTTAAAAAACAGAGACATCACCTTGCCGACAAAGGTCCGTATAGTTAAAGCTATGGTTTTCCCAGTAGTGATGTATGGAAGTGAGAGCTGGACCATAAAGAAGGCTGATCGCTGAAGAATTGATGCTTTTGAATTATGGTGCTGGAGGAGACTCTTGAGAGTCCCATGGATTTCAAGAAGATCAAACCTCTCCATTCTTAAGGAAATCAGCCCTGAGTGCTCACTGGAAGGACAGATCATGAAACTGAGGCTCCAATACTTTGGCCACCTCATGAGAAGAGAAGACTCCCTGGAAAAGACCCTGATGTTGGGAAAGACTGAGGGGTACAAGGAGAAAGGGACGACAGAGGACCAGATCGTTGGACAGTGTTCTCGAAGCTACAAACATGAGTCTGAACAAACTGTGGGAGGCAGTGGAAGACAGGAGTGCCTGGCATGCTCTGGTCCATGGGGTCACGAAGAGTCGGACACACTAAACGACTAAACAACAACAACATTATCATTCATGGGGTGGGGGAGATTGGTTCAGAACCTTCCCAGGCTTCAGGTACCTAGTGGTTCAAATAACCAGAAACCTCAACAAACTATACCTCCACAATTACAAGTCCCTGTGGTGACAAATCAACAGAGACTTGAGGAAATGGAACAACACCAATTTCACCCTCTCAGACAAAATAGAGAAAAAACTGCACTCATTTTCTCACACAAAAAGCCAAGAATAAGCCCCAAATACCTGTACCTCCCCTCCTCCGAAGGAGGATGGGGAATCCCCAACATAGAATTATATTACATCACCAACCAAGTACACCACATAATCCTGTACAGTGGTACCTCGCAAGACGAAATTAATTCGTTCTGCGAGTTTTTTCGTCTTGCGAATTTTTCGTCTTGCGAAGCACGGATTCCCTGGGTATTAACGGTTTTAAGAAAAAGGAAACAAACTCGCAAGACGTTTTCATCTTGCGAAGCAAGCCCATAGGGAAATTCGTCTTGCGAAGCAACTCAAAAAACGAAAAACTCTTTCGTCTTGTGAGTTTTTCGTCTTACGAGGCATTCGTCTTGCGAGGTACCACTGTATATTCAAGAAGACGAGACGAAACAATGGGCCCACTTGGGAGAGAGACCATCGAAATCATCCCCACAGCAACATACCCATTTCTCCAAAACAAACTAAAGAAAATCCCCACAACACTGAACAGGTTCCCACAGTCCATGTTTAAAGCATAGAAGGGGAAAGTATGATCTTCGCAGGCAGCTGGATCGAGGCAGGTCGGGGCTGCTGATTCTTCTAGACCTGTCAGCACCCTTCGACATGGTCGATCACAAACTCCTGGACCACCGCCTTGCCGAATTGGGGATCCAGGGCACAGTCCTTCAATGGCTGCGCTCGTTTCTCTCTGGTCGGGGACAGAGGGCGGCACTTGGGGGGGAATTGTCATCGCGCCACTCCTTGGTGTGTTGAGTGCTTCGGGGTGCGATACTCTCCCCAATGCTTTTTAACATCTTTATGCGCCCCCTCGCCCAGCTTGTCTGGAGTTTTGGGCTGGGTTGCCATCAGTATGCCGATGACACCCAACTCTATCTGTTGATGGATGGCCATCCTGACTTGGCCCCAGACACACTGATCAGATGTCTGGAAGCTGTGGCTGGATGGTTACGTGGGAGCCGGTTGAAGTTAAATCCTTCGAAGACAGAGGTCCTCTGGCTGGGACGGGTCGATATGGGATTGAGGGGGCAACTCCCATCTCTTGCGGGGGTGCAGTTAGTGCCAGGACCGTCCGTTAAGAGATTGGGTGTAATCTTCGATACCTCCCTCTCTATGGAGGCGCAGATTACAGCTATAACAAAGGCGGCATTTTTTCATCTCCACCAAGCTAAGCAGTTGGCTCCTTATCTCTCTCGCCCTGACCTAGCCACTGTGATCCATGCGACGGTCACCTCCAGACTGGATTATTGTAACTCGCTCTACGTGGGGCTGCCCTTGAGACTGACCCAGAAACTCCAGCGGGTGCAGAATGCTGCGGCGAGACTCCTTATGGGGTCTTCGCTGCGAGATCACATTCATCCGGTACTATACCAGCTGCACTGGCTCCCGGTGGAGTACAGGATCAAGTTTAAGGTGCTGGTTTTAACCTTTAAAGCCCTATACGGCCTAGGACCCTCGTACCTACAGGACCCCCTCTCCTGGTATGTCCCACAGAGGAACTTACGGTCTGCAAATAAAAACATCCTGAAGGTCCCAGGCCACAGAGAGGTTAGGCTGGCCTCAACTAGAGCCAGGGCTTTCTCGGCTGCGGCTCCAATCTGGTGGAACGCTCTGTCACAAGAGACTAAGGCCCTGCGGGACCTGACATCTTTCCGCAGGGCCTGCAAGACAGAGCTGTTCCACCAGGCCTTTGGTCAGGGCGCAGCCTGACTCTCTCCTCTGGCAATCTGCATAGAATTTTGCTTAACGGTTGCCATCAATTTGATTTAAATTAATTTTTATAATGAAATGTTTTTAGAATGTTGGATTATTTGATTGTTGTTAGCCGCCCTAAGCCCGGCTTCGGCTGGGGAGAGCGGGATATAAATAAAATTTATTATTAATTATTATTATTATTATTATTATTATTATTATTATTATTATGTAGGCAAATTATCCCCATTCCCACTAACCCCCCTGACCTATCGCCAACTATTCCAACATGCAGCACAAAACCCCCAGATAAAAACCTGGCAAGCCATATGCCTACACTGTCTAAAAGACTTCTACAAAAATGGCAAACCCATACCAACACAATAAATACAAGAGAAACTAGGGGACACCCAAATACCTTGGCTAACACATCATCAACTACATGCCTTCTTAAACAATCCAGCAGTAAAATCAGCAGCCACAAGGCCCTTGACCTCCTTCGAAAAGCTTCTGACAGCAGAGGGACACGGTAAAGGGATGGTATCCACAATATACAAAATACTGCTCCAAAATCCCACAAACCCCCTTGACACAATCAAAGAACAATGGGAGCAGGACATAGGCTCTGAAATTAACTCCATGTTAATGGAGAAATGTTAAAAGAAATAACATTATTTCTTTTTTTACAGCACAAATGGCTAGTGAAAAATGTTGACGTGTAGATGTTGACTATCTTTATCTTTTTCACTGCTGTCTTCTTTTAATCTCTTTTACTATTAAAACCATTTAAAATAATTAAAATCACTGTTAACTGTTTTAATGGATCATTTTAGTATTTCTTGTGAACCACTTAGATGTTTTCATAATTTTTTTATTTTAAAAAAAAGGTGGGAACAAACTATTCTTAGCATCTGATACTTAAAAGATTTCAAAAAAGTTTGTTCTCAAGTGTGTATGCACTGGATTACAGTTATCTCTCTCACACACAGTTTCTTAAGATGTCAGGAGGGTGGACATCCTTCCTTCCTTTTAGAGTAAAAATTGGAACAATTTACGTGTTCCCAGCTGCATCTTCTTAGCAGTTACTTTTGCTTGTCTTAGCATAGTTTGCTTTGTTCATATATTTCTATTCATGTATGAGATGCTCCATGTATTTTTGTTCATATTTTAAAACTACTTGGGGGGGGGGAATAGGCGTCTTACTAGCCAAAAGCCACATGTACCATATTTTGAAGTTTGTATCAGAAAACAGTATGAATTGCAAATCCAGCAACAACCATGCCATCTCTCACCAGCAGAGGGAGAGAAGGGAAGCAGGACTATCCCACTGGCCCTACTGAGACATCAGCAATGCTTGGCTCATCTTTTCCTTAAACGAGGAACCTTTGGCCCTCCAGATGTTGTTACTCTACAAACTCACATCAACCCCAGCAAACATAAG
This sequence comes from Podarcis raffonei, assembly GCF_027172205.1. Taxonomy (NCBI): domain Eukaryota; kingdom Metazoa; phylum Chordata; class Lepidosauria; order Squamata; family Lacertidae; genus Podarcis; species Podarcis raffonei. Next base: position 76,827,680 of record NC_070605.1, on the reverse strand, counting down.
CAATAGCCAGGGGTGATGGGAGCAGCAATTCACCAACACCTAAGGGGTCAAAGCTTCCCCAACCCCTGCCTTAAACTATTCCTATTTCAGCTGGTTGTTGTTGGAACTTGATGACCTATATCTAGTGCTTTAGTTTGCTGCCTTCCTCCTCCTAGTTTTTGTGCTGTGTCTTTTAAATTGTAATGTTTCATGCAAGACCCACAGAAGGTTCTCCACAACCAAATATGGCCCACCACCTGAATGTGGTTCCCCACCTCTGATTTAGGAAAAAAAGATACCGCCAATAAGATAAAACATTCAAAAGGCTGTTATCACACAGAAAGACACCAACCTTGGACCACTGAAGTGGAGTCCTTTCACTTTCAAAATTCTGGAGGTCGGGACACTTTAGCTTTCCAGTATTATGCAAATGTATTCTTTGTGGATAAACGTAATTTCTATTAAAGCATAAACCATCATCGTTCTTGAAAACACGGAGCTCCTTCCTATCTCTTGTTGAATTTCTGTTATGAAAAAAAGGGATATCAGTACATCTATTAATTATTAAGAGATACCCACAGGATACTGGCATTATATTAGCATTTAATGATTAGAAAAACATCATGAGAATAACCAGATCTGGGTGCACTTTTTAGAATAGTAAGATGTGGAATTGGATCACAATTCAGCAGACAAGAACCAACTCAAAATAATAATACTCTAGAAGTGTCTGGCTGTTTATTGTTAGTTTGTTGTTCCAGGAAGTAGAAGAAGAAAATAAATGAAGGACAGAATATAAAAATGTGTAAGGGATGGCTTAAGAGGCAACATTGTGGCCAGGAGGTTTGGTTTCATGGTGTTCATAAAATGCCAGAATTAGCTGGAATAACATGATGTAACAGTTCTAAAAAAATTACTGGGGGAAAACAAAAATGATCCTTTTGTTTATATTGGATTGTAGCCAGTGCTGCCATTTCACATGCGCTACAGACCTCCACTTGTGCAACAGAGCTTCCCGTTGTGGACCCTGTGGGGCAGAATTTGGGGTGCACAGAAAGAAGTCGCCCCACTGTGCACCACTTACAGAGATACTTACTTTTGCATCTTGCTCTTTTTTCCAAGAATTGTATTTTATAGCCTGAAAACTATAGGTTGTTAGGTTATTAGGCTGAGGTCATGTTCAGATGGCCAACTTCACAAATCATGGCTGAAGCCACATACAAACATGATGGCTGCCTGCTAATCCCTTCTCCCATCCCTCTGCATCATGCATCTTTCTGCATGGCCTGCAAGATGGAGCTGTTCTGCCAGGCCTTTGATTGGGGTTCAGTCTGATTCTTTTCTTTTTGTATAAGAACAAGCATTAAAGAGGCCTCCTAGCCCGCTCACAGGTCCTTTATAAGACCAGTAGTAACAGTTGGCCCTGGAGAATATTAACCACTCTTAATTTTACCCATGGACTCCCATCTGTCCAGATTTAATTTCCTTTGAACTAATTTTACGATGTATTTTAATTAATTGATTGCCTGTTTTTATGTTCTTAGTTTTATGATGGTAGCTGCCCTGAGCCCAACTCCAGCCAGGGCGGGCGGGGTACAAAGAAAATTTTATTATTATTATTATTACCTTCTGAGCAAAGAGCATGGATTGCATTCAGCAACAGTTCCCTGTTATCTCCAAACGGTGTGCATCAAGCTTTAAAGAAATTACAGTGACTGGAGAGAAATAAAACTTACCTCCTGTATCAATTTTACTAAACACATAGGGGAAAAAATGTAGTTGACTCCAATGCATGTTTTATTTCAAAGAAGTCTCAGCAGGGTTTATACACAGCCTGCAGATTGCTTCTCACTTCAACATTACACAACTGAAGCCCCCCAAAAATTGTTAAGACAAAATGGGCAAAATTCTAAATTTATGTTTCCCTATCGTTGCTGAACTCACTCAAGTCAGAACTATAGAACCTAACAGCTACTTTCAATTGAGGGGAAAAAACATGAACTTTGCAGAAACTTACTGAATGCGACACTCATAAAATCCGGAGTCTTCTATCATTGCAGGGCTAAACCAAAGCCTGTCTCCTCGTTGATGGATCCTGGAGTAGTTATCCGTAGTTATGGGTATATCACTACCGTTTATGTGCCAAGTCACAGAGTAATTGGATTGTTTGGAAGACAGCAGCGGACAGCAGATGACCCCAGGCTCCCCCGCACGCACATTGGTCGCTAAGCGTACACCTAATGAGTAAATTGCATATAATGTGTGACAAATGATGTACTTTGCTAGTGCAAACAGACACACCTGCAGTAAGCCTGAAAATTCACAACACAGCTCCCCATCATTCCACTGTGTGCCAACTCATTTGTGCCAACTTTGTCTTTCTTCCTTGCACCTTGCAATTAGCAACGCTGCCCAAACTTACTATCTAGCTAGCACAAACTCGTCCAACTAGTAGTATGAACTTGTCCCATGAATGCTCAGATGCATTATGAAACTAACAGCACTTGCACGTCCCAAATCATTCTCCGGCTCCAATTGAATCTGAGGTGCTGCATTGTCAGGTTAACTGCATCTTCCCCTGTATTCCCCACCCCAAACCCAGGGTGGAAAACTGTCTCCTTCTATTTATCTGGCAACTGCTGCGGCTGGAAAATCTGACTGGAGGCTTTTGAGAAAGGCTCCCTTCCTCTAGCCTGGAACGTGGGAAGACTGCAAGCAACAGATAAGGCAGCCTTGCAAGGGCAGGATTGTTATTTGACCCTGTTTCATTCCCAAACAGCCAAATCCTAATCACGTCAACTCAGGAGCAAGGTTTACTCCAACGTAGGTAGGGTTAGGATTGCAGGCACAGAGAATGCCACAGGGCCCTAATGTGGAATTGGGAGGGGGGCGTGTGGAGAAGTCAAGTTTACTGAACCAAGAGAGGGGGCGCATATATGAGTATCTGCAAATCACAGCTTGTGCGACACAGCTCTCAGAATTTTAGAAATGCAAGCATAACACCATGCAATACACGTCTGATACATTCTTAATGCAAAACTGGCAAGATTTAATTGAGAATGCAATTCAGCTTCTTAACAGAAACACAAAGAAGAGCCCAGGAAGCCAATTCCGCAACCATTCGTTATCAAACAAAATATAATCGCTGGTGATGTAAAATACTGCAATTTAATGTAATCTTGAGTGTTGGCGCATCTGCTGCTTCTTTAAGAGTTTTGAGATGAGAGGAATTTTGCTTGAGATTTTCTAGAAGGGTTCATGAGAAGTTCACCTCTGAATATTGCATTCATTGAGCAAAGTATGAGGCACTACAGTATCAGAGTATATACAGGCAACAACCAGTATGACGGTATATATAAAACATAAAATTAAAATGTTTTTTGAAGAATAAATGGGTTAAGAACAGCTCTTCCCATTTTTGTTGGGAAAAGTGCTGCATTTTGAGAAACTGCAACCCCAGTTGACTCATGGCGGGCGGAGGGAGAGAGAGAAAACTGTGATGGATGTTCATCACTTGACTATAGGTTAACTAGTGATGAATATACACACAAGTGAAGCACTACAGACCACAGACACAGCCTTCATATTCCCTCATATGCACTGGTTTTCACCTGCGCTTTTCAAGTTTGTGCATTCTCAGAGTAATTAAGCAAGCAGGCAGAAATAAAGTAAGAGCTATGCACCTGCAAAATAACGAAAACAAACCAGCCCCTCATGGAAGCGGCACTTATATTTGTGTAACTTTGTGGAGAAACTAGATGGGAGTATGATTACATCCACCATGGTGTAGGTAGCTAAAGCAAGCAAGCAAACAAACAAATAAGAAACATAAATTTGACTTACAAATACTGGACGAAGAATAAGCCAGACAGATCCAGCATAAGAGCTGCAACGCAGATACCATCTTCTGCTGACAAAGGAAAGGGAAGATATTCAGGGCTGCAGTAGCTTTCTAAAATTCTGTGCTACAGTCAAAATGTTCACAATATGTATAAAGGGGAAGGATGACATAGCCGATGCTAAGGACTATTGCATTTAGAAGAAAGTCAAATAAACCTGAAGTTCACAAAAATAACTAGCAGAGCCACACTTACCTACCAGCCATCAGTGGTGTAAAAAAAAACACATTTCGTAAAGAGCCCTGTTTGATCACCTGGTTAATGAAATGAATTTGGTTTCATATCCTGGACCCTTTGTGTGTCCTTAGGCCAGTTACCATCTCTCAGTCTAATTTACATCAGAGGCTTGAAAGGATTTTTAAAAAGTGATACTCCCCACCATGCAAACGGCTATTTGAAAGTTCATGTCAAGCTTGGTGTCAGGGAACTGCCATCGGAGGAGCAGGAGGTGAAAGGGCTCACAGAGGGTGAGAGAGACCATTCAGCTGAGGAGGGAACCAGCAGGGGGAGAAGTGGAGTTCCAAGGGAAAGTGAGTCGGAGGGAGGGCTCAGAGACACTTCCAGCGAAAATAGTGGGGAGGTTTCAGGACCTCCCATAGGGACACCTACTCCTCGCCGGAAACTGTCACGCCGAGAGTCCAGAAGACGCGTTTCCGTTAAGGAGCTTTTATGCTGGAAGAAGTTCCGTAAACGCCCACTGTCCGATTCTACGAGCGACTGATGGAGCCATGCTTAAGGAGCTCCGTCACAGACAGAGGTTTGTGGACTTAGCCAAACTCTGAGGGACTAGGATTTTACGCACAAGCAGCTCACCATCCCATCACAGCAATCGGACAGTCCCTGAAAGCAGCTTGTGCAGAGAGGCATCATGAGCAACCCAGCCGGAGCCGGGGAGCAGGAGGAGCTGGAGAGGGTCCAAGCCTGGAAGAAAGGTACAGGGTGTTGGAAGTCCAGCTAGCGCTGCAAACGGCGAGGCTAGAGGAAAGGAGGGCGCAGGATGCAGAAAAGGCAAAAGGCGCTACACTAGCAAGAAAGATGCCAGGATTGGTGCAGAAGTTTGGGGGGGACCCCAGGAACTATCAAGCCTTTAGGACAGAGATGCAGTATGCTCTCGAGCTGCAGTTTGACGACTTTCCCGACGAGGCATCGCGAGTGGCGTTTGTGATTGGCCATCTCGAAGGGGGGGCGAGAGACTGGGTTAGACCCCTGATGGCAGGGAATAGTGAAATGCTGAAGGACACGAGGAAGTTTTTTCGCGCCATGGATTTGATGTTTTCCAGCGAGATTGAACAGGGACTGGTGCGCAGACAATTGATGGCTTGTAAACAGGGTAGCCGATCGGTTCGTGAGTACTGGACTGAGTTTACAATGTTGATACATAAATTGGGGTGGGACCTATCGGCGGAACCCATTCAAATGCTTTTTGAAGAGGGGCTTTCTTCGGCGGTGAAAGACGAACTTTCCCGGGCGCCCAGGGCGGAGTCTATGGACCAGCTGACCAAATCAGCGCTGACCATTGGAGCGCGCCAGGAGGCAAGAGCCTTGGAGAAGCGGGAGGGGAAAGGAGAGCGTTGGAGGGATTTCCGCATTCCAGAGATTCCAGAGCCAAATTTCCCGCCAGGAGAGCCGATGGAAGTTGGAACAGCGCGCACGCAGTTTCAAATCCCAGTGAAGGGAGGAGGAAGGAGGGAAAGAGCACCAAGAAATGTTATCTCTGCCAGCAGCCAGGTCACTTTGCCAGAGTCTGCCCGCAAAGAAAGGAATGGCAAGGGATGGCGGGAGCTGTTGGGGGGAAGGAGGAGGGAGTCCAGGAGCCAGTAAAAGCCAACGCCTGGCTGCCACCGTCAGGGCACTGCAGCCAGGCCAAGGAGCAGTAAAAGTGCCCACTCCGGAACCTCCAAGACCAGCCCTGGTAATAGAGGTGTTGCTAGAGCTGGCAAACGGATACCCACAAAAGACAAAGGCGCTGTTGGACTCAGGCAGCTCCTGTAATTTTATGAGTAAGGAGTTTGCAGCTGAACACCAGATACAGATACTCCCTTTAAGCAACCCCCTGCAGGTGACCACGATCGATGGGAGGGAGCTGTTGGGAGGAGAAGTTAGCCTACAGACCGTCCCAATGGTTATGAGGGTGGCCAGGCACACCGAAAGGATAGCGTTCAATGTGGCCACCCTGGGAGGGGCTCCCGTTATTTTGGGAATGAGCTGGCTAGCGTTGCATGATCCGCTAGTGGGCTGGCATCAGAGAGTGGTTTCCTTTGGGTCAGCACATTGCCTGGAACACTGCAGAGAGGGAAAGGTGCCAGAAGGGGCAAAAGCCTTTCTAGCAGGGACGGAAGTGGCGGACAAAGGGAAGGTGCCCAAACAATACGCTGACCTGAGCAAGGTCTTCAGCGAAAGGGAAGCAGATAAACTACCACCGCATAGAGCCTTTGACTGCCAAATTAACCTGGTCCCTGGGGCCCAGCTCCCCGTGGGCAAGCTGTACGCCATGTCAGACAGGGAAATGCAGGAGTTAAGGGAGTTTATTGATAAAAACCTGAAGAGGGGCTTCATCAGAGAGTCCAGAGCGGTGGGGGGGAGCCCAGTGTTTTTTGAGGTCAAAAAAAAACACGGATAAACCCAGCCTTGTAGTGGACTTTAGAGCCTTAAATGCAGTGTCAGAACCAGTGGCTTTCCCCATGCCCAGAATTGATGACATTTTGACCAGGGTGAGGAAGGGAAAGATATTCACGAAACTGGACCTGAGAGGGGCATACAACCTGATACGAGTAAGGAAAGGGGATGAATGGAAAACCACCATGTTCACCCCTTTGGGGGCTTTTGAATATTTAGTTATGCCATTCGGATTACAATCAGGCTCCGCATGTTTTCAATCGTTCATGAACCATGTCCTGGGACCTCTGCTCTACAAGAATTGCGTGGCCTTCCTCGATGACGTGTTGATATATTCAGAGAATGAGGAGCAGCATGTAAAGGATGTCAGGGAAGTGCTGAGCCAACTGCAAGCAAACCAGCTGTGGGTGAAATTGGAGAAGTGTCAGTTTCACACCAAGGAGGTGGAATTCCTGGGGTACCGCTTATCAGACAAGGGATTAGCCATGGATCCAGGCAAGGTCCAGGCGGTGCTGGAATGGAAGACACCGAAAACGAAAAAGGATGTGCAAAGGTTCTTGGGGTTTGGGAACTTTTACCGTAAATTCATCAAGAACTTTGCCCACTTAACGGCTCCCATCACGGACTGTCTCAGCAGCAAGAAGAAATTCGTTTGGACAGCGGAGGCGGAGCAAGCATTTGAGGAATTGAAAAGGGCATTCGCTTCGGAAGAACAGCTCCTGCATGTGGATTTACAAAAACCCATGAGAGTGGAAACTGATGCCTCAGACCGGGCGGTGGGGGCGGTGCTGCTTCAGCCGGGGAGCAATAAGTCGGAATGGAGACCGTGTGCCTTCTTTTCGCGTAAGCTGAACAAATCCGAGAGGAACTACACCGTATATGACCGAGAACTACTCGCCATTCACAAAGCGTTCCGGAGATGGAGACATTTACTAATTGGCGCACAGCATAAGGTGCAAGTGTGTACGGACCACAAGAATTTGGAGTATTGGAGAACGGCACGAGTGCTCAACCAACGACAAGTGAGGTGGGCCCAGGAGTTCTCCAAATTCCATTTTGAAATTTGCTATGTGCCAGGTCCAGAAAACATCAGAGCGGACGCTCTCTCACGCAAACCTGAATATTTGGAGGGGGAGGGAGCACCTGAAGAGAGACATATTATCCCAGAGGACCGCTGGGTGTGTGGGGCGGCCTGGGTGGGGCAAAGGGAACTGGTAGAGGGAACGGTAAATGATGAATACGCCCAGAATAAGCTCAGAGGTTTAAGGAGAGAGGGAGAAGACCCCGGAGGTTTTGAAGAAAGAAACGGGGCATTGTATTACAAAGGGGCACTATATATACCCGAAGGGGAATTGAGGGGGAGAGTACTCAAACAGCTGCACGACAACCCCACAGCGGGGCATTTTGGGCAACACAAGACCATGTGGTTGGTGACCAGGGAGTTTTGGTGGCCCAAGGTGAGGGAGGATGTACGGGAGTATGTGAGAGGGTGTGACCAATGCCAGAGAGCCAAAGGAGAAAGGCGGGCGCCAGCGGGTTTATTAGAACCATTACCCACACCAGAACGACCGTGGGAGGCGGTATCGATAGATTTTATGACTGATCTGCCTAAATCCCAGGGGAAAACCGCCATACTAGTCGTAGTAGACCTGTTAACTAAGATGGGTCACTTTGTAGCTTGCTCACATGCAATCACGGCGGAAGAGACAGCGAAATTGTTTGTAGAACATATTTTTAGGCTGCATGGCGCCCCCTTGAGGGTGGTCTCCGACAGAGGGAAACAGTTCACGTCCAGGTTCTGGAGGAAACTTATGAGCTTGTTGCACGTAGAGGTCAACTTTTCGACTGCCAGGCACCCTGAGACCAATGGGCAGGCGGAGAGGGCAAACGGTATCCTCCAACAATACCTGAGGTGTTATGTCAATGACAGAGAGAACGATTGGGTCGAAAAGTTGGCGCTAGCGGAATTTGCTTACAATAATGCGGAGAATGTGTCCACCGGGATGAGCCCCTTTTTGGCTAATTATGGGTGCCACCCCAGGGCGTTTCCAGGGGGAGGAGGGGAGAGATGGAGTGTCCCGGCCGCCGAACATTTTGTAGAAGAAATGGAAGCGATCCATCGTCAACTCCAACTCAACTTAGAAAGGGCCAAAGAAGAATATAAGAGGCAGGCAGACAAGAGCAGAAGGGAAGGTGAAACCATTAGGGTGGGGAGTCAGGTCTGGCTATCAACCCAAGGGTTGCCGTTCAAGGGGGGTTGCAAGAAATTGAGACCCAAAAGATTGGGACCATTTGAGGTCATCCAACAGGTCAACACAGTGGCTTTCAGACTCCGGTTACCGAACCACATGAAACTGCACCCAGTATTCCACAGGTCATTACTGTCACCATATAGGGGGGAAGGTGAAGGGGTATCCACACGGGGGCCAGTCTTAGAAGAAAGGGAAAGCAGCAACCATGTGGTGGAGATCATCGACTCCAGGTGGAAGGGTAATCAGGTGGAGTATTTGGTCGCGTGGGAAGGGGAACCGGAGTCGGAAAACACCTGGGTGACGGCAGAGGAGGTCAGTGACGAGATCTTGATCGAAACGTTCCACCAAAGGTTCCCCAGGAAACCTCAGCCAGTAGCGAGGTCCCGGAGGGAGTACTTTGGCACCACCGACGATGAGGAGGAACTGGAAGGATTCAGGGAATCGGAGTTGGAAGAAGGAACAGACTCCGATGAGGAGGAGTACTTCGAAACCGGAAACAGCAACAGGTGGAGGGAAGTGTTCGAAACTTCGGAAGATGAGGGAGGTTCTTTCAGGGGTTTTGCTCCCTCGCCTCCCGCAGAGAAGGGGAGGGAAGGGGGTGAAGGGGGCCCTGGAGGGGAGGTGGATGTCAGGGAACTGCCATCGGAGGAGCAGGAGGTGAAAGGGCTCACAGAGGGTGAGAGAGACCATTCAGCTGAGGAGGGAACCAGCAGGGGGAGAAGTGGAGTTCCAAGGGAAAGTGAGTCGGAGGGAGGGCTCAGAGACACTTCCAGCGAAAATAGTGGGGAGGTTTCAGGACCTCCCATAGGGACACCTACTCCTCGCCGGAAACTGTCACGCCGAGAGTCCAGAAGACGCGTTTCCGTTAAGGAGCTTTTATGCTGGAAGAAGTTCCGTAAATGCCCACTGTCCGATTCTACGAGCGACTGATGGAGCCATGCTTAAGGAGCTCCGTCACAGACAGAAGTTTGTGGACTTAGCCAAACTCTGAGGGACTAGGATTTTACGCACAAGCAGCTCACCATCCCATCACACTTGGCTTCTGCCATACCAATCTATATGCATTCACAAATTGAGAGATATCGATAATTTCCAGGCTGCATGAACAGCTCAACCATTGCCACAATCATTTTCAGCAAGAAAACAGACTATTGAAACCCCTTTTACAGAAACACGGGAAATTTCTTAGCTCTTTGCTGAGTGGTTTGGGTACACAGGAACCTGACCACATACTCTACAGCAGTTTTCCCAAGCTGGTGACCAGATGCATTGAGATACAAACTCGCATCAGTCCCAGTCGGCACAGCCAAAGACCAGGGCTAGTGTGAGTTGTGATCCAACACATCTGGAGGGCACCAGGTTGAAAAACACTACCTTGTAAGAATTACTGCCATGAACAACATTCCACAGCTGATCATGACACTTCCCTGCATTAGCTCCTACCCAATATTCCACATTCAGAAGAGTTGCAAATGTGCTGCATGGGAGATTTCACGTCTTTGCTTTTTCTGGGGGAAAGTAGTGATCACTGCTAAACATGCTGTATATACTTTGGGCAGTTTGGCCTTCACGATCCCATGCCCTCCAACATTTCTCTGATGTAAACTGATACATCCCCGCCAACATTTCTCCAATGAAAATAGGGACATCCAGTGCTATTTTTCTAGAAAAAGTGGTGCTGGAACTCACCACGAACACCACCCTTGTTCTCTTAGAATGGCCATGGCGCCCACCTGAGAAGTGCCAGAACTCAGTTCTGGTGAGTTCTGGCTAAAAAAGACCTGGGGATGTCCTATACCCTCCAACATTTCTCCGATGAAAATAGGAGCATCCTAAGGAAAAGTGGGACATTACGGGATCAAATCAGAAACCAGGATGGATTCCTGGAAAATAGGGGTACTTGGAAGATCTGTTCTCTGTGGAAGTGGATAATAAGAATAAATTCTGCTAGCATTGTTTTCTTGTTGGCCAGAATCAACAAAATTAGATTTCCTGTCAAGTTTCATTCTATACCATGAGTAGGCAAACTAAGGCCCAGGGGGCGGATCCAGCCCAATCGCCTTCTAAATCCGGCCCGTGGACAGTCCAGAAATCAGCATGTTTTTACAAAAGTAGAATGTGTCCTTTTATTTAAAATGCATCTCTGGGTTATTTGTGGGGCATAGGAATTCGTTCATTATTTTTTTTCCAAAATATAGTCCGGGCCCCCACAAGGTCTGAGGGACAGTGGACCTGCCCCCTGCTGAAAATGTTTGCTGACCCCTGTTCTACACAGCTGATATTGAGAGGTCCTTCATTCTTGGAGATACTTCGGATCTGGTACAAGACAAAGATGCAGCCAAACTAGCGAGGAACACTACCTACAGTGCTATCAAATCAACTTAAATGGAAGCGGGACACCACCAACAAGGTTCAACAGGGTCACGTTTAATTTCAAGAGAGGAAAATTCCTCCAAATGGTGAAGATGCATTATAAGGAAGTTGAAAGGGAAAGTATTCAGGAGTCTTGGAAGTTATTTAAAACCACAACAACAGAAGCTCGTCTGGAGTGCACACCATGGATTAAGAAAGAAACCCAACAGGATGTGTGGTTAGTAATGCACGTCAATAGAGCTGCAAAAGCCAAGACCCTTTTCTTTAAAAAGTGCAAGTCTCATCTAAATAAAAAGGACAAAAAAAGAGAAAATAAGCTCTCCTAAAACAAACACAAGTTACCAGTGAGGCACGTGAGAAGATATTTGAGCATATTGTTAGGGGCACGGGGGTGGGGGGGATACAAATTTCTTCAAAATCACAAGCACTGAGCGAGCCTGGGAGTGTCAGACCATTAGAAAAACAACTTCAAAAAAGACTTTGGAGAGAAACAGAATATTTGTGTCTGATTTCTCTGCAAAGGATGTTGGATAAAAATAAGATTAAAATTCTAGGGCTAAACACCACATTAAAAGCCAACTCTCGGTCTGGATAGCATCAGGAGTTCGTAAATAACATAAAAATGTGAAACAGTTGGTCATCTAATGCTAAAAATGTAAAATGTCTTTAAACTCAAAATCCTCATGGGAGGGTTGGAAGGCAACCAATGTGGCACCAGTTTTTAAGAGAGGCATGAGAAAATTATAAGACTTGCAGTCTAATTTCTTTCCTAATAAAAAATGGCAGAAAGCAGAATTAAAGTTATAATCGGTCAACCTTGGATAACGAGGTTTTGCTTACTGTGCTGTGTTACTGGGATGTTAGGTGATTGTAAGCCACCTGAAATCAAACTGCAGTGTAGTAGTATTTAGTTGTAAATAAATGAAACGTACAAATGCCCATCACAAGTGGCCTGATGTCCACGTTCCCTAACACTTAGTACAAAATATCAAGTGAAAAGCCACCGTTAGTATTCTGTCCTCAGCCTGCTCATGGTTAACTCCACTCAGCCTTCCTTTTGCAAAAAGGTAGTATGTTTTTCAAAGCAGGTATTCAACAGGGGCTGAAAAGTTGCCACTTTTGCTTCAGCTTACACACACACACACACACACACACACACACACACACACACCAGGAGTGCACCTTGGCCCTGCGACCTTGGGTGCCCGGGGTCATGGGAGCCATGCAGCATGCATGGCCCTTGCATCCAGATTTGTGGGTGCCTAGGCCCTTCATAGGGATTTTGTGGGTGCTCGAGCACCCAGGGCCCCAGGGAGTTGGCACCCATGAAACACACACAGTGCTCTTCCAAATGTAGCTCTACAGTGTGTGTGTGTGTGTGTGTGTGTGTGTGTGGCAATTCTTAAGGCCTAGCACCTACAAATTCAGCATTGACTCTTGAAGTTTAAATTCTGACACAACAATTTCAAACATGATTTTTTATATTAAAAAAAAAAAGTTCTGGAATTCTGGAATACTCACATTTACTCCGCATCCACTGTGTTCCAACTGCTGGTTTGGGAAGCAGCTAACAGGGCATGTTAGCTACAATCCATATCTATGCTGTATTGATCACTGACTTTCAGAACAGCGCTCTTGGGTTAATAATTTGGAAGCACCAAATCCTTTCCCCCAAATTAACAAATGTGTATGTACGGAATGTGCAGCACTGCATCAAGATTGCAGCCACCAGGCTCAGCTCCCTTCCACACACATTGCCTAAACCTCGCCCAGCTTATCTACAATGGTTGACTATCACATGTAAGTGGCACCTCTGCACACAGAATCCAGCGTGCCCAGGCTGAATAATACAGCCACATTACCTGGCACAGAGTCATGTGAGGACCTAACCCATCCTAAGTTGACATTCCTCCTTACATCCAACACATGCAGACAAACCAGAGCCCAGGCTGGATAGACACAATCCAACTGCAAACTTTACAAAGGAGTTACAAGAAATTATAGCCTTGCACTTAGCCTTGGACCTTAATTTAGCTATTTGTGTTGTTTATTCTGTCTGCAGTTGATTTATTAATGCCTGGAAAGAGATAGCCAGCATTCCATAACACACACGCAGTGCTCTATGCTAAATAAGGCAGAAGCAGACATTCTCCTTTTAGAAAGGTGATGCTTAAAAGCAAACTAGGACCCACCCCATACACAGTTTCAATTACTCTTATTAAAATGAATATCACTATCAAGTGAGTCACTAGTTTGTTTTTAATTTTTAAGCCTTTATTAACATTATTAGCAGGTCACTTGCAACATAAAAGTGAAGAGCAATAAACCACTGAAAACTTAGAGCTTGCACTTCAATTCTGGATAACTGAATCTTAGAATTGGAAGTAAGAACATTCATTACAGGAATGCAACTCACAATAGACCCCCATACTACTTTCATCTTTCACCTTTTTACCCTGGCCTTTGTCACTCCAAATATATATCCTGATTGCCAATTGTTTTAACAGATTTTTAAAAACAAATACTGTTGTAACCTGGAACCTTATGGTTAAGGACAAATGAGAAATCCAATAAAAATCATTCTGCTAATCATTGATTTAGCAACTAGAACTTCAGAATGCCCAACACACAATGTTGGCCACATTCACAATCTATGCAGGCCACATTCAAGAGAAAGGCAAGCCATAGTTCAACTGGTTCCCCTCCAGATGTAGGAGTGGTCAAAAGCAAGGCAAGAGTAAGTTAACAGGGAAAGTTCACTCAGCACCTCATAGTTACCATCACCCAGAAAATATGCAGCAAAGTCAACAATGTCCCATTTACACATTGCACCAAAATAGCAAACAAGGACTTTAACTCTGTGAGAGACACGAAGGAACAAAAGAAGCCAAGGCTCACTGGATTTATATAACTAAAAACACTTAACACCAGGACCAGAGGGAATGTAATGGCATGCTTGGATTTTCAATCACTTATGAACTTTAAATGTATTGCCAATGCATCACCCATGAATCACTTAATAGTTCCGAGCAAAGACTTAACATGCTAGCCACCAAGGACGAGAATCACTTGGTTCTTGTTTGGGGAAGGGTGGATTTAAATTGCCCACACCTACCAAGTTGTCATACTCAGAACAGACCCACTGAAATCAATGAATTTAGGTTAAGTTGTCGATTGCATCAGATGTGCTAAACTTTTGGCCCTCCAGATGTTGCTGAGGTACAACTCCCAACATCCCAAGCCATTGGCCATTCTTGCCGGGACTGATGGGAGTTGTGATTCAACAACATCTGGAAGGCAATTAGTTTCCAGCACATGACTTAGACATATACAACCCAATGAGTGGTATTCAAGTGATTTTAACTTGGAGTAGACCCATGGAAATTAATGGACCTTGGTCTTGTGCATTAATTTCAATGAGTCTACTCTGAGTTGGTTGAATATCATCCTATGTTTTTAACTATGTGAAGCTGCCTCCCTCTCCAAATTACTGGACCAAACCTATGGAGTCAGCTGCATTTGGAATAGGTATGGTATGGACAGAAATAAGTTACACATCATATACCAAATACTGCCATTTCCAAAGAAAGGCCTTGCATTGGGGGAGATCAGTAAGTCTAGGAGAATCAAATATGCCATTTGGAGATGGGTTGTTGCCAACGGAGTGGAATTTAAAAAACTGAGATTTTTGGTGCTTTCCCTCTCTCTGAAAATCATAGGGATTAGCAGCTTGTTAAAAGCGATCCCTTGATTCTGTAGAAGGTGCTCCTTTGAAAAGGAGGTATCTTGCCTGCTGTCCTTTTGCCCACTTTAGTAAAAAGTCTGAAAAATCCTCAAAGGGGTAAAAACCAGAGTTTGCTCGTGGTAGAGAACTCGAGAGGATATTAACAGGTCCCAGTCGGAAACCAGATTAGGTTTCTAACCTGTTTGGATCCTGCGTGTTTCTAAATCCACTCAGGTCAACTTCATAAAGGGCCTCTGAAGCCCATTTCGGAAAAGTGTCCGTCAAGGCAGGCTGCTGAAAAAAAGGGAAACAGCTCTGTACACATTCAAGACTGACAGCAACCTGCCTAAACAAGACACCTCTATAGAGGGATGCCCAGTTGGCTTCTGTCTGTCTGTCTGTCTGTCTGTCTGTCTGTCTGTCTGTCAGGACTCCTCAGAAATGACTGCAGCTGAAGCTCCCTTTCCCTTTCTCCACCTACTGATCTGCCCCCCTCCAAGGCGCCAGGAAAGGCAACGGCGAAGCTCGCGGCGGAGGCGAGAAGAACCCGTCCGGTCTCTTCCCCGCGGCTCTTGGAAGAACCTGCTGCTCCCTCCCGCCCCAGGCCAGCCTGTCCTCGCGGGCAAGAAGAGGCCGCGCTGCCGGGTCCAAAGCGTGACTCACCCGGTGCCAGGAACTTGCCTAAACTCTTTCCCCGCACAGCGCGCTCCCCTTGTGCTCGAGAAAGAGCCACGCAAGACGGCTGCGCCTAATCCTCATACAGAGGCAAGGCGGCGGCGGCGGCAAGCTGTCCCCTCTCGCGGACCCTCAACCCGTCAGCAGCCGACCCAGACCCGCGCGCCCTGCGCCCAGCGCCTTCTCCTCACCTGGACTCTCCCGGCCGGCAGCTTCGCCACGACTCGCCTCAGGCACCGAGGGCCGAGGGGAGCTCCGCCCCTGCCCGTTAAGGCGAAGCCCGCCTCTTGGCGGCCCTGGACGCTTGGGCGGGACGGAGGAGGCGGTGGGTCGTCGCTGCCAGGAGCGCCGGGGCTGCTCTGAATCACCCAGGCGCGGAAGAATGGACTCGGATCCTGGTTCAGGGAACAAGCCGAGACTCGCGAGCTTGATCCTCACCTGCCTGGCTCCTCAGAAATCAGCCCTAGGGACTGAGCGAGGATAAGAATAAAAATTACTTGCTGTTGTTGTTTAGTCGTTTAGTCGTGTCCGACTCTTCCTGACCCCATGGGCGCCAGGCACTCCTGTCTTCCACTGCCTCCCGAAGTTTGGTCAAACTCATGCTGGTAGCTTCGAGAACACTGTCCAGCCATCTCTTCCTCTGTCGTCCCCTTCTCCTTGTGCCCTCCATCTTTCCCAACATCAGGGTCTTTTCCAGGGAGTCTTCTCATGAGGTGGCCAAAGTACTGGAGCCTCAGCTTCAGGATCTGTCCTTCCAGTGAGCACTCAGGGCTGATTTCCTTCAGAATAGATATGTTTGATCCTCTTGCAGTCCATGGGACTCTCAAGAGTCTCCTCCAGACCATAACTCAAAAGCATCAATTCTTCGGCGATCAGCCTTCTTTATGGTCCAGCTCTCACTTCCATACATCACTATTAATTCCATACATCACTAAAAATTACTATTATGTATTAAATTTGTGGACCGCCTTTCGTCTGTACCCCTCCGGGTGGCTCACAACATCAACATGACAGTATGAAAAACACAATAAAAATAAGAACAAAAACAAACCAACAAACCACAAAATGCATAATGCATAATAAAATTAAGAACTAAAAGAAACTAATAACCTCCCCCTCCAACAACAAAGACTGGGTTAGAGCATGGTGCTGATAACCCCAAGGCTGCAGGTTTGATCCGCCATATGGGGCAGCTGCATATTCCTGCATTGCAGAAGGTTGGACTAGATGATCCATAGGGTCCCTTCCAAGTCTAGGATTCTATATTTCACATGTCCATCAGCCCAAGGCCCAGGTGGAAGAAAAACCTTTTCACCTGCCGCCTCAAGGGGTATAATGAAGGCACCAGCCAAACCTCCCTGGTGAGAGCATAGCTACAAACCCATTCTGAAGACTCCTTTAACTGGACGGCACTTCTAATAAAACTGGCACCATTCAAAGTGCTGGGTTTGACCTATAAAGTCTTTTGTGGCTCAGGACCCCAATTCTCCAAGGACTGCCGCTCCCCATGTGAACCCATCTGGAAACTGCAATTATCATCTGAGGGCCCTTCTTTGAGCAGGAGGTCTGGAGGACAGCAACAAAAGAAGGGGCCTTTTCAGTGGTGGCTCCCTGTTTATAGAATGAGTCTCCTTTGGTGCCCGTGCCTTTTTTTCTGGGGATACTCAAGGATATGCAGTACCAACACACACACACCCAATATTAAAAGTGTGGCGCTTACTGCAAAAACTTCATAGTGAGTACCGGCACCTTCTTCTTTTTTTAAAAAAGCACTGCTTGGTGCCATAATTACGTATCTTCTAAGGAAGATCATTCATTCATTCCATCAGACTTTTGCTTTTAATTATAGCCTTTTGTGGGGTTGGGCTGTTTCGATCTACCTTTTTTTAAAAAAAAAGAATTGTATTTCAGATTCTTTTTTTAAATGCTGGTTCCATGTATGTATGTGCTTGGTTTTTGCTTAAAATATTATAAGTCGCTTTGAGCTGCCATGCAAAAAAGCAACTTCTTCTTCTTCTTCTTCTTCTTCTTCTTCTTATTATTATTATTATTATTATTATTATTATTATTATTACATGCAAACAAATTGGGCCCTTAGCAAGCCCCCTTTTCTTGGCTGAAGCAGGCAAAACAATCACAACCAGACTGTACTGTTAGTTATGTTTTTTTATTTGTGTCACCTAACCAGGGTTGGCCTTAGGGGTGGGTGAACTAGGCGGTTGCCTGGGTTGTGGATCTGAGGGGGCACCAAGTTGAATTGAGAGGCTGTGTTTGTATTTATCCTAGGGACAGCCCTGTGTGTACGGTACTTCTCAAGTACTCCCGGCTACATGCGAACAAGTAGTTCTCACCAAAAAATAAAGCGAACAGGCAAAGCACCATGCTAAAATGTGACACTAGCATTTTACAATCTATACACACTTTATGGGAATCACTGGGTGTTAATCCTAAGTAAATATGCATAATGGGAACAGCTGTACAGCTTGTCCTTTGACCCTTTTTTGGAGGCTTGGACACATTTACCCTGTGAAGTAATAAATAAACAAAACGAGAGGTTATAATATGGGAGCCTGAGCTGAAAGTCTTGTACCCTTTATTCCCCCACGCTTTTCTGAAACTGGATACTCACTCAAAATCTGGTTAAATTGATATAATATGCTTCAGGATCCAGTTTACAGCGGCAGGAATCAGCACCACAGAATGTGCTAAATGCCTTTCTCATCCAGATTGAGTAATGGAATGCAGTTGTTGCCACACTGGTGGTTTCTAAGTTAACAAAATGAAGTTTTCAGCAAGAGCTTGAACTTTTCCCTAGCATGGTACAGGATTAACAAAGTGTTCAGCATGTGGCATGCAGGGTTCCAGGAAAACACTACATTTGCTTTAAGAAGAATGCGGAGAATAATAATATTTGCTGAACACTTGAGACAACTGTGTTTCGTTGCCACAGGCATCCCGGTTTATTTAACTGCTATGTAACAGTCTGGTTTGGGACAGTCAGTTTGTATAGAATATACAATGTAGAGCTTAATGAATGCTATGAGGGGTTTTTTCTTTCAGTCTGAAGTACCACCCAAGATCCTATGTGCTTGGCCTCATCACTGGGAATCGTGCAGTATGATGCTATGATAAATATTTTTTCCAGAGGGGAATCCACAAGCAGCTAAAAACAGGGACAGATCTACACTCATGGTTTTTAACATTAAGGAAGTGTTAAGGAATGGTTTTGATAGTGTAGATCAGGGTAGTCAACCTTTTTATACCTACCGCCCACTAATGCAACTTTCTTGACGGTAAAATTTCCTTACAGCCCACCAGTGCTGCAGTAACATGTGCCGTAGAACCCCCTACCGCCCACCCGGAATCCTAAAACACCCACTAGTGGGCGGTAGGGACCAGGTTGACTGCCCCTGGTGTAGATGGACACATGACGTCCTATTTTTTACATTCATAATGCATTATTACCTTGTCTTTTTATCACTTAATTTTTAATCATTTTATGCTGCCATATAGGTGAAACACTGCTCGTATGTCCCTATGCAGTGTTTTGCCTTTTTTTTTTTTTACTGCATTCAAACTCTGATCCCTCCTCCAATGGCATTTAAGGGACAGTGTTCAGCTTCTCCTCGGGTTTTTTTGCTTCTTCCATCCTAGCAGGGAAAGAAACAGCGTTTTGGAAAATGGTGTGGCCGGGTATTACTTACATTTAACCCCCCCCCCAAAAAAGCCAAGGTAATTAACAGGTATGCCCTGTGGCATTTTAGAACAACATATCTATATCTTTCTAACAGGGGAAAGTAATGTTAAACAGGTCAGTGTAGATCCAGCCCAGGTGAGTTTCACAGATCAAGGTACTGAAACCAGTTGAATTGCAAGTTTACAGGTTAACTCTCAGCTAGTCTGCCATCTAGGCATCTCCACCTAAAGAAGGATAAGCCCTCTAGACCAAGGGTAGCAGCTGTTGCACCCTCCAGATATTGTTGGACTATGACTCCCATCAGCATGGCTGGTGGTGAGGGATGGTGCAGGTTGTAGTTCAGTAACACCTTGTTGTCTATCTCTGTCCTACATAGTCTAGACCAGGAATGGCCAACTCCCAAGCGACTGCAATCTACTTACAGAGTTAAAAACTGGCAGTGATCTACCCCCTTTTGGGGGGTTCAGGTCAGAGTTATTGAGCTTTTTGAGGAGGAGGAAGGCCCATTTTTTAGGCATTCAGATCAAAGTTGTTGTTGAGCTTTTTTTAGGGAGAAGGAAAGCCCCGTTTTTGGGGGGTGCAGGGCAAAAAAATGAGCTTTTTTTTAGGGGAGCCAAAGTTGTTGAGCTTCTTTGGGGGGAGCTAGTGATCTACCAGTGATCTACCATAGACGTCCAGTGATCTACCGGTAGATCACAATCTACCTGTTGGACGTGCCTGGTCTAGACGTTACTGGACTAGCCAACTAATTACTTTGTCCCCCTCCACCTCCCTGCTCAGTTGTACAAGGACTACAGAGGAGGAAGCAGGCAGCCAGGGCTGGTTTTAAGTAAGAATGCAGGCTGGTGGTCTTGGAGGAATCAAGACTGAGGTTAGTAGAACAATATCCCATTTGCCCTAATGGGCCAGCCACCACAGGAATTGTATACCTGAAATCCTGGAAAGTCACACTGGGAAAGCCAAGCTAAGTGCTATTTTGTTAATTGGAAAGGTCAGTTGTTCAGGCACACACAGTGGAAATTGTGGTAGCATTACTAGACTTCAAAGTATCTAGTTGTGCTGCATCACTTGGCTTGATTCCACAGCAAGAATGATAAACAGATGATTTAAAAAATGATTCCAGGAAATCAAGATTTGGCGCAGACTGAACATAACCTATTAAAAAGTAATTTCACAATGCCCTTAATATGTCCATAGCATTATTTAAAAGGTTGTGTGATAGCTAGTCATGTCCCAGATGTTTTTCTTGTGACCTTTATTCACTGAAGTAGAAATAGACATATGGTTTTCTTTCAGACATGCTATAAACTACCAGTCCTACGCAGTTTCCTCACCAGCTTCTAGATTAATCTTATGCAGCTCTTGGGTCAGCATCCAGGACAGTGTACTGTCCATCAAGGGCTTATTTTACTTCCTTTCTATTCAATTCTGGCTGATGCCCCCACCCAGGAAAAATTGGGGTGCCATTTTGGATGGCAAGGTAGCGCTCTCTCGCTCTCTCTTCCAAACAACCTTATTTATTCAAATTCACAAATTATAGCAGCAAGAGTAACATAGTAATATATTTAGTAGAGCACAGAGACTATGGGAGGAGCACAACCAGGAGACAGTCTTGCTTCCCCTTCCACATGGTAGGAACAGTTGCAGCCATGGGGAGCCAATCAACTGCCAGGCCCACACCCACCTTTCTTCAGCCCCGGCATCACACAGAAATGTTGGAGCAGAGAGGGCAGATAATAAACTTGAATACATTTCCAGTCACTATGGGCGGACGGACATCCCCTGTGGGGTAGTTGCACAGCAGCCTTTTCATCTGGTATGGACAAAATTTGCAGACTGATTTGTGCCGCAGAATCGAAACAATGTCCTTCCCAAACAAGTGCTTTCATCAAGTATATTCCCGTTCCCCTTCCCCCAGGTGCTGCTTTGTTGCCTGTTTTCCAGCCTTCCAGCACAACTGAGTAGCACTACCGTCTCAACCAGCACAGAGAAGTGGGCAGTGGCATGGTTAGTGGCTCTGGAGCCAACTCCTAGGAGCTGAGGTCCTTTCGGGCCCTCCAATAAAAAAATTGAGACACCCCCCTCCTCCCCCAAGTTAATGGGCATTGCCATTCAAATGGTGTGCGTGCACCGTGTCTTGTGATTGATGATACTGTTAGGATCATCCTACTCTCGTGTAGGACTCTGGTAGAGACACATGCCCGACTGGCATGTTCTCTCCCTCCTGGTCGATCGTTCAAGAGCTTCAAAAGCTTTCTTCAGCCCGAACATCACAGCAACTGATACCAAGAGGCATCAGCACACTTACAATCCTGCAGAGTATTGGCAGTTTGAGTAACAGAACCCAGTAGCACAGCATTTTGGCTAATCTACTTTTATTTACATAAAATACACTCAGAGCATTCTGACTTAGCTCCTTCCTCTTTCTCATCAGACAGCAAAGAGAAAGAAACAAAGGACAATAGTCCCACTTCACGGAACACAGTAATACAAACATCCTGTCTCCGTCACTTCCCATACTGTGGAATGAAAACATACACCTTCATGTGATAGACAACAATCCCATGACTGCAAACACAGAGCTGGAATCCTAACAGATACGGAGCTTACCTGCCCCCACATATTTTTATTCAAGTTGGCACCCCTGTTTGGTGGCAGCCTATAACTCTGCCTTCCTCCGTTATCCTTCATGATGCTACTTCTTGACTTTCAGTAGCCTCACCAGTTTCACTTTTGGTTTTGCTTTGTTTTTTAATGCAGTATTAGTGTTAGCACCAGCACTGGTGTCTGAACAAACACACCAGTCTGAACAAAGTTTTTTGAGGAGAAACCCCTGTCTTCAGAACAGATGCAGTAATATATCCTTAAATCTTCTCATTGGGGGACCCTCCCTCCAAAATTAAAACTGCCAGACGCTTCCTGAGAACAGCGCATACCACTCTCAAGGAAGGGTCTGGCAAGAGCTCCTGAAATATGCCTGATAGGCCTTTTTCTGGCAGTCACCACCATAGCTGCCAACACAGGCATTTGACAGGCTATTCCTGAGCCAAAATGACTATCAACCCCACTCATGATTTATGACTCTAGTAAGAGTTCCAGGTGACAGGGATTAGGATGGAGCAGACAGCATATGGGATCATTTGGTAAGTTCCTGCAGTAGTTAGGAAAAATAGAGCCCAACTCTAGCAGACTCCATGGGTGAACCAATTTTTTTTGGGTGGGGTGGGGAGGATTCTTCCAGGTAAAACAAAAACTGTTTCCCCACCTTTATTTATAGTGATTATATCATGCATAATTGCCACAGAGCAGGACCTTCCATAAGATTACATCCCAAACATTTAATGTTCAAACTTTTCAACAAGGATCTGCAAACGTGCTCAGAGCTAGACTAAATTCCAGTTCCTTCCATGTGCTGTTTTGTTTGTTTCATACCCTCCAACATTTCTCTGGTGAAAATAGGGACATCATGGCAGTGCTATAGGTGAAGCATTCAAGCAATATATTAGTTTGAAGTCAGTGATTCATCTGCTTTTTTCAGTTCAATATATTTTTTTTAAATCACCTTATGAGGCTCTACATGGAGGTTTTCCATGAAAAGGGACCCATCATGTTTTAGTTTCATGTGCCCCCCAAACAAATATATTTTTCAGGTTCTCCGGGCATGTTAGTAGTATGAGAACATAGATCCTTCTCGATCACTACATGAATATTTGCAGAAGAGGACAAAAAAAGATGTAACAGAGAACAGAAAGCTGTAATGTTAATTACCTAGTCCTCAGTTTCACAACAAATTGGCAAGACATATCAAATAGATAAGAAAGTATATGGTCTGATCAAAAAGGCTATATTACTTTCACAGAATCTTTGTCTATGTCCTTAAGCATAGAATGAGAACTTAGACTTTAAGGTAAAAACTACTCCATTGTGGGGGAAGTTGCTGTAACAGTGAATTTAATACAAATTAAGGAAAACCAAGAAGAAACCCCACTCCTGCCTCTCTCTTAAAGGTAAAGGGACCCCTGACCATTAGGTCCAGTCGTGGCCAACTCTGGGGTTGCGGCGCTCATCTCGCTTTACTGGCCGAGGGAGCCGGCATACAGCTTCCGGGTCATGTGGCCAGCATGACTAAGCCACTTCTGGCGAACCAGAGCAGCACACGGAAACGCCGTTTACCTTTCCGCCGGAGCAGTACCTATTTATCTACTTGCACTTTGACGTGCTTTTGACGTGCTAGGTGGGCTGGAGCTGGGACCGAGCAACGGGAGCTCACCCCGTCACAGGGATTCGAACCGCCGAACTTCTGATCGGCAAGCCCTAGGCTCTGTGGTTTAACCCACAGCGCCACCCGCATCCCGCCTCTCTCTTAGTGAACTATAAAATATGGGAATGGGACTCATCCCCCCCCCCTGTGCTTCAACCCATGTTATTAATATATGAAGATGTAGTAAATTGACTCCTAGAAATATAGCCTATAAAGATGAAAACATCAAGCAAAGTAGTAGGCATCATGATACTTGGAATGTTATATGTATCTGTCTTTGTTGAGCTGGTCCTGGTGGGTGTTCTTTGTCTGGTCTGCCTGGCTTGTCATTCAGAGCTGGTCTCCTCAGTGAAGTTCAGCCGCCATTTTGTCACTCCCAAGCAATGTGTCAATGTGAAGGTCCCGCTTCTCCTTCTCCTCCTCCTTCAACAAGCTACTTTGGTAGCTTCAGGGGGTTCCAAGCCACATGCTGTTGAAATCATGAGGGCTTTCTCATTGTAGAGTGCGTGGTACCATTTCAGACAACAGATAAATGAAAACAGAAGCCCCAGCAGTACTGAATTCCTGCCTTTTGCAACATGGCCATTACCAGCCTCAAAGATGATGATGATGATGTACCTGGCCACTGAATTCTGCCCCTAGTCTTTTGGCTAGGATTTTGAAGTACCATTATTGGCTTTCCTTCATTAATCTTTAATTTTTCTCAATTTCATAATTAATTCTCTTTTTTTAATGAATTGTGAGAAGGAATGTATATTGGAAGAGTGGTGTCTTTAGATGTATGCATGCTGTGTGCTCGTTCAAAGTGGGCACCTATTATTTCAAATCCCAGTACTGTATATCTGTCATCAACCATGTTAACTTACATGAAAGCCAAAATCTCCCAGTCTTCTGTGCCTTCCAAAATCCACAAAAACGAACATTTCTTCATCTGATGAAAAGCTGCATTGCCTCCAGATTTTTCTTAATCGATTTGCTTTCTCAACACAGTAATAATAATTGCTCTGAGTTCTGAAGTCCCATGTCTAGAGTTTCAGAGGTCGATGTTGCAATGTGACCAAGATGCATGCCAAACACAGCCATCTTGGCTCCTAGAGGTTTTAACATTGTGCTCCAGCTCTCCATGAGCTCGTGCTTAAAAATGAGCAATTGAGCCACTAATTCTTTCCTGAAGCCAGAGCCATCTAGCTTGGCTTGGGTCTGAGTTTGCCAGGCAGACCTTTGTGTCCCAGGAGCCTTCTTGTCTGGCTGCAATTTGCAATTCTGGCCTAGGCCCATCTTTTCCAGAGGATGGAAATAATCAGTAAGAGCACCATCTTTATTTTTGGCAATGCCTGGTAACGTTCCCTTCACACCTACCAAGTAATTAGAAGTGAATCAGGAGTTGTTTTTGCTGTTTGCAGGAGGAAGGCAAAGCCAAGCAAATATGCAGCTTGTAGTTTCACTGAGGCCTCCCCCTGTTAGTAACTGTTTTAAACAAAGTATAAACTACTCTGTTTGAAATAGTCTGTATCTGAAGTATTGTTCAAGAAACATTATAACTAAGTAGTCAAGGACAACGAAAATGGTATTGCAGATGACCAATACTTCTCTTCTACCCCCCACCAAAATTAAATAAAGGTAGACTCAGAAATCTCAGCATAAGAAGATGAGAAGAGCCTGCTGTTAGTGGTTAGTGGTTAGTGGTCCATCTAGAACAGCATCCTCTTCTCATATCAGCCAACCATGTGCCTAAGGAAACAGAAGGCTAAGCACAACAGCACTTGTGATTCCCAGGAACTGACATTTGGAGGCATATCAACTCCAACAGTAGTGGTAGAACCTAGCCTTTGCGGCAATTGCAGATATTAAAGTATTGTGCAGCTTGAAGCAACTGGGTGCATAAAAACAGACTCCTTTTGGAATAAAACATTATCCAGACCCATCAGATATTATTCAAAACCTTCCTTGCATGACTTTCTTCAAAACAGAACAAAACCCAATAAATGTTACATCCAAACAGTTTCACAATATCTTGTCCAAACACATGCTCAGCGTCTTATAAAAAATAAAATCACTTATAATTAGAGCTGACAAACCTAGCTTCTCTCACACAGGCTCCATTAGCCTGCCTGCATTCCAGCCACAAAGGTTATGCAGTTCCTGGAGAGGCACCTTACTCCCACACTGGCTGGGAACAAAAGACAACAGCTACCACCCTTCCAAGATGGCGAATTTGCAACTCAGTAGCCTCCCATGTGATCTAAAGTTAAACATCTCATCAGAATTAGCAGAAAACAGTAACAGTTATCAACCTATATAGAAGTTCAGTGAGCTTAATATAGAAAACCCCCATGTTAAAGCCTTCAGTAACACATAATCAGACATTCTCCATTTCAGTGTCAATTAAACAATTATACTTAACACTGGCTAGTAGCCATTTTTAGCCTTTTTCTCCATAAATGTCTCTAAAAAAATTTTCTATGCCACTTTATATTTTTAAGAAAAAATTCAAAGCGGTTTACAGCATATTAAATAATAATAATAATAATAATAATAATAATAATAATAATAATAATAATTTATTATTTATACCCCGCCCATCTGGCTGGGCCTTCCCAGCCACTCTGGGCGGCTTCCATAGAAACCAAAAATACAGTAAAATATCACACGTTAAAAACTTCCCTGAACAGGGCTGCCTTAAGATGTCTTCTGAATGTCAGGTAGTTGTTTAGCGCTTTGACATCTGCTGGAAGGGCGTTCCACAGGGCGGGCGCCACTACCGAGAAGGCCCTCTGCCTGGTTCCCTGTAGCTTTGCTTCTCGCAATGAGGGAACCGCCAGAAGGCCCTCGGCGCTGGACCTCAGCGTCCGGGCAGAATGATGGGGGTGGAGACGCTCCTTCAGGTATACTGGACCGAGGCCGTTTAGGGCTTTAATGGTCAGCACCAACACTTTGAATTGTGCTCGGAAACATACTGGGAGCCAATGTAGGTCTTTCAAGACCGGTGTTATATGGTCTCGGCGGCCACCCCCAGTCACCAGTCTAGTGATGTCAATAAAACCTAAATAAAACAATCTGAAGAAAGTCAAATATAGAGTACATAGTCAAAGCAGCATAACAGAAAACTAGAATATTATCTTAAAGATTTTAAAATAAAACATTACAAAGGAGGTCAACTACAGAATATGTATTTAACATAGTAGGGCTGGGTGAGTCTGGTTGAGTCTAATTCTCTTTCAAAGCCATCCAATCATCTAAGCAATACTTCAAAGATAGTATTGAATCAATAGCAATATGAGTTCTAGCTTGAGACAACATTTTATTAGATAGGGTTTGTTCCATGTAAATGTATTAAGACTTTAGACTAAAGAAAGCATTCTGGAAAACTTGGAAGAAGAAGGAGGAGGAGGAGGAGGAGGAGATATTTACCTTTAGTTGCATTTCTTTATTTGCAAAAGCAAGTCTTCTTCAAAAGGTTTCCTTTTTGTATTTTGAAAATAGAACAGTGGTTCATTTCAGTTTGTTTGGAAGATTTCAAAGAGCACAGCTGAAAACAAAGATGTTTATGAGCACCCACCGGGTGATGTGGTTGAATGACCTGGTTTTGGACAAATGTCAAGAAGCAATCTGGTTTGATGTAGAAGCCATGTAAGAATTATATGCATGATGTGTGACTGATAAGAAGATGAAAACAGAAGAGTGGTGTTTTATAATGGCTCTGATTGCTGGCTCGATCAGCCTAGGTTTTGTGACTTTCCCAATTTTTCCAGAATAAAAGCTGCTTTATGTTAGGAATTCATGGGGCAATCCTATGCACACACTTCCCACTCAACACAGCGGAAATCACATCCTGGTAAACGTTCATAGGAATGTGCAGCTCAGAATTTAAGGTGCCTTGTGTATATTATTGGCAGTAGCTATTAGCGACTATTCTGCTTTTTGCAGCGACTATTCTGCTATTTGCAGTGACTATTCTGCTATTTGCACATGATTTGCCACACCACCTTAGCCATGTGCAATGCATGTGAATGCACTGAAATAGTTGCAATGAGAGAAAGCGAAATGTTCTACCTGAGCTCCAAATAGCTTTGTGGGATCTGTGGCTTGCAAAACAGCTTGTGGTAGTTTGTAGGGGAATGCATTTCCTAATATGCATTTAATTGCACCCAGAAGGAATCACAGTATGAGAATGTAAGCAAGCCTTGGCAGATGATTTCTGAATAATTCTGGCATTTTTTCATGGCTGGCTCTAACAAAAGAACATGTGAGTAGCGTGTGGGAAACATATTTACTGTATTTCCTTACAAATTACAAAAAGATATATGACCTCATTCTTCTCCTGCCAATTTCCTCTCCATGTTAGTTCTCAGTCTATGTTCTTCAGCAGATTTATCACTGAGTTTAACTAATATAAACATCATTGCAATTTTGATGTTACAGCTAGAATTCAGAAAGAAAAGCACAGCTACTAGCCAGGATGTCTGTACTTTGTCTCCAAGGTTGGAGTAAGCATGCTTTTGAATACCTACAAACTTGGGCTCTTTGCAGATGACCTTATGGTCACAACCCCAGACCCCATAAACCCAGCAACCACATTAACCAAAGAATGTAACACCTTCACAATGGTATCAGGCCTACAGGGGAACCTTCTTTAACAACAGAGGGACACAGAAAAGGGATGGTATCTACAATATATAAAATACTACTCCAAGACACTACAAATCCCCTCACCATGATTAAAGACCAACGGGAGCATGACATAGGGTACAAAATAAACTCAACCCAATGGTCAAAAAGGTGTTCTAAATCACCATTTTAAACCAACTCAGTCTAAAGAAGAGAACTCACTCTGAAAGTTATCTATAGGTGGGTGGCTCTGTGGGTTAAACCACAGATCCCAGGACTTGCCAATCAGAAGGTCGGCAGTTCGAATCCCCGCAACGGGGTGAGCTCCTGTTGCACAGTCCCAGCTCCTGCCAACCTAGCAGTTCGAAAGCACGTCAAAGTGCAAGCAGATAAATAGGTACCTCTCCGGCGGGAAGGTAAACGGCATTTCTGTGCACTGCTCTGGTTCGCCAGAAGCGGCTTAGTCATGCTGGCCACATGACCCGGAAGCTGTACGCCGGCTCCCTCGGCCAATAAAGTGAGATGAGCACCGCAACCCCAGAGTCGGTCACGACCGGACCTAATGGTCAGGGGTCCCTTTACCCGTTACCTTTAACAGCATGGAAAAAAGGCTGTTAGGCAGCCTGGAAACCACCCACTTTTAGACATTTGTGTTGAAAGTGAAGAGATTTGAACTTGGGCCAGCAAGCAAAGGGATGTTGTGGGCAAGACTTGTATGGACCTTTCCTCTCTCCGGCCCTCTTCAGATGAATACTTCCAGCCCTGCATGGAGATGCTGGAGTAATTGAACCTGGAGCCTAGATGCAAACCAGATGCTCTACAATCCTTCTCCTTTTTAAGGCACTTCCTGATCATTTGGAAATCTTTTAGAATACTTACTGTATTATATTCTGATCATACATGGGATTCCCAATTGTCTCCCATCTAGATCAGGCCCACACTGTGGCTTTGTTTGGTTTTTCGTTCCTAGAACATCCCTGGGTCAACCAGTTTTTGAAACACTGACTTTCACCACCCATAAGCATTTCTGTTCATGCTCTTGTTCAGTAGATTTTTATGTATCAAGGAAACCTCTTCAAGCAGCCAAACAAATAAATGAAGTCTGATACAGTTAACAACATCTAGGAGGAAATGCCATAAGCGGGAGGCAATCTTCCTTCCGCCTTCATAACATGATACTTATGAAGACAGATACACAGAAACAATTGTCGAGTGATTTGGAATCATGTCGCACAACTGATTCCAGCTGCTTTCTTGAGCATCGTCCAACGGCAAAGGGAAACTCTGTTCCCAGAGATAAACCCGACACTTGAAAGGCTTATGAGCAGCCTAAGGACATTACTGTAATCCCTAAGGAAGGAATCATAAAAGAAAATAATCAAAAAAATAAAGAGCTGGTCAATTAATGAAAGGAATGAAAATGCATCTGCAGTTTTAGATGGAATCTGCCCACCCACACAAAAAAAGGAAAAAGAATCAGGAACCCAATATGTGTGATCAATGGGTTTCTCCTTCTTTTCAGTGGTGTCCAAACTTTTTTCAAAGAGGGCCAGATTTGATGAAGTGAAGGGCTGTGAGGGCCGACCAAAGTTGTTGACCTTTTTTTGGGAATGAAGTTGTTTTTTAGGATTGGAGTTGTGGAGGTTTTACCCCAGGAAAGATTTTACCCCAGGAAATAAACTACCACAGGGCGGGCTGGATTAGGGGCCCCCAAAATGGACTTTGGACGTGCCTGCTTTAATTAAATAAAGTGTGCTTGTTCTACTATAAAAAAGGTTTGGCTTGTAAACAGTTAACTAAATAAGAGGGTGAGGAAGCTGGTAGTTTACCTCTAAAATATCTCTGGGGTAGGGATTAACCGCTAAGAGTAAATATACTGCACATATCACATTACCACTTCCTCTGCTTATGTTTGAAGCATGTTATATGTAAAAAACAACAATCACTAGTGGGGGGGGGGTCCCTGAGATTTATTCCACAGTCCTGACATAGAAGAAAAAAGGTAGACAACTACAACCAGAGGAAAAATCTAATTTCAATCCTAAACACCTTAAAGGTAAAGGAGGTAAAGGTACCCCTGACCATTAGGTCCAGTCACCATTAGGTCCAGCTGGGACCGAGCAACGGGAGCTTGCCCCGTCACAGGGATTCGAACCGCCGACCTTCTGATCAGCAAACTCTAGGCTCTGTGGTGCCACCCACGTCCCATACACCTTACACTTACAAAATTAGATTAGAAGAATAATGTGGCACAAAGTGAAATGGTGTATTGCTGCACATACTCTTAACCAAGCTTCTGTGTGCTGCCTGCAAATTATAACTATTGACCAATGATTATGCAATAGTTCTACTGATGAATCTCTATTGCAGTGTTCTAATTCATTTGTTGGCGCCTGCCAACCTCCAGGTGCAAGTAGATAAATAGGGACCGCTTACCAGTGGGAAGGTAAACGGCGTTCCGTGTGCTGCGCTGGCTCACCAGATGCAGCTTGTCACGCTGGCCACGTGACCCGGAAGTGTCTGCGGACAGCGCTGGCTCCCGGCCTATAGAGTGAGATGAGCGCACAACCCTAGAGTCTGGCAAGGGGTACCTTTACCTTTACCTAATTCATTTGTTAGCTTTGTTGCCCAATTTCATCTCTGACGTTTGCTGTTGTAAGCAGCCTTACCTAGTTCAATGTCGGAGCGTATGTTTTTAAATAAAATAAACAAGATTTTGTTGTGCCAGTTTCTGAACATTAGAAATCATACGTTAAGCTGTTTTATTTTTTAAAAGCTATTTTAAAAACCCTATGAAAATATGAAAGGTTGACTTCCTTACAAAACTTACAGTACAAGTAACATTTTTTCATTAAAACTGTGTGAAAATACTGAACAGCTTGAATTTCAGATACAATACATACTAGACTATGTACATTATGGGCACATAGAATCTTGTTTTGTGGGAATTAGCTCCAAGGGAACATACTGTTTTACTTACAGCCTCTATACCAGCTCTACCTCTCCTTTAAATCAGAACCAGTGAGGGCAGTGAAGGTCCTGTGTGAGTGTCTGGAGGTGGTTGGAGGATGGATGGCGGCTAACAGATTGAGGTTGAATCCTGACAAGACAGAAGTACTGTTTTGGGGGGACAGGGGGCAGGTAGGTGTGGAGGACTCCCTGGTCCTGAATGGGGTAACTGTGCCCCTGATGGGCCAGGTGTGCAGCCTGGGAGTCATTTTGGACTCCCAGCTGTCCTTGGAGGCGCAGGTCAATTCTGTATCCAGGGCAGCTGACTACCAGCTCCATCTGGTATGCAGGCTGAGACCATAGCTGTCAACGTTTCCCTTTTTTTAAGGGAAATTCCCTTATTCCAAATAGGATTCCTCGCAAGAAAAGGGAAAAGTTGACATCTATGGCTGAGACCCTACCTGCCTGTGGACTGTCTCGCCAGAGTGGTGCATGCTCTGATCATCTCCCGCTTGGACTACTGCAAAGAGCTCTACGTGAGGCTACCTTTGAAGGTGACTCAGAAACTGCAATTAATCCAGAATGCGGCAGCTAGACTGGTGACTGGGAGTGGCTGCTGAGACCATATAACACCAGTCCTGAATGACCTACATTGGCTCCCAGTACATTTCTGAGCACAATTCAAAGTGTTGGTGCTGACCTTTAAATCCCTAAACGGCCTCAGCTCTGAATACCTGAAGGAGCATCTCCACCCCCATCATTCAGCCTGGACACTGAGGTCCAGCTCCGAGGACCTTCTGGCGGTTCCCTCAAAGCAAGAAGTGAGGTTGCAGGGAACCAGGCAGAGGGCCTTCTCGGTAGTGGCGCCCGCCTTGTGGAACGCCCTCCCACCAGATGTCAAAGAGAAAAACAACTATCAGACTTTTAGAAGACATCTGAAGGCAGCACTGTTTAGGGAAGTTTTTAATGTTTAATGCTGTATCATGTTTTTAATATTCGGTTGGAAGCTGCCCAGAGTGGCTGGGGAAACCCAGCCAGATGGGCAGGGTAATCATCATCATCATCATCATCATCATCATCATCATCATCCACTCTTCCCCAGCTTGGTGCCCCCCAAATGTTGAGTAATACAATTCCCATCAGCCTCAGCCACCACATGTTTGCTAGGACAGATGGGAATAGCAGTTCAAAACCTCTGAAAGCTGCTCTCTACTATTAACAAGGCGTCTGACATAAAACTTTTTTGTGAAAGATAAAGTAAAACTTCTGAGTTACCCATTGGACCCCTTCATTTGTTGTGTTGTGTTTTATCTTTTCCCTTCCAAAAGGAAAAGATAATAGAATCTAAAATCATAATTACATACAGAATTTATTGTTTGGAAACATTGTGGTTAACTCAACACAGACAATATCCTTTGGGGGATTGCAACAAGGGACAGAAAGCATTGTTACGTTGCTGATCACATCATTTTCTGGAAAGAAGATACTGACGAGCCAAGTCGTTTCTGGAAAATCAACTTGGGTCTGTAATAATATTACATTTCCCTTCCCATTTTCCCCAAAGACAGCTCGTCTACCATGACAGCTGCCTTTCATTCTCTAGCTACCGACCTTTGAACAAAAGCAAAACAAAAACAGAGTCACCTATGGAAGTAATTATAGTTACATATGCCTTCTTTTCTACTAATGTAGAATCATTAAATGAGTCCTTTGAAAATGAAGCAACTCTCAGACAGAGGTCACTAAACAAATATGGAGAGGTTTTTGGAAAACCTGCCAATTTGCGGTTACTATGACATCAGCACCTGGCACTGAAAGAAGGAAGGCTGACTTCTTTCTTTCAGCAAAAGCGTTGCAACACAGATTTTATCTTTGTCCATAGGGTGCAGCTGCTAATCTCAGAACAAAAGCTTTCCAAAGCTTAGAACTACTAGAGCTGGAAAAAATATCTTGGCTCCCAGACTGTTCGTAAGCCCTTTTTATTTAATGCATACACAGGTAAGACGCTGACAGATCCATACATTATATTCTAGTCACATTAGACACATTTGCCAGCATCCAAATATCTGAGAAACTCATTTCAAGAGAGCTTTTGACAGGTTTAGACAGCACCTTCCAACGCCACATGGTGAACAGCTTTTAGAACTGAGGGGAGATTCAAAGCAGCTTGGGATATTGGGTAGGAAAAATTGTTCAAAGTTATGAGGACATTCTAACGGGGATTGCACAAACAGTTCTTTCGATTACTGATCTAAGTGTTTTTATTCATTCCACATTAATAGTTTCAAGAAACGAGAGTAGTATTGAATACTCCTATTTGGGAGTGGAGTACTCCTATTCACAAAATGCTGCAATGTGGAGTACTCTTATTCGGGGTCCCTGCAGCTATGCATTTTTACAGAATGCATCATTCCACACCGCCTCCCCACAAGTGTCAGTCAGCCTTCCTTGCCCACTTAGCATGCCCAGTCTTTATTGGGCTGTTTATGGCTTGCCTCCCCCTTTGGTCCCTCCCCCCTCAAGTTTTTTTGTAGTTTTACAAATCCCAAGCCTCCTGATACCCACCTCTTGTATATGGACAGTGCCATTTTGGCTACCAAAGGATCCTCACTCAGCGAATGAATTAGATAAAAGTAAATAGGATTAAGTAAGGAATATATCCTGTCCCATCTTCTCCAAAGCTATTTAAAGGCCCAAACAACTAATGATGGTGCCTGACCTGGGAGCTCCAATAATGTCTAGAGTAGACAACATAATTTCAAGCGCCAAAGAGATTTGTGGGCCCCTTTCCTTTGCCTGCCATTTCCCCTTCCCGCTCTCACTTCCATACATCACTACTGGGAAAACCATGGCTTTAACTATACGGACCTTTGTTGGCAAGGTGATGTCTCTGCTTTTTAAGATGCTGTCTAGGTTTGTCATTGCTTTTCTCCCAAGTGAGAGCTGGACCATAAAGAAGGCTGATCGTTGAAGAATTGATGCTTATGAATTATGGTGCTGGAAAAGACTCTTGAGAGTCCCATGGACTGCAAGAAGATCAAACCTATCCATCCTTAAGGAAATCAGCCCTGAGTGCTCACTGGAAGGACAGATCATGAAACTGAGGCTCCAATACTTTGGCCACCTCATGAGAAGAGAAGACTCCCTGGAAAAGACCCTGATGTTGGGAAAGACTGAGGGGTACAAGGAGAAAGGGACGACAGAGGACCAGATGGTTGGACAGTGTTCTCGAAGCTACCAGCATGAGTTTGACCAAGCTGCGGGAGGCAGTGGAAGACAGGAGTGCCTGATGTGCTCTAGTCCGTGGGGTCACGAAGAGTCGGACACGACTAAACAATAACAACAGCCCCTTCCAGCTGTGTACTTTTCTCCCAAACTGGCTCAATTCCAGTGTCAGAGCCTAGTTGAAGGGGTAAAAGACCTGTGAGGAAAAAACAGGTGAGGGAGATGAGAGTTTCACACCCCTGGCCTCACATCCCTTTAGAAGAACAATATTTGAAGGCATTAGCTTATCATCATCCTATTTAGTTTGGGTCTAAGAAATTGCAATAAGGAATATCAGAAGCTTCCTTATACTGAGTCAGATCAATGGTTTATCAAGCTCAATATTGTCTATACGGACTGGCAGTGGCCCTCTTGGGTTTCCAACAGGGCCCTTCCCAGTCCTTCCTGGAAGTGACTTGGACTGAACATGGGGCATTCTGCATGCAAGGCCAACGCTCCACCACGTTAAGAGCCCACTAGATGAGCTATGGCCCTTCTGACACACCTTCTGCTTCTGCAAGTACCAGCCTTACTTCTGACTAATGTGAGGAGCCTCAAGCAGCAGATCTGAGAGGTAAATTAACTGGCAACAATTTGCAATTTATTTCATTAATATATATTTTTATCATCATGGGAAATTACATCAGGCTTTCCTGCCTCTGCCAGCAAAATGTCTTGGGTGATTTTTGTTTTCATCCAAAAGGTTTCTTGATATATTGGAGCACATTACCGAGCGGTTGGTTTGTTTTCATGCTAAAGGAAGAACATTTTGTCCTTTAGGACTTGGTTGCAATATATCCCCTTGCTGATCTTCTCTTCCAACATTTATGCAGGCACACTCCTCCCGCAATCGCGACAATGAGAGCCACAGGAATGAGCGCCAAGTACCAAGACGTATCGCGTTCTATAAAAATAAAATAAAAGTTGGTGTCAAACTTTGCGCAGCCTAAATAAAAAGGTAGGGGTGTTATTTCATAAAGCCCACATATTTCAAACGGAGTATTGAACTCCCAGAAAGGTCGTATGACATTTGAGGAAGAAAAATGGAAGAAACTAAGTTAAAATGTTTAACAGCATAAAAGAAGAGCAGCTCTGCTAGAGGTACTACTTCCGGTTTAGTGGAGTTTGTAACCCGAGATACCACTGTACCTCGTGGAAGCACTCTGTCTTAGCCCAACAAACACCCTTATACTGTCTGAGAATTGTTCCATGTAGCCAAATGCTGTCTACACTGACTGACAGCGCCCCCCAGGCTTTCAAACAAGGGGTTAACCCTAGCCCTATCTTGAGTTGGAAGAATTAGATATTCTCTTTGCAGTTACCAACGCAGCCATGATGCACAATCAGGTTCTCAACCCTGGTAAAGGTCTTGCAGAGCTGAACCATACATTAACAAGTAGGGCAAGAATAGTATATTCGTACACAGACACATACCTTGTTGCTTTACTTGTGCTGCACGTATTTCATGCCCGAGACTATTATGGGCAACGCATGTGAAGTCTGTATTGAAATCAGCTTCTTTCACAGGGTCAAAAATCAAGGGCACCTCAATGTAATTTTCATCATTTTCTACAAGTTCCCTAAAACAAGGAAACAGTAATTTATAGGATCACTTTTTTTTAATTGATAGCATTTCAAGAACACTGTAATTTGATTTTTTTTAGTCTAGCATTGTGTGGCGGGTGGCTGGCGAGGTGCATAACTATGGGCACAGCATTTTATAGCACATGGGAACACGTTCATTTCACTGCAACACCCTGATTTTGAATATTTTGTATTCCAAATAGTAAGAAAAGTGGGTTTGACAGGATCTCAGTAGTGAACCATTATAATGCAGTTGTTAGTTTGTCAGGGGGCTTCCAGACTGCAACCAGGGTGTTGGCATGCTTAAACCTTTTGGATTTCCCCCGGAAAGGAAAAATCCAGATTCAATGGGAGGGAATATGGGCTGCCTTTTTGATGCCAACATCATATCGACCCTGCAAAACACTTGCATGCAGGAGGAGCACCAATCCCACAATAACCACCTGTCTGGAAGCACTTTCAGACTAAAACCAGGACCATGCAGATTCATATTCTCATTCAGCCACGAAGTATACTATGGTGACTGAATCTGCTTGGAATGTGGCTTAAAGGTGAAAATATAATAAATGATGTAGAGAGGAAGCTGCAGCCCAAGATAGGAAAAGAGGTATTAGGGACCTCATAGCTACTATAAATAAATTAAGATTTGCAGGGTCTGGTGAACTTCATCTAAGAGTACTAAAAGAACTCACAGATACAGTCTCAGAACCTCTGTCTATAAACGTTGAAAATTCTTGGGAAACAGATGAGGTCCCTGTGGACTGGAGTCATTAAAAAGGGAAGAGGAACCGGGAAATGACCGACTGGTCAGCTTGACATCGATACCAGGAATGGTTCTGGAACAGATAATTAAACAGTCTGTCTGTGAACACTTAGAAAAGGATGTTGTGAGTACGAAGAGCCAGGATGGGTTTCTCAAAAGCAAATCATGCCGGACTGATCGTATTTCTTTTTTTTTTATAGAGTTTCAAACTTGGTGGATCAGGGGAATGCTGGGGATGTAGCACATCTTGATTTCAGTAAGGCTTTCGACAAAGTCCCCCGTGATATTCTTGTGGAGAAGCTGAGCTAGATGATGTTACAGTTAGGTGGCTAGCTGGAGGTGATGCCAAAGTGAAGTGTAAGAGAACTATACAAAAATGGTCAGCCTCATCTTGAACTGGGATGGGCGGAGACACAGAGACGCTTCCTTCTCATTGCTGAATCCAAAGCTATGGTAGTGGCTAGAAACCTAACAGAGGACCAAGATCTGTTAATGCTGTGAGCCTTTTCATCTTGTGTATATATGTGTAAATAGAACCACATATCCCAAAGATACTGCTATCTCAAGTGACCTCCATTTTAAAGAACTAAACCCAAGGTATGTTTTGGCACCTTCTCACTGCTCAGAGATTGGGGTGAGCGTAGTAATACTTACTGACGTTCTCCTTCTGTAACTCTGCCCTTTTGATAAAGCCTACCAATGTAAGTCTTGTTGGCTAGCCACCAAACCTCAGTATAAAAATGGCTGCTTTCTCCAGTAAGCACTTTGCATATCATTGTCAGTCGAGAACCTAGTTTTAAAAGGAAACATGGAAGTAAGAACAAACAAATGTTGAGTACTATGTTGAGCAATAATGGATATCACCACTCCTTAATTCTTAAGTCTTCTGAAGAGCTCAATAAATTCTTATTTCAGCTGACATTCAACAGCCAGGATTAAGTAGGTGTATTTTTGTTTTCATTGCATGCCCTTTGTTTTAATTGTTACCAAATCAGACTCCTTGGGAAAGGTGTGTTAGAAACTGAACTAAATAAACCAAGAAGTCTACCGGGAGAAGCAATTAGCCATTATTCATCATGTAAAGGTAAAGGGACCCCTGAAAATTAGGTCCAATCATGACTGACTCTGGGGATGTGGTGCTCATCTCGCTTTATTGGCCGAGGGAGCCGGCGTACAGCTTCTGGGTAATGTGGCCAGCATGACTAAGCCACTTCTGGTGAACCAGAGCAGCGCACGGAAATGCCGTTTACCTTCCCGCCAAAGTGGTACCTATTTATCTACTTGCACTTTGACGTGCTTTCAAACTGCTAGGTTGGCAGGAGATTCATCATGTAAATGTTTTTAGTAAAACAGGTGGAAGAAGAAAATACAATTCTCACACCACTTCTTCTGGAGTCTGATTACCTGTGGACACTTAAAGTGTTCCAAATGTCTTGGTTTTTGGCCCACTTCCAATGCAAATATTGGGCATCCAGTTCAGCGCTTGGCATACACCAGTCAAATATTGTCGTTAAACACTGCATGGTGCCAGGAATGCCACAGTATAGACAGCAGCTTACAATTTTCATATATTTGTAAGATTTATATCCCACTTTTCATCACCAAGCAATTCAGGGTGGGTCGCAACAAAAGAAATGTATCACCATTATAAGAGAACAAAGGAGGCAGTCGTGGTGAGTTCCAGCACCTCTTTTTTCAAGAAAAATAGCACTGAATGTCCTAATAAAAAGAATGCTTTAAAAATAGGTAAAAGGTAAAGGGACCCCTGATCATTAGGTCCGGTCGTGACCGACTCTGGGGTTGCGGTGCTCATCTCGCTCTACAGGCCGAGGGAGCCAGCGTTTGTCCGCAGACAGCTTCCGGGTCATGTGGCCAGCATGACTAAGCCGCTTCTGGTGA
Organism: Podarcis raffonei; assembly: GCF_027172205.1. Taxonomy (NCBI): domain Eukaryota; kingdom Metazoa; phylum Chordata; class Lepidosauria; order Squamata; family Lacertidae; genus Podarcis; species Podarcis raffonei. The sequence continues at coordinate 76,789,137 of NC_070605.1, read as the reverse complement.
ACCAGAGCAGCACACAGAAACGCTGTTTACCTTCCCGCCAGAGTGGTACCTATTTATCTACTTGTACTTTGACGTGCTTTCAAACTGCTAGGTTGGCAGGAGCAGGGACCGAGCAACGGGAGCTCACCCCCTCGCGGGGATTCGAACCGCCGACCTTCTGATCAGCAAGTCCTAGGCTCTGTGGTTTAACCCATACTTGAGCATTATTTGGCCACATTTGACCAAGCCTTTTTTGACCAATCATCTAGCCTAGTAGGGGAACCAAGAAATAGGTGGATCAGCTCTAGAGCATTGCAATAAACAACTGCTACACTCCAGAGCTTTTATCATCAGCTAACAAGAATCTAATAGGATCAATAAAATGCAACCAACCCCAACAATCTCAAGGCAAAAGTGACAGATAATTGTCCTGGCTGAGTGAAATACCTCAGGCATCCCCTGGATGAGCAACAACAGCCCACCGAAGCAACATTTCCCAGAGATGCCTGAAGCCTCAAAAGAAAAACACTTATTTAGTCAACATCCCAAAAAGAGGAGTTGGAAGAGATGCTGGTGGCAAGTGAGTTTTTGAGCAGAGTCTGAACAGTTTCTTACAGAATTAAAGCAATAAGAGTCAAGCTTGTTTAGCTGATGACCCTTTCTATTTATGCTAGCCAGCAACATGTGGCTTAACCACATCCTTCTTGACTAAGGCAAACATTCCAATAGCCTAGAATAGCATGAGTCACTGTACTTGTTTGCACATGGAATATTTTATTGCTGCAGAGAAGTTTTTGTTTTTTTTAATGACATTTGCTGGATCTCATTCAAAAGCACGGTATCAGCCGGAGATGGCCCTGTCTTCACAGGGCATTAGGTACAAAATATCCTTCTCCCATGAAGGCACAATAAAAATATATACTTTGTTTGAAAGGAAATCACTTTCAAACTTGTGCAAATATTTAGCAATACTGATCACTTCCTCAACGCTTTTTTTTTTTTGCAAATATGCCAAGTTAGACTTGAGAACACAGTGAAGCCTTTGATACATACCATCTGCACTTGTCCGAATGATTACCAAGATGCAAGAAAATTACACATGTTGTTGTAAAATTGTCTGACTGGTGATACCATTTGTTTAAAATTAATACAAATTATTTTTTTAAAAGATGAAAAAACAGCCTAGATTTAGCGACAGTATAGGCCAACCTAGAAACCTACTGCCTATCGATTGCAGAGGTCATGTTGACATCCTCATTTCCTTCTACATTTGAAGACTTGCTCACACAGAATCCATGGTAGCTTACTAGCTTACCCAGACCATGAGGTTCTTGGTTCAAATTACCCAGAGTCCCTGTAACTTTCATCAATTCTTTTTAGGACCTGGTATATGTGACCACTTGTAGACAAGCACACATCTCAGATAAGGTTCTGGGCTCCATATCCCAGCCAGCTTTTGACCTCTAGGTTGCCACAATGTGTTATGTACATGGGGCTGCCTCTGAAGATGGTTCAGAAACTTCAGCTGGTACAGAATTCAGCGGTTGCTTACCAGGGCAAGATGGTATGAGCATATAATGTCAATCCTGGCCTGACTGAACTGGCAGCCAGTTTTCGGGTCTGATTCAAAGTGCTATTTTTGACCTATGAAGCCTTAAACTGCTCAGGACTGCAATACTTCAAGGACTGAAGCGGCCTTTTCTGAGGTGGCCCCTTGCTTGTGGAACGCTCTCCCCAGGGAGCCTTAACTGGTGCCTTCATTACATATCTTTAGGGTCCAGGCAAAAATATTCGTCTTCTCCCAAACCTTTGGGCTAATTAAACAATATATAGCCTTTTAAAACTGCACCAGGGGGCAGGGACAGTATGGTTTTCTTTTGTTACTACAGTATGCATTTTGGTGTTGTATTATTGTAAACCACCCTGTGATCCTCAAATGAAGGGCAATATAGAAATTTAATAAAAATAAAAAGATTTTGGTAGGAGGTCTGGTGAAAACCTTTAGGTTAATAATGGGGGGGTGGCTTTTTCATTTCTTTTGCAAAACTGGTTTATCCAAAGAGCACACACATTCCTACATTTCCGGAATAGCTATTAAACAGAAGAAATAAGTGTTCCATATTGATGACTTTTCCCCAAACATACAGAACACTCTTTTCTGCACTACACCTATGTCATCTTTTTTTCTACTTCAAGTGTCGTGCATAGGTTCTCACAACGATATGGACCATATCTTTGACACCATGGTAGAGGAACAAAGTGCCAAGACTTTTTTAAGTGTTGTCCAAAGAAGAAAGCAAGTGCAAGCAACAAAATGTCTTGAGAATTGTAGTTTGATGAGGGTGATCTGCTAAGAGCTCTAACACCTAGACCCCTACACCACCCCTAGACAGAACTTCAGTTTCGAAAGAACCCTGGATAAGGAGAATTAGAGCCAAAAACCTATTTTCCTGTATTCAAGTTGTACTTGTTCCATTTGTTTTAAAATACATGGAAGCCGCAGGTGGTTGAGTGGTCACCATGTCCCACCAGCTGTTTGTTCAATCAAAATCACCCCAGTCTGGTTTCTGCCCAAGGAACTGGCAAGGAAAAGGTTCAGCTCCTCCACTCCTTTCCTCAGTTTTGAAGACATGAAGGAACAAGGGGGGCAGGGAGAGAGAATCATGACATGACACAATATGTGTAAGTTTGGTTTGGCCCTGTTCGCAAAAGGCTGAATTGTGGAGACTCCTCAGGATGCAACAGACATCATTAATTCTGCCACAATTATAGCAAAGTCAGTAAAGCCACCATTAGCTGTTATTATGGTTGGAACTAATATAGTACTAAAACCCACTGGTAAGAAATTTAAAGCTGAGTTATAATTCTTATTTTGTAACATAAGGGTACTTTGTTTTCAGAAACGACTTGAATAAATTGTTGGCCTTACCGAGACCTGCTAATGTAATCTTTTCATTTGGGTAGACAATCACAGGTCGGCTTCTCTTCTTTTGGCCTAGTGAGAGTTCAGAGAACAGATGTTTCAGAGAATTACATCCGCTTTTCTGATACAACAATAGTTTCCATTATTTACCAGGATAAAGAAATAACCTCTCTCAAAAGAATAAGGCACGGCTGAAATGTAACTGTTATCACCAGAATGAACATCCAGTGCATTCAGAGATCTTGTCTCTCTCTCTTTCCTCTCTCTTTGCTCTGTGAAATTTTCAGAGGTTCTCAGCTTGTTTAAAATAAATTGAAATGGGGGAAGAATGTGCAGTTCTTACCTTGATCTGAAAACACATTAAGCACACTACCACCCCCTGCTGGTCAGCCTGACTAACAGGTAAATTAACATATATTTCTATATTTATTTAACAGAGCAGCAAAGAAACCTGTACAAATTTAAAAATAAAAAGGGGAGAGTGAGATAGGTGTATTTGTCTACCCTTTCCCACTATTAGTTAAATATTGCATTCCCCGAGCTAATGGAAATCACCTCCCAGGGCTCTCTTTTGGCATAAATTACTTGGTTTCGCAAGCGGAGGCATTTAAGCCACAAGTATTCTACCTCCCACAAAGGCTGTGAATTCCTCACACTTCCACTGGCCACTAGCCAGCGATCTTAGTTCTCTTCTGAAACTATTTCAGGCTCTTATCGGAAGCAAATAGCTGGAATGTTGTGCTGGGTAAGCTCAGGGCTTTAGCAATTGGCAGTTGCAATGATGAGAAAGAGGAGGAGTCTTTTCTTTCGCTGCCAAAATACATCCCAGGAAAGCTGTTTAGAGTCAGGATGTGCATATTCTGTGCATCTGCAGTTGGGCAACTTTTCTGACCCTGAGGGAGACATTCTTTTGACCTCAACAGAAGAGTGTTTTGGGCTGTGACGAGCGGTAAGGGGCTAGATGGGGAGGCCCCATGGCTCGCATCTGGTCCATGGAGCATAAGTTCTCCACCTCTGGTCTAAACTGACCGGCAATGGCTCTCCAGGTTTGCAGTCTTTTCCTGCCTTGCATAGAAATGCCACAGATTAAACTGTCGTTTGCATAGCTTATGTTCTGAGCAGTGACTCCTTGCTACGCATATTTCAACAATATGCACATTTGTATAATTGATCCATGTGGAAAATTCAAAGTTTAAAGGGTAAAAGTAAAGGGACCCCTGACCATTAGGTCCAGTCGTGGCCAACTCTGGGGTTGCGGTGCTCATCTCGCTTTATTGGCTGAGGGAGCCGGCGTACAGCTTCCGGGTCATGTGGCCAGCATGACTAAGCCGCTTAGGCGAACCAGAGCAGCGCACGGAAACGCCGTTTACCTTCCCGCCGGAGCGGTACCTATTTATCTACTTTACTTTGACGTGCTTTCGAACTGCTAGGTTGGCAGGAGCAGGGACCGAGCAACGGGAGCTCACCCCATCACGGGGATTTGAACCGCAGACCTTCTGATCGGCAAGTCCTAGGCTCTGTGGTTTAACCCACAGCGCCACCTGCGTCCCTTTTCAAAGTTTACTTCATACCAGATTTGTATTTTTTTAAGCAAAGAAAAGTGGATCATCTGTACGTACAGTCCTGCCCGTCATTGCGTACTTTAGTAGTTCAAGAGTAAACATTACCAAGTGTTTCTAACTGAATGGTCCTGGTGATGTTATATTGTCCCGCTTCATGCCGAAAGGTCAGCTGGCAAGTATAGTAGCCTGAATCATCCAAGGACACAGAATTTATGATGAGATAATTTGTGCCCTTCAAAACAGCAAATTTCTTATTGTCAATGTCCAAAGGTGTTGAGTCCTAGAAACAAAACAAAAAAGTACACAAATAAAATAGGCAGCCGAACATTTAGTAGCGAAATACAATGCTTCAGTGCCAAGGAGTCTTAAGGTGATTTTTTTTCAGTGAATTCTTAATGTCACTGAACAACTTTAACATCCATTGATGCAGCAGTGATGGCATTTTGGAAAGGCCATGAAACACTGGGAAGACTTTGCAGCAGGGGTCTGATTCCTGACAGATTCCAAAGCAGAAAAGTACCTCAAATAAGCTTTTTATACACAATGTCCACATAAAGCTTAAATGCCACTGTTTATTACTGTGTACATGAGCACAGAGGATCTTGCAGTAAGCACCAGACTCACACCTTTCCCCCTCCTTCTCCCCCCACAGAGTCAGAATAAGAGTTATTTTCATTTTCCACGAATCCTGGTTTATTACATTCAAACCAAGGGCAGTGGTTTAAAACAAGCTCTGACCAGTTTAAAAACAGGCCAACTTAAAAAACAAACCAACCATGGATTATGAAGCTGGCTTCCTTAACTAAGCAGGGTTTGCAAATGTGACTATTTGGTTTACACTTTGACTCGCTTCAGTTTCCGTGTGGTGCCAGGAAAGGAGAGAGATCTTTGTTAAAGTCTTGCAATAAGCCACATGGTTACACAATAATGACTAACTGTTGTAGTGGCAGCGTAAGTGGAAAATTCCATATTGTATTGATCAATCAATGATAGATTAAATGAGGACAAGCCTCCGTTTCTGGTCCATATCACTTTCACATGTGTTCACCCAAAAAACTTTTCCATCCCATATGTGCATTAAAGTTTGTTTGTTTGTTTTTTTATTAAAAATCTGAACAAAAATCAACATTTGGGTGCTTATTCTTAACTGCATTTTCGCTTAAAACATGCATTTTGTTTTCTCTCCGGATATGTATCTTTAAACATGTTCTGATCATTTATATTGAACCGAAAATTATGTCAACAGCATCTGGAGAAGTGTGAGATCTGACGGGCATGTTCTGATCCACACATTAGTCAGTCCAGGAATTGCAGATTAGGTCAGTTTATATCAGAATGAGCAATGATCAAATTCCTCAGGCAAACCTGATCAAAATGGTTCTCCATCACAAAGTCAACTTGGCACGATTCCAGAATAACTTTGTAAAATGATATTGTGATCCTGGGTTTCACTTTCCATTATTGGCCAGACACTGTTATCACTAAATAAAAACTCATGGTCTAGTCAGTTGCTGACAGACCTGGTTTCTGGTGAAAGGGCTATAAACTACAGATAAATTTAGCAGGGCTCTGCAGGATTTCAGAACTACTGCCCTCCAGTTACCAAGTCATTAGTGTCAAAATTAAATGTGCACCATGCACATTCATAATTCAATAAAATTTACACGTGGAAAATGGTTTGTTTAGAATTTGGACGGAGTGGATGGCTTTAACCAAGAGAAAAGGAGGAAATTAGTTTTAGCGAACTAAATTAAGTGCTGTGCAGTTCCAAAAAAATAAAATAGCCTCAGGCTTTGGACTCAACTTAGCATGGTTCTCTTGGAGCAGAACTAATGTTGTATCTAGTCTAGCATTCTGAGTCTAACATGATTCTTAACATAACCAAGGCACAATGGCAACAACCTTTTCTTTTGGCATCAGTATCTGATGTTCAGGGCTATGCTAAGGTTACCAGATTTTTTTCAATGAATCCAGGGACACTTTTCAACTTCAGTAGGAATGACAGGATTTTGTATGGGGACTGATTTGTAAATCTGGGGACTGTCCCCGGGAAACAGGGACATCTGGTAACCTTAGGCTAGCTGCCTCTGAACATAAAGAACATTTGGGGTTTTTTTAAAAAAAAGCTCATGGTGGACCTCTTCTTTGTGAAAACAGCTTGTCATCTTAAATGCAAATATTCTACAAACAAAGCAACCTAATGAAACTTTCAGGCTATTGTATCAAAGCTTTAACTCAAGAGCACATCTTCAGGCCACCATAATCTAAGGTCCTTTTTCAAAGCTACAGCTAATTAATCTGATCCTAGGCTAAGGATAGGTACGTAATTTATGTCCCTTGAGATGTGGTTGAACTACAGCTCCCATAATCCTGGACCCCTGGTCATGCCAGCTGCAGATGGTGGAAATCTAGCAACATCTGGAGGACCATTGCAGCCCCGTCCCTGGTCTTAGCAGAGTTGGCCACAATTCAACTAAGATGCCAATTCAAATGAATGGGCTTAGGCATGTCATAGCCCTGCATAGGACCCTGTGCAATTTCTACCATGATGTCAACGTCTTATATTATTCTGCCTTTCGTTCTGAGTGCAGTGCAGATGATAGTCCCTTGTGGGTTTGGATACTGGAAGTCCAAGTTCAAATTCCCAAACTGCCATGAAGAAATTACCCATAATAATACCTTGTACCATTTGAGTTCGTAGTTTGTATTCTTTTGTACAAAACTCTCCAAGGCCGGACAGACAACCTTTCCAGGACTAAATGTGAAAGCCTTCTGGAGATAGGAAATATTACGAACAGCGCTTTTCTCCACAACTGTGAGATGAACAGACACATCAGCACAGTAAGAAGAATTCCTGCAGGCGGAGGGCAAATGGGCAGGGGGGGAGAAGAAGAAACACGGCATTCATACACAACAAGGGAAGATTTATCATTGCACCATAACCCACCATTGTTTTTTATTATTCAGATTTAACCATTTTGAACAATTAAGTACACACAGGACACTTAAATCACCACCCTCTGAAAAAGCATCTGAAAAAGAGGCTGAGGGAACACTCCACAAGGGAGGGTGTTTGAAAAAAGGATGAGGGACTGCCAGCTCTGCAGGCAAGGGGTGACATAACCGGGCTCTTGAGCCCCACAGGGGTGCCACAGAAAGAATGTACAGTGGTACCTCGGGTTAAGAACTTTGCTTCAGGATGAGAACAGAAATCGTGCCCCAGTGGTGCAGCAGCAGCAGGAGGCCCCATTAGCTGAAGTGGTGCTTTAAGTTAAGAACAGTTTCAGCTTAAGAACGGACCTCCGGAACGAATTAAGTTCTTAACCAGAGGTACCACTGTAGCTGGTCAAGGGATCTGTGGACTCAGAAAGGCCGAAAACCTCTGCCATATGATGTCAGGACTCGGGAGTTGTCCTGCTTCCTCTTGTGAGCTAAACAGCCAGAACTGAAAATCTGCCTTATTGACTTCAGTATAAAAGGGATCAATAAAGCCATCAGCTGACTTGCGCTTAAATGGCAATCTTGGTGAAAATAGGAGAAGCCCAGGTGTTTGAGAGGTACCGATATTGGCAGCACAAGTTTGATCAGGCTGCAGGAATAGGCAGATAACCTTCAGAACAATCCAGTGGCCCTTTCACCAGTGTAAGTGTCACAGAGATAGGATTCACATCAATGCAAGGGCCATTGGGTTGCCATTTAGATGCTGTATAATAGATATGACCTATGACTCCTATGGAGAAACTGCCACGGATACTGGGGACTCAGCTATGCAGCTGCAAATATAATGCTTTAAGTGCGTTTTAAGAGCATTATACAAATGTGGCACTAGATGGCAATGGTGAGCTTATGGCAAATTCAATATATATTTTCAAAACGTTTTTTTTAAAAAGCATTTTCGCAGCGTTTTATATGTGTGCGTCTAGATTCCACCAGGGTGTAAGCAAGGAGCAATGCACACTTTGCGTTCCATTGATTTGTTTGTTGTTTTGTTTTGTGTGGAGGGTCTGATGAGGAATTTATGCAGTTGGAAAAATCTGCTTAAAAAACAAATAAACAGTCATGTAATGCAAAGCCACCATTGAATACAGCTCAGGGTGTGTGTTGTTTTTTAAAAGCTAGATTAAACATTTAAAATATTTTATCTGAGGCATAAGAGAAGCCAAGGTCACCAACTGCAGAGAGTATGGAATTTTTTCACTGATGGGGGCCCTTCTTTGGTGTAATGTTTGAAATAGCCCCAGGTTTGTACATTGTCTAAAAGATCCAGCTATATTGATGTGCTATATACAATTCTGGTGTATCTTGATTCTTTTTTTCTCTCTTTTTAAAAAGTAATTGTATGGTTGATTTTATGCTGTTCATCACCATATATTTTTTCTTAATATTGGTGGAATCAAAACTTCTGAATATGTTAGTTTGCACATAGATTTTCTGTCCTTAGAAGCCCTGACAAAATTGTTGTTTACGGTTCCTTGAGCAAAAGCTGTAACTATTAAACCAGCCTACATTTGTGATAGGGACGCGGGTGGCGCTGTGGGTTAAACCACAGAGCCTAGGACTTGCTGATCACAAGGTCAGCGGTTCAAATCCCCGCGATGGGGTGAGCTCCCATTGCTCAGTCTCTGTTCCTGCCAACCTAGCAGTTCGAAAGCACGTCAAAGTGCAAGTAGATAAATAGGTACTGCTATGGCGTGAAGGTAAATGGCATTTCCATGCACTGCTCTGGTTTGCCAGAAGCGGCTTAGTCATGTTGGCCACATGACCCGGAAGCTGTACGCCGGCTCCCTCAGACAATAGGTGAGCGCCACAACCCCAGAGTCGGTCACGACTGGACCTAATGGTCAGGGGTCCCTTTACCTTTACCTTTTTATTTGTGATAAAGGGAAGTCCTTTGCAACCTGAGGACCGGGCTGAAAAAGGTGTATGTTGTTCGGCTCATGATTACTTGGCAAGGAACTGCATAGGTTTGTCTTGGATTTTTAATTCGGACATAATATCTTCCAGATGAATTTGCTTGTGGGATTAATATAGAGGCATTATAATGGAAATGACATTATGAAAGAAAACGACATCAGCTGCTGACTTTTTCACCGAAAAAATCATTTACATATCCTCTGCAATAAGTGACCTCTTTCTGCACGTATGCCAGTCCCCCTGAGGTTTACACTGGAAGTCTTGCATACTTTTCATTGCACATGTCTCTTTCCACTCAGTGGAGTAACTTCTGGTATTAAGTACATTGCAATGCCACAGGACACTGAGCACATCTGTGTTTCTCTACCTTGGGACACTTTTCTGTCTGTGCAAGACTGCTAAAATATTGCACAGAGGTAGTGTAAGAGCTGTTTCATCACTATCAGGCTCAACAGCATCAGTATCACTCTCAGCAGAGATAATTTATTTTGGGGGGGGACATCTTTTCTGTTTATTAGCAATGACCAATGTAAGACATTTGAAAATACAAGCCCATCCCCTTACATCTTCCGTTTCTTACTGGAGGGCTAAATGTGATCGAAATTACTTGTGGATGTCACTTTTAGCCATTGACTGCTACAAGGATGACACAAATCCAGATGTTCAAACAGGTGGCAACAGGTGGGACCACAAGAGACCAGTTGTGTAAGGCACCACTTTCTGCACTCTAGACAGGCTCCCTTTTCTAAACGCATGCCCTGAACAGACATCACGGACAGTTTAAGGCCAAACCCTGCCAGCTGCTGGTGCCTATCGCCCATGAACTGGTTTTTTAATTACTTCTTTTCTTCCGCTTTTTAACAAAATGCAGACACTGAGGCTATAACTTGAGGAGGAAAATTGATGCCGTGGAGGGGAGGTTTCTTGACCTTCCCTTTCCTTGAGCCATTTAAAAAAAAAATCACACCCATAAAGATGGAAAGTGTACGTTAGGCTGCCGCAAGGTTTCTGCCTGGCTACTTGCATTCATCAAGCCCAGAAGGAAGCTTCTCTTTTCCAACCCCATATCGTGGACTATTCATTAGGTAAAGGTAAAGGGACCCCTGACCATTAGGTCCAGTCGTGGCCGACTCTGGGGTTGCAGCACTCATCTTTATTGGCCGAGGGAGGCGGCGTACAGCTTCTGGGTCATGTGGCCAGCATGACTAAGCCGCTTCTGGCAAACCAGAGCAGCGCACGGAAACACCGTTTACCTTCCCACCGGAGCGGTACCTATTTATCTACTTGCACTTTGATGTGCTTTCGAACTGCTAGGTGGACAGGAGCAGGGACCGAGCAATGGGAGCTCACCCCGTTGCGGGGATTCGAACTGCCGACCTTCTGATTAGCAAATCCTAGGCTCTGTGGTTTCACCCACAGCGCCACCCGCGTCCCGGACTATTCGTTAGCCCACACTAAAAACAAAGCAGCACTTAATGTGACCATTAATAACCACAATTGTAACCTTTAATAAGTATGCATGGTGCTTTCTAGAGTGATAATGTTAATAATCATCAAAACATTGCAGGGTCTTCAAAGCTCATTTCATGCTCCTCTCCTTGCAGAAGATACAGATGCCCCAAGCTCTTCCCCTCAACTAGTTGCATTTCAGTGAGTGCTTTGCCCTTCCTCTTTCCATACCACCTGCAAAGTGCCACATGCATAGGTAAAGGTAAAAAATAGGTAAAGGACCCCAGTCAAAGACGACTGTGGGGTTGCAGTGCTCATCACGCTTTCTGGCCGAGGGAGTTGGTGTTTGTCCACAGTTTTCTGGGTCATGTGGCCAGCATGACTGAACTGCTTCTGGTGCAACGGGACACTGTGACGAGTGCCAGAGTGCACAGAAACACCGTTTACCTTCCCACCACAGCAGTACCTATTTATCTACTCGCACTGGTGTGCTTTCGAACTGCTAGGTTGGCAGGAGCTGGGACAGAGTAACAGAAGCTGGCTCCATTGTGGGGATTCGAACCACCGACCTTCTGGTCCACAAGCCCAAGAGGCTCAGTGGTTTAGACCACAGCGCCACCCTCATCCCTTGTAGTGCCAGACATACACAGAGTTCAAGACATCCCCTTGCAGGAGAAACATGACTGTCCTCCTCACTCCACACAAGAAACAAGGATGTCAAAGAAAGGTAGCGTAAGCCACTTCCACATTCTGCGACCACCATTTAAAAATAGTAATAATAATGTCCAGAGCTGAGGAGCCATACCCTCTTGTGGCTAGGCTTCACATTGTATTGGTGATGGATGCAACATGTCGTTCCTTCTCTTGCAAGGGCTGCACTTCCCTCAGGAACAATAATGCCTGAGTTAGATGTAGCCACATGATCCAATGCAGCTAAACATTATTATAATGCAACACTGACTTTGGGGGAGCTGGTTTTCCCGTGATAGTCACACCAAGCTTCAGTTATAGGATCTGAGCCTTGTTCTTAGTAATGAAAGAATAGTTACACTGAAGCGTGCCCAACTCCTAGGGGCAGAGGGGTCTTTGGCCCCCTCAATATTTGCTGGCAGGGGATCAGGTCCCCTTAATGTTGAGGGGGTGGAGGAGGCCTAGCACAGCACAGTTCCCTGGGTGGCTCCTCCTGAGTGTGAGAGAGGAAGCTGTTCCACGTTGGGTTCCCTGCTTGGCCTCTCCCTGAAGATGCGAGTCGCACATATGACATGTATGCATGCCACATGCCACACACACCAATATTGGGTACAATATGGTACCTTTGGTACACCGAAGTTATGTGAATGAAGATGGCCTCAGATAAGGTAAAGGTAAAGGTACCCCTGCCCGTACGGGCCAGTCGTGACCAACTCTGGGGTTGCGCGCCCATCTCGCTTAAGAGGCCGGGGGCCAGCGCTGTCCGAAGACACTTCCGGGTCACGTGGCCAGCGTGACAAAGCTGCTCTGGTGAGCCAGCACCAGCGCAGCACACGGAAACGCCGTTTACCTTCCCGCTAGAAAGCGGTACCTATTTATCTACTTGCACTTAAGGGTGCTTTCGAACTGCTAGGTGGGCAGGAGCTGGGACCGAACGACGGGAGCTCACCCCGCCACGGGGATTCGAACCGCCGACCATACGATCGGCAAGTCCTAGGCGCTGAGGTTTTACCCACAGCGCCACCGCGTCCCTGGCCTCAGATACATTGCAGCAAAAAAAATCCAATGCATTCAGTCTCTGCTCTAAAGAACTCTTACTTCTAAATGCATCTTACCTTTTCCAACACTTGATAAACAGTACCCCAGATCTGTCTTGTAAATCCATTGCCAGTAAGTCTTCAGTGATGCATGAATACGCATGTTATCTGGTTAACCCTATGTAGCCTAGGCTAACAGTCTTGTGCCTTAGAATGCCTACCTTCGAGTGCAGATATATTCCCCAGAATCCTCACTGGAAGCTGGCAAAAACCAAAGAGCATCATCTTGTAAAAGAATTCTTGTTTCTCTGTATCCTGCAGGGATAATTGTTGCTGAACCATTTTTCCCCCAGGTGAGATTCAAGGGCTGATCAAAAGCATCCATATGTTTGTATCTCAAAGGAGGGCATTTGAGGACCACTGGTTCTCCTGCCAGTACAAAAGTGGACCTGAAATGCACGGTGCGATCGTGGCAATTATCTACGTAAAAAAAAAATGGCTTTGTATTAAAAAGAAGAAGAAAGAAACACTGGAATGTTCTAAACCAGGACTTGGCTATTGATGGTTACTGCTTTCACCTGCACTTCCCGTAAGCTGGATTCTGAAGGCAGAAGTATCCAGTGTATTGGCAATGAAAATACATAAGAGCCTGGGCACCATATTCCGTAGAAAACAGGAAAGAGAAAGATGGATGACACCTTGGAACCTGCGAATGAGAAGAAGAGTGTCATAACAACAGAAGTGTTCTAAACGAGATGGTGACTAAACTACTTTATTTAGAACAAACTGTTAGGCATGAGAAAAGCCCGCCAGAAATATCTCTTCAATTGCCTGACAGCCTTGTCTCTAGAGCTCCTGGGCTTAAAACTGGGACTGGCAATACTCCAGACTCTGATGAAAACATGGATTGGATTCCCTTTACATAGTGGTGGCCAAACTTCTTAACAACTCAAGCCCAGAGTACAAAACAGTGTTTCTGTTGTGGACAGTGAAGTGCATATGCTGTACTGCTCCATCACAAGTGCTTGGAGTAACTTTGCTTCTCGTCTATTGAACTTGGGAGCAGATAGTCTAGTACTGGACTGGAAGACTTCAGACTGGATTATGGCATAGATGGACTCATGGGACCCTCCTGTTCCATCCTGAAGTACCACAGTCTCCGGCTGCCTGTGGCAGGTTTGCCAGGCATGTTCTAAAACCAGGGTGACCAAATTGGTACCTGTCAGATGTTTAGGACGACAACAAACACCATCTGATGCTCAGCCTGTATATATGTGTGTAAAAAAACCCCTCATATATCACAAAGGCACCACAGCTTCCAATGACCTATGAACCAAGACCAAAGTATTCTACACTTTTTTAAAAAAAATGTAAATCACTTTGAGGCTTCTTTTTGTAGTAAGTTGACAAGTAAACATAACAAATCAAAATAAATGTGTTGGCCCCCCTGAAGTGTCTCAACACTTGGAAGCTAGGCTGTGTGCAACTGGGGGTGAACAACTTAATGTGTTGTTCTTAATATGGATTACCTCAGGCATCCATTTTCACCTCAAATTTCTCCGCTCCACATTATTTCTCCCAACTGACAGTTGACTGCTCTTCTCTGCTGACTAGAACCACCAGCCAACCAAAGTCTTATTGTTTTCCAGACCAATCAAAATGAATTTAAGTGATCCAAGCCACATCTACAAATACTAAAAGTGATGATCTCTCTCAGTTTTCAGAATCTGCTACCAAGCAGCTACTGCTAAACAGGCCTGCAATATAGTAACAGTGCAAGGTTGTGACTTTGACAGTCACACTCTGACATCAACACAGACCACATAACTTCCCCTCACCCCAGCACAAAACATAATTGTGGGCACAGCATTTCTCCACAGTCATATATTCATATTTAAGACCTGTGACCTCCTAAATTCAGGGGACTTAAAGCTAGGTGTTTCTAGTATTGCTTGATGAAAGGCTTCCAAAACACTGTCTTTTAAGCTTGTCATCATCACACAATCTTTTTTGTGCAACCAAAGTTTACTTTAGAAGGGATACTGTTTGCTAAAGAGAGATGGTTCTATTGTGTGTTGTGAGCAAACCCAAATCTTTCCTTAGATTATTTATGTATGTAAAATATGGCTACTTTAAATACTTTGGCTAGAACTCAACTTTCAGCAATTTAAAATTATTATTTTGGCTTATTATTCTGGTTTCTTATTGTTGTTTCCTAAACTCCACAGGAAGAAGCTTGCTGAAGGATATTTGAATTAAGTTCATGGTTACCAACTATTCGGTATCTGAGCACTGAAAATACATGGACTACACATTACTCAATACATTTTGTGCAAGTTCATGTTTCCGGTTCTAATCTGAAACATGAGTCATGTCCTCCAAACCAGGATATAAGCCAAAATCAAAATACGGGAAGTGGGCACACTGTCTTTCTCTAAAATTTAACCTTCTGAATATAGCTGACCAAGCTTTTTCTGTACCATCTAAAGTTCTTCTGACAGCAACTCCAGCCACTGGCCAACCTTAGCCCCCTAGATTGTGAGAATGATTTTCCTATCCTTGGGGACATCAGATAGAACCCAAGTCCATTGGCTCCCAGTAAGAGTGATGGATACATGATTGCTTTGGGCAAGGGAAAGGGGGATCTTTCTCTGGTGGGAAAGAGAGGTGCATGCGTAGGATAGCATGCACAGGGAAATGCTGAGGTGCAAATCAGTCCCCTTTGGCATAAAGTCAAGGGGGAACAGGCAACAGAATGTGGAAAGGGGCCAGTGGATCTCTATGTCCTTAGAAGACTAGGAGTACAAAGCCATGTGCCACAAATCTACATATAGCAGTTTGTATGCATGGATGCAAATTTAGACTGACTTCTGTCCTATAAGCAAAGTTGCAAAAGCAGGAAGGGGCAGCTAAGAGCCCCTGGACCACCCACTAGAACACCCCACAATGGGTGGTTTTAGTCCTGAGTTTTTGGAGTGGGCTATAGGAGGCAAGCAGTGTCCATTTACCTCTCAGCAGAACAGACATGCTGTAAACCAACCAATGTTGACTATATTTCATGCCCTTCATGCATGAAAGCAAAACCAAAACCTCATGGAAGCCTTTCATTCCTTGACAAAAGGTTTCAATTTTTAGTCACATGGAACCTACAGAGTTTTACTTCACCAAAAATAGTTCTGTGAAGGCCTCTGCATACATATTATAGTCAATAAATGGTTGCAAGAACTATCAGCACTCATATGCTTGGTCCATTAGCTCCCCCGCCCCTCCTTTTGAATAAACAATCAAACTGTCCATGTTTTATTACTCTGCTATCTCCATAAAGAAACATTTCACACTTACCCAGATCTCTCCATCTTTTGTCTTGGAACTTTTCAAAGAGCTGTAAAGTACTTTATCTTAATGGAAGAGTCTCAGCAGATGGACTTATATCTATATATATCAGAAAAACTTACGAAAATTTTCCCAAGTTACCCAATTCTGATTTGTCAGAACAAAAGAGGTATGAGGTACACCTTTCCAGCGTTTCGAGGCTCTGGGGAACAAAAAAACCCAATACTTGTTCAAAGCAAGGGGAAGTGACTTCCTTTTTTGTGACGCTGTTTCTTTCCAGTGGAGGGAAAAACTTGCAATTAACCTCAGACAACAAAAGTCTTTTTGCTGTTGCCAATCATTTGACAATGTTAGCATTTGTAGGGCTGTCAGCCAGAAAAAAAGAAATTAAGTTGATCTTCTACGTTATAACCATTAACTGGTTATAACGTATAATAATTTTTTTATTATTCATTAAATTTCTATACCACCTTTCATGCGAAGACCACAGGACGATTTACAATATAAAAGCACAAAAATATGTAACAAAGCAAAAACACCCAAACACGTTAAAAGGCCATAGATTGTTTAATTAGCCAAAGGCCTGGGAGAAGAGAAATGTTTTTGCCTGATGTCAAATATATATATATATGAGGAGAGCATTCCACAAACAGGGAGTGACAGCAGAGAAGGCCCATTCTCATATTACCATCCTCCAGACCTCTTGTGGTGAGGACACTAGAAGAAAGGCTTCACATGATAAGCACAGGGTCCAGGTTGGTTCATATGGGGAGAAGTGGTCCTTGAGGAATTGCAGTCCTGAGCTGTTTAAATTCAAAACCAGAATTGGGCCCAGAAACTAATTGGCAGCCAGTGCAGTCAGGCTCATACCATGGGATTATATGCTCATACCATCTTGGCCAGATGAGCAAACTGGCCACTGATTTCTGCACCAGTTTCCAAACTGTCTTCAGAGGCAGCCCCATGTATAATGCATTGCAGCAATCAAACCAAAGCTTAGACAGCATGCCATGCCTGTCTAGATGGGGTCCCCAGCTGAAGCTGATGGAAGGCACTCTATGCCACTGAGACCACCTGAGCCTCAAGTGACAGCAATGGATTCTAGATATATACCTGCTCCTTCAGAAGAAGCATAACCTCATCAAGAGCAGGCTATCTCCCATCCATCCGGTCTAGGGAGCTATCCACTAACAGTACCTCAGTCTTATCTGGATTGAGCTTCAGTTTGTTGGCTCTCATCCAGTCCATCACTGAGGCAAGACAACGGTCCAGCACACCCACTGCCTCACCTGCAGATGTAAATGAGTCGAGCTGTGTGCCATCAGCATATTCTTGACAACCTACTCCAAAACTTCAGGTGACTCCACTCAGCAGTTTCATGTAGATGTCAAACAGCATAGAGAATACAATCAAACTCTGAGGAACCCCACTTTGAAGGCTCCATGGGTCCAAAGAGCACTCCGCAACCATCAGGCTCCGGAAATGACCAAGTCGGACTGCAAAGCAGCAGACAGCCACTCCAGAAGGATACCATAGTTGACGGTACTGTAAACCTCTGAAAGGTCAAGGTGGTTTAACAGGCACACATTTCCCCTGTCTATCTCCTGACAGAGGTCATTATACAGGGAAGCCAAAGCAGTTTCTGTGCCAAAATCAAAGTTAAACCCAAACTGAATCGCATCCAGAAAACTGGTTTCCTCCAAGACTGCCTAGAACCAAAAACAAACAACAGATATGCTCTTTTGAAATACTGAAGAATATGAGGTAACCTGGCTGTAAACAAATCTCTCAAAACTGACATTTGGCATCTGCATAATTTGTCTTGTGTAACCAACCCTACACATATTCTTGGTAAAAAGCCACCTTCAACAATGGGAAGAAAAAGTAAAAGGTAACTCCTTCCCTCTTCAAAAAGGTTATAAATTGTCTGCTGTAAGCCAGAAATTAACAGGAAGATTCAGTTTAAGGCTTCCTAAGGGGGGGGGGAATACCACTCCAAATGACTCAGAAATCTGTTCTGTGGAACAACTGTATCCACAGAATAAAGATTTTTATAACATTTTCCTTGTCTAATCTGATTCTGCACCCAGGGAGAAATCACGTAGCTCATTAAACCTCTCTTTCACTCTGTCATGAGCTGTGACTACCTCTGGCATTTATGTGTCATAAGTAATCACTGCCGTCTGCTTTCCCCACGGACAGGAACATAGGAAGCCTGCCTTATACTGAATTGGGGCACTGGTCCATCTAGTTCAGTATTGTCTACTCTGGCTGGCAGAATAACATTTGAGCAGCCTGCTGGGCCAAGCCAAAAGCCCGACTGCTGCAGCATTCTCGTAGTGGCCAACCACAAGCAGCTCTCCAGGGTTTCAGACAGGGGACATCCAGCTAGGGATGGAGGAGGAATTTTATGCTATTTCCATTTAAAGGCGACTCTCACAAAACTGCAGATTTCAAAACCGTATGAGAACCAAAGCACAGTCATCCATGAAAATTTGAAGTTATCAGAATCTTGCAGGTCAGTTCTCCACCAAGCAATCTTTATTCAAATGCATATATTAGGAGAAAACGTGCATTAAAAAACTAAGTGAAAATAACATTCAGAATGCATATTAGCATTGCTTGTAAAAACGTTTGCTGCTTTGCATGTGTCTGTCTAGTCCCTGAACAGCCTGAGCCACGAGTGTGCATGGTCCCAGCATCCTCAAGCAACTGGATATAACTGGTCCAAATCATGAGGGGGGGGTGTTCATTATGTGATAGCCACTGGAACTAATAAAAAGGAAGGTGAACAGGCTAACTAGTCTGAATTCTCCCAATAATGAATGCTTGCTAGATCACTAAAATTTAAAATAGCCTGATTTCTGGGGAATGTATATTTTAATTGGCTGGTTAAATGAAACATACATATTATTCACAAATTAAAGATCTATGACAAGCACTCATAATTTTCTGCACCATTTGCAAAAACATATGCACAATAGTGCTGGTATAACTCAAGTTGAGGCCAGGCAATGATCAGGTGGTCTCTGACCTGCAGGTTTTAATGGTGATGAGAAGCAGAATACTTGAGCTTTCCATATCAGCTCTTAGCAGCTGGTAAGTCTTGGCTGCCTTTGTATAATAGAACAAAGTGAACAATGTCTTGGAGCATATTAAATATCAGTTTCATGAAAGTAGAAACTTAATTGTGACAGGCAAAAGCAGGGATCAACAACGTTATAATCTTACGGTGCAAGCTTTATTTTGTAGTACAAAATTTATTTTCCTATTCTTATGGCATTTTCCCTCCTCAGTTCAATGTTCCCAGTTCAACATGTGGTTGGCTGAGTTATTGGTGCTTAGCAGATTCCCTACAGAAGCAACTGATCACCCATTAACCATAAGAGAGTTATGGGAATTCGACTAAAGCTGAACAGGCAAAAATTAAGCAAAGCAAAAGATCATTGAAGGAAGACAGAACCACAAGAACATTTCGCCTGAGGCAATAAGATTACACCTAGGAACAAAAAGATAGGGAAAATACTCGTGACTGGGTTGGAGATTTAAAGACTGGCTCCATGTCAACTTCCCAAAAAGGTCACACAGGAGCTGGGGGAGGGGGGGAGGGGAAGAATCATAAGATCCCTGCTGGGTCTGATCCAAGGATCCAGAATCATTTTATTGTCTCTACCTTTAGAGTACAGAAAGCTTCAGTTAATTACTATCTGCCCCTTAAGATAGGATTGTACAATTGGCAAGATGTGTGGCAAGACAATTAAACTCAACGACTCTATATTGGCAAGACAGGATGCAGGAGTATTGCTTAAGTATCCTGCAAAGGTATGTGAGAAGTGTGAGAAGTATTTGTGAGAAATGTAGAGGGAATTGCAGGGGTTAGTTGTTACCCAACGGATATTTCTTGGTGGGGATGTGTCATGCCTATGGTCCATTAAAACTCAGCACTGATTCAGTGGAAAGAGACTGCAAAGCACAAAGGCCAGAATGGTCATCCTTCCTCTCTAACAGCATGACTTCTGTACGTACATAGAAATCTATGGGTCGTATCCAACAAGTTATTCCAACCGCACAAGGATTTTCACTGGTGTAACACAACTTCCCCTCCCTCTCCTTCCATGCACCCCCAATCTTTATGTGGTTTTCCCTAACCCGCTATAGCTCATTTGCACAAGCGAGTGTGGGGAAAAGTCCTTGCACAAATGGAACAACTCCTTCAATGCAACCCTTTATTTTCATTTACCTGGGTTTACAGCCCTTAATTGGAAGAGTATATTGGATGTATGCAATATCCATCTGTGGAATTCTTTTTAGTGGGTTGGTTGGACCTGCTCTTTGAAATATATTTATGGATGAGCATTTCAGGTTTTGACTTTATTCTTGCTCCTATACTTGGATTTAGTGTTTTGTTGCCACACAGTGTCACTTTGAAACACTTTTGTGCAGTGCTTTTTTTTCTAAACAAAATGTTTAGGGGTACTCTCATTTTCCTACTCATATTGAAATACTGCCCCTCAATGAGGCCAGACTTAGATTCACAAAATGTTTAGGGGTATGTGTACCCCTGCGCCGCACCCCCCGAAAAAAGCACTACTTTTGTGTAAAGAAGGCAACAAATAAATATAATTAGCTACAATAGTTATCTACAGGGTCAGAATTCTTAATAGTGCTGTGCCAAAATTTTCTTCTGTCAATTAATGAGAAACGGAATTGTATCTGAACATTATCAAAAGGCAGATAAAATGTCAGTGGAATTCTCATGGGTAAGGTGCAGGGTTTTCATTGCACTTACATTATTTTTGAGGTGGGTATTTGTGAGTGGAGTGCTGTTTCTTTCATTCTGCAAATGATGCCTCTAGTGGTCTGAAAGGAAGCTTCCTCAGGTAACTCCTGCTAGGATGCTTTTTCAAATCAACAACAGTGTGGGCGGCTGGGGAGGCATCAGAATGCCAGAGAAATGTTTAATAGCAAAGGGCAAGGGAATATTCCTGGCCTCTTCTCAACGACATGTGAAGCTCAAAATCCAAACCCACCCAAAGCATCCTGAGAATAAAGGCAGAAAAACGGAGGCCTCTTTTATGGAGGAAGCAAGTGGAGAACAGATTTCTGCACAGCGCTAATGTTAAATACCATCTGCCTTTGGCGGAATTGATTTTCACCTCCCTACTCCCTGGACTGCTTGTTAACACAGATCATTGCCAGGTATCAGCTGCTGGATTGAATGTATCATTCCCAAACCTCCTTCCACCTTCAGCAGATTTGAAGCAGCCCTTTCATTGACCTGTGGCAGCCATCAACACATTCTGCAATGCACTGCGCCCATTCAGCTAAAATCCACTGAGATTTGGTGTCTTCAGTCTATTTTATTTGCCCAGCTCGTTTAAATTTGACCAAGCTTTTGGTGCAGATAACCAGTCCGTTCTATCTTGCATTTCTAGCCTCTCTCTCTCTCTCTCTCTCTCTCTCTCTCTCTCTCTCTCTGGAATCTTTGGAGACCCTGATCTGCACAGGAACACATTATCTAAACATGCCTTACCATATGCGATCCTGGAAATAGCATGTCCCGATGAACTTTTGGAAATATATTGAATCACTCCCTCTTGAATAAACAAGTTCTGGCAATTGGTATTTTTAGAACAAATGAGGAGAAAGGGATATGCAATTCTGCTAGAGAAGCAAAGAATTGAATTTCCCACAGTTATTTTGTCCCCCTTCCCCCCCCCTTCAGTAATATTTTGTGCAGCTGGATTCACTGGAGAACGCTGTCCTGGGCTTTTCAAGCTATGCAGTTTGACAACCTTTTTCGTCCCAGAGGGCAAACAATCTTGGCAGAGCACAGAGTTCCCTGACTAGGAGTGGACTCAAACAGAGTTTTGAAAATTAGAACTAATTCACACAAACCACAGCATTGGGACTGTGTGACAAGGAAATTCTCAGAGGCTGCCCGGCATAATATCCCAAGCAGTTTATGTTCTATCATGGCGGAAATAAGTCGCTGTACAGCT
Organism: Podarcis raffonei; assembly: GCF_027172205.1. Classification (NCBI taxonomy): domain Eukaryota; kingdom Metazoa; phylum Chordata; class Lepidosauria; order Squamata; family Lacertidae; genus Podarcis; species Podarcis raffonei. The sequence goes on along the minus strand of NC_070605.1, from coordinate 76,767,248 downwards.
TAGCTAGAGCGGATCTAAAGAGAGGTATCCGTGTAGCAAAGGAGGCGTATAGACAGCGGCTGGAGAATCATCTACAAAGTAACAACACCAGGCAGGTGTGGCAAGGTGTACAAGAATTAACAGGGTATAAATCCAAGGATTCCCTGGCAGACGAGGGAGGGGCATCCCTCGCAGAGGATTTGAATGCCTTTTTTGCCCGTTTTGAAGTAACATCTGCAGCAACACCTGCTGAGGCTTTACCACCACCACCACCACTCCCTGGGAAGGCTTTGCCATCATCACTACCATCACCATCATCAGTACAAAGGAATGTAGCAGTCTCTGTGGAAAAAGAAGAGATGAGGAAGGTGTTGAAGGGAATCAACCCAAGGAAGGCCACAGGGCCAGATGGGGTAGCTGGAAGGGTATTGAGAGACTGTGCAGATCAACTAGCAGGAGTTTTCACTGGGATTTTAAATCGATCCCTAGCCCAGGCTATTGTTCCATCCTGCCTAAAGTCCTCTATTATCGTTCCAATAGCAAAAAAACCTAACCCGGAAGATCTGAATGACTTTCGTCCAGTAGCACTCACACCTATAATCATGAAGTGCTTTGAAAAGCTGGTACGAAATCATGTCATTGCCTGCCTACCAGAGGGACTGGACACATTCCAATTTGCTTATAAAACGAAAAGATCGACAGAGGACGCTGTGGCGATTGCCCTCCATGCCGTCCTTGCACATTTGGAGCAGCGGGGGGGTTATGCCAGACTGCTTTTTTTAGATTTCAGCTCGGCATTTAATACCATTCTACCACAGCGTCTGATGTCTAAACTGGAAGATCTGGGGCTTCCGTTATCACTTTGTGGGTGGATATTGGACTTTTTGTCAGACCGCTCCCAGAGGGTTCGGTTGGGCCCTTATACCTCTAAAATGCTTAAGACTAACATAGGAACACCACAGGGATGCGTACTCAGTCCGCTCCTTTATATTCTCTACACGTACGATTGTGTCGCTGCTCACCCTAGTAATAGGGTTGTCAAATTTGCAGATGACACAACCGTGATTGGGCTCATCCCTGAAAGGGAGGGTGAAACGGACTATAGAGATGAGGTGGAGCGGCTGACAGAGTGGTGCAGAGCTAACAACTTGCTCATAAATACAAGGAAGACAAAGGAGCTTGTGGTGGACTTCAGGAGACAGAAGAGCAATATCCAGCCACTTTTGATTGATGGGGTCTGTGTGGAGAGGGTAACAACGTTCAGATTTTTGGGCATTGAATTACAAGAGGATCTGTCCTGGAGTGTCAACACAAGGGGGCTTGTGAAGAAGGCGCAGCAGAGACTGTACTTTTTGAGAATTCTAAGGAAAAACCATCTTCCGCAAAAACTGCTGCTTGCCTTCTATCACTGTGCCATTGAGAGCGTGCTCACTTATGGCTTATGTGTGTGGTACGGAAGCTGTACTACCCAGGACAGGATGGGGTTGTGCAGAGTTGTTAAGGCAGCAGAGAGCATTGTTGGCTGCCCACTCTCCACCTTAGAGCAGATTTATGCCACAAGGTGCCATAGGAAGGCACTGGACATAGTAAAAGATCCATCGCATCCTGGTCACTGTCTCTTCGAGCTCCTGCCGTCGGGACGGAGATACAGGACGATGAAGACAAGAACGAGCCGTCTTAAGAACAGCTTCTTCTCCAGAGCGATCTCGGCCCTGAATGGGAAGCCTGGACTTTGAAAGTCATCTAATCTTCCTTGCTGTACTATACTGTATTGTTTTAATTAGTGTTTTTATGGAGCAGTCAAGTAATTTCGTTGTCCCTGAGAGGGGGCAATGACAATAAAGATATTATTATTATTATTATTAAAAGCTTGCCCACTTAGCATTTTCTTTGTGCTATTTTGTGTTTTGTTGGCACCTGTCTGTCTTAAGAGACAATGGAGTGTGCCCCCAGGGGTGAAGTCAAATTGCTGCATTGGCAGCACCAAAGGGACCTCCTCGGGGCACAAGCCTGGCCCAGACATAAAGACTCCCATCTCAGCCTCACAGATGTGGTCCAAAGGAAAGCAGAGCACCAGCTTGGCTGCAGGAGTTGCCAGGATGAGGCACCATCCAACAGCCTTAAGGACTCCACTCTGAATTTGTGTAGGGTTTACACCAGCATAATGCTGGTGGTCAACAAAAGAGGTTCAAAGACTCTCTCAAGGCAAATCTTTAAAAATGTAGTATAAACACTGACAAACGGGAAACACTGGCCTGCGAGCGCTCCAATTGGAAAACAGCCTTTACCAAAGGTGTCATGGGTTTTGAAGATGCTGGAAGGAGGACAAAAGGGAGGAACACGCTATGAGGAAGGCATGCTTGGCAAACCCTCATCGTGATCAATTCTTGCCTGGAAATCTATGTCCCCACTGTGGAAGAACGTGTAGATCCAGAGTTGGCCTCCGCAGTCACTTATGGACTCACTTTTAAAACTGTGTTTATGGAAGACAATCTTACTCAGCTACCAGTGATCACCAAAGAAGAAGAAGAAGAAGAAGGGAAGAATTCAGCTTCTCCCAAAGATATCCCTATTCAGGGATGCTGAACTGGCAGAAGGTAAATTTCTGGAATCACAAATTGTGCTACAATCTTCAGACTAGGACTCAGCCTCCTGGCATCCTTGAACATGATCCCTGAACAGATTGATGGTAGCTGCAAGCCAAGCAAATCTGGAAGCCAAGAAAAAACAAGTTTCCCATCACTGAATTTTCTGAGTTGGGTAACTTGTGCTCCCTTCTCTAGAGCACCTTCTTTCACGTCTGTGAACTCACACACTACCCCCTAAAGAATCTCACAGGGTGGTGACCATTCTACTGGTGCCCCTATGCTATTGAATGCCCATCGCTTTACCATATGGAAAGTAGCAACCAGTCATCTCATAAAGATGTATCCATTGACCCAGGCTTTCCCTGACCCATAAGACTGTCCTGTGTTTATGTGCTTGAATCTCCTGAATTTTTGTTTTTATACTGCCATTTCATTGGTTTTAACCTGTATTTTTGTTTTAACAAAATTATTAGTATACGCCTATGGCATACCACGTGAAGATTTTTTTAAAAATATTAGGCAGTTTATATCTTATTATTTAAAGTTTATTTATTCCATTTTCATAGTTTCTAGCCCTGCAGAATTAAAAATAAATAAATCAGTAAGTGCTATATTCTCGGCATTGCAACCTTAATTTTTGTTATAGCAAGCACCTGTACTTCCCTTCAGCAAACTTCCAAAGGAAAAAGTTACTAATGGTTTTATAAGGGCAGTAAGATTGCTTTCATAGTATTTTCCTTCTATGGTTTCCTGCATTGTATGAAATACCACCAGATAGTACCAGTGCTTTTACAGGCCCATTTCCTTTCTAATGATAATCATACAGGTATGGTTGTATAGATTCTTTAGATGGAGTAGCTGCAGCACGTGCTGGGAATTCTGAGAGCAGCATGTGGAACAGAAAGTTACTTTCTCATGCAGAACATGTCCTCCCAACAGTTCATTTTAAGTAAGCATTTCAAAACTGTACCGTGTTGTAATGGAACAACATGTCTAAGTGGTTTGCTGGATTAGGAAACGACACTTTTACCCAATATTTCAGTCATTTTCCTACCTCCAGGACATCATCATCCACAGTGTCTGGATTTTTACTTGCATTGGATGTGGGTGGCGCTGTGGGTTAAACGACAGAGCCTAGGGCTTGCCAATCAGAAGGTCGGCGGTTCGAATCCCCGCAACGGGGTGAGCTCCCGTTGCTCAGTCCCTGCTCCTGCCAACCTAGCAGTTCGAAAGCACGTCAAAGTGCAAGGAGATAAATAGGTACCGCTCCGGCGGGAAGGTAAAAGGCGTTTCCGTGCACTGCTCTGGTTCGCCAGAAGCGGCTTAGTCATGCTGGCCACATGACCCGGAAGCTGTACGCCGGCTCCCTCGGCCAATAAAGCGAGATGAGTGCTCCAACCCCAGAGTCGGCCACGACTGGACCTAATGGTCAGGGGTCCCTTTACCTTTACCTAAGGCTAAAAGATTTACAGACTGTCAGCTTACAAAACTTCAAGGCCTCCAAAGTTCATCAAGTCTAACCCCTAGTCAAAGCTCCTGTTGAGGAAACAGGATTTGTGCAAACCAGTTTTGTTTTGACAATGCGTAAGAGAATGGGCAGATCTAACAAGAATCTTAAATTTCAAAAACAGTAAACGTTGAATTTACATATGTTCAAGAGTAGATCTGTATGTACACAGCTCCACATAAGCACAGGAGATGCGAGAATGATGGCAGATTGAACATCACTCAAGTTTAGCTTTGATTTTTTAAAAAAGAACAAAAAAAGAAGCCTTAGGACTGCTAAGATATGCTTGAAAGTATGTGTGCAACATCTGCTGAAGTCTCATAAACGAGAGGTGGCTGAATAAGATTTTGCGGTTGGGACTGAGTTTTCGGTAGTGCCCACAATCAGGAAATCCAGAATTATGCAATAAAAAAATGCACAATATATACAGCTAACTGTATTCTGCTTTTCTTAAGAGCACAATACTTTACTGTCAAGTCCATTAAGCCCTTGACAAGGGTCCCTGAAAAATTACACAGCCACATAGAATTTTAAGAGAGCCAGCGTGGTGTAGTGGTTAAGAGCGGTAGTCTCGTAATCTGGGGAACCGGGTTCGCGTCTCCACTCCTCCACATGCAGCTGCTGGGTGACCTTGGGCCAGTCACACTTCTTTGAAGTCTCTCAGCCCCACTCACCTCACAGAGTGTTTGTTGTGGGGGAGGAAGGGAAAGGAGAATGTTAGCCGCTTTGAGACTCCTTAAAGGGAGTGAAAGGCGGGATATCAAATCCAAACTCTTCTTCTTCTTCTAAGGCTATGATACTGTTTTATGTGGAAGAGGTGAGGCCTTGTTCAGGGCCCAGACAGAATCTTAGAAGATAGCATGGCTCTGATGTTGCTTCAGCAACCAACTATCTTAGGTTGAGTTCTGTCCCAGTTTTAATACCCATCTTCTCTGAAATGTGTCTTTTCAAGTCTGAAGAGGGCTAGCAGTCATTTACTCTGTTGAAACAGGGGGAAACTCTGTACCAGGACTTCTGATGGAAGTCCTCTCAAGCTAGATGTGAAGATGACGTTGTTGGGCTGGGGGTACAATGGAAACATGAGATCTTCTTGCTAACGTGTTTCTGGGCTTGGCTGCGTGTGCGGTTCCCCGTCAGAGTCCTTGATCTCACCACCTGAAGAATAGGAATATGATCCCAGGGTCATGACAAATGCAAGCATCTTCCACAGAATCCTTGGGCCCAGACTGAATTGCCACTCAAGCTATACACATTCTCTCTCTCTCTCCCTCTCCAGCCGTTTAAAGGCTTTTAGGATTGGTAAGGCAGGTGAAATATTCAGCTGTTTCTTGTGAAGTTTTAAAGCCAGTGTGTGTCTGGGGCAGGGAATTCCATTTGGATTCAGCCGGAACTCAGTAGGCTCCATTGCCATTATACCAGAACATGGTGAGTTCCGGCACCTTTCCCCCCGCCTAGAAAAATAGGACGAATTAAGGGGCAAGGCTCTCCTCATGGCACACCCTTCTCAGTTCTTCCTTGTGATGTCAGAACTATTCCAAATGCATTTAGACTTTAAATACTTTGTTACTCTTTTGCGTGTGTGAATGCGTGCACACACACAGAAAGTACACACTCTTCTCATTTTCTTGACAATGACATTTGAAGTTCTAGTTTGCAAAACAAGCACCCAACCTGAGATCCAATGTGTGAAGTAGATTTATGGTTATTTCCCAGTTGGCACTGTTTATTCCGACTTGAGATTCCGGGACATTATTTACGAATCTTTTTGTACCCCAAGTAGTTTTACTTATGAAATACAGATCACATGCCTTTTGCACACAAAACAGTTCCATCTTCTTGTTCCATACTGAACAGAAGAGCACAAGTTAATCACAGTAGTAACAGCAGCAGGTTGTGTGAAAACACCTTGCTAGTATATTTGCATCATCTCTATTGAAAACTTTGGAGTTGGGCCTTGAAAGACATTGCTGGCCCATTTAATCCAGCTGTGCCATTCTAAATTGATTCAGCAAAGCTGCACACCCTGTTGTGTCTGTGTCTATCTACATAGCGTGTGAGTTTTATGAAGTATAAGATTTACAGAATACAATTTCACCCATGTGCTGCCAAGAGACTGTTGTTTCTTTCACTGTGATTTAGAAGAGCATACACTTCCCCCCCCTTCCAAAGAAAAAAGAAAGTCACTCAAAATACTTCCACATACACAACTAGGTGTCATTTTTCTTCTTTATTTAAGGAAAAATGGGGAGAGGGGGACAGTATTTTATAATACACAAAAGACAAATTAGACAGCACTGCAAAAAGGCTGAGTGTTTCATTGCCACCAGTCTGCTTTGCAGCTCTACAATTAGTAATTTTGTCATTTTTATTATTGTTTAAGCATCTTTATAGTTGGCAGAGTTTGGGGTTATTTTTTTAAAAAAAATCACAAAAGTGTGTACTGCTACTACTATGAAAACCTAAACCCCACAAAATCACTTCGAAATAAACCATAAATATGTGATGCACATTAGTGTAACAAAACCATTTTTGTAAACATTTTCTCCAACATAACATGTGCATACAATAAAAAATAAAGCCACTGCAGTCATACAGTTAGAATTACTTTGACTTAAGATATAGAAAGTTATTACTTAAAGCTTAAAACTAAACTAGGAGTATTTTTATGCTTCACCAACAGCACTGCTTTAAAAATGGATTTCAACATTTTTTCATGTAGTGGTTTCGTAATACTGATTTGACTTGTCAAGTCAGCCACCCTGGCATTTGTGTGGGGTTTGGGGGCAGCGAGATGGCTGCCCCACTGAACAAGTCATGCTCCCCACCCTACGCCCTACCCTCCTATTTTGTTGTACAGAATTTCATCAGCATATTGACCAGGGAGAATTCCTCCATATTACAACATTCCTACATTTAACAGTAGTCTTCTTTAAAATATAGATAGATAGCAAGGTGGCATGAGAAGAGAGGTCAAGAATTAAATCAGTTTTTAACCACACCGTGCCTTTTAAATATTTTCCTTTGGGGCGTCTGGTCGATCAGGAGAATATGCTACCGTGCCATGTGAGAGATACACCTATTGCCTCTGTCTGCATTGGTCTTCTGAGTCCCATTAATTCCTTGCTGTTCAAAGCAAAGCTGCTACTTTCACCTGTTTCCCAACAGGTACAGTGAGAACTGAAAGCCACGTCTAGAATTAGCTCTGATGTTCAGTGCTATGCAAAACCCAAACCATTCCCCGCCCCCTCAAATAGGAGAGACTTCAAAAGGTTTTTCTGCCAATAATTATCTGTGTGTTTTCTGTTATTTACTCCTTTCTGGGGAGAGGGGGACCTTCCTGATCTTGCAAAGAAAGCCCTTACTAAATAAAAATAAGTTGGTCAAAGAAAGGAACAGCAGTCTGATTCCAAAAGAAAGGCTTATTGGTTCACCCAACTGGTACTGTTCAACACAAAGCAAGTTGTGTGACAAATCTCATTTGAACTATTGAAGCGTCTCGATCAAAGAATCACATTTAAATCTACACCTGCCATGCCATGAATAAAGGTAACCACAGCAGAAGACATAGCCCATGAAACACTGGACTCCAGTTCACTGGCTGAACAGTGAACTTAAGGCAGCTGTAAACAAAAGTACCCCAAAAGAGTGTTTTTTTAAAAAAAACCCTTAAAAAAGAAAACCAACCCCATAACGATCGAATAATGACACTGTGCATTATTACATCACCAACAGATAATACACACTCAAGTTTTCTCAAGTAATAAACACATGTAGCCTTTAAACAAATTATTAGTCTTGAGACATTTATTACGAAGGCCAAAAACTTACTGATAAAACAAAACTGAGGGGGTTTTTTCCCTTTAAAAAAGTGGGGCAAATGAGGGAAAGAGCCAAGAGTTGGATGTTACATTAAAACACAAGTATATGCTGTTTTAAAAAAGAAAAATGAATAAGCGGTATTAACTACATTCTTAAAATAGTTTTAGTGCATTGCATTCTTAGAAAAGGAAAACGTCACTTCCCCAAAAGTTTCCTACAACATTTAACAAGTTATAGAACTAGCCTAGCTATTGTTACTTGCCTGTTACCAAACCCCACATGTTAGGAGTAAAACCTTCTGAATTTTCGGCTGAATTCCTTAAAACTTCTATTCATGATAAAATCGGTAAAAAATAAAGTGAAAAGCTCGCTTTCAAAATTTAAGAAATGGACTGCTTAGGTTGCTGTGTCACTGCTACGAATCTATCAACCATCTCAAATAACTGCTTGTCTCTTCTGCTGAAACCCAATACAAAATTAACAGTCAAACCTTTAACCTGCTAGTTTTGGTATTATCAATAATTGGACATTAATATTTGTTCTCCTAAAAAAAAAAAAGTAGAAACCTAAACCACCTCTTTTACTGCATGCATTAGAAACCATGAGGTAGGCACAAAAATAAACATGTTTGGAATTTTCTTTCCCCAAAGGCTACATGCGCAGACTGGTAGTAAAAGTTGTTGCACATTTCAGGTTTAAACAAAAATTAAACCTTTAACTGAGGCAGTGCTAACACTGACATTTACCAAGTTCTAGCCTAATGAAGAGTCGTTATAGAAAAATGAACAATTCTATTTATTTATTTTAAAAAATCATCCACGTGTGGTTTTTAGGCAAAACTCGGTACATAGAAAAAAAAATGACTGAACTCTTGGCCAAGCCAAAACTTAAAAAAAAGTCACCCTATCTCCCCCTAAACCACTGTGCCTTTCACATTTTATAAATATTAATTTTAAAACCTGCATCTTCCTCTTTGCCCACATATTGTCACATTACAAAAGAAAAAAGAAAAAAAATGTCATTTAAATACATTGTTAATATTACTATATTAGATTTGCTCTCTGCTTAAGCAACACTGACTCCGCCTACAACACCCTCCAGCTACCTTCTCATGTCTGCCTCCTTTCAAAAAACTTGCTTCTGATCCGTCTCTTTCTTTCTCACTAGGCAATCTGCAGGAGGGGAAGGAGGAAAAGGAGAGGGAGACCTGATTTTTCCTCTAGTGGGATCCCAAAACAGATAGCACCCAATGGCAATATCTTTACAGCACCAGCTGCGTACCGCAGCCTCAATTTTAAAACAAAAAGAACCCAACATCGGTGATGCCTCCACACGCAGTGGCATGTGGCCCTACATCACGTCAGGCCTGTTCTCCAGTTGCAAATGGTTCCAAGTTATGAAGACTCCAGATGACAGCAATCCCTTGTCAAACTACAATAGCTTCTACCAGCTCAGAAGAGAAGTCCTGCCTAAGGTCATGAAATAAACTTGGCTGCTTCCTCCGGACCGTACAGATGCAAAGAAAACCTGTAAAGCAAGAGACACGAGAGAAAACAAAATGGGACTCAGGTGGTTTTAAAACAGGGGTCAGCAAACTTTTTCAGTCCACTGTCCCTCAGACCTTGTGGGGGGGCCGGACTATTTTTTTTTTGGGGGGGGAGATGAACGAATTCCTATGCCCCACAAATAACCCAGAGATGCATTTTAAATAAAAGCACACATTCTACTCATGTAAAAACACCAGGCAGGCCCCACAAATAACCCAGAGATGCATTTTAAACAAAAGCACACATTCTACTCATGTAAAAATACACTGATTCCCAGACCGTCCGTGGGCCGGATTTAGAAGGCAACTGAGCCTACCCATGTTTTAAAACAAAAGGCAACTGATGCCTACCCATGTTTTAAAACAAAAACTAGAAAGAAGAGAAGAAATAGTACTAGGGGGACACTTTTAAGGCAGCAGGAATGAAGTCATTGGGCATCAGTGGCTATGCTCTCAAAGCTCAGTGGAACACCAAAGTGCAGAAGGAAAGCCACGTGGAAAGGCCTCTCCTGTACTTTTAAATATTTCGCCCTGCTGCCTCCAGATGTTGTTTAACTCAAACTCCTGTCAGCCGCAGCCAACATGGTGGGAGCTGCAGTCTATCAACATCTGGGGAGTACAAGGCTGTAGGAATTCTTTTCTGCTTCCCTGCCAACGAAGAGCCCAAGAGAGTCATTGTGTGCATCCATGGCTTTCCATATCTGATCCATATATCCATTCCTTTCCTCCCAACCCTAGTCAGAGGATTGTGGAATTGGGTGGAACACATTTTGGACTGATCACCAGCGTTCATCCTCTCTCTTCTCCACAATTATTTTGAAACGGGGAGCAGAGGGGAACTAATGTAAAGGAGGGAGAAATAGATCTCTTACCTTGTCATTGCGTTCACATAGAAACTTCAGTCTTTGTGCCCTCTTGTGCATAAATACACCATCCAAGTGTCCTGTTTCCACCGATCGTATCTCAATAGCTTTTTCTCCCCAGCCCATGATCTGATTGGATCGAATATACGCTTTACAATCAAAACAAAAAGCCACGATTAATCATCCTCATGATACACAGCAACACAAAGCAAAGTGGTTATATTATGCATTCCAACTTTTAATTGCAGCTTGTTGAATTGATAATATTTCACCCAAAGTAATCAATTCATGTAAAACCCATAAACAACATTGATATGTTTCCATCCTTGTTGCCGTAACTAGATGGCTAGACAGCTAGATGAAAACTTGGCTTCTGTAAGCAAGCTTTTAGCTGATTGCACTATACTTCCTTCCCAAGAGAACAGATATCTTTGAAAGTTTAATTTTCAAATACCAACAGCACCATCCTACGTATTTAATGGATTTTACTCCCAGGTAAGTGGGCATAGGATTGCAGTTTACGAGTTTCTGTCCTCAGCCAAATACATTAAAGATAACATAATAATTCATAAAGCTTCCAAATCATCGAGACTATTAAAAACTTTTATTTGGATTAACAGCTTCTTGTTATGGACTGCTAACAGAGCCCCAGGCAGGCTGTGTCATATGGAGACAGTTTGCCTTCCTGAAATACTACGGAAACATTTATGGCAGAATTTGTTTTGTCTCTCTGAAGTCTTTAAGATTAGGTAGCCATAACTGGATGCAGGGACTGCATTATGTGACTCAAAATATACCAGTATTTCTGTGGGGAATGCACAGACAAAGGATTCTTATTCTTCTGTGATTTAGCAAAAAAATGGGATTTTTAAGCTTTCTCAATTTCGGGAAGACATAAAGAACATCGCTACAGACACAAACCCATGTGAAAATGTAACAAGGATCTCTGGATTGCGGTCTGTGTTTCAAAGCGGCTCGTCTCAAGCCCCATCTGTAAGGGAGCAACTTGTAATTACAAGTAATATAATTTTAGCTCAGCCATAAACTCACTACGTGACTTTAAACAAGCTGCTCTCCTAGCCCAACCACAACGGGAGGATAGTAATATTGGTCTACCAAACAAGAGGAGTCAGAAAGGCTTCTGAGAAGTACATGGCACGTTAAAAGTAGAGCATCTGAACCCTTAGAAAGAGCACTATATATGTCCTAAGAATTACTATGGTAATTATTCTGGAATATAAATGCTCAATAAAGCTACTGGCTACAGCCTCAAACATTTGGAGGGCACCAAGGTGGCAAAGACTGATCTATAATGAGCCTCCACAACATACAAGTAAAAAGGTACTTTACCGCTGTACAGATCTGTTTAACAAATGAATGACTGAATTCCAAGATGATAACAACAAAACAAAAGAAACCCAACTCTCCGTTGGGCCACATCATTTCCCTAACAGTACAAGCAAGCTGGGGATCTTGGCATACATACCCACTGATGTTGGCATTTCTCCCCACTGCAGAACCACATCTTTGGTGATCCTTCCATATGTATTAACATAAACTCCTTCATCTTCATAGCAAACAAGCAGCTCCATCCCATCCGTGTTTGGCAAAATGATGATTGCATGGGGTTGGATACTACTCTGGATCTGCAAGAACAACAGGAAGAACTGGGTGTCACCTGCACTTTGAGGAACTGGAAGGAGTTGGAACTTGGGGGTCATCCGGTCCCCAACGCTTGTACCAGGCAGGATCCTCACTAAAGCATCCATGACAGATTGAGTGCCCCCCAACCTCTTAGATTAAAGCAGACACAACCTCTGCTTAAAAACCTCAAATGAAGGAGAGACCAAAAGTTCTTGAGGGAGTCTGTTCCACTCTAGTAGCCATAGTAGTAGTAGTAGTAGTAGAATGGATGGATGGATAGATAGATAAGATAGATAGATAGATAGATAGATAGATAGATAGATAGATAGATAGATAGATGATAGATGATAGATGATAGATAGATAGATAGATAGATAGATAGATAGATAGATAGATGATAGATAGATAGATAGATGATAGATAGATAGATAGATATTAGTATGATTTATTGCTCATACCCCACCCATCTGGCTGGGCCTCCCCAGTCACTCTGAGCGGCTCCCAGCCGAATATTAAAAACATAATACAGCATTAAACATTAAAAGCTTCCCTAAACAGGGCTGCCTTCAGATGTCTTCTAAAAGTCAGGTGGTGGTTTATTTCCTTGACATCTGATGGGAAAGCATTCCACAGGGTGGGTGCCATCACCAAGAAGGCCCTCTGCCTGGTTCCCTGTAACCTCACATCTCGCAGGGAGGGAACTGCCAGAAGGCCCTCGGCGCTGGATCTCAGTGTCCAGGCTGAACGATGGGGATGGAGACGCTCCTTCCACTGTCGGAACAGTTCTTACCCTCAGCACCAATGAAGTTATTAAGTACCCAACATCTGAGAGAAAGAGAGCTCACTCACTCAATGGAAACTTATTCCTGGAACATAGAAACAACTCCCCCTCACATATGAATAAGGAACATGCATCTCACTCTTTTTGTAATGCAGAATGGGTTATGGAATACCGCGGAACGAGAAATCTGGATTCTTACATGGGTTGGGAGATAAATATCATACACTGATCCAGAGTCTACATCCACAGCATGAAATCCAGCACAGGAGCCATAGATCACCTTCAGCCTCTGACCTTCTTCCACAGTAAGATCCACTAATAATGGCTTATGTACCAGATCTCCAAATGACTGCAGTGCGAGCAATAAAAATATAAAAAAAGAATTCACTTAGCACACTCCATTAAAATATGTTTCCTTTAGAAATGTATGCATGCCTCCATCCCCCTCCTCTCTCCTGTGTGAGGTTTCTTCTTCCATTAAGGTACTCGTTTTCATGTTTAAAAAAAAAAAAGATGCTGTACGGAGGAACTATGTTTTTGCCATTTCTTTGGCTCCTTTAATGAATCAGCACTAAGTGGTTCTCTACAGGATCAGCTAAGTTTTCCCCTTTAAAAACCAAAGCGAAACACCAGGATTACATTTCCCCCTCAATATTCAAAATATAATTTATTCTTAGAATAAATGCTTTAATTCAAAATATGCCATATCAATCTCCCGTATAAGTTGATCAACTGTGGAGGAAATGGTGATGAGCCAATTGGTTTCAGTCTGTTCTCTCATTTCCCAATTTAAAAATGAAAGGGCAGGAACATATAAACTGGGGAGAACCACCTCCCAAGAAGGAAAGGGACTCTCAATTCTACTACAGTAGTTCCTGCTATGACAGATCTGGTCTTCATGGTCTCCTGGTTTTTGATCCTATGGAATACTAACTGTTTAATTCTCCTTCATCAGACAACATTCAAGTTTGAACAAATGCACAGCTCAGTGGTAGAGCGTCTGTTTGGCAAGCAAAAGGTCTCAGGTTCAACCTTTGTATTGTCAGGTAGGGCTGGGGAATGCACCTGTATTAACCAGCTATCTACGTTCCACACTTACCAATCTGAACCCTTACCTTAAATGCCATAAATTTGTGGTATGGTTTTGGTGCCCAAGCATAGACTTCTACTGAACTCTTCAAAGCAATTACTAAGAATTTGATTCTTTCATACTTCACTGAAATTAAAAAGGACAGAGAACACGATTTTTAAATTATAATCGGGGGTGTGTCATATTATTGTCTTATAACTGCTATAGAACTACCAATTTAAAAACAATAATGCATATTGTCATATGTAATATGCACTCATAACTGAGTTAGCTCATGGTCTTCTCCAAAAAATATATGAGCTGATGCTATATCTCAGAAAAGTGTGCTTTGGGGAGAATTTTGTATTTTATTTTCTTAAAATAAGGCATCCTACTTGTGTAGAATAAAATCCCTTAAGTTCACATTGCCAGTGTTTGAATGTATTAATTCCTACAACAATCAAAAGATTATCCAAATGGCTATAACACTTTGGAGGAGCTATATCCTTATTAATCCAAGGGATTATGAAAGCCATGAATGATAAAACTAATATTTAGCACTGTCGTGTTTTGTCTGATAGACTGACAAATTAGTATTTTATTTACATCTCACCTTTCTCCCTGACAGGGACTCTAAATCACTTAAAACAATTTTGATTGATTCAAGGGGTGCTTCCAATTGTGCAGCCCGTCTTCTTAAAAACCTGATTATTTTTAAAAATGGACTTATTAAAATTGCAGGTGGAAGGTGTAATTTTAGAAAGAAAAACATTCTCCCCTGTCACAAAGAGGAAACCCAGGGCTTTTTTCCAGGGGAAATTCACCAGAAAAATAGAAGTGAGGAAACCTAGCCATTAACTGCTGCAACACATATATGCACCGTAAAAAAATTCCCATTAAAGCTATTTTGTGTATATGCAAGTTTATGCAAATATTATCAACTGAGCAGCTGGTACCTTCAATGGGGTGCCAGCCTTAGTAATATTACATTTAACTCGTATATCATCTTTTTCAGGGAATTAAATCATTCTCATTACAGAGTTGTATATAATTTTTATAAATTATATAATGAAGTTCAGCACCAAAAAGGATCACCATTCCTATACATTTTTAAGTGCAGATATTTCTTTTTCTGAAAGTTTACTGTTAAAGTTGTCAAAAGCCACAGTAGTCTTCTGACCCCTCTGGATGTGACATTTATTGACTCCTAAAGGGTTGGGTTGGCTTTTTTTTAAGCATATGAGGAGAAAAGGCTGGTTCAAATAATCCTTGCTATTTGGCAACAATCAGAACTCTCAATGGAAGGAGGGGGACGACAAATTACACAAAGGGAGGGAAGGGGGCGATAGTGGGATCAGTCAAAATAACGGTTTCAAGTTAAAACTAAAACCAGATCCAAAAATTGCAGGGGCTCTTTCCTTTGCAAGATTTCTTGAAACCAGGAGCAGAAACACAGGCTTTCTGGTGTGTGTGTGTTTGTTTGCCTATCCCTCTACAGGATAAGAGGCCCGTGGGCATTTCTCTGAAAATCTGCCTCCCAAAAATTACCTCACGTGGCTCCTGTGAACCAGTTAACCTCTGCCAGGTTCAGAACTGGGACAGTGGCAGGGAAAGGATTTACAGAACCAAAACACATTTGCCTTTACACTAGATCTAAGAGCATGTTGGGAAATGTGTTGTTCTCAAGGCAAGGGGAGCAGAGATGTGTGTATCATCCTCAGTTTTACACATGTTTCCTGTTAACATGTTGTCTCAGCGAAGATTAAAGCGACGTAAGAATGCATTCTTACAACATTCATCTTGGAATATATAAATAAAAGAGGCAGCTGTCTCTTTTAGACCTTGTGACTTGTTTACAGGAGAAGACCAAAAACTAAGCACAATCCATTTCAACAGTTTCCTACCCTAACCAGACCTTTCCATTACATAATTCCATCTTCACTGACTTTCATAAATGTGCACGATGAGTTACTTACCAACTTTATAATGTACACAGCCTTCCAAGTCACCTACAGTTGTCCAGCCTTGTTTCTTTTCCACCTCAGGGTCATTGTGAAGAATTTTGTTTCTTAACCATGACAGATAATACACTCTCAATTTGTTTTTCTTACCTAGAAAAGTATGGTAAGAATGGGCGATAACGTACAGAGCTGGGACACAAGCCTCCACAAAAACATATCATATATAAAATCCACTTGTTTAAAAATTATGCCAACCATTTAAGCTCACCAAAGGCAAACTTTTCTTCCAGCTATTGCTACTGCCTGTTATGTTTAAAAAAATCAAAACTCTACCTAAAGAAAGTAAGATGGGCCAGGCTATGTTTCATGTTGACTCAGTTCAAATTTAACTTTTTCAGTCCTCCAAATAGTAGTTTGAGGGATGAGTAATAAGCTCTGTGCTCACATACTCTTCTACATCAACTCTCGCATCAACTTCAGCCCTTCAATTGTGCTTTTATATCATGTTTACCAAGCTGGCATTAAACCACAGTTTCCTGTGACTGGAATGTAACTGGAAACTGGGGATTTAGAGAAGCCATGATTGAAGCGACACAGTTGGGGTATGAGGGGAGGAATAAGGGGGAGTATGTGGTCCCAGCGCTCATTCCTAGTTTAATAAGTCATGGTTTACTAAGCTACAATTCACTGCATTACAACTGAGTCTTGCTCACAGCCAACTCATTACTTCCTGGTTGAAGCAGGCTTCAAATCCTGATTTGGAAGGCAAGTGCAAAATTTTGCTTTATAAAGAGCCATGGGGGGTGGGTGCTATCAGATATGGGGAATTCCAAATGCAGAATTCCAAATTGCTGTGGGGAGTAGGGAAGGTGAGGATTAGGAAGCAACAGAGAGGTCTGCTTCTGGCCCATGCCCAATTTGCCCATCAAAACTTGACCTTTTGAATTCTCCAGTCCAGTACCTAAGCCAAGAGGTCAAAACAGTGAACTCCTAAAGCTTACAACAGTTATGCTGTGACTGTAGCAAGGGACAAACAAGGTACATGCAATCTCTTACTCACAATCCAGCAGTACAATCTTTCAAGCCACATTTTTATTTATTTAACCATAACAAAAATAGTTTACAATACAAACAATACAAAATATTCATGATAAAATTCAAACAAAATCAAAAATTTTAAATTGCTAGGCGTAATAACACATTATCAAAATACAGATAAAATCAACACATGCCAATAAGACTGCATCTCTGGCTAGACTTGCCTAAACAAACAAAATGTTTGCTTAGATTTGTGTTAATATTTGCACAATATTACCTCAGACTTTTTATTTATTTCCTATAGTAGTATTTACTCAGTTACAACATGTGAATCCATGGGAACTTGGGTTTGAACTGCATCACTGGAATAGTTTTATCGTAACAGACATGATGTGGGAAAAGACCTGTAGTTTTTTTTGTTTTTAAGCTTCACATGTTGCTGATGGCGAAATACTGCGGTTAAGACTTGTGTGTGATCCTTTGTTTTTAACTGCGTCATTGGAGATCAAGGCTCCTTGCCACATTCACTAGTTTCCTACTTGAATATTGTTTCCTCTTTTAAGGCACGTTATGTTAACCCTTTAACTGCATGATCCTTAGTGACTGGGACATACCTTCAACCAAGTATATCATCAACCTTTTCAGGTCCACCTTTAACCCAAGCATGCATTTGGGAATCTATTTCTTACCCATCTTTTACTATATATTTGCATGGTGGTAATGCTCTTGTTCCGACCCAGCTTGGATCAGGCTGTACCCTATTAGTGGGTCCCAACCCAGCAGTAGCAGAAACACCCGTTCAATGTCCTTATGTTTTGTGGGAGGTCACAAAGACTCTTTCATTAATAAACACAAGAGGTAAAATGGTATTCCATAGGGAGATGCTTCTCATTTTTTAAAAGGTTCTTTTTGTAGTCCTACTAATTTCTTGGGTATACTCAGATATACTCAGATAAGATATGCTCAGAGCAGACCCACTGAAATCAATAGACCTAACTAAGGCATGTTCATTAATTGCAGTAGATCATACTTCAAGGAGAGGGGTAGTATCTCAGGTGAGGGACATGTCATGTCCCTTCTGGGACAGTTTGTCCCCACCTGCATTCAGCAATCACCAGCGGCTCCCAGAAGCTGTCAGCATGAGACAACAGTCACACCCCAGGAACTGTTTCAACTGTTTGGCTAAACCAGGAGAGGGTAGCTGATGGGCCCCATTCCTTGGTGAGTTAGGGACTTCCCCTACATGCAAAGACAGGCTCCGGAGGATTGAGTGGACAAGACCAATAGTGGGTCCAATGGTCAAGAAGGCGGTTTGCTGTAGAGCAAAGAGTAGGGCAGATGGGGCTCGTCAACTTGGGAAGGTAGCCCACCTGGGAGAAGGAAAACTCTAAACCTCTGCTGTCTTGTGGGATATCTTCAAAGAGAAGAAAAGGTGAAGGAGTTAACCCTGCCCAAATCCAAGGTGGAGTCCCTAAGACAAGTCAGATGGCACCTTGTATACTTCATCCCAGCTACTCCTGCAGCCAAGCTAGTGCCAAACATATTGCTCTGCTTTTCCTTGGACCGCATCAGTGAGACTGTGAGAGGGTTTGTGTTGTCTGGGCAGCTCAGGACTGCCACACACTGCCCAGGCCTGCGCCCTGGGGAGGTCACTTTGGTGCTGCTAACACAATGGTTTGACTTCACCCCTGGAGGTGCACTCCACTGTCTCTCAAGACAGATGGACGCCAACAACAACTTTGATTAACACATCAGTTGGCTATCACCTCGGTTAATCAGGGATAGAGAACATATAACCCTCCAGATGCTGTTGGACTATAATTCCCATAATTCCTCACTGCAGACCACGTTGTCTGGGATAGATGAGAACTCTATTCCAGCCGCATCTGCACAGCCACTAGTTCTCCATATCCAATATTAAAAGTAGCATGTTCTCTGGAGGGACCTTTGATAGATTTATTGATCGATGAAACAGCAATTTAAAAGGAGAAAGAGTTAGCAAAAAGAGATAAAAGCGTATAAAGTAGAGGTTTGAACCATTCTGTTATTCAAAGAAAGACCACAACATGGTTTTTTTTCAAAAAGAGAATTTATATTTACCCGATATTGTCACCAAGACGTTGAGACCTTCAAGTACATCCATTTGCTGGAATCTTCTTCGATTTATTAATGGATACACCTTCCCTTGGCCACTCCTGTCCAACAACATCAGACCACTCTCTGTACCCACTAACAAATTCACCCCTAGGGTAAAATAATATCAAGTCAGAACACAATGTTCCTTGATTGGCCAGTTCAGTAGATATCTGCAGTTCTCTGGGCAAACGCCAAATCTTTTCACACAAGAATGACTATGACAACAGGGCATGGAATACACACCAACATTCCAGAAATGCTGTTAAAGCAGTGTTTCCTTCCATCAAGAGTTTGGATCAGGGTGGATTTCATTTCCATGCCTGCCGTGCTCTCACAGAAATTGCATTCCAGGAATTTTCATGGAAATGTTCGCCCATACGAAGGTCTACTCTTGTGCAAACTGACTCATCAATTTACTTTTAGTAAACTTCATGCATACTTCTGAACCTTTTGCCTGATAAACATACTGCACCTAGCAAGCTAATCTGAAAACACTTTCGACAACCATTAGTCCCACATTTCCAATAGATTTTTTGTTATGACCTTATCCTTCATCTGCAACATGTTCATATAAATGGAAGGAACTAGCGACCAACATAAGCATACCCCATAAGGCAGCACATAAGATCTCAGAATTGAATCTCTTCTTGTATTTGCGGATTTCTGGCGTGTCGCTTTGTGGCCGTGTATTTGTAGGGTTCACATTAACAACTGATCCTTTCCTGGTTGGATCTTGCCTTATTGCCTCTGACCTCATTGCTTCACTAGAGAATCCTACTGCAAAAAAAATGGAAGGAAGAAAGAGAAAAAACAGTTATCTTTTAGTATACATTTCGGCTCATACATGATATACACATCAAGTTAAAGAAAAATGCTGTTAGGTACAGAATGTGAAACATACATAGCCGTACCTCAGAAGTTGAACACCTTGCAAATCGAATATTTTGGCTCCCAAACACCACAAACCTGGAAGTGAGTTTTCCAGTCTGCAAACATTCTTTGGAACCCGAACGTACGACGCTGCTTCCGTGGCTTCCGATTGGCTGCAGGAGCTTCCTGCAGCCAATCGGAAGCTACACCTTGGTTTCCGAACATTTTGAAGTTGAACAGACTTCCGGAATGGATTTCGTTCGACTTCTGAGGTACAACTGTATTGGGAACTGTTCTAAGCATTTTAACAGTTACTATAAGCCTTACTCATTGGTGTTTATATTACTTACCAACAGAAGTCACAGTTGTTCCACTAGATGGAGATATCTGTAGTAATCTAGGGTCTATAAAAGGTGTAAAGGAGGTAGATTTGTGTTTCTGCAGTGTGTTACTAGCGGACTGAGTCTGCAATGTAAATTTCAGAGTCATTAATAGTTATAATATAAACAAATAGGATCACAAAAAACCCAAACAAATAACTCCAGCCACTACTGGACAGCACTGTTTTAGAAGCCTTCTCGTCCCCCTTCCTCAAGTGCTGCCTACACGTGAGTAGCATAAACATTTTAAATAAACATTTTTCCTAAGCGCTACTTTGAAAGTTCAGTCCAACTCACAGTCCTAATTTAGACGTTTACGTAATGAGGCCTGTTCACTAAAACAAGCATACAAGAACGTCTCCTCTTGCTGAAACGTGTCAGGCTCCTATTCTGTAAATATTTCTTTATTCCACATCCAACATATTCTGCTTTTCATCTTTCTACTGTAATACTCCCTTGCTTTTGTTGTTGCAATGCTGTGTCTTCTACCCTCAGCTAGTGACCAACTGTGAACTATGGTTTCCTCTAGTGCAACAAAATTTGAGGAATTAGGAACCAGGCATTCAATTCTACATTTGATACGCCGTTTTAGCATCCGGTTAATTGTAAGACAATTCTTTCGCTCTCAAATCTCCCTTGTAAACTGAGCCTCTTGCCAGAAAGCTGCAGCAGTTTCTTCCACCATCATCTCACAGAAAAATACTGAACCTTTATTGAACAAGGGGACTTATTTGGGAGGGGAGGTGTGGACAGGGACACGAAGCAATATTCAGGCACCGGTGCACCCTGAAGTTAAAACACAATAAACATGGAAAACACAAACGAAAGGAGAAAAGTGAAACAATGAAACTGTTAAAAAGTGGAAGTGGGATGACTTTAAAAATCCCTTGCCAGATTGTGAGAGTTAAGTGTCACAGGGACAACACTACACTTTAAGGCAGAATGACGCGGGTTAAAAACAAAGGGTGCGATGTATAAAGACAAAAGGGGGGGGGGGAGGGCGAGTTGATGTTTAACTAGGCTTTTTTTTCATACATCTGAAGTGTTGGCTCAGTTCTCTCTCCTAGAAAACCTCTTTAAGACAGAGAGCCTTTACTGTGTCCCTCAAAGTGGACTTTATGCAACTAGGGTTTTAAAAGGAATTCTGCTTCCACCAAATTCTACAAGCGCTATTTCTCCACTCCAAAAACACTGCGGCTGTTTAAAAACATGGTATTTAGAACAAAGGAAGAAGTGGGCCTTGACAGTATTCAAACAACTGACTTCTACCCTACGGCAATATGCACTGGGTTTGATTCCAAACTTGCACAGAGTAGACAGAGCTCCATTCATTGTACATGTCCACAGGGAGAAGTGGGGGAAGAGATATTCAACGACCCTCCCTCATTTTCCACACAGTCTCCCTGTGTGTTCCAGAAAATCTGCTCTAGAGGGTTAAAGTCCCTCTGGGACAGAAGGGGAGGTAAAGAAAAGGAAATGGGCAAAAGTTATCTCCTCCCTTGTGCCCTCAAGCAGGAGCTTCTTGTGAAAGATAAGCTACCGCTTTAACATGGGATTACTTGTGAAATTCCAAAACACTACAACCCAGGAACAATTAAGACCCTGCCCCCATGAATTTAGTTTTGTTATTTTTTAAAAAAATGAGTTTTTTCATTCAAATATGCTGTGGTTTGTAAGGTGGCTTCTGTTTTCCAGTGCTAGAATCTGATTTCCTTGCCCTTTTGCTTCAAGCAAACTATATTAACATTCTTAAGCATCTCATGAATTTTCATGCACGCTGTCTCAATTTCACACTTTCTTAACGTTCTCTCTCTCCTCCCCCCATACAACTTTGGGATTGAAGGCAGACTCCCTGGTAACATCACAGGGACTATCCAAATCAGTGCAGCAAATAACTGGCTTCCGACTGAAACCTTTTTAAAGAGTGTGATTCTGGGGTGCATATCTGTACATTTGAAAGCCCTGGCAGAACAGCCTCGCTGCTTTAGGAGCGTTTTGTGGAGATTCGGTTCCGAGTCCTACCTTCCTTGTTCTGTTCATTTGTAAAAGCTTCTGAAAATAAATGGTGCCCCACCCCTTTAAAACCTGCACATCCCTAATCTGTTGGAAGTATTTGTGTTTAGGTACCTATCGTGTGTACAAAAATTTGTATGGAAGAGCTCAACATATTCTTTTCCCTACCACCAGAGGGCACTTTCCAAGTGTATTGACACGTCTTCACATGGAAAGAGTAGCTACCATATTTTTTGCTCTATAAGACTCACTTTTTTCCTCCTAAAAAGTAAGGGGACATGTGTGTGTATCTTATGGAGTGAATGCAGGCTGTGCAGCTATCCCAGAAGCCAGAACAGCAAGAGGGATGGCTGCTTTCACTGCACAGCGATCCCTCTTGCTGTTCTGGCTTCTGAGATTCAGAATATTTTCCTCCTCCAAAAACTAGGTGCGTCTTGTGGTCTGGAGTGTCTTATAGAGTGAAAAATACGGTATGTCATAGGAAAGCTGCCTCCAATTTTATAAAAATGCCTTTCAAAGCGGATCTGTGCCGTCAAAAACCGAGACGGATCTTTTCACACAACATTCCAAAACAATAAAACAAACAGAAACCAAGCTATCGAAGAGCCGGCTGCTTCATTCCCTCTCCCCATCAAGAAATTTCAAAAAAGCAGCCTCTTGTGGTAAGGCTGGAGAAAGCTTCCTTTCTAAGACAGTGCACTCCTTTTTCCCAAAGCAAGGACCCCACTACATGCGTAGTTACTTAGTAGTATGCTAAACCAGGTAGTATTGTCATCTGAAGAAGCCAGATTACCCTAAGTGTGACCTCCCCAAAACAGCGTTTAAACAAATACCAAGAGGGCAATCAGTTTAGCTTATCCAAAAGCCATGCAATTAATGACTTGTATTAAAAAGGAGAGGGGAGCAAGAGTAGTCAACTGGCAGGTTTGGGGTAAAACTGCTCTAGAGTTAAGGGGGTTTTGGTACGTAAAGAGCTGAAATGTGTTATTTTTGAGGAGTGAGGGGTTAAGTGACAGGAAGAAGAAGAAGAGCAGCAGCAGAGAAGGGACGCTGAGCTGGAGCTCCTCGGGAAAAGCTAGCTATGAAGCAATAACCCTATGAAAGCAGCCAGCTGTGGGGGCAAGACATACCTCATTAGTAGTTAGCTTGTCCTGGGGTGTCTGTGGGGACATGGTGGGTGTCGGCTGGCTGGAGGATGGGGAGGAAGAGGTGGAGGAAGTGGAGGAGGAATGGCTTTGCTGTAAGAGATCTGGCAAGAGGTGAATGCGACCGGCAAAGCCATTGCTCTCATGATGGCTGGCACGCTTTGTGTCAACTGTACTCTGCAGAAAAAACAGGCACACTTGTCTTGCTCAAGTGCTGCGTAAAGGTCTCTCTGTCCCTAGAAAGCTGGTCTACTTTCAATGCTTCAACCAATGCATAAAATCAACCAAGCCTTGATGCCTCCATTAGAAAGGTTGGTGGCGGTGAATTCAGCCACACACTACAGGAATTGTTTGGGTTCCCTGGCAAAGCCAGCTTTATTCACCAGCAAAATTAAGCTCCTGTTGGCCAAATTCGCAAGACCACATCAACCTGCACGTTCCCTAAGGTTATTTTCACTATCATCTTTTTTTATTTATTTAGCTCTGGTTTTTTAAAGACACGATCAGATGAAAGTGCTTGAAACATCTGGTGAATGTCCTAATTTATTTATTTGAACAATATGCATGACATTTTAATACATCCTAGGGGGTCTATTATGATAGGGATGTTCGGCTGCAGAACTGAAAAACTCAGTAATGAGTGAGGTTCATATTGTACAAACTACCACACTAAACAGACCTGCAAGTTCAGGACAAGGGAAGCAATGCCTTGACTATTTTGTGCATAACATTTCGAGACAGAAAGACCATGTGACCTGATAGTTCTGTTGCTAAAGATAAGAAGGTCTGGCTTCATAAGCTGTCTGGGTAGGAAACCTCTTGGAAAATGTATGTAAGCTGTTCTGAACTCCTTAGAGGGCCACATGGTGCATTTGTAACTGATTTAAAGCAAACTAGGTGATCTCTTCTTCTGCTGCATCTGGCTCTCCCACAATTAGTTGTTTGTTTTTTTAAAACACCTTTTAAAGGTTGAGAATCACATCAGAGATTCATTCCAGTGGCCTCTTTAACCTTTGTGTTGGTCCAAGACTAAGATAAACTCAGCACAGTGCTGTGTCTCTACAATGCATGTAAGCATAAACATTGTGTGGAAACTATTACTCCCTTTGCAGGCCTGAAATGTCTGATGGTTCAACAAGAGGCTATTAACTGTGTCTGTATGTCCTGCAACTGATATTATGTAGGAAGAGAGTATGAAAGAATGAGTGAGTTAATGAGGGTGGGAGGAGGGAGAGGGAAAAATACACTTGAAAGAATGCATACCTGTCGGACGATTAAAGTGCCCTCCTTGGAAGGAGTCATTGCAGGTTCACTCTCCACGTCGTCGTGCACAATCATAGTTTTCACGGACTCTGTTTCCCCATTGCTGAGGTTTAGAGTGGATCTGTTTGGTAAAGGAGACATTTCGATTACATCCTTATGTGCCCTTTCTGTTTCTATTCTGATTCTTCAGTATCCACAGTAATAAAAAAAGGTAAAGGTAAAGGACCCCAGGACAGTTAAGTCCAGTCAAAGGCGACTATGGGGTTGTGGCGCTCATCTCACTTTCAGGCCGAGGGAGCCAGCGTTTGTTCACAGGCAGCTTTCTGGGACATGTGGCCAGCATGACTAAACCGCTTCTGGTGCAACGGGACACCGTGACAGAAGCCAGAGCGCATGGAAACACTGTTTACCTTCCCGCCACAGCAGTACCTATTTATCTACTTGCACTGGCATGCTTTCAAACTGCAAGATTGGCAGGAGCTGGGACTGAGCAACAGGAGCTCACCCCGTCGTGGAGATTCGAACTGCCGACCTTCCGATCGGCAAGCCTGGCTCAGTGGTTTAGACCACAGCACCACCCGCATCCCACAGCAATACTAAAATAATTTCACACAAGGATTATTTTAACAGAAGTACAGTACTACGATACGTTTAAACATGGAAACCTTGCCAATCTGGAAAACCTTTATTTGCAAACCCCCATTCATTTGGATGCCTGCAGTGAACAAGATTTTTTGGGGGGCGGGAAGGGATAGTATGTTACTATGATACACACTCTTGTGTTTTTAAATTGTAAACAGCCCTGTGATCCTCGGATGGGGGGCTGTACAGAAATTTAAATCATCATCATCCAGACAACCAGGTAGGGAAACTTTTGTGATCTGGCTAGTAGCTTCTCAGGGAATGGTAAGTCATATATTTGTATTAAAACTGAAACTAATTACTGTATCAGAGCCTTCAAAACATGCACTTTTCAGTTACCTATTCATCTTACTTTATCCACATCTTCAAGACATATTCATTTTCCTGTTATAGGATATTGTGAACCCTTATATAGCAGATTGCCAATGTTGTTTATATTATGGAAAGAGACACACACAATCCTATATTCTACAAGATCATAGAATTAGAGAAGAACTAAAAGAGCAATTTCACGAATCGCAATTTCCATACCTAAATAGAGTATTGGAAGCCCTACCAGAATTCACAAAATGAAATTGCCATGTAAGCAAAAGTTCCATTAATACATCACATCAGGAAGAGAGGGAAAGGAGAACTAACACTGCTCTAGCATCTTCTGGTCCCGAAGTAGATTCATCAACTCCTTCCTGCTCCATGTCATCATCGTCTTCATCAGTTGTTCCCGACTCTTCACTGGATGATGAATAATCAGTCACTTTATGTGGAGGCCGCACATCCTCAACTGCCCGTAATTCCTTCGCCAAATCAGTTAAATTCTAGAAGGAGCAGAAGGAAAAGCACAAGTTGATCGACCGCAGAAAAGGATGCAAGCAGATGGATAACACTGCCCATTTCGGGTTCCAAAAGCTGGATCTATTTAGTCACAAGCTGATGCTTTTGATTTAAAGGCCCACGCTATTATTTCAGAAAACTTTTTTTTAAATTCTATTACTTCTTTGGTGTGCATGGAGCAAAATGGTCAAGCAGCTTGATAATTTTAATTGAACTAAGTGTATTTCAAATAGAAAGTAACACACTTCACTTAAAAAGGCAGGTGTCAAACTGATTGCTGGGAAGTTTGCCTAGTGTATTTCACCATTATCAAACACTAACAGATGGGATGGTGTGTCCCGTTCCTCTCTGCTCTGCTGCAGTCCCTTGTACCCCCATATTCTGCTCTGGGAGGGTTCCCCAACCCTCTGGAACAGATCTGGGGAGCATATAAGGTCTGCAGGGGGAGATGAGATGAAGAGGAAGTCCCATTACATAAGTGGAAGGGCACTGTTGGGTATCACCCAAGTGTCTCTGAGCAAAGCTGTGCAAATGTTATAATAATTACAAAGGCAAGAGGGTTCATTGCTCTCAGTAGCATTAAATGAACAGTTGACTGCTTACCACTTCTCCCTGAAGACCAGTCATACGAACAGGTTCAGCAAATTGACATCAGGGCAAGAGTGAATGGAGTGCAATTGGGGGAAAACAAACATTACAACACAAGTTTAGTATAGGAAGAAAAAAAAACCAGTCTTCAAGGTGCTAAAGCTGTATCACTAGCTTGCTCAAAAACTGCCATTTAGGAACAAAGGAACAGAACACAAAACAACAAGCTACAACAATATTATGAGTAGGAATCAGGACCGTGTTGGGGAGATAACTGATTTGCTTTTTCAACCATTCTACACATACACACGTTAGGAAAAATGGTAACATGAAAGGGATAACTTGAAACGCTCTGCTAGATATTTGGAAGGAACAACAAAAAAAGAGTTGTTATGTGGCATTTACTCATGGTGTGATTGTTGCTCCGTTTCAGTGATGCATTTTGATAGCCAATATTCGTTTAAAATGAAGAACACTGTACTTTGAAAAAGCAGGAGTTTTCAGTACAATTCTAGAAGTAGTTGTTAGCTGTGCCTTGCTATTTGTTTGAACAGAAGAGCGCTCGCTCAGAATTATCATCTCCTTCTGACAGCCGACCAGTAACTAATGACCAGGCCAAGGCAGCAAAAAGCTTGTACTTTACTAACTACAGTACACACTTTCACAGACCGTCCAAGCAAGAATCCTTGTAATTGGCTTTGCCACATGCAGACTTTCTCCAGTTTCTTTGATCTAATTTGTATAGTTAAGAGCTACAGCTATTTCCTTTGCAGACAGTAAGAGCACAGCATGTGTGGCTGGTGCTACAGTACAGGATGCATCTTAACAATTCAGAGAGAACTACTATGTCTTCATAATTTCAGGACTGAACTACATATTGGGAAGGTGGCAGCGGGCTCTTGGTCCACAGAGCATTACACCTCCTTCCCTAAGCCAGGCAGAAGCTTCCTGGGCTTTGGGAAGGTAGCAACAGGGGAACGTTTAGGGAAATAGTCTAGCCCTCCTAGTCTACCGCAACTACCATCTCTTGTACTGTACCAGTATATTCTAAAACTGTTTGCAGCCATGTTTCTATTAATTCCAGCAACTTCAGTTTCCAAAAACAGTATAAAATAAAAATTCAAATATGGCTGTTTTCTGTATTTCAGAAATTGTTATCAAATGGTTACTGGAATTGCAGCTTCTTGCCATAGATAGCTAGGATTGTTGCAAATCTGATAGCTCTTACTATTACTAATATATAACTATGGTTGCCTATTACCAAACTGAACTATGGTGCATGCTCTGGTCATCTCCCGCGTGGACTACTGCAATGCGCTCTACGTGGGGCTACCTTTGAAGGTGACCCGGAAACTACAACTAATCCAGAACGCAGCAGCTAGACTGGTGACTGGGAGCAGCCGCCGAGACCACATAACCCCAGTCTTGAAAGGCCTACACTGGCTCCCAGTACATTTCCCAGCACAATTCAAAGTGTTGGTGCTGACCTTTAAAGCCCTCAGTCCAGTATATCTGAAGGAGCGTCTCCACCCCCATCATTCTACCTGGACACTGAGGTCCAGCACTGAGGGCCTTCTGGCGGTTCCCTCACTGTGAGAAGCCAAGTTACAGGGAACCAGGCAGAGGGCCTTCTCGGTAGTGGCGCCCTCCCTGTGGAACGCCCTCCCACCAGATGTCAGAGAACAACGACTACCAGACTTTTGGAAGACATCTGAAGGCAGCCCTGTTTAGGGAAGCTTTTAATGTTTGATGTATTACAGTATTTTAATATTTTTTTGGAAGCTGCCCAGAGTGGCTGGGGAATTTATAATAATAAATTTATAATAATAATAATAATAATAATAATAAATTATTATTATTATTATTATTATTATTATTATTATTATTATTATCATCATCAAGTGTCCTGCTCACTTTGAGTAGAGATTTAACAATGCAAGTGTCATGTACAGAATGCTTCTATGTGGCTACCTCTATCCATTTAGAAGGGTTTGTGTACTTTTTCCAGGATACGCATTAATGCACTCTGCATGTGTCCAGAATGGCAGCATGATGGGCGTAGTACAAATAATTTCCTGGAAATGCATTAACTCGGTGTGGTGTTGCTTGTTCACAGGATTTAACTTGAGTGAATATCTAATGCTGGATTTTATGAAAATGTTTTTTCATGTAACTTTCCAACTTTTTTTTCCCCTTCTTAACTCTCCACTCCTGCACCTTAAACGTAGGCCGTCTCTTATGTAAAAGTTCACATGACAAGCTTTTATGCTATGTATCAGCTTTTGCAGCTTCCATTGCATCCGCTAGCTCTCGCCCGGCACAACTTTTTAGAATAATTAGGTCAATAACGTCCTTAGGAGGACAACCAAATTTAAGCACAAATTCGACCCACAGCTGTGAGGCATTCACGAGCTTTTTTGCGGAGAAAGAAAAAGTCCTGTTGCTCCGCCGTGACCTCCCTGCCAATTTAGATACAGTGACTGAACTAGAGGCCCCTCGACTGACTTCAGGTCCAGTGTTGGACCATTTCAATCGGATACTCCCTACTGATGTGGATAGATTCCTCCAAGTTGGTAGGCCCACCACCTGCCTCCTTGATCCGTGCCCATCTTGGCTGATTAGGGAGTGTCCAGATGTTGCGCGGACCCCCCTGGTTGAAATTATCAATTTGTCCCTTGACACGGGGACATTCCCAGGGGAACTGAAGGAAGCAGTGGTGTGTCCACTCTTAAAGAAAACTTCATCAGATCCCTTAGACCTATCCAATTACCGCCCAGTTTCAAATCTTCCATACCTGGGTAAGGTAATTGAGAGAGCGGTTGCTGAACAGCTTGGTAGGTTCCTGGAGGAAACATCGGCATTAGATCAATTTCAGTCCGGTTTCCGTCCTGGTTTTGGGACGGAGACGGCTCTGGTTGCCCTAACAGATGATCTCCGTAGACAACTGGATCGAGGCGGGTCAGGACTGCTGATCCTTTTAGATTTGTCAGCAGCCTTTGACATGGTCGATCATGATCTTCTGGACCACCGCCTCGCAGACGTGGGGATACAGGGCATAGCCCGTAACTGGTTGTGCTCTTTTATCTCTGGTCGAGGACAGAGGGTGGCACTAGGGAGGGAAATGTCGTCGCGCCACTCCTTGGTGTGTGGAGTGCCGCAGGGCGCAATTCTCTCCCCGATGCTTTTTAACATCTTTATGCGCCCCCTTGCCCAGATTATCCGGAGCTTTGGGCTGGGCTGTCACCAATATGCTGATGACACTCAGCTCTATCTGCTGATGGATGGCCACGCCGACTCGGCCCCAAACACACTGACAAGCAGTTGGTCCCTTACCTTTCCCGCCCCGACCTGGCCACAGTGATCCATGCAACGGTTATCTCCAGGCTTGACTACTGTAATTCGCTCTACGCGGGGCTGCCCTTGAAGCTGTCCCAGAAACTCCAGCGAGTACAGAATGCTGCAGCGAGGCTCCTCACGGGGTCTCTGCCATGGGAGCATATTCACCCAGTGCTTTTCAAGCTGCACTGGCTCCCGGTGGAGTACAGGGTCAGATTTAAGGTGCTGCTTTTGACCTTTAAAGCCCTTCACGGCCTAGGACCCTCGTACCTACGGGACCGCCTCTCCTGGTATGCCCCATGGAGAGCCTCAAGGTCCACAAATAACAACACCCTTGTGGTCCCAGGCCCTAAGGAAGTTAGATTGGCTTCAACCAGAGCCAGGGCCTTTTCAACTCTGGCTCCGGCCTGGTGGAACGCTCTGCCTCATGAGACCAGGGCTCTGCAGGATCTGATTTCTTTCCGCAGGGCCTGTAAGACAGAGTTGTTCCGCCTGGCCTTTGGCTTGGAGCCAATTTGATTCCCTCCCTCCCTCTATTTCTTTTTTCTTTTCCTTCTCCTCCTGCGATGAGGCTATATTTTAATATTTTAATGTTCCATTATTTTAATGTTGTTTTTATTTTTGTTTTTAAGTTGTAATCATTCGTCTTGTATGGTGTAGTGGTTAAGAGCGGTAGTCTAGTAATCTGGGGAACCGGGTTCGTGTCTCCGCTCCTCCACATGCAGCTGCTGGGTGACCTTGGGCCAGTCACACTTCTCTCAGCCCCACTCACCCCACAGAGTGTTTGTTGTGGGGGAGGAAGGGAAAGGAGAATGTTAGCTGCTTTGAGACTCCTTAAAGGGAGTGAAAGGCGGGATATCAAATCCAAACTCTTCTTCTTCTTCTTCTTCTTCTTTATTATTGCTTGTAAGCCGCTCTGAGCCCGGCCTTGGCTGGGGAGGGCAGGGTATAAATAAATTATTATTATTATTATTATTATTATTATTATTATTATTATTATTATTATCATCATCATCATCAGACGTAGATGAGGAGGTAACATAGTCTGAGAGCCTCACCACAGGTTTGCTAGGTCTGAAAGCTTCCTTCTTCTCTTCTGGTTTTTTTGTTGCATTTTCACTACGTTGCGATGGTGAACCTTCAGATTTTGACGATGCTACATGAATAAAGACCAAAAAGAGGTAGGGAAAGAATAAATTAGTTAATTCCAAATTAAGAGGAATGTTAAAGCAATAGGAGTTTTAATATTTCAATGCATCTTATTTCTCCATCCCCACTGAGATACCTTAATTAATTAGGGGTGGGGAACCTGCAACCTGCGGGCCGATCCTGGCCCACCAGTTGAGCCACTGTTTCTCAAACTTGGGGCTCCAGCTCTTGTTGGACTACAACTCCCATCATCCCTGGCTAGCAGGACCAGCGGTCAGAGATGACGGGAGTTGTAGTCCAACAACAGTTATTGAGACCCAAGTTTGAGAAACACTGAAGTAGGCCTATGAAGCCATTTCCCCTGGTGCCCACCCACCTATCAAATGGCTGCTGGTACTTATGGACAGGAGGGTGGGGTCCATTTCTGCGCTGGCTGCCCCTATCTGTTCATAGCAGGGAACAGGGAACTTCGGCCAAAGTGTCAGGATTTAACTCCCTGCTCATCAGCTGAGGGAGGGTTAAATCCTGCCATGGCTGGCTGTGCACTTTCTCCCTGCTTGGTACAAAAAGCAGGTTGGTGGGTAGGGGAGAAAGAGAAGTGCTTTGCAAGCCCTATGTGAGAGGCTGTCTTCTGCAGGCATCAGCTGCAAGTCACTCTCACAGCTTGCAAAAAGCCAGTTTCTTTCTACCCCATCCCCATCAGCCAATGGCAGGTTAATGGGAAAGAAAGAAACCTACTTTTTGCAGGCGCTGGCTTGCTCAGTCAACACTTGCAAATTCAGCTGATAGGGAGGGAGAAAGTAGCAGCTTGCCAACCCTACGATTGGAGCTTCTCCTCAAGCACTAAGCTTAGGGCTAGCAACACTCCTTGTACCATGGTTCCCAAGTGCCCCGCAGTCTGTTGGGTGCTGGGCACTTTGGAACCCTGCACCAGGGATTCTGACAATTGGGCAGGGCAGCCAGCTGTCAATCATATGCGGGCATAATGGTGTCATGTGACTGACAGGTAGGTTGTTCTGCCCACCTGTTGCAAGTTGGCTTGCAGGGAGCCAAAAAGGTTCGCCACCCCTGGCCTGAGTGAACCAACAAATACGAAAGAAGAATGCAGATTAATCTGTAGACTCCTAAGGACAAAGCGAAAGAAAACGTCATGTCTTACATCTCATTCGGAATCTCTCTCCCGATCCGCTCTGGGACCCAGGATGTGACCCGGGCTGTGAACTGGAATTGCTGGAACCAGAGGAACTTCCACTCCCAGGTCTTGGCACCAGCTTCTCTACTCTTTCCCATAGCAGGCGAGGCTCTATATTGCTATGTGGAAAAATAAAAATAAAAGGTGTTTGTTTGTTTTTTTAAAAAACCCACATTGATCAAGGTTAATATTTTATTTTATTGCCTTAACAATGCTTCTTTTTTCCGGAAGACATTCTTAGTCCTCTATAACTAACCCAGTACATTTCCAAGCACAATTCAAAGTGTTGGTGCTGACCTTTAAAGCCCTAAACGGCCTCAGCCCAGTATACCTGAAGGAGCATCTCCACCCCCATTGTTCAGCCCAGACACTGAGGTCCAGTTCCGGTTCCCTCAAAGCAAGAAGTGAGGTTGAAGGGAACCAGGCAGAGGGCCTTCTCGGTAGTGGCGCTCGCCCTATGGAATGCCCTCCCATCAGATGCCAAGGAAATAAACAACTATCTGACTTTTAGAAGACATCTGAAAGCAGCCCTGTTTAGGGAAGTTTTTAATGTTTAATGCTGTATTGTGCTTTTAATATTCAGTTGGGAGCTGCCTAGAGTGGCTGAGGAAACCCAGCCAGATGGGTGGGGTATCAATAATAAATTAAATTATATTATTATTATTATTATTATTATTATTATTATTATTATTAATTATTATTATCATGTTCTTATGAGTAGTCAGAATGAATACGTGAAACGCCTGAAGTTTCTTCCAACTCTGCAATTCTATGATTCTAAGTCGAACAAGCACTTCATGGCAGATGCACAATTGCTTTCAGGTTATCGCTAGCTGGTGATACAATCACACAAACACTACGAAAAGGCCCAGCGTCCAGGACCAGCGTTATCATGCCACAGCAGACTGCCTATTTCCAATCCCAATAAAGCCTCGTAGCCCTCTCTGAATGAGCAATTACTGAGAGGAGCAAGGAGAAGAAGCAGTAACTTTCACATGGCTTGTGCTCTCCTACTGAGAGGTGGTATGGACCGATCCCAAGCATGAGAATAGACAACAGGTGAGAGGAAGAGGTGGGTGCAATTGGGGAGTTGGTTCCCACTCAGAGTATCTTGACTAAGACTCATTTGAGGCCTTTTGCCTGCACTACCTATGAACATGCTTTAAGATGCGGTTCCAAAAGAAAGCCAACTATAGTTGAATGGCATGAGATAACTTCCTATATGAGACTGTATAAACTTCCCCTTAGAAGCTTCTCAGATACAGCAGAAACTGCCTTACAACAGCATCTCTCAACACTAAGTGTTTTTGGGGAACAATGGATTCCAATTTGCTCCTCCCAATAGCCGAAGTGGGAAACCCAATACCACAAACCTTGTGGAATTTCTTTGACCTGCTTGGTTATTTTGCTGTCCACTGCCCTGCAGCGGCGAATCTCGGCGAGATAACACAGGTGATCTGGATGTTGTTCTCACAGGTACCTTGCATGGAAGAATAAACAATTCAGATAACACAGCATAGCAAAAAAAAGAACAAAATGTTGCTGCAACTATGCATTGGGGTACATTATTAAAACACTAGCATTTTGAGCAAAATAGTTCTAAAATAATTCACCAACTAGAGTCCTTAAGCTCATTTTGGACTGCATCTAAGATGCTGGAAAGAACGTAAGAGTTTAGTAGGTAACTAGCAAACAAACACATATACCCACTCACAGACTACCATGACGGTTTAGAACACAGGACTTTGAAGCAAGGGGTGCAAAAAGCAATCTGCTATAATAGCATGGGAAATTTAGGAAATTAAGCTCTAAGGAGCCAACAAATGCCTAGTAATGGATCAGTAGAAGGCAGAGAACTGGGGGAAAGCAAGATTATATTTGACAGAAGTAAACCAAGCAAGAAAACACTTTCTTTGTGGATAGAAATGTCTCAACAAAACTACCGGTTTAAAGCCTGATATTCCATTTAGAGGCAAAGAGATAGCTTTCAGCTATTCATATGCTTTCTTCTCTACATCACTTGGCATAATATTTTACTTCTATATAACAGCCACTGCCCATACGGCATTTTTGTGTTAAGTTAGGGCAGAAATTCCTGTAACATCTTGGCTGAAGAAGGGGAGGGAGAATTCCTTGCCTAAAGTACTGTTTCTGATACCAGTGTAGTTCTTATGGGTGTGCAATTCACTAGTTAAAAATCTAGCGCATGCCTTTCATTACTTTTGCTTTGCTTTTTGTTTCTTTTTGTTAAAAAAAATTTCAAAATTCTGTCTTTCTACTTCCTTACCCTTGGAGGCACCTCGTCACTGTCTGATCTAGCCCAGGCCTTTTGGGTGGGGTCAGGTACCTCAGACTTAGAGTCAGAACTCTGATTTAGCACTTCACTGCGTGAAGGTGGATTTGGGTCCTGAGAGCGAAGATGGTGATGTGCAAATTTGGGAGAAGGGTCACTGAAGGAATGGGACCGCGAGACAGGGGAAACATTGTTCTTGAGAGATGCCAGATGGGACCACTGTACCTTACGAAGAAAACAAAACATAGAACATTCAATGCGTTCTGTTCACACGGGCTCCCACCCCCCACCCCCCATCAAAACACAGAATAAAAAAGGCAAAGAGGGTATTTGGGTGGCGGGATAAGCACAACTTGGGATATGATGTAAGGCAAGCAGGTGGTTGAAAATCAATACAGCTTAAAAGCAAGGGAGGTGCAGAGAGAACATAAAATCAGCTTTTTGGAGGGTGTATGCTCTGGGCACACAAATTAATGGGAAGCGATAAGGTCATGTTCCATCTTGCGGAACCTATGCCGGATGAAAATTCTCAAATCCAAGTATCAAATCAAAAGGAATAGTATAAAATAATATTGGCAAATACCGTACTTTTCCACGTTTTTACTGAAATTTACTGGAAAATTATGTTTAACATAAAAGAGTTTGAATTTGCTATCCCGCCTTTCACTCCCTTTAAGGAGTCTCAAAGCAGCTAACATTCTCCTTTCCCTTCCTCCCCCACAACAAACACTCTGTGAGGTGAGTGGGGCTGAGAGACTTCAAAGAAGTGTGACTGGCCCAAGGTCACCCAGCAGCTGCATGTGGAGGAGCGGGGAAGCAAGCCCGGTTCACCAGATTACGAGACTACCGCTCTTAACCACTACACCACACTGGCTCTCAGTTGTCTTATAAATGGGTAGTGCCTGGGGGGGTATGGGATTGGTTGATGCCATGAGCCAGAGATAGTCTGCAGCATGTTATTGGTGTCTGCGACAAGGGATGGTGTTGATTGGATGTTGCTGCGGCAATTGGGCGGGCAATAGGCTGCTTCTGCTGGCAAGGGAACAGATGTTAGGAGGCTGTTGCGATGCGTGTGTGTTGTGTGTTAGTTTTAGCTCCTAAAAAAGCTCAACAACTCTGTGCAATCTCCCGCCATTTTCTTATTTTTTAGTCCCCCCAAAAAAGGGGAATCTTATACGTGGGGGGGTGTTATACACGGAAAAGTACGGTATATATTAGCTTCAAAACAATTTGCCAGCATCTTTAGATCACGCAGTAAGTTGCTTTTAAGGCATTAAGATGGAATCACATAGAACAAAAATAAGACACCCTTTACATTTTCAGCAGTCACTGGCTGAAAATATGTGCACAGTGGCATTATATAACATGCACATACACTATGCTGTATAAAAAACAATATACACATATTGTATGTGTCACAGATAATTTATACTAGAGATGCACATTAGAGATGACACATAAATATGACCACACACACTATGGAAGCACAGCTTTAAATCCATAGTTAACTCTGAAGGGAAGCCTTGCAATAGCCACCTCTTTTGGGGATATACGTATACATAATTTTGCTAAGTACTCTTTTCCACCACTGCCTGCACACCTCATTAAGGACATTTTTAAAAAGTAAATAAACACACCAGAGTAATCCCCCCCTCCTAATATTGTGAAAGAAAATGGAAATGTTTTCCTCAATGCTTCCAAACTCACCCCATTTCTATTAATCTGGGAAGTAGTCCAGATTCAAGCTCACCCTACAAACAAGTAATCACAGGACTCTGAGCACAGTGAGCACTGGGCAAAATTTAATGCAACAAGAGTGTGAGAAAGTGGATGTATGTGTGTGTTTGTTCAGAACAAGTATTGCGGGTGTATCAAATTCTGATTATGGCAATAAAGTCCCTGATGATTTTGGCTGATCCACCGGCATGGAATGTTCAGCTGAACAGACTCTTAACAGTTTGCAGGTTAGGTTCTTTTAGATCCAGAAAAAAAGGATCATGTGTTGCCGAGATTAAAATGTCATAAAGGGATATTGTACAGAATCGCCAGAGTTTAGGAGGAGCTAAGGAATGAGGAACCCAGGAGTCAAGTAGATGGAATAAGACTGCAAACTTAGGAAAAACGAAGTAATTCTAAGTGCTTCAAAGACAAAGAAGACAGGAAATTAAAAGGGGAGCAAAATGCCATCCCAATCGACACCACCACCACAATTTCACATAGTGATTTGAAGCGGCCAATTTGTTTTGCTGCAAGCTTCTTGCATAAGTGTATTATATTAAAACTGCATTTTAGATATATTTAGGAAAGTGTTTTACTTGAGCTTCTACTGACAACCTATGCCGCTGTAAAGGTTTTCAAAGATCTATTAAAATGTAATAGCCAAATATTTACAAAAGTGACTAAGGTTTTCAAAAACAGGTTATTTTCTTCTAACACATCACCTCAAAATAAAAGAAGGTTCTGCACTTGTGTTACACAGGTGAACAACAACCTGTTTGTATATAGATTGTACCTGAACAAGGATAAAAAGGTAGAGATGACTACTTCTGAAAATATATTATACCTACATGGTGTCACCCACAAATATACAAACAGAATCCCATGAAATGAATTCAACTAGGAACTCAGTTGTTGTTTTTTAATCCTTAAGTAAAAAGAAAGGGGAACATATTAGTGAAATATTGTTTGTAGCCAAAGGAATCATCCCTCAAAAGCAATCATGAAGGTGAAATTACACCTGGAGACCTGGTTGCATGGCTGTCTGGCCAAGACTGCTTTCACAGACGGACTGAGTCTGGTTGATTGCAGAAGTGCAACGCAGTTGTTTGTTTGTTTTTGCCATAAGTAGCTTGCTACTTAAGTCATGCCACTAGATGACTCAGCTGTCATTGGAAGAATTTTAAGGGAAACCACCATTAAAAAGCAATGAGATTCTGGGTCAATTGCTGCATCGCTGTCCTTCCAAAAGATCAAGTCAGCAGGCGGAATGCAAGTGTTTCTGTATTTCATCCCAAGTTTTTCAACGGAATACACTAAAACACATTTTTCTTCCTTACAACCCACCAAACTTTTAAGGAAAGCTGCAGGAAGTCAGGGCAAGTTTAAGTTTTACCAGGAGAAAAGAAAAAAAAGTGGGTGCAAGGGCAGTGTTAGCTAGCTTGGCTTAGCGCAGGAGTTACAAGTGATTCACACATAATGAACGTGTTTTCCAAGACACAGTCATCCTCACGTTTTTCATTTGTATTTGTGGCTTTCCATACCTCTCGGTCATTCATCAGGTTCCCACATACTTCTCCCAGAGACCTTTCCTGCCTTTACCTGTGGTTCCATTGGCTTTTGCAGTGAAGGCTGAACAGGCTCGGAATTTCCATTTGAAAAGGACTCTGATCTTGAAGGCACTGGCGGCTCCAACACTTTGCTCGTCTGTTTAGACTGCGCTTCAGGGGAGCCCTGGTTATTTTTCCTATATCTATCATCAACCTGAAAGTAAAACCAAAAAGTACATGAGCTGGACTTGCACGGCCACATTTGACCGGGAAGATTGTCTGCGGCTTTCGTGGGATTTCAAGGAATACCAGGTATGACAAAACTTTGCAAAAGTTGCATCAACTACAAAAGCACATTTGAATTACTATGTCTTTCTAACTAGTAAAACGGTTCTCTCTTTGACACTGACACACACACAGACACACACAACCAGAATTGGGGGGGGGGGGGAGAGAAACGGTGCTAATAGAACAACAGTGTTTCTACATAACGATTTACTGCAAAGGTTTGCAAAGTGTGTGCATGAAAACCCAGGAGTCCCTTAGAAGGTTTATCTGTTTCTCAATGAGAAGCTCAAGAATGGCTGAAAAACTGAAAATGGCTGGAAAATCAGCCCACCTCTGATCCTTGCCTACAGTGTATTCATCACACTTGGTTCCTCCAGAGGATAGTGGCATTCTCCATATAATGCACATGAAATTACACACATATATGGAATCTATTGCTGCAAAATGATATAAGTCACTTGCATACAGAATGGGCAGAAATAGATCCAATCCTAAAAGACTTTAAAAGAATCACAGAATCGTAGAGTCCATTTTTCCACCTCTGAAGCACACTGGCTCCCAATACTGTTCAACATCCAGGACTGGGCATCTCTGCAAAGGCAGCAGGTTCAAATCATCACTCTAAGCCTCAGCTACTTTGCAGGATAATTGTGATGATAAACTAGAGGAAATATGTAGCCCTTCTTGAGTTCCTTGGAATGAATATGAATATCTGTGTGTGTGTGTGTGTGTGTGTGTGTGTGTGTACACATGTAGACACACACACACAGTGGTACCTCCGGTTACAAACAGGATCCATTCCGGAGGCCCAGCCATATCCCCAAAATTCCATAACTGCTTATGCGCACAGTGCTGCAGAGTGCTTCTGTGCACATGCAAGCAGCAAACCCACTTCCAGATTTGCCGCGTTTGCAACTCTAAAGTTGGATCCACTGCATATATGGAGCATAAATGTTTTAAATGAATAAGCGTTGAAGAAAGCTTGCTAAATTTCAAAATTTCAGTTACCTCCCGTGGTCTTTCAGAAGGCTCATAATGGGATTTAGGCTCAGGAGTATGATAATTTTGTTTATTCCTTTCTTGCTGCTGTTGCTGCTGTTGCTGTTGCTGTTGTTGCTGCTGCTGCCGCCTATGGTCATGCTGAAGTGACAAGAGATACGCCTGCTCCTGTTGCAACTGGCGCTGCAGCCTCTCTGCTTGTCGGTGCTCTTCCATTTCCCGCCATCTGTATTCCTTTGAGAAAACAGGTCAGCATTCAAGACGTGAGTACCAAGGGTATACAGTTGCTACAATGCAACCGAGTGTACCAACCATTAAAACTGGACCCCAAGGAGCACGTATTGGGTTTTGGTATTGTTTTTTTCTTGGCGATGTTTTATGCTAACCTGAGCAAGACTGGAAACGCAAAGGAACAGTGGTGTTTTAATTAATTAAATTATTTTTTAAAGAAGAGCAATCAAGTGTAATCTTGAAGGACAGTGTATTTTTGGAGGAGAGGTAGGGGAAGGGAAGGGGGAAGGAGACAACAACCTGGCCTTTATATTCAGTGTTTAATAAGAAGAAGAATAAATATTATGGTCTGCACTCTTGTTATTCTAAGGAGGGCTGTTCCAAAAACAAAAAAACAAAAAACTTGACTACCAAAGCCAGTACATCCCCAACTTTAAAAACAGAAATCTACCCTTATTGCACTGTGATACAGTAATTTTCACATGTGCCTGCCAGCCCAATGCACTATAACATAAATGGCTTTTGTTCCAAGTTCTATTGTGCATACAGTAAAGCTCAGTTGTGTCCAACTGGGAAAAGCCTGGGACACCAGCCAGAGAAAGGGAAAAAACCTATTGCTACTGAACAAAAACAGATACAGGTGCGTTACCAGTAACATGGCCTGCTCCTGGAGCAGCTGCTGCTGAAGAATTTCCAAGTGCCGCTGCTCCTCTTCTAGCTGTCGCCTGATATACTCCTGTCACACAGAAATTACCCAGCAATAAAATTGTTCACAACAGGAATGCATCGAAACCACCTGAGTAGCAAAACCACCCCAGGCAACCTTCAGGTGACAATTCACTTCGGGTGAATCGCTTCTTGTGAATCCTCAATGAACAAGTTAAGAAAACCCTATCACCTAAAGCAGTGTTTCCCAAACTTGGGCGTCCAGCTGTTGTTTTTGGACTACATTTCCCATCATCCTTGACCACATCCTGTTACCTAGGAATGATGGGAGTTGTAGTCCAAAAACAGATGGAGACCCAAGTTCGGGAAACACTGACCTAAGTAATGGCTGAAAAGTACTCCACTAAAAGACTAAGATGGTTTTTGAGAAAGTCAGGTGGGAAGAGTTCCTAGGTTGTCTGATGAATTTTGAAAAATGTTTATTAAAGAAAAAAATAAGCAAAAATGTATTTTGGAAACAAACCGAGAGTTAAAAACACAACAAGTCTTACCAACACAGCCAACGCAAAACCACATGCAACTTTTATTAAAATAATTAGTTTTAGGCACTGTGTGATGGACCGTTAGCAACAGCTAGAGCCAGGCTTCGTTAAGGCATCCCTTTTGCAAGCTTCCCACAGGTAACTACTCTGCCAAACACAACTCTAACCTCGACTGTAGATTATCCTAGCCTCTGTCATCAAAGCAATGCCAGTCTTGCCCAAGTATGTGGTGGTTATGACAAAACACAAACAAACAAACATCCACTAGAGAACAGGTAGAAGACCAAAAAAGCCTTTTCATCTGGAAATCTAAGCCTTACACTTCAGAAGTCAAACACTGGTTTGTCTGGCCCACTAAACCAAGCCTAAATATGCAGCACCATATCCGAAGCTAAGAACATCCTACCATGCAAATTAATAAATGTAGGTAACATAAAAGACATGCACTCAAACACAGAGAGACAGTGTATGCAAAAGCAATTAATGATTCAGTGCTGTGGCAAAATGGGAGCTACTTGAAATCTCATGAAGGAAAAGAAATGATGTATACAGATTTGTTATATGCACCTCTTGCAAATACAGAGTTCAGGTGAAGTGAAGACAGAAGTGTAATTTCTTAAAATCAGCCATAGGGATAGAGTTTGAATAACATCTCTCTGAGTTGCCATCGTATTGTTAGAAGGTTGGGTCCCCCCCCCTTTAGCCCCGGTCCAATTCTAGTTGCATGCAACTAGTAATCTCAAATGGATTTGTGCATCATCACCGTCCCATTCAATGGGGCCCAGATGTGCAGTGCGAGGTGGATGTTTGTGGCACGCAGGAGCCCTCTTCTCAGAACGTGCGGAAGGGGCAGAACTGCCCACCTAGTCCCACCCCAAACATCCCTGTCCCCAACTGCTAGAGCTTCAGGCCTTCATAAATTGTGCATGACTGCAGCTGGCAGAATCTCACTGTGTTCTGCTGAATGTGCTTAGAAACTTCCGTATGATCGACCTAATGTCCCATTCAGATCTTCCCTCTCAATGCATGATAGACTGACCCCACAGCTGGCAGGAAAAGGGATGTTGGGAGTGAGACGAGGTGTGTAGCCTCCGCATGTTCGCAGGGCTACAAAGGCCTTCTTCTGCATGCAGAATTTCCTGATTTGGGGCAATTTACCGCCATTTCATAGGACAACCTAGCACACATGGGTATCTAATAGTAGGTAACATTTCTGCCATTATGTGCTTCAGTTACTTAATATTCATTTTTACCATTTCAGAATTCTCAAAATAAATGTCACAGCAGGGGAGGGGAAATTGTTGCAATCCAAGTACAATTACCCATAGTGGCAAGCGCTATTTTTTTTTTTCTGAATACAAAGTGTTAAGTTATTTCAGGCCCAATTATGTAACCACTTACACGGAATATTGTTTTCCTAGTACTGACATTGATACTTATATTAAGGCATTTGATTTGATTTTTTTACATCATGTATCAAATTATAATTCATTTTAAGCAGGCATGGCTGATACGATTTGGAAAACAGGCCCCTATTAAGGCATTTTAGTGTACAAGCCTGCAAAATATATATATGCACAGTTTGATTTTGGCATTTGAAAGATCGTAACAGCACAAAACCTAAGGCCCATCTTGCCTCAGTTTAATGAATGTAATGGAAATTCACCCACCATGTCAAGCAATTTAAATGCCATAGCTCTGTGTAATAAATTTCCATATGTGCTATAGCGAGTG
Source organism: Podarcis raffonei (assembly GCF_027172205.1). Classification (NCBI taxonomy): domain Eukaryota; kingdom Metazoa; phylum Chordata; class Lepidosauria; order Squamata; family Lacertidae; genus Podarcis; species Podarcis raffonei. Next base: position 76,724,889 of record NC_070605.1, on the reverse strand, counting down.
ACTAAGAAGGGGAGCGAAGAGCCAAATATAATTCAATATAAAGCTCAGCTTCTCCAGCCTTCTTTGGGTGTGTGTCCCACCCCTAAATAAAACTGTATTTTGAAGCCCATTAGGTGTGACATATGCAACAAATATTCTTTTTACATGCAATATGGATGTTTTTTTGACCACGCAAGGCTTCCTGCTGGTTTTCTTCAATATTTTGTTCTGGTGGGGAGGGAACTCATACTTAATCCGCATTGTTTCTGACTTACCTGTTCTCGTTCTACTCTCCTCTTTTCCTCCTCTGCTCTCCTTCTCTCCTCTTCTTCCTTGCGCCTCTTTTCCATTTCCTCCATTCGTTTCTTCTCCTCCTGCTCTCTCCTCCTTTGCTCCCGCTCTTGCTGCCTCCGAGCCTCCCGTTCTCTTCTTTGTTGCTGCATTTGAAATATGTATATATTGTGATGTATACAAATGTCTAACCTCGCTCAACTCTTAAATCAACCAAGTTCAGCTTTTTATTTTTCTGTCTAAGGTTACTTGAGTTTTTTGCAAAAACATTGGTCAGATTTGCACCTCCTGACCAGAACATCCTTTGGATTTCCATTTCCCAAATTTTGAAATGCAGTTATTGGCCCAATACAACATCAAAATGCAGCGTATCTGGAGAGAACACACTATAAAAATGTGTATTTTAAGATATATATTTTTCAAAAATGCTATCTATATACAGTACATATTTAAATTTGAATTTCTGTGTGGATGTTTTTCTAAATGCACATTAATTTATATACAGCATGAAAAAAATCTATGGAGCAATACATGCAAAAGTGGCAGATACTAGAAACAGAGGGATGCATCAATCAAGTTTAAATGTTACTTCTCAACTTGAGGTTGGCTTCCATATAAAATCCCTAACTGATGCTTGCTGGGCCAGTAACAGTTTCTTACCCTTACCTACTGCATACTGTTACTGTGAGGATAAAATGAGAAAGGGGATAACTATTTATGCCCTCTTGTCTCCTTGGAGGAAAGGTGTAGAATAAATATTATAATAATAAGCAATATTGTTGCCACTAGTGCAAAAATGCTGTGTGTGATTAAAAAGTTGATCAGATGGCGACATCTGCTCCAATGTTTCCTGGGATGGCTTGGGAAACAATGGAGCACTCCTCCTTCCTGTTTCAGGAGTACCCCAATCACCTATCAACAACAATACACAAATGTGTGAGGAGGTGCCTTGTTCAGTGTAGCTGCCACTGATTTTGCTGCTGGTGGGAGACCAGGTTGGACTTGCAGCTCAGCAGTCCACACACACAGCCTACAAAAAAAAAACCCCTGCAGCCCATCTCAATACTATTACGAACTGCAGGACTTTGGGGCTTTTGCTATAGGCCCAGCTTATGTTGCTGCTTTGCCTAATATCCAGCCTGAATGGTTCTAGAGAACACAAGAATGTATTGTCTTAAGGAATGGGTTGTTGGACATGCATTACAGAAGTTCACCAGGATCCTTGTTGGATTCTATTTCAGTGGGTTTCTCACATTCAGGGCACACGCTCCATTTAATATACCACGTTGGCTTTCAAACTCTTATTTAAATTCTGAAAAAGATTGCATTTCCAATGCAACTCTGCAAAAAACCTCTGTCAAATCCATCTGGGTGTGTGCCAGTATTTGGAAAGCAATCCCATATTTTAAAAGGGCTGGCATTACATCCCCAGAAACTACTTATTGTATAAAACATTCCTGTAATCCCTGTCACAAAACATATGGGAAAATGCTATATAGATAGCCTTAAACCCACTACCCAAAACAAAGCAATCCATGGCTTCTTTACTATCAATGTTCAGTCCACTAAAGAACATACGAAAAAGGGCTTCAAATATTTGGGGGGAGGGGGGAGAGAATCATTCAACTTCCCTTGATTTACTTTATTGCATTTGCAACACATAAGGTGAATTGAGGACACAGTCCTCAAGCCACTTGACTCATATATTTTTTCAGTTTCTGATTTGCTTCCTCTTCTCCCTAAATAGTTCGTTTGGTCAACATCCTTCCAAGAATCACTATTAGTTATCTGGCCAAAAAGATTCTAAATAGTTTGAGCATTAGTTGTTCTGTTCTTGTTGAAAACTGAAGGTTTTTCCAGTCAAATTTTTGTCAGTTAACCCAGTAATAGGGAACATGACAATACAGATTCAACAGAATTCAATAACATGTCTTATTAATACTTAATTCTTCATGGTACACTGCCATATTTTTAAAAACATGACATACACCAAATGCTTCTAAACATGCACCATCTGCCTCTGCTCTGTGCAGAACACAAAAGCATCTAAGGTGGTAAATGTTTCTGAACAGAGTACCCCTTCTGTAGCACACCACCTTTTCACAAAGTGAAAATCCTACAGAAAATATGGGAATAAATAACACACTGAACAGAAGCTTCCCCAGTTCCCAGGTTTTTGTTTCCTGCTCTGGCCACTAGCCAAAAGAATATAATACCGTCTCGAGTCACTGCAATCCTGGCTCATTTACAACCCTAGCTAAAACATATAGCTCTGTATATGCATTTCCTTTAAGCAAAAATGTATAGTATGCCTTCATATGAAACACTTGGGAGAGAGCCCTGAAACCACAGTTTCCCAGTTGGAATGTAACTGGAAACTGTAGTTTAAGAAACCACAGCATCGTCATCAAAACCAGGTGCTCAAAGCAGGGGGAGAAGGGCAAAGAGGGATTGCTTTTTTCCTTGGCCAATAAATCATTGTTCATCATAGTGAAACCATGGCATCTAAGTCGGGCCAAAGTACAATCAAACTTCTAGAAACCTCTGCCAGTTTTAGGCTAGTACATCCGCTGTCTCTGAACAATTGTCATGACATCCGGCAATATGAAAGTTCTATCTGTAGTGTTTAGTCTGTGACAGCTTCATAATAACTGAATGCCAGCGTCAAAAAAAGCTCTCATCTGTGAACTAGCCCTCAGGTAATTATTTAAAAGTATTTCAGTCTGCCGAGTCTTGCTGTTTGTGTGAAACTAAGACAAGAATGATTATATAAGAACTTCTAAAAACAACAAAACTGTCTCACAAAGCAGGAAAAAGGCAAACAATTTAAGGAAGCCGTTGAGCACCTTGTAAACATCAAAACTAAGTGAATGATCATTGTTTTTCGAGACTGGAGTTAGGAGAAAGTAGGCAACACCATGTTTTTCTAGAGCCCAATTTGAGCACTAGCAACCTTGCGTTTGTCAATGCAGAGAATCCTGCCCCTAGCGTCTGTGTGAAGAGAATGACCCATCTAAAGTGGAGCTCCACATCTATGTGAGGCCTACTGGAATCAGGAACTTCGATTGTGCAGAGCTCCAGGTCAAATAAAAGCCTTCCCCCCCACAGGTGCACACATGATGACTTAGTTGTTACATAGAGTCATGCCCTTTTTGTGAAAGGGGTGGGGAGCGAGCCACTAGATGTGCCCTTGCTCACAGCTCCTTTGTTGAAGGAACACACCCCAATTAGGCTTAAATGATGAACACAGGCACCAAGTTTGCGCCCAACATTGGTAGGGTTGATGCGGTCTGCGTGTGACGACTGTTGCATCAGGAAAGGCTGGCCAGGCCTCCTCTCGATATGACATCCATGCGCCAAGATGCATTAGTCTGCATGGCATCTCCCAATGCCGCGCAGCCCATGGCGACATCCTGCCAGGCTTCCTCTACCCCCTCAAGATTGCGGGGCTGAGCCCCATCCCAATGGACATTGGGGGGGGGTGTAGAGGCCTCAGCCCCATAGTTGGCAAGCCTCATGGTGAATAATCCAGCAGGCAGATATTGGATACTTTCAGCATGTTTAGGCTAGGATTACATTTTGCGTCATCATATAATATTTGATGCATTACTGTATTTTAATATTTTGTTGGAAGCCGCCCAGAGTGGCTGGGAAAGCCCAGCCAGATGAGCGGGGTATTAATAATAATAATAATAATAATAATAATAATAATAATAATAATTGTTATTATTATTATTATTATAGAAATGGCCTGATAGCCACCAAGCTTTAGCACCCAATTCAGACACTGCAGGACAGAAAGGAAGCTGCAAAACAGACAAATAAAACTTCCCCTTTTGGCTTGGCTGTTCCTGATCATTAGACCTATTGCCTCAATCCAAGTACTCTAGAATCAGAAACGCTACAGCAGGAGGTGTTTATTCAGAGGCTCCAACATTTTCAGCATCTTAGGCTAGAATCTGTATCCTTTGGCCCTTTTAACAAAAGGTGAAAAGAGTAGACTTTTCCGTTCTGGCCTGCTTCTACCTCTTCTAGTCTCCTCCTCTGCTCTTTCTGCTGTTCAATGCGCTTTTGTCTCTCTGCCAGCAGCTGTCGCTTGTATTCCTCTTGCTCTCGGAGCTGCTGTTCCTGTAGCAGCTGTTGTCTCCGAAGAGCTTCAGAACGTTCCTTGTTTTCCTGCTGCAATCTCAGGAAATCACGTCTGAGGGTGGATTCTCCAGGCACATTAACAATAGAACTGTAAGAAGAAGGGGGGGGAGTTATTAAAACCCAAACAAAAGCCACTAAGTAAATAACTCAAGCATGCTGCTGGGAACTTTTTCATTTCACATCTTTCTTTGATTTCCCCTGGGGAGCCCTAAAATGTACAGTAACACTGCAGGAGGGGGGAAGTTGGGAGTGCCAAATCAGCAGAAATCAGAATGTACTCAATTTTCTCCAGAAGTATGAACAAAAATCTGGGTGTTTTGCTTTCTTGTTTTTAAGGGAAAGCGATCACACACACACACACACACACACACACACACACACACACAGCTGGTTCTTAGTAATCTCCAAGTTATTCATTGCAATGTCTCAAGCATCTTTGTGCTTTGAGGTGCTTATCATATCCCAAGACAACGTATTTGCCTAGGCTACCATTTGGTATGTTTGGTATTTCGAGATCTTTAATATTGAGCAAGCAAACAATATTTTACATTTCCCCCCTGCATGATGGGAAATGAGGTCATTGCTTTGCTTCTGGTCATGTGACACTGGACCACTCATGCGCCGTTGTTGCAATCATTTAAACATTATTCCATCTTGCCGAGAGGATTAGGCCAAGACGAAGCGAATGAGATTGACACCTAAACTGGGATATGAACCTTGGTGAGCTTTCTGTTCCAAGCTGCCACACACTCAACTCTAAGCTGGATGGCAATCCTAACAAGGTTTCAGGACAAATGATAAAATAGATTCCTTGCCCCCCAACACAAACACACAGAGAGAGAAACTCCTTATTCTACATCAATCATTAATATTAAGGATTCTATCCCTGCCTTTTAAGAGTAAGACCTTACTGTCATGGAGGGTGGGGATATCAAAGGCTACGAGCCACGATGCCTATGTTGTACCTCCACTGGCAGAGGCAACTTGGCCCTTTATACCTGCTGCTGGGAATTAAAGCGGTGAGATTGCTGTTACACTCCAGGACCTGCCTGGTGGCACCTGTCCGGCTACTGTGAGAAGAGGATGCTGAACCAGATGGGCCTTTGGTCTGCTCTTATTTTCTTGAGTTTGATGATCTTGCAAACCAGATGTTCACAGAATTTTTAACTGGCCCCTAACATTTCTCTGTTGGATCACCATGTTAGAGATACACTACCTTGGCTCTCCTTCTTGTTCAGGCACTTCCTCTTCCTCTTCTTCACTTCCACTATATTCATACTCAGTTTCATCTGGTAGGATGGGGTGGGGTGGGGAGAATGTGGCAGGAGAAAACAGTCATGAAAACAATTGTCCCGGAATGTTTAAACCCCACATTCCATACAGAACATAGGAGTTCTATGCAAAAGCTGTTTTATCAGCCAAAGCTTTGGGAAAGCTCCGAGATAAAGATGATGATAATAATAGGCAATTTCACCAACATGAGGTTTTTTATATATTAAAAAACAACTATAGTAATGATGTGAAAAGGACACACGATGCCCTTCCTAGTGAATTTCAGGGAGGCCGTTTTAGAAACACAGGGCAATTATTCACACTAGAGAGTGTGAAAAATATTGTTGCTGCGAACTGTCCAAAGGTACTCCACCAGACGAGGAGCACGAAATTAAACCCAGGAATTCAATGTGGAAATTTTAGATACACAATACACCAGTACTACAACTCTCTCTCTACCCAGGGCACTCAATCCTTTCTTCAAAATGACCACTTTGGAAGAGGTCAAAGATAAATATTGGGGCTGGATTCCAAAGCGCTATTTCAGGTGGAATTTCTGACACTTTTTTGACATCTCACTGGCAGATTGCCGTGCCATTTCGTAAACACCTTTTGCAATTATTTCCCACTTCTGAGTGAGGTGAGGGCACTGCTTTTCAGGAAACTCATCCAGAACCTAGTGGGCATGCAGAACTAGTTGCATGCTTTTTAAAATGTCTACGTTTTCTAAGATGTCTTAGAAATGACAGTACTGACTTTCTACCCATTCTTTAAAGCTATAACGTGGGCAACTTGTGGCTCTGGGGCTGAATGCTGCTTCAGCACCTCCTTCTCATGAGTATTCAATTCCTTTCCTCACTTTTAAAAGTGTTCTTCCCTCTTTCTATGGAGCAGAACAAATGGAAAGTGAAGTATTTTATCCGATTAAAATAAATTGTTGCCCCCCACGGGCCCAACCCCAGAGGTAGGTTGTTGGGGATAATTTTGTTCCAAGTGGTGCTTATTCCAAATTAGCCCAACCCCAAATGAATTACTACAAAGGAAATTCATGCCTTGGCAGAAAAGTAAGGTTGTCGTCCACCACCACCGCCTAAAACAGCAGTTCTCAACCTGTGGGTCCCCAGATGTTGTTGAACTACAACTCCCATCATCCCTAGCTAGCAAGGCCAGAGCTCAGCGATGATGGGAGTTGTAGTCCAACAACATCTGGGGACCCACAGGTTGAGAACCGCTGGCCTAAAAGGTTTGTGCTTCCTTTGCCAGGCAAAAGATTGCCAGGTATGAGGTGAATGCAATGGTGAGCATTAACAGACCACCCCAGCACAAAACAGCGAATCCTATGGGGTGGTGATACAAAATAAAACACTTTAAACATAACTGAAACTTGTGACTTCAGTATATATGGACTCAAATGAGAGAAAGCAAAATAGCTAATTTGCATCTATTAGAATATCTATATGGCAGAAGACATATTGCACCGACAGACATCCTTTCTCTGCTCTGTCAGTTGACCTGTGACAGCAGAGACACAGGCGAGGTCATCCCAGCCCTGGTATCAGCAGAGGACAAGGGTTGCTGGGCTGGTGCATAAACTTCCATTGCAGCAAACTGAACAAGTCCCAACTTGATGTAAATCCTGCTAACCCCCTGCCCAAACTGATTTCCCTCTTCTCTTTCATTCTACTCCTTCACTTCTATGGTCCTGTCACAGGGCAAAAAAATATGATACAGTCAAACCTCGGCTCCCGAACGCCTCTTTCATACGATAGTATGAAAACCCGGAAGTAAATGCTCCAGTTTTCGAAGGTTTTTCGGAACCCGAACGTCCGACGCGGCTTCCGCTTGAGTGCAAAAAGCTCTTGCAACCAATCGGAAACCACACCTCAGTTGTCAAATGTTTCGGAAGCCGAACAGGCTTCCAGAACAGATTACGTTCGACCACCATGTTTTGATTGTATTCATTAAATCATAACATGCATCTTGTTTTTCCTTAAATTATAGGCAGGGAGGGTGGGTGTCTTACTGAGAAGGCAGCATGAGGGAGGTCTGATCTAGAATCATAGAATCATAGAATCATAGAATCATAGAATCATAGAGTTGGAAGAGACCACAAGGGCCATCGAGTCCAACCCCCTGCCAAGCAGGAAACACCATCAGAGCACTCCTGACATATGGTTGTCAAGCCTCTGCTTAAAGACCTCCAAAGAAGGAGACTCCACCACACTCCTTGGCAGCAAATTCCACTGTCAAACAGCTCTTACTGTCAGGAAGTTCTTCCTAATGTTTAGGTGGAATCTTCTTTCTTGTAGTTTGGATCCATTGCTCCGTGTCCGCTTCTCTGGAGCAGCAGAAAACAACCTTTCTCCCTCCTCTATGTGACATCCTTTTATATATTTGAACATGGCTATCATATCACCCCTTAACCTCCTCTTCTCCAGGCTAAACATGCCCAGCTCCCTTAGCCGTTCCTCATAAGGCATCGTTTCCAGGCCTTTGACCATTTTGGTTGCCCTCCTCTGGACACGTTCCAGTTTGTCAGTGTCCTTCTTGAACTGTGGTGCCCAGAACTGGACACAGTACTCCAGGTGAGGTCTGACCAGAGCAGAATACAGTGGCACTATTACTTCCCTTGATCTAGATGCTATACTCCTATTGATGCAGCCCAGAATTGCATTGGCTTTTTTAGCTGCCGCGTCACACTGTTGGCTCATGTCAAGTTTGTGGTCAACCAAGACTCCTAGATCCTTTTCACATGTACTGCTCTCAAGCCAGGTGTCACCCATCTTGTATTTGTGCCTCTCATTTTTTTTGCCCAAGTGCAATACTTTACATTTCTCCCTGTTAAAATTCATCTTGTTTGTTTTGGCCCAGTTCTCTAATCTGTCAAGGTCGTTTTGAAGTGTGATCCTGTCCTCTGGGGTGTTAGCCACCCCTCCCAGTTTGGTGTCATCTGCAAATTTGATCAGGATGCCCTTGAGTCCATCATCCAAGTCGTTGATAAAGATGTTGAATAAGACCGGGCCCAAGACAGAACCCTGTGGCACCCCACTAGTCACTCTTCTCCAGGATGAAGAGGAACCATTGATGAGCACCCTTTGGGTTCGGTCAGTCAGCCAGTTACAAATCCACTGAGTGGTAGCATAGTCAAGACCGCATTTTACCAGCTTCTTTACAAGAATATCATGGGGCACCTTGTCAAATGCCTTGCTGAAATCAAGGTAGGCTACATCCACTGCGTTCCCTTCATCTACCAGGCTTGTAATTCTGTCAAAAAACGAGATCAGGTTAGTCTGACATGACTTATTTTTCAGAAATCCATGCTGACTATTGGTGATCACAGCATTCCTTTCTAGGTGCTCACAGACTGTTTGCTTAATGATCTGCTCCAGAATCTTCCCTGGTATTGATGTCAGACTGACTGGGCGGTAATTATTTGGGTCCTCTCTTTTCCCCTTTTTGAAAATAGGGACAACATTTGCCCTCCTCCAGTCTGCCGGGACTTCGCCTGTTCTCCAGGAATTCTCAAAGATGACTGCCAGTGGTTCTGAAATCACATCTGCCAGTTCTTTTAATACTCTTGGATGCAGTTCATCTGGCCCTGGAGACTTGAATACATCTAAACTAGCCAAGTATTCTTGTACTATCTCCTTAGTTATTCTGGGCTGTGTTTCCTCTGCTGAATCATTTGCTCCAAATTCTTCAGGTCGGGCATTGTTTTCTTTATCGGAGAAGACTGAGGCAAAGAAGGCATTGAGGAGTTCAGCCCTTTCTGTGTCCCCTGTTTGCATTTCACCATCTTCTCCTCTGAGTGACCCCACTGTTTCTTTGTTCTTCCTTTTGCTATGAACATACCCATAAAAGCCTTTTTTGTTGCTTTTAACCTCTCTAGCAAGCCTGAGTTCATTCTGTGCTTTAGCTTTTCTGATTTTGTGTCTACACGTGCTGGCTATTTGTTTGAATTCCTCTTTGGTGGTTTCCCCCCTTTTCCATTTTTTGTACACATCCTTTTTTAATCTTAACTCAGTTAAAAGTTCTTTAGATAGCCACCCTGGCTTCTTTAGGTACCTTCCATGTTTCCGTCTCATTGGTATTGCCTGAAGTTGTGCTTTTACTATCTCCCTCTTAACAAACTCCCAGCCATCATGAACTCCCTTTCCTTTTAGTATTACTATCCATGGGATCTCACCCAGCACTTCCCTAAGTTTTATGAAGTCGGCTTTCTTAAAGTCAAGAAATTGAGTCCTAGTATGCTTGGCTGCTTCTTTCCGCTGTATAGTAAACTTCAGAAGAGCATGATCACTCGCGCCTAATGATCCTTCCACTTCTACCCCACTAACCAGGTCATCAACATTGGTTAGGACCAGATCTAAAATGGCTGTTCCTCTTGTTGCTTCTCCCACTTTCTGGACAATGAAGTTGTCTGCAAGGCCAGTGAGGAATCTGTTTGACCTTATGCTCTTGGCTGAGTTTGACATCCAACAAATATCCAGGTAATTGAAGTCCCCCATTACTACTATCTCCCTTCCTTTTGCATGCTTGGCCATCTGTTCCAGGAAGGCATCATCTATGTCCTCCATTTGGCTTGGGGATCTATAGTAAACTCCCACAATGAGGTCACTGTTATTTTCCTCTCCCTTAATTTTGACCCAAATGCTCTCACTTTGGCTTTGAGGTTCTAAATCTTGGATCTCTTCACAGGTATACACATCCCTGACATATAACGCCACTCCTCCTCCTTTCTTGTCTGGTCTGTTTCTCTGAAATAGATTGTATCCCTCCATTATTACATTCCAATCGTGGGACTTATCCCACCAGGTTTCAGTGATGCCTATTATGTCATATTTAGTTTGCTGTACCAAGAGCTCAAGCTCATCTTGTTTATTTCCCATGCTTTGCGCATTAGTGTACAGACATTGAAGTCCATTAATCATTCCCCCGTGTCTCTTATTTAAGGATTTTTTCCTCCCACCACTAGGTCTGCGTGCTGTTTGCTCCATTTGGTCTATGACATTTGGATGATCATCTTCATCAATTGATAGACTCCTACCTTCAGGAGCACTGTCTCCCTCCCCCACATTAGTCAGTTTAAAGCCCTCCTGATGAGGTTTCTGAGATTTTTGGCAAAAACATTCCTCCCAACCGTTGTGAGGTGCAGCCCATCGCTTGCCAGAAGTCCATCTTTAAGAAACTGCAGTCCGTGATCTAAGAATCCAAACCGTTCCTGTTTACACCATTTGCGAAGCCAGTTGTTCACTTCCACTATTTTTCCCTCTCTCCCTGGGCCACGTCGTTCAACTGGGAGGACAGATGAGATGACAATTTGTGCATTTAATTGCTTCAATTTCCTGCCCAGAGCCTCATAGTCTCTTTTGATCTTCTGGAGGCTATTGCTTGCAGTGTCATTGGTTCCCACATGAACCAAGAGGAAGGGGTATTTGTCAGTGGGTTTTATGATTCCTTGCAGTCGTTCAGTTACATCTTGGATCTTAGCCCCGGGGAGACAGCACACTTCCCGAGACATCTTGTCAGGCCCACAGATCACTGCTTCTGTTCCCCTCAGTAGGGAATCCCCTATCACCACTACACGCCTCCTCTTAGGTCTGGTCGGGGTTCTTCCGTGAGCTGTCCGTTCCAAGGTCGCCTGCACATTCCCTGAGGACTGACTTTGCTGCTCGTCTTCATATACCTGATCGACTGTAATGAGGGAGAGATCCTCAAATGGAGTCTGCTCTTCGTCTTCCATGCTAGGGGAGAGGACCTCAAAGCGATTGTGTATTTCTAAACAATCAGAGTGAACCCTGGGCCTCCTACTTCTTTGAGTCACATTTCTCCATATATCTGGCTCCTGTGTTGGTGAACTAGCCTCCTTCTCAGGGGAGTCCCGTTTCCTCCTTGGTGGAGACGGTGTGTTCTGTTGCTTCCAAGAAGAGCTCCAGCTCTCTAATTCTTTGAAGCGTAGCTACACGTTCCTCCAGTTGCTGGACTTTGTCTTGTAAGAGGGCAATCAACATGCAATTGCTGCAGGTAAAGCTGCCTGCAACCTTTGGCAAGATGGCAAACATTGCGCAGGAACCGCAGGCGACTGCAGCTGTTCCCTCACCCTCCACCTTGAGAACGTGTCGTTGGGGGTGACTACAGCGGTCCTCCATCATAAAAAGCGTGAAGACAGGACAAATAACTCCCCCCCCCAAAAAAAAACCTAGGTCTCCCCCAACAAACGTTTGAGACTAGCTCCCCTAAATCTAAAAGATGGATCAAACTGCATTATAAACTTCATTATCCCACCAAGATTTTCCCTCCCCATGAGCTATGGCTAGGAGCCTTAGAGGGGAAATCCCCCGTGGTTGCCAATGGCTTCTAGCCATGCAGAAAGTTGGGATTGCTTGGGATCATGATGTGGCACTGGAGAAATAAGCCTCCCCTCCTCATACCCAGCAAGAATCGACCTACCTGTAACCTGCAATTATTTAAGGGAAATCAAAATATATACCTGCATGCTACATGTTAAGTGAGCATCTAGTTTGGTCCTTAGTTTGTAAACCAGAACACCTGTGATTTATTTTATACACTGCTCTAGAACAAACCTTACTACTACAACATGCACACAAACACTGTGGCTGTAGTTTCGAAAAGATCACATACCCTTTTCGCCTCTCTTCTTCTTGGTTCTGTCTATGTGATCTTTAAGCTGGATTCGGACTTGCCTTTCATTTGGCTGATCGCGTATAAATGGATGTTTTAAAAGCTGCTCTGTAGAAGGTCGTTGCATATAGTTCTTCACTAAACAGCCCTCTATAAAACTAAAGAACTTTTTTGACCTGAGCAAAAAGAAAATGACACACATTTGACAAGATCAGAATTTATTTAGCAAGTGGCAGGACCAATCTCCTAAAAAGTGGCAGGACCAATCTCTGACAAACAAATTTGGCTGAATGCAACACAAAATATGAGGGCAATAACTTCACAAGGAAAAGCAATTATATTTGCATGTATCTAGGTACATTAAGGATCTCAGAGGAGTCATTATCACATTTTTCTAACTCAATAACAAATGCAAGCAGTGCTATACAAATTTAGAGAGTTATCTTTCTAGAAATAAATGGTAAATAAGTGGCTGGTTCAAACTGAGCCTATTTTTCCTGGGGAAATAGTTTTAAATTAACATGAGTCCCCATTCTGGCCAACCAATCAAAATAGAGATCCACAGGAACCTCAGGTGCACATGATCAGTCAGTCATTCTCTCTCTCTCTCTCTCTCTCTCACACACACACACATACACACACACACAAATTCAACAAAGGACAACTCCATTTAATTTCCTTAAATGTAATTTATAAAAAGAGTTCTAAAACATTAGCACAAGAACTCTGCATTCCTGAACATAACTAGAGTCACCTTGAGGTTCTCAGTGGCTGTCAAAGTTATACATAAAAGTTGTTTGGCTTAAAAATACAATCTGATAGAGTTAATGAATTTCTGTCATCTGGTGAGATGGATAGCCATACCATTTGCTGTTTGCAATTATTATAGTGAAAGACTTCATGAAGTTTAACAAATACCTTCAACATGGAAGCCAGGAGTTGGGTGGCATTTGCCCACTCCCTTATTATATGTTGTGTCATTTTCAGCTTCAGTGGCTGCAGAATTTGTCAGCCTAACAAGAAGCTGGTGTCAACCATGCCCATTTTTTGTCCTTTATTTTAACGTGTAAGCATTGTTAAGAACCATTAAAACTATATAATGATCTCAGCTCGGGCTCTCACTCAGTAATTAAGAATTTTCAGACACCTGTGAATTATTTTTCAGGTCTTTAGAAGTAACACAATGACCACTTTTGGACACTAAACCTCAGTTCAGCACTACATAAACAACCCTAGCAACCTGCTGGGCTTGAATACAAAAGCTTTTCCTGGTCATTTCATCCTAACCAAGGACCATGTTTAACACCACCTATGGTTGATTTTAGCAACCCAGCTTTATAATTCACAGTTCCCATTTTTCTTATTCTGAAACTCACCATAGGTATGTTAAATCACGATCCTAAGTTTGAAAGTAATGACAAGCAACATTTAAAGGAAAGTGAAAACTTCTGAACTGCTCCTGAGCATAGGAAGAGGAGGAGAAAGCAGATCACACAAGCCTGAAAAGAGGCAAGGCACATTCAATGTAGCTCTGAACAGTGGTTCTGCATTATGTCCAAACGTGGCTTTTCTGTCTTGTGAAAGGAAAAATGCTGTATTACAACCAATACACAACTTCCCATTATAGCAACCACATACCATTTCTTAGATTTTAGCCGTGGAGGAGGATTTCTAGGAATAAGAAACAGGGCGCGCATTGGATGCATGTCGCAGAGAGCTAGAAATAAATAAGAAAAAAAGCATTTCATTCTCTGCACCGAGGCATTTTATGGAAATTGCTATTTCTGATAACCCATAGAAACGGGGGGGGGGGGAGGACTTGAGACTTAAGTTTCCTTGGCAAGAATATCCACTAAAGATTGTTCTTCACAGTTTACACAAACACAAAGCATTGATACTGCTGCAACGTATCTGTTTGAAGATCTGATGTCTCTCATCAGAAAGTTTATATGGATTCAATAAATCTCAGTTACAAGGTTTCTCCCATTGTTTTGTTTCTATAGCCCTAGCACAACCACAAAGTAATGATTTGGCACAGGGCTATCTGGCAAAAGGCGCTACTATTTATAGTGCTTTATTTTTATGCTGCTAGAGGAGGTGGGGTGGGAATCCAAGAGAACAGAAATCGACCGTTGTGCTTTCAAAAATCTCAAGTGTAAGCTTCGGTTACAAAGAGCAAGTTAAAATATAGGTTTCAGAATTTTAAAAAAACAAAAAAACCATCAGGCCAGTAGAAAATGGATACACATCACTTACGAGGAGCACCTTCTGCCATCTCGATAGCTGTAATGCCACAAGACCAAAGGTCACTCTGCAAAAAGACGCCATATGTTAGCAAACACTTTTATCCATTTTTCTTTTCAGTCTCTGATGCACTGCATATCGAATTGCATAAACCTAGACTTTCCTTTTACCTTATTATGGGTGGGGAAAACAATACCCAAATTAGAATATTTAAACTGACTAATGGAGAACTTATTGTTTAGCATCTACACAGCCAATCTCATGTGTTAAGTCAAACTCTAAGTAATATATAATTTTATTCCCCTCCTTTACACTCCCCCCCCTCCAACAAACCCCCATGTCTTCCCTCCATGAAGTAACATTTCTGGAATTTTTACAAATCAAAAGCTTTTTGCTATTTGGTGAATGTAATTACATAGAAACCAAACAAAATTGAGGGGTGCTGACACCAACAGAAAGCAAATATGGAGCTAAACTAAGCTCAAGGAAGACTCCTAAAATACACACTTGAAGAGGAAGGCTAAAAAAATTACTCCAAAGAGTTCACAGCCATGTTGCTTATTCTATTCCAAAATAAATATAGGGATGAATTTCTGATTATAGGAGGCAAGAAGACTTAAGATGCTACTGCTGTTTTTCCATGGGCTAGTTGTCCTAAGCTCTAGTTCCCAAGTATTCCCACAATGCTGTTGTAGGATGAGATTCATAAAATGATTTTTTTTTCCAGGATGTTTGGTAGATTAAAGAAAATCTTAACATTCTAGTGCTGCCCAGAGATAGCAATGTCTCTGTCAGCAATAACAGACAGGAGATAACAATTATGGGTGGAGGAACACTTCGATTTCCCAGAAGAGACCCACTAGCTGGCAATTTGAGGACACTGTGATAGCTAAAAAGACAGCCTTATTCACCACTATCACAACAACTGCAAATTCGTAACATTGTCAGTGTCATGATTCATCTTCTTTGGCACATGAAGCGATACCAGGGCTCATTTCCTGAGGCCCTTCTTCGTGGGCCTCCTCCATGAGAGGTCCAGAGAGTGGCAGCACGAGAACAGGCTTTTCCTGCCATGGCTCCCCATTTGTTGAAGGGTGCCAGCCAGAAACATTTATCTATAACCAGGCCTTTTGCTAATTTAACAATCTATGGCTGTGGTGGTGGCAGCGATATTGTTTTTGTTCGTTATTAGGGTAGGTATTCTTTGTGTTTTTAATATTGCAAACAGCTCTGTGACCTTTTGATGAAGAGTCGTATAGAAATTTTAATGATGATGATGATGATGATAATGCTCCCTGTCCACTTCTTCTGTCCTTTCCTTCTCTCACGTATTCTCAAAATCCACTGTGTTTCAGAGCACTATGATATACCTAATAAAAATAGTATCTCGTCTTATGTAAGATCTTATTCTCAAAGGCAATTAAGGATTTCAAGTTCCCAAGCTTTATTTAGATTACTGCACTGTTTCTAGCAATGAGAATTAAATATTTTATTCTCTTTTCTCCTGTGGTTGCCTAAGACGTGCTTAGAGATTTCCATAAGGCTGCTTTAAAAGAAACCTAACTTTAAAGGAGAAGGAGAAGGAAACAAATTATGAAACAAGACCATTTAACCTTGATAGCCCTTAAAGGCTGACGTTTGTTGCATCTATTGATGCTCAGACAGAAAAAGTCAAATAAGGACAATCATCTCGTATCTAAAACCAGTTTCAGATGAACAACTAAACCATGGCATGGGTGAATGTTTGCTTCCCCCTGCTTCCTCACGTTAGAGAAGAATGAAAGCTTCCTCTTAGAACAAATCACAGTTGCATGTTATGTCCAAAGAAACCAGGGTCTTAAACCACAACACAACAAACTTTGGTTTCTTTTGAAGCTGAACTTCAGTTCTCCTTTCACAGAAGAAGAGGTGGGATGGGAGAATCATATCAACCAGGGGTGACCCTTGGCCCAATTTCATGTGAGCTGCACAGAAAGAAAGAGTGGAGGAAAGGAGAATTTAGGGGCACCTTCACATTTCCAATGGGACGCAGGTGGCGCTGTGGGTTAAACCACAGAGCCTAGGACTTGCCGATCAGAAGGTCAGCAGTTCAAATCCCCATGACTGGGTGAGCTCCCGTTGCTCGGTCCCTGCTCCTGCCAACCTTGCAGTTCAAAAGCACATCAAAGTGCAAGTAGATAAATAGGTACCGCTCCGGTGGGAAGGTAAACTGCATTTCCGTGAGCTGCTCTGGTTCGCTGGCCACATGACCCGGAAGCTGTACACCGGCTCCCTTGGCCAATAAAGTGAGATGAGTGCCGCAACCCCAGAGTCGGTCACGACTGGACCTAATGGTCAGGGGTCCCTTTACCTTTACCTTCACATTTCCAACACTGAAAGCCCTCTGTGAAGTGTGTGAGAGAGGGGAGAAGGGAGTATGAAACTTGTGTGCAGACACTCAACTGACTGCCCATGTATTTATTTTCACTGTGTGCACACACACAAGCTGCACAAAGTCACACACAAAAACGGAAAGGTTGTCTTAAGATTGTCACATGTGGGTTTCATGCTCCTTCCTATATAGGAGTTTTCCATGTAGGAAATGCACCGTTAAGCTGTATACTACATGCATTAATTTATTAGGTTATACTGTCTGTGCCTGCTTTCCCCTCCACTTAATCAACTGTAAGAGAAATTTCTTAGAAATGCAAAAGGGGGGGGGGAGTCATGTCTTCCAGGCACAGCACCAATGATAAATACAGAATTTGTAGAACACTCAATATACCCCAACAACTACATTAATACTTCTCTTACTCTGTAGTCATATGTAGCATCTGGATTTTCATCACAGGCAATAACTTCTGGGGCCATCCAGTAAGGCGTGCCAATAAAGGTATTTCTCCTACCGACTGTCCTGTCCAGCTGAGCACTAACACCAAAGTCCACTGCGTCAAGAACAGAAAAAAAGAAGAATCAAAACACACTGAAGCGAGATCTCCAGGATCACTGTAAAATAAATAGGTGTTCCGGCAATATGCTGCAGATATATACCAAGGCTTCTACAATTCGGAAAATGAGTTAAAATGGACATTTATACGGATCGATGCTAGAAGGTATTTGGCTCATTAGTAGAAAGTAATCTTCAACACATTTCATGCGTTTACTGGCAAGATAGCATCCATATCAAACAAAGGGCTGCAAGAACATTGTCCACAGAATGTTCTTTTCTATCTAGGTGCATGCACAAAGCCTTCCTTTTTGAAGGAAGAAGGGTGGAATAATCAAGGGCCATGTGCCACATTTAGCAGATTTTGCACATACTAAATCAAACCATGGCTTAGCACAAACAAGCGAACTGTGGGGCTGAGAGGAGATTGTAGTCACTTTGATTCTCACTGGTCACAAGCATTCTGCACTGAGCTGATCCACCGAGCTGATCCACCATTTAGCTTAGTGTGTCACCTCAACCTGTGGTCTCTCTCCAGACATACCGTGAGCCATAACCAAGGTTTGTTCTTTGTTTACAGATCATTGTTCATCAGGGAGAGCTGAACCACAAATGTGGGTTTGGACAACATGGCAAGCCAAACCACGACACCGCAGAGCACAACAGCAAGGGAGGAGCAAAATGGCTGCAATATCCTCTCCAGGAAACTGCGTACGTGCTTTCTTCAGGCTAAGCCATGGCTTGGCTTAGCATTAAGTGCGAACAAAGGCAGAAGACTTTCTGACACAGAAATTAATCTCTGTATCAAAAAATACAATTTCCTAAAATGCATGCTATACCAGCAGCTCTTTTTTGGCAGCATGGTTACTCATTGGAGAACCAAGGCAACCCTCTTATTTACTTGTTACCAGGAACAACCCACTCAACAAGCAAAAATGCTCTGAAGTCAGATTAAGAGATACAGAAACTAAGCAGAGATTGAATAGGGTCAAGACACAAATGCTACGAGTGGAATCTAGAAGTGAATCAGTGCCCTCAAAATGAGAAAACAGCTTAGCTATTTAGTTGCATCACAATAAGCGCTCTTTTATAGATCTGACACAGGCATGGATGGAAAGCAGATGCTGGAATTCCCTACCCAGGGAGATTCACATGGTGCCAACACTGCTGCCTTTCAAAGTGCAGGCTAAATTAATCTTTTCTGCCCAAGCTTTTAATATTAACTAGCATGTTTTATCAGCTGTGCTGCTGTTATATTTGTATTTGTTGTTGCTTAATTGTTTTAACTGGAGTTTTCAGGCATCCTTGAACGCACTTCATAGTTGGAAGGCAGGCTACACATCTTTTAAATGAAGTTTGATAACTTCGCTTTTATAAATCTAGAGTGCCGTGCATAATCACCATTGATTAAGAGGGTCTAGGTTTATAGGGGCCTGTGCTTATTCCCCAAGGCTTTATTTAATAAGTCTCGCTTTGCAATTTAGCAAGAGAGGGCTGTTTGGACCCCCAAATGGTGACCAAACCTATAGTGGCAACCTTGTCCCAAGTTTGGTTCCTAGACACTTTCAGCACTAAAATACTCTTCATGATGAGCAGCATGGTTGCCACCCCATCTGTGTGCAGTTCCTAGCCGTGGTCCGTCACTGGGGCAGGTTTTGCCAAGGATTGCAAGACATATACCCTCTTCCCCCATCACATGGAGGTGGGTAGGGGAGAGAGAAAGGAAGCTGAAACCTCAGAGCTTAATGTTTATGGTACAGCCAGTTATACCCTGCATAGTTTAGCTTCATGTCGGCTAAAATATTAAAACACGGAGGAGAAAATAAGAAACAATCTATTTTAAAATATAGATTTGCAACCCTCTTCTCTTCAAGCCAGATAGCAAATGCTGCCTATTGCTGTATGGAATAACAGCAACAGCAGAGGAGAAAAGTGAGTAGAACAGGCTAATTAACTTACCCAGTTTCACCTCTGCATTTTCTGTTAGCAATACATTCTGCCCTTTGATATCCCGATGAATCACATGGTGGGCATGGAGATGTGCCAATCCCTGCATTTAAAAAGAAAAAAACAGAAGACTGTAGGGTCTTCTTCCACTTTAATTTTGCAACCACATTCTATTGCAACTATTTGACAAAACCATACTATCGACCTTGGGGATTCTTTCCCTCCAGCCCAGCGCAACATGATCAACTGTAGATGTTTTCAACAGCATGCCACCCACATAGACCTTACTTGTCAAAAATAAGTGCAGCTATAAAGCATCGTGCACACATTTTACAAAGGTGAAGCACAACAGCTATTTTAAGAATATATAAATATGTATAGCGTATGCTTGCCTGGCAAGTGTTAATATTATAAGGACCACACTGCAGCATGACAATGAAACCACTTATGGAAGCTATGCAGAGGTATTCAAAGGATATGCAAGAAACAAAACAGTGCACTTTTGCCAGGAATATGGAATGACTCAGCTGTGTAAGAGAGGACTAAAAAGCAAATAAATGTTCAGCTTTAGGAAAGGGGTGGCTAAGAAGACATGTGACATAAGGAGTAATTAGGAACACTTGTTTACCACTGTTACTTAATGCATGTTTATTACCTGCCTTGAGCCTCCAGAGGAGGCTAAAAATTGGATGTGACAAACTTAAAGCACAGTAGCAGTGTGAATTCTAGAAGCATTTTTTTCTCTTTAGCTTGTACTGTTATGCAGATGGTACCTCAGGTTACATACACTTCAGGTTACATACGCTTCAGGTTACAGACTCTGCTAACCTAGAAATAGTACCTCGGGTTAAGAACTTTGCTTCAGGATGAGAACAGAAATTGTGCTCCGGTGACACAGTGGCAGCAGGAGGCCCCATTTGCTAAAGTGGTGCTTCAGCTTAAGAACAGTTTCAGGTTAAGAACGGGCCTCCAGAATGAATTAAGTACTTAACCTGAGGTACCACTGTATAAATCTATTTGGTACAGATAGTGTCTTCAAGCATGACCAAATTATTGGAGTGGAGGGACAGGAAATGGTTTACGTTGACCGTTTGCGGCAATTATTTGCAGTGCCTTAAGTCTTACTCATTTACTTCCCATTGCATGCTAGGACAGCACTGGAAACTCTTTCTTCTCACTGTCTGTAAGTTCCCAAGCGGCACAAAGAACAGGAAGCATGAATCATTTGTGCTTCCCCTCACCTCAATAGGTAACATGCAATGCTGGTCCTGTGGGACACCTACTGAACTTCTAGAACTTAAGTGTACGTGCTGATTTTTACAAAGTACTGAGCTGTATGAATGAAGAACTCTGAAATTCCATGAGAAAAGAAGACATGCTTGCTATCCGTCTCCTGTGACAAGTGATGATGACCTGGAAGCAGTGCTTTGCTGAGTTGGCTCATTTTTCTTTTAGGTATCAGTGTAGGGGGACAGATAGGCTAGTAAATATTTCTGAGCCAGTTATTTTTGCAAATTTACTGCTGTTCTCTTTTGTTTTCATGAAACTTAACTGTGATGGAGATACTTCAAGTCAAGTGCAAGTGCCAGGTCACTTATAAGCAACACCCCTAAGCAGCCAGTTTTCTTTCTTTCTTTCTTTCTTTCTTTCTTTCTTTCTTTCTTTCTTTCTTTCTTTCTCTCTCTCTCTCTCTCTCTCTCTCTCTTTCTTTCTTTCTTTCTTTCTTTCTTTCTTTCTCTCTTTTTTTGCCCACAACGGACATTATTTGAAAGTGCTTTGGAGCTGAATGATTAATATTAATAGCACAAAGTTAACTGATTTGCTTTAAACAAAAATCTTTGATCATGATTTACTGTGCCCAAGCTGCTTTTACACCATGTGTTAAAAATAAATGAGGGGATCCAATTAAATTGAACACCGGGCAGGACTGGAATAAAGGCAATGATAATACTGTTCCCCACAAAGAATGTGGACTTGACCTCTGGAATATACTGCTACAGAAGCAGCAGCGGCCATAATTAATAAACAAATTGCCTCCGTGATCTGTTTTGGTAGTGGGTCCATGTAATTTGGGAAGGATTTATCCATTCTAGAAAAAGTCTGATATTACCTGGATGTTAAAAACTTCCAAAGCTCTACTGCAGGGTTTCCCAAACTTGGGTCTCCAGCTGTGGACTACAATTCCCATCGTCCCTGGCCAGCAGTCCTGCTAGCTAAGGACGATGGGAGTTGTAGTCCAAAACAGCTGGAAACCCAGGTTTGGGAAACCCTGCTCTACTGCATCAAGCCTCAATCCTGCCAACCAACAATCAGGTGGCAGCCTTGCCAGAAGTGATTTTTTACCACCACCTATTCTGATACACCGACTGCAGCCTCTCATTGGAGGTAAATGGTCTATCCACTGTTACATACGGTATGGTAATCGGGCACTCTACACAGACCTGCCCTTGAAAATAAGGTCCAAAAAAATCGTGTGTGGTGCTAAACACATTCCTAGCCCTATAACTTGTATGGATGGACCACAATTTACATATTACAGTGGTGCTGATAAGGTTCCAGTAGCTGCCAAAACACAACAGGTAATTTTCCTTTTAAGGAACACCTGCCAGGAACTGATGCTCATTTGTTGTAGGAAGGCATATTCCTATATTGACATATTTCTATGTCAATACACCTTGCAGCAGGATTGATGGATTTATTAGGTTGGGGGAATACTGCCTTGCTTGTTTTATGATTCTTATTTAACACAATCTGGATTTTATTCTATATTTAGGATTATTCTGAGCACACAAGTAGATTTTTAAGTGCTAAAAAACCCAAAACATTATGGAAGGTCCCTGCTTCCAAACAGCACTTAAGGCAGGATTCCAAAGTAGGCAACAAATCCCCTCTAATAGGTTGGAGGAGCACAAAGCAGGGCTTTACCTACACGCTGAAAGTAACGAAGCAGCAAGAGAGCATTCTACCGGTAATCCATGCTGTTTTATGCACACTTAAGGGTTCAGGTTTGAGCAGTACTGAGGTAGAGATTTGGGCTGCTCCTATCTTTTGAGTATGAACTTTATCTTAGTGTTCCATTTGGCGCCAAAAACTATCCAGGAAAATTAACACAAAGGGAAATGTTTGCGCCACTGCAAACGGGTACGGGTTAAAACAGAACTGCCTTCTCTTGCGTTCATGGTTTTAACAATGGAAAGGCAGCATGCAAATAAAATGACGTATGTATGTATCCAAATTTGAGCTTCGGTATTGCTTTACAGAAGAAGAAACCACATACAAAAAGGAAGAGTAACACTTGTGCCAAAGAAAACAGAGGCACGCCAGCATGCAGTCCTTTTTATTGATCCACCACCTGGCTGCATGACCCAGAGAAACCACCCTGCGCTAGCCCTGTGAAGTGGATGAAGAAAACACATGCTGTATTTTAATATCCATCGCAATTTGCAGATTTGCAGACAAAGATGGGAGCAGCCCTTGGCCATATGTTTTGACTGTACTTCAGCCATTTGGAAAACGTTCTTCTCCGCTGGTAATCAGGCTGCTGTCTACTCCCAGAGGTCTATTTTGCGTTACAAGCGAAGCATCAGACCCCACCACTTAGTACGGATTCTAATGCACATAGCCTATGTTAAAATGATTATCTAACTGTTGGCTTAAGTTTGGTTTAATTTTTTAAAAAATGATTAACATTCAAGAACTGCTTTAACCCTGTGTCCCATGTCACAGGGTTAAAGCCATGTACTTCACTGGAAATTAATGCAGAAATTAAATGTCGCCATTTTTGTTTCGTTTTTTAAAAAGAAAAAAAATTCTTATAATTTCCTTACCCTAAGAATTTCTCTGGAGATGTAGGCTATCCAGTCCTCCTTCAAAGTATTTCCTTTTGTATTCTTCACAAGGTCTGTAATAGAGCCTGCACCACAAAACTCCATGACAAGCTACAAAAGACAAGAGTGAAGAAGAAAAGAGTCAATATATGATAGAAATATCAGTGATGCAGCTGCACTGCAACAAAGCTTATTGGACAATTAAGGAAGGCAAGCAATCATATCAGCCAAAGTGGTTTTTAATCTATATTCCTTTAACATCAATACATTCATTTATTAGCTTCCAAAGAACAAAGATGTTCATATTACTTAATGTATGGCATGTATATAGTAGTAACAGGTGACTAAACCAAAGACTGCTAGATTGTTTGGATATTGAAAAGTTCTGCCTCAGAATGGCAGATGAAGATGATGGATTTTGGGGAGCTAGCCGACCTGACCGGAAGAGTCTGTGACCAGAAGGAGGAGGTGTACCAGGAGGAATGGATGAAATTCAAAGACTATTTAGCTAATTATGCTAAGATAATTTAAATAGAAATACTTGCAATTACCAGATTGGCTTAGGATTTAAATATGTGATGTTACAGAATAGTATGTTTAAAGTTAATATGAAAAGAAAGAAAGATGTTACTTGACTAAGTAAATTTTATGAGAAATTAGTTTTGGAAAACTCCTACAATGATATACATTGAAATTCAGCCAGGGGGATTTGAGGAAGTCATTCAACAATGTTAACAAAAGTGGAATTATTACAGTTATAATGTAATAATTATTACAGATAATTATTACAATAATTATTACAATAATTATTACAGATTCTTGTTTGTTTGTAAATTTGGAAAATCAATAAAAAAAAATTGAACAAAAAGAGAAAAGTTCTGCCTCAATGAGCAAGGCAAAAAACAGATCCTAGCACACACATGCTCTCTGTCTTTTGCCTTGAATTTCTAGAATGCCAAGACACGTGGTGTTCTAAAATTTGAGGGCAAGGACACAAACTTGCCCCACCAATTGACATACAAGCCAAATCAGTCTCCACCAGGACTAGGGCATCTGTGGCTTCACAGGTGTCAAATGACTGCAACTCCTATTATTTGTAACTAATGGCCATGGGTCAGCTAGGGCTGATGGGAGTTGGGAGTTCAACAAAATCTGGAAGGCCACAAGTTCCCCAACCCTGCTCTATACCACTAGGCTGCAATCCTATTCCCATTGACCTGTGTGTGTAAGCAAGGCCCACTGAACTTAGTGAGACTTGTGGATAGCACGAAAGGATTATTTGCAGAAAAATAAAATGCTCACATTCCTCTCTGTTGTTTTTTTTTTTTTTTTTTGTTTTTTTTTTTTTTTTTGCTGGAGTTACTGGGTGTGCTTCCTGACTGCAAGGAAGCAAAACTAGAAAAGCAGCTCATGCAGAGATGCAATGGGAAGCCTCTTAAAGGAGAGATGATGATGATGATGATGATGATGATGATGATGATGATGATGATGAAGCCAGTTGATGCTGATCATCTCAAGCACAGGCTAACTTGCTTAGCCCAGCTCAATCACACAAACACGATAAACCTAGCAGAACTATTTTACTAGTTAAAATCCTAGAACAGTAAGTGCTTCTTTTATGTGAATTTATGCAAACTCTTCACATTTCTACCAAGCATTACAGATTGAATGTTTAAGAGAACAAAATTATACATAATTTTAAAGATTAAATTCTCTTTTGAGTTTTCCTGCTCTGCTAGTGAGCGTAGCATTAAGCATTCAGGGTATTTTTGCTGGGAATCAAGCATTTAGTTGCAATTCACATTCCCCTTTCCTTGTGAACATGCTTACCCATAGTTGGTCATCATGTCCTGGAGGACTTTTCTTAATAAAAGCACCATAGTAAGTTGCAATATTTCTATGATGGGAATATTTCTTCAGCATGTTTATCTCGAGCTTGATTTCTTCTTCTTCGTCCTTTTTAGGGGGGAAATAGATAGATGTTTATATGAATGCATCTACTGCAGTATTTGTGGCACACACCCCCCCCAAAATATATCACCCCCATTAACCTCTGAGCAGCAGCACAAAATTATCCCATCCTGTGGAAATCATGGGTGGGTTGAGCACTTGGCAGAGGAAAACAACTAACAGGTTCAGCCCAATGTATTAAAAGCCGGTTCTAGCATTAGCAGTGCAATCCGTTGCCTCTTCCACCCACCTGCTCTTTTGTATGGGCTTTCAAAGATCTGATCAAGTGTGCTACTATTAGATTGTTTGACCTGTGTTTAGTTTTGCTTTCAAATAATCTTAGCTTCTTGTTACTTACAAACTGGGGGATCCTGACTTACAATACACAATGGCTAAGCAAGCCAACTTCAAACCAACTAAATACAATTCTGCATCTGTAAACTCTCGTGGTGATTTTAATGCAGCT
Organism: Podarcis raffonei; assembly: GCF_027172205.1. Taxonomy (NCBI): domain Eukaryota; kingdom Metazoa; phylum Chordata; class Lepidosauria; order Squamata; family Lacertidae; genus Podarcis; species Podarcis raffonei. The sequence goes on along the minus strand of NC_070605.1, from coordinate 76,699,196 downwards.
GGCATCAATTATTGCTTTAAAGCCCTTACTGTTGGGCCTGAAATGCTGTCCCGCACATGTCCTCTGTATTCATGACATGACTCCAGCTTTAATTTGTGACAGCCCATCTTATTACTGAGAACTACAGCAGCAAACTACATTTTCCGCACTATAAACGATCCTACTGTGTACGTTTCAGTTTTGCTCTACAAAAGGGAAATTACAACCAAGAACAAATCCACACACATTTCCAAAATTCATGTGCCCTGGCTGCTAAGAGAGTCACAGCATATTAGCAACGTTGTGTGCCTAGGACAACAGACCTTGCCCAAACACACATGCACACACAATACAGTTGCCTTGAGATATGATCTACAGCAGTGACATCTGGTGGTTACTGTACATCACTGACTTGTACTAGCAGTTTTCAAAAATGCAAGTACATTGCAATTCATTAACGTCAATCTGCTCCCCTGCCCATTTCCCCCCTCTCCTTCATATAAGAGTGCATGTTGAGAATCAAGTATCTTGTTCCCTCACCAAAAATTATACATTTCTATTTGTCTCTTGGACCTCTCGTAAGAGCTTAGTGAGGGGACTAATGAATAATGGACCCAAAAATACCAATCCGGCTAAAAACAGCAGCATGCAAGAACGACAGGAAAACAGAAATAAATTTCTCAAACAAGGTAAGTATGATGTTCAAATTAATTAGGAAAACGTCGGCACCAAAGCATAAAACGTTTTCAATGGTTCAATAAAAGAATGGGCATCTGATTAGCTCCTCGAATTAGAATTTATTCTCATTCCTACATAATCTTTTAAAGATATTTTTTTATATTGGCTTCCTAGCATAAGCAGCATGATTATGATAAAAACAGTACTCTTGATTGGCAGTGTAGGCTTTTTGTTTACGGGCATTTCATTATACAGTGACACACAAGACTAGACCACATTCGTCTGATCCAGCAACTAACGTCCCACAGCTCATACGCAAATCCAGCGAGGCACTGAACCTATGTTTGCAGTACAGCTGCATCATAAGTACAGATGTCTCAAGTAGAAGAAGCCTGTCAGCCAACCTTTCACATGGCAGCTGTGGCATGAGAAAATGTGACTGCCAGCAGAGACCAAAGAAACCAAGGGTAGGTTCTACAACATGATTTGTATGATCATTCCAGTTTCCAAGCAGAGCACTTGGAAGACTTGAAAGAGAGATTCCTGATTTGGACCAATGGTAACATCTCCAGGGCCCTCTTATTTGCTCTTTGGACCAGAAAACGTTCAGAAGGTCTCTTATACCCCTTTCTCTTTTAATAATAATAATAATAATAATAATAATAATAATAATAATAATATCTTTATTGTCATTGCCCCCTCTCGGGGACAATGAAATTACTTGACTGCTCCATAAAAACACTAATTAGACAATACAGTATAGTACAGCAAGGAAGATTAGATGACTTTCAAAGTCCAGGCTTCCCATTCAGGGCCGAGATCGCTCTGGAGAAGAAGCTGTTCTTAAGACGGCTCGTTCTTGTCTTCATCGTCCTGTATCTCCGTCCCGACGGCAGGAGCTCGAAGAGACAGTGACCCGGATGCGATGGATCTTTTACTATGTCCAGTGCCTTCCTATGGCACCTTGTGGCATAAATCTGCTCTAAGGTGGAGAGTGGGCAGCCAACAATGCTCTCTGCTGCCTTAACAACTCTGCACAACCCCATCCTGTCCTGGGTAGTACAGCTTCCGTACCACACACATAAGCCATAAGTGAGCACGCTCTCAATGGCACAGTGATAGAAGGCAAGCAGCTGCACAAAACAAGCCCATTATTTAGCTGGAAGAGACGTCCTCAGAGACCTGTGTCTTGGATGAAAGGCAGAGTGCATATGAAGCAAAGCCAAAATAAATAATGGGAGCAAGGTGCCATGGAATTATCACAAGAGTTAATCCAAAGTTGCTGCTTTGTAAGCCTCTGTGTGACACCTTGAACAATGACAAAAGCTGGTGCCAGGAGAACCTCCATTGAGAAGGCTTTGCATGATTAGGATAAAACAATCGGGGTCTTATTGGGGTACCCCACTTCTGATGGAGATGACAGTTCTATTATGTCACACGGTGCTGATCTTAAAGCATAGGGTAAAGCTAATATGGGAGGAGACTATTTGGATGTTGCAGTAAATTATGTCTAGAGGAAATCTCTAGGCAAAAGAGAACCAGGGAGTGTACACAGCCACAGTCTGAACCAGTACAGTATTCATGCCATAATTTATTACTGAGAACTATATACAATCCTGGAAGTATACAAACCATAATAAATGCAGTGCTAAAATATTAAATAATAGAAAGAACACATAAATTGGAAATAAAAAACCTTTATTGCCCAATAAAGAAATTTATAAACCAGTAGCATGCATCAGAAACACTATTTTTTTTGCTTAAAACTTTGCATCTTTAAAAAAAAATGTATAGTTCAGGCATAGGCAAACTCGGCCCTCCAGATGTTTTGGGATTTCAACTCCCATCATCCCCAGATAACAGGACCAGTGGTCAGGGATGATGTTTCCCATTATGTAATGGAGAACATAATGAATGGATACTAATAAAATCAGTATGTTAACAGTTCATTGCCTTTTATCTCAAAATTTAAACAATACAGGGATTTATATTTAATATAAACCCCATTGTATACATTATTGATTCCCCCTCTGAAATATTTTAATTCATCCACTTTGAGATATTTCAAAGCATGCAAATTTAATGCCATGTACTTTTACCATTTTGTTTGCTAAATATTTACAGCTTGCATGTAAATTAGATACCAATACGTTTAGGGAACCAGGTTTGCTTTTGGGGCATAATTCATAGATTTACAAACTTCATATTGCAATGGGGTTCGGGGGAGTAAACTGGCCACCAGCTCTGGCCTAATCACCTTTCATAATACATTTCCTTAAGTGGCTTAAAAACAAGTTGCTCCTTATTTAGTGGTTTAAAAAGGATACTATATTGTTCACCATTGATAGGCCCTCTCTCTGGGGTATAGAAGCCAGCCAGGGCGTGATAATGCCATTTGCAAAGAAAATTAACTCTCTGTATCACAGTATCACTGAGAAAGGACAATAAAATAAGAATAAAGATAAAAGGGGAACTTCAAACAATAGGCAGCTAGGTATTTTATGGGACTATAAGCAGCGCCTGAAGCAAGGGTTAGCAGAACTGCGCAAGCACATGTTGGAACCATTTCCATGTATCAGTGCCAAAACACTTGCACAATACTGGTTTTGTTGTCACTGATAATGCAACCACCTGCTGCGATTTTCCTAACGGTGGCGGCTTCCCCTCCCTCTTTTGTTTCACTTCTCTCACTTGGCCTCCAATTCTTCACCTCTTAACAGTGCAACATTTGATACAGAAGGATGAAATGTAAACAAGAAAATAACTCTCTCATATAAATGAAATAAGTGCGCAGCTGGATCTGTGAAAATACGTCCCCCCACAAAAAAAGAAAACAATGTCTTCTCACAAACTTCTAAAGTTATCACACAGGATTTACCGTGATAGTGCGGAAAACCTTATGCTGATTTTAGTCATAAATAGCCAGATGGGCAAAAACCCCATTTAGTTAAGGATACGGTAATTCCTGACTATTGAGAACAGGCATAGGCAAACTCGGCCCTCCAGATGTTTTGGGACTACAACTCCCATCATCCCTAGCTAACAGGACCAGTGGTCAGGGATGATGGGAGTTGTAGTCCCAAAACCTGTGGAGGGCCGAGTTTGCCCATGCCTGATCTAGAACATAGATGACAGCTATGACAACATTAGCATGGCCATTCGCACAGTGACAAATGAGATGGAATCCTTAACAGCCCTCATTACAGTGCTAAATAACCTAATTTGGCTGCTATCAACCAGAGTTGGTTTTAGATCCCAAAACAAGAGGGCGGTAGACAACTTATTGATACTGCTAGTTCAACACAATGGGAGTTTGATCAAACACAGCCCTATGGAATCAATGTTCCTATGAAAACTGGCAAATTACTAAAGGCGTTCAAAGCTCCACCCAAAATGCTTATGGCTTCTTTGGAAAGGGGCCGATTTCTGGAATTGCCTTCAAATGTGGGGACACATTACTTTTAGTAATGAAGAGGCTGCTGTACGTAAATTTATTGTGCCAGTTAGCAGTATTTGAGAAAGACCCTCATTCATGCATGGTTTGTTTTTGTTCTCTCTCTCCCTCTCTCCCTCTCTCTCTCTCTCTCTCTCTCTCTCTCTCTCTCTCATTCCGTATTCCCTTAATGCATATAGGAGTATTGTGTTCCCTTTAGTTGCTTAGGAATGCTATGGAAGTGTTCTTCCTATCAAGTCTTTTTTTCTTTCTTTCTTTCATCTAAAAGCTTTGCTCAGACTCCAGACAAAAAATATACACAATGTCACCACTACCACAATGGCTTCTGTCGAAAAAGAAAACGGGAGGAAATGCAGCAGACAGAGGGATAAACTCCAATACTTTTTTAACTAGAGAGGACAAGGAGTGAACTAGGGACCTTATGCATGCAAAGCATGTGATTACTGCTGAGCTATGACTCCTCTCACTGTTCTCCCAAGTTCCAATTTATTCAGATAATCAACTGTTTCCATGCTGCTGTATATACTAGATCAGGCGTAGGCAAACTCGGCCCTCCAGATGTTTTGGGACTACAACTCCCATCATCCCTGACCACTGGTCCTGTTAGCTAGGGATGATGGGAGTTGTAGTCTCAAAACATCGGGAGGGCAGAGTTTGCCTATGCCTGTACTAGATGCAAGCGTAAGAAAACACTATCTCCACAAAATGAATAACGTGAGAAAGGCATTTAGATACAGCAGTCTAGTGCTAGTGTTGTGGAGGTCCGATGCATCATTGATCTGCCAGGCCTGGGTGCTGGGGTGCTACTCCTCTGATAAGACACCAAACAGGCTAGCAAAAGGACTTCCACAGCAATTCTCTATGCACGGACTATGAAACCTTTGCTTTAATTTGACCATTAAACCTTGCAAAATTGTGAACAATGATCCACCACTTTCTCTCCAGGACATAAAGTCCCTTGTTGTTTGTGAACATTCAGTGTTAGAAACTGGGATAGAACAGCTATTCACCCTATGGCTCCCAGAACTTAGGTTGCAGGCACCAAAACAGAATGGCTAGTTGCCCCTTTTTTGCTAAATTTGATTTCTGTACTGCTTTCTGAACATGCTCAAAGGCATGGTGTTACACACACCATTGCTTGAACCACTTGAGCTACCCTACTTGGCTAAGGAAATAACTCCCACAACTTAGCAGATCTTCATAAATGGCAGTCATTCAATTGTACCAGCAAGATAGACAGACAGACAGACAGACAGACAGACAGACAGATAGATAGAGATAGATTGACAGATGATATCCCTGCATTGGCAGGGGGTTGGACTAGATGACCCTTGGGGTCCCTTTCCAACTCTATGATTTTATGACTAGCCAAATTTATTCAAATTACAATGAAAGCTAGGATTAGAGAACTCCAGTTTTCATATTTGAGATTTTATAAAATAAATATGAAAACTGGAATTATCTCAAATATATGGAAGCCTTTCCTGCAACCCACATCCATATGTTCATTATTTTACACTAATTTCCTCTGGTGTTCTGGACTAGTAGAAGGTTGTTCCTCTATCAGACTCTATTAGTAAAATACACCTGACACAACTCTTGAGAACACAAATGTAGCCTGTGAATTTACAGAGATACGTGTAAATATATATTAAACAATTAAGATGTAACAACATGTACAACATGCATGAAATGGATATCATCCATAGCCAAGAGCCACGTGCATGCATTTCTTCGAAAAAGTCTCCATTTGCCACTCAAGAATAGTGAACACCAGCTGAGCATAAATCCAGAAGGCATAATCTTCAAAATTATCAGAGTATAAAAAAGAAATATAATTCTCAATTTGACATGGAAGACTTTTGTAAAAATGCATCCGGTTATTGCTTTTGAAAGATGTCTGTTTCGTGTACATGTTGTTACAACTTGATTAATATATTTACATTTAATTCAGAATGTCAACTTGGTATTATCTATAGAGACCTACTTACTAGCTATTGTGGCTATGATATATTCCATTGTGCTTTATGTAGGGGTAGAATTATATGCATAGCCTACGCTGACTCCTTTTGTTTTCTTAGATCATTAGTCAGTCAGGAAACATAGACTCTTGTTTTGTTTTTGATAGCTATAACAGAGTACAAAAGCACTTTCAGAGAGTTGCCAGTATCCTTAGACCAGATGTTTACAGCAGCACAGCTGCCAGCCATACACTGAAACCTTGCAGCTAACATGGGAAGGTAATCAACAATGAACAGAGTCACAAGGTGTTCATGTCTGTCTGTCGCAGACATGACATCATACAGGCAGGACACTGCTGACAATCAACAGCCATCTTCAGTTACCATACCTGCTTAAGAACAGCAGACAAAAGAGGCATTTATTAATCAGACAAAAAAAAAAAATCCCATTCACACCCAAAGGCCATTTCATCACAGATATGGTCACAGACCAAACCAGATAAGAACTGAACACTTAACATCCCACTAATTTCCAAGGGAGGAACTTTCTCTACCAAAGTCAGTCAGACCTTAAGAATATTTTCCAGGAGATATTATCAGCTCAGCGCTGAGCGCATCAACTCCAACAGGAAACCATAGAGCTTCCAGCAAGGTGATGCACCTAATAAGACATTCTACCTGGCATGTCTATGGAAAGGAGGAGAAGGAAACAGCAGGAAGCTCGCAGAGGTAGCCATATAAGGACTGCAACAGAAATGGTTGCGTTTGCTTTTGTTTGTTTAAGTGATGGGTGGTGGAGCAACAGCAATCTTACTTTGGTGGCAGCAGCAAATTTTGGAGCAGCAACAGTAGGGGTAATTTTGGCAGCAGTTGTCAATGACAGCTGGCAAGCTGGGTGTGGGTGGCGCTGTGGTCTAAACCACTGAGCCTCTTGGGCTTGCCGATCATAAGGTTGGCGGTTCGAATCCCCGTGACAGGGTGAAGCTCCCGTTGCTCTGTCCCAGGTCCTGCCAACCTAGCAGCTCAAAAGCATGCCAGTCCAAGTAGATAAATAGGTACCTCTGAGGCGGGGAGATAAATGGCATTTCCGTGCGCTCTGGTTTCCGTCACGGTTTAGTCATGCTGGCCACATGACCTGGAAAGCTGTCTGTGGACAAACGCCGGCTCCCTCGGCCTGAAAGCTAGATGAGCGCCGCACCACATAGTTGCCTTTGATTGGACTTAACTGTCCAGGGGTCCTTTACTGTTTGTTTTTTTAACAGAAAAGGGGAAAGGACTACACACACCCCATGAATTGCCTGCCAGCGGGACAGAAAATATAATTTCCATGCAGAAGGTCTCAGGTTCAGTCCCTGACTATCTCCAGGTAGGGTGAGGAGACAAACCCATCTGAAATCCTGGATAGCGACTACCAGTCAATTTTGCCAGTACTTAGCTAGATGAACTTATGCTTTGACTCTAAGAACCTATGTCCCTGTCGTTACTGCTAGCCTCCCAACCAGGATAAGAAACCAGTTTCAGGTGCATTGTGTATTAGACACTTGGGGGGGTGTTATGCCCGATTCAAACTCTGGTTATTGCCAACTATGAAGTGCAGGATGGAATAATTTGTGTAGAGTGTAAAGGGTGGAAACGGTGAGCACGCTCAAGCCCACTGCATATTCCTGATGGCCAAACTATCATCTGCCCATGAATGCCTTAAAATAGGCTGCAGAACCGATTTACCTGAAGCTACAGCATAAATACGGAGAAGTGTTCTATTTTAATCCTCTCTCCCAAAATAAAACGTCTCAAATTCAAATCTTAATTCATAATGTAGAAACATGCATTAAGATCTTTTCTACAGAAGACATGTAATGTGTTTCCTACAAATTATTTTGTTTCCTTTTGTTTGGCAGATACGATAGATCAAGCTAAATTGTGGCCAAGCAGCTTGATGCTGAAAACTGCACCCAGGAAGGCAGATAGCATCACAGCTAGTGACAGGAAATGATCATTTATAGATCAGCTGCCTCTTGCTTGCCATTTAAACAAAAATGCATGAACAAAATTTGTCAGAGTGTGTCTCCAAAGGGTGATTGATCTATGGATTTCAATCTTCAGGACTGTTCTATAACTGGAATTGGAAAACAGTGGCCCATTTTCTCTGCAGGAAGTGATGCATAACGTTTATATTAGAAAACGAAGCATGCATGAAATATATTGAATTTAAATTATTCTACACAGAAATAATATGATTTTTTCCCTGTCAGCAAGACAGCTTCCAGCAGCCAGTGAATCTTCTTGCAAGAATGCTTCAATTGCGCATAAGTACACATCAGAATAATCCAAACACGAGATGTAAAAATAGAATCCCCTCTATGTATTCATAATCAGTATTTTGCCAAATGTTTACAGAAAAATCCCTAAAGGATCTCATGAGAAGACAGTTCATAAATAGAAAGGAGGGGTGACACAAGTATGATAAAATTCAACCCCATCCTTATTTGACCAACAGGTCAGAATCTTTGCCTACTTGCACATCTTTAGTTTTAAAAGCAGCCTGAGTCCTCAAACGTTACTAGCCAGCGATATTTTTTTTAACTAACCTGTTTCTGTGAAGGCCGTAGAGGAAGGAAAGTGCTTTATTAGGTAAGCCAGCATGGAAACACAGGATATTCGGTGGGGTGTTTGTTTTTTAAACACCTTTGACTGAATTGGCTGGTGAAGGGCAGATATACCTGAGGGATACGCTCTCCTTACTGCAAAGCCAGCATGGAGACCAAATAGACTGGAGAGAGGAAATTAGGTGATCTGTCCCTCATCTGCTAACCCAGCTCACTCTCCTGTATAGAATGTTTGGTCACCTGTGGCACCAAGTTGTTAATTACAAGGCTGGTTTAAACTATACTTCCAATACTAGGAAGGAGTGGAGAATGACTTGGAGCAAGCATTCCAAACTCCCATTGTTCTAGGCGCGTTTTGCAACAGGCAATTTCATTAATGCAAACAGATTCTGAGCTCTGGGTACAGTACTGCACCTAAGATTTCAGAATAAAACTGCCACTGCTAGAAGGAATGGAAGACCTTTTTCTGCCTCCCCACTACTAGCCACTCTCTGAGGACTGGAGAAGGGACCCTCACAAGAATATTAGGGGGGTTGGGCAGGGGAAATATGGCTTTGTTTTTAGCAGTCTTCAGATGAGGACTAGACCATGTGAAAAACAAACGTAAGATTTTAGCTGCAGTTCATTCATTTCCAGGTTTGTATTCTTGTTATAAAAAAGTGCACCTAGACACACCATTGCAGCTCCCATAACCTAGGTTTAAGGTGCCATTTAGCTCCTAGCTTTCATAGCGGGTGGCGCTGTGGTCTAAACTTGCCGATCAGAAGGTCGGCTGTTCAAATCCCCGTGATGGGGTGAGCTCCCATTGCTTGGTCCCTGCTCCTGTCAACCTAGCAGTTCAAAAGCATGTCAAAGTGCAAGTAGATAAATAGGTACCACTCCGGCGGGAAGCTAAATGGTGTTTCCATGTGCTTCTCTGGTTTGCCAGAAGCGGCTTAATCATGCTGGCCACATGACCTGGAAGCTGTCTGCAGACAAATGCCGGCTCCTCAGCCTATAGAGCGAGATGAGCGCCGCAACCCCAGTGTCATCCACGACTAACGGTCAGGAGTACCTTTACCTTTACCTTTTTCATATCTCAGTTTCTAACACTGCCGGGAGCCTGTGTTATGTAGCACCTCACAGTCCAGTTAATAAAAATCACATCATTTATATAGTATACTGTATGAGTTTCTGATGTGGGTTAGATGGCAAGGATGGTTTGAGGCAGACACCCCTCCAACTTGCCCAAGGCTGAGGTGGCTTAACAGCTCACCCATTCAATAATTATACCATACTGCTCTCAAGCTGGAGTCATGAGAGTGTCAGGGGACCATAGTCCAGCAATAGATCAGGGTTGTTTTTATTTTAAAAATACATTTGTATTCCTCCCTTCCTCCAAAAAGCTAGATGGCATACACTCAACAGCTTTATTATATTCACAAAGCATCCTGAAAGCTGAGAGAGATGAAAGAGGGTAATTGGCCCAAGATCACCCAGCGAGATTCAAGGCTGTTCCTTCTAGATGGGTCACATTACCAGCCGGCAAAGGATGCTTTGGGGGAGGAAGGAAGTTGAGCACATTTGTGTACTCTTTTGGGTATGAGGAAATTAGGTCAAAGGAAGAATGATTTCCTGAGATATGAGAAAGTGGTGACTAAGGATATGACGTGCTACCACTAACTCATCACCTTGCATTATAAGAAGAGAGAGTACTTCACAATAGGATTTATTTATTTTTTGGACTATCTAAAACTCCTCTGTGTACCCCCCTCACTTTAAAATAAATCTTATACCCAAAATCCCGAAACAGAAGTAAATATATTCTTAAAGAAGGCTAATGCAGAGAATGATACAACACTAATTCTAGGACCACAGGCTAAAGGAAATAATTCTCAGGGGGAGGTGAGGGCTTAAATGTCTAAAAGTAGCTTCTTTGTGCTTCCTGTGCATAGGTTCCCATAGCTACAGCTTCTACATAAAAGGAAAGCATTGGGCTTGTTTCTTTTAGGGGAGGAAAGAATCTACCTCTTGCCATTTCAGCTACAATGCTCCAAAGACATCTTGGCTTAAACTGAATGCTACTGTTGGTGCAAGGGCGAAGGGAGTAAACAACAGCTTAAATCTGGAAGTCAATGGGAATTTCTCCCTCTAGTGAAACATAAAAATATACAGAGGACATGTAGAGTTGCCATGGAGGAAGGAGAGAATCACTCCCAATAATGTGAAAGTGTTTACCCTTTTGCCTTTAAAAAACAAAATACCACAACCTCCCTTACTCAGAAAACAAGCGAACAAAAAAACCATTCGGTTTTGGGGGGGAAACACAAAAAGGTGACTAGGACATTATACGTATTATTCAATTTCCCATGCCTGAATCATTGCCTGAAAAGGCAAGTGCTGTCGCCTTTAAATAAACAAAAAGTTGACTGAATTTCAGGGAAATGAAGTTTTTTGCTTATTCAAAGCAGTAGGACTTTTTCCCTCCCTCCTTATCTTTCAAAAAAGCTACAGTTAAGCATCTGCCTGCAGCTTCATTTAAGGCTTAGTTTTTTTACCTATGGGGACAAAGGACTCTTACAAACTCTTATGTGTGCACGAGTGTGTGTTTGGGGTGGGGAGTTGTGCAAATACGTTTCCAGCGCTGCCTTACAAAGAGTAACTCTGTACCGCTACTGCTGTGCCTTACAGTTGCTCATTAAAGGCTTGATGCTGCCCTGATTCAACATTCCTTGGAACTTGACAGAAAACTTTCAAAGGCTCATTTTCATCCATAGGGAAGTTCGGAATAGACTGCAGCAGCTGAGAGAGATTAATAGGTTTCAGCTGAGGTTAGAGCCCAGTGAGTTCTCTCTTCCCTCTTCCCTTCCCAAGTCTGAGAAGGCTCACCCATTCAGTGGCAATCACAATATTATGCATTCTTAAGGCGTAGCAGCGTTCGCCTTCATCAGCAAAAACTTGTGAAGTTAAATGCCATGACAACTTCCATACTAACCTCTTTATTATTACGTCATGCGCTTTTGTTTGCCACAGCCTTCCTCATCTGATTCGCTTAGCACTGTTGCCTACAAAAGCTTAACACTTCAATAAGCCACGATTTGAAATGTTTCTATTTCCCCCCCCCCCTCGCAGTGACGTAGTTAAGAGAAGTGGTCCTTACATTTCAAGAGGAAAGCCAGTTTTTAAAGTTGTACTGGAAAGGAATGCAGCTTTAGCTGAGGAGCCAGGAAAGTATTAGCAGATTTCAGTGATGGTAGAAAGTCGATTCCTTTCACACCTTTGCCTCCAGACTAAGTAACTTTTGAAAAACATAATAATTACTTGAGGCAGGCATAGCTGTGTACAGTCGTACCTTACGTATCCCTCCTCTTACGTAAACTTCGGGATATGTAAGTGGCAAATCCAGAAGTAAATTTCTGGGTTTTTGCTGCGCATGCATGCGCAGAAGTGGTCCCTCCAGTTGTAGAAACCTTGGGGTCCGACCGGAGCTCCGGAATGGATCCCGTCCGCAACCGGAGGTAGCACTGTATACTGTATAAGGAAAGTTTACTGTTGATAGCCAGTGACTCCAAAGTACACAATTAAGTGAGTCTTAAGTGTCAGCTCACAATTCATTTGCCACAAGCAAAACGGTTCACATAGCTGAGACAGACGGACCACACACCCAGTGTTCACATGGCACAATAAACCATAGTTGCCTGCCATGAACATGCAAGATGCCTCCTACTTCACTCCTAGCACAAGTGGCAGCACAAACCATGACCCCTGGCTTAGCACTATGTCCATAACAGAGAATGTGGTTTGTTTTGTTCCAAGCAGCAAACCACGATACATTATAAACTCTTAACCACTATTTGTTGTGATGTGGAAACTGGGCCAACGTACTCAATTCCATCAGATGTTGTGTACAACCTATGTTGTACACAGAAGCCTCTTTCACTCACTCCCATGACCCCTCACTGCACATTAATGCAAACAGAATACATAATGCTGCCATGTGAATCAACACTTTAGTCACAGCCACGATTCATGGACAGCTCAGATGGTAGAGCATGAAATTCTTAATATCTCAGGGTTTAAGCCCCACATTGGGCAACAGAGTCTCATGGTCCCTTCCAAATCTACAAGTCTATGATTCCACCTGGGAATTTCTGGGCTTTTGTCAGGAATACTAATTCCATGCATGAGCCTAACAGTGCTTTCAATGGTTGAATAGGGCTTCCGTTGATATAATCAGGGATTGTGCCCTGAAAACCCAAACTCCCAACCTTCAATAAGAGGCAATATATAACCCTCCACTGTTGTATAAATAAACCTGAAAAAGCTAAACACTGCATACACTGAAGACTCAGACAAGGTGAGCCTATGAAAATTTTCTACAGGTATTTCATCATCTTCTCCCGCTCCACAGACTTCAGTTTCAAATCCCTGCAGCGAGTGTCTGCAGCAGAATCGCGTTCCTCCAACCTTTCATAATTTTGTGGCCAGAAACAAGCACTCACAGGTGGTATTTAAATAAGTTATTAGCAGTTTAATTCTGCTTGTCATTTACCTCCAACAAATCCAAGTCTGATTGATTTACTAGAGTAGATAAAAATACACTTTGCATACACTAGAGATTTAGACATGGATACAACTCCTGTTCTCAACTTATGCAAGAGCAACAACAGCCTGCATCAAAAAACATTATTAACGTAATCCATTTGGACTGTTCAGCCCAAATAAAAGTTATGCTGAACAGACAGCCACAAAAGTCACAACAAAATTAAATGAGTGCCACAACATGGGAACATTTGGAGAAAACCCAAACCATGATCCTTCAACAAGCAAGAAGTCTTCATTATCTATACTGAAATGAAGGAGGCATATTATATTGATTTTCATGCAGCATCAAACCAAGCACTGACAACCAAGATTAAGCAATATTGCTTAATAAAGTCACACCTGAATTTAATGGATCACGCAGGGAGCGGGACAAGCAATGCTGGCCTGTAAGCTGACCAACAGCAGCTAGTTCTTTCAAAAGGATATTCATTTAACTAAGATGTCCCCACATCTGCTAGGGAAAGATAAGTGTTGCAATCTGTTTTTACATGTGCAGTTTCAAAATCACATTATTTGAACAAATGTCATATTTTAATAGTTTCTGCACCATCATTACTTTTAAATTTGGTGTCGGCTTCTTCCTCTTAAAGATAGGTGTTCATCGTATTACTAGGAACTGTGACTTTAAAGCATTTTCCTTCTTAAAAGTATCCGGATAAATTAAAATATTTTACAGTGGCTTGATTTCTCACTTTCACGCCACCCAGAACCTTTTACACAGCCTGGAGGCAGAAATTCCAGCTGCACAAGAATATGTATTTGTTTCAAACTATGACTTTATAAAATTAACACCAAGCATCTTCCACAAAGTGTCCTGACCAACATGTTGGTTTTAAGAGTGAATCACTCCCCAAGAGGTAGGGAGGATCATTCTCTGCAAGTAGCCTGACCACAGAATATTATTGTTCCAAAACTTGAACCCTGTTACCTGCTGGAAGAGAATAAAGAATATATCCTTTGCTGGCGCCACCCAATGTATCTACTTCTGCCTTTCTATGAAGGAAGACTGTTAAAAGGCCTTATGGCTCCATGGCCAGGTGCACTACTGGCAGGAAACGCTTTTCATGCATTGATATCTTTAACCATCTACTTTCTGAAGAATGTCTTGCCCCTACATTAATTACAATTACTTTAATCGTGAGTCTTTTTATGACAGGCTTCAAGCAAGTTGTCATTGCACATTAATTCCCTCTATATGGGAAGAACGCACCGTTCTTTTTAAAAACAAAACAAAAAAACAAAACACCCCACATTAAACCATGTTTGGCAAACTCTAGCTTGTTCTGCTGGTATACAGATATTATACAGAGAATGACTGAGTTCTTATACGTGTAGGAAGCAGCCTTTACTCGCTGCCTTATGTTTTGTTTTTGTTTTGTTTTTAAGTATTGTTAACCCAGATGCTTAGTCTTGCAGGGTCTTCAGTTGCATGAGCAAGCACACACCTAACAAAAAACTGGATGTCAAATTCAGAATGAAACAATATTCTGGATGAAGCCTCTTGGGGGGGGGAAAGAGATTCTCTAAAATTGCCACCCAGAATAGCTAAATAATTCTGCCAATTAAAATACCTTCTCTTTGAAAAACAAGAAAAGAAGCTTTCATATTGCCGAGTGATTTATATAAATAAATAGGTACTGGAACAGTAGGCTGTTTGGCCCAAAATGATTTTGCACTGCTGAGCTAATAAAACACAGTCGATGAATAAATCTTGCCTGTTTGTAAAATGCAGAATTAACCATTCAGAATTAACCTTCCATTTGATGTTTAAAATATTACTTCTAGATGAAAAACTGGTCTATTTTTTTAATGCCTTTGACTAAAGCTATTAAAGATAAGGGTTTAACTACAGGTGTATATTTTTATCTCTCTGGTTGGGTTAATTTCTCCCCGTTCTCATATGAAGCTGAATCCCCCCCGAGTCCATTACAACTACTGCTTTACACTGCTGAATTCTGCCAACAATCTGCTCAACATTTTAGCAGATGTTTCTGCGTTTAAGGCCTTTGGGATCTTTATTGGGTCCATTTCCTTTTCAACCTAAAAAGGGTATAGGTTTATTGTGATGACGCCGACATTATCAGATGAGTGCGTGTTTCTTTTCATTTTGGTCCTAATCCAGAGATCTGCATGCATGCTGTTGTGAAGATCTCTCTCCTCCTGAAGAGATTAAGGGTTCAGGGTTGAATAAATTCCTTTTATGCTTTCCTTAAGAAAGGAATGATGACTCTCAACTTACCTCAGTAACATCCATGACTTTGATAGCTGCAAGTTGGCCTGTCTTGACATGTCGACCCTAAGAAGAGAAGAAGGAACCATTAGCCATTCTATTAATGCGTAAAATAAAAGACAATAGAAAAGTTATTCCATTTCCCACAGCATTGCTTTCCCATTAACTCCTCCATTACATCATCATCATCATCATCATTATTATTATTATTATTATTCCCCACCCATCTGGCTGGGCTACTCTGGGCAGTTTACAGCATATATAAAAAATTGTAAAACATCAGACATTAAAAATATCCCAATACTGAGCTGCCTTCAGATGTCTTCTAAAAGTCAGATAGTTGCAAATAAACATCTGATGGGAGGGTGTTCCACCAGGTGGGTGCCACTACTGAGAAGGCCCTCTGCCTGGTTCCCTGTAACCTCACATCTCGCAGTGAGGGAACCGCCAGAAGGCCCTCAGAGCTGGACCTCTGTAAAAAATGTGCACACAACAAAAAGCTGCATCTTATAACTAG
Organism: Podarcis raffonei; assembly: GCF_027172205.1. NCBI lineage: Eukaryota > Metazoa > Chordata > Lepidosauria > Squamata > Lacertidae > Podarcis > Podarcis raffonei. The sequence goes on along the minus strand of NC_070605.1, from coordinate 76,683,187 downwards.
GAGATACAGTGGTACCTCAGGCTACATATGCTTCAGATTACATACGCTTCAGGTTACAGACTCCGCTAACCCAGAAATAGTGCTTCAGGTTAAGAACGTTGCTTCAGGATGAGAACAGAAATCTTGCTCCGGCGGCGCGGCGGCAGCAGGAGGCCCCATTAGCTAAAGAGGTGCTTCAGGTTAAGAACAGTTTCAGGTTCTTAACCTGAGGTACCACTTTAGCTAATGGGGCCTCCCACTGCCACCACACAATTTCTGTTCTCATTCTGAAGCAAAGTTCTTAACCCGAGGAACTATTTCTGGGTTAGCAGAGTCTGTAACCTGAAGCATCTGTAATCCAAGGTACCACTTTACTAAATGCACGTCCAGCTGTTTTGGATGTCTGAATCTGTGGTGTGTGTACAGCAAAGTTTGGATACCTGTATTTTCATATAATGAGTGTTTGGATAGTAGGACCTGCATGCATAACTCCCTTTGTTAAACTCTTACTTTGTGAAGGTCTGATGATTAGATACAAACAAACAAATCTGAATCTACCCTTGGCAACCCAAGAAATTTCAGTGATTCATATGTGGTGTGTCACACACATATGTAATGCACCACAAACACACCCACACAACCCTCCCTTTCCAATGCAATTGCAGTGTAACAAGACCAGCTTACAACAATAAAATCCAACAGTAGTAGGATGAAAATTAAGATAGGCTCAGCAGATAAAATCGTTTTACAGATGAAGGATTGTTGCATAAAAGTAATAAAAAAATGTTTCACAATGAGAGCATCTCACAGGTAAAGATGTTCCACAATCTGTGCATGACCAGAGAGAAAATTCTTTCTGTCATCAGAACCAATCATTCCTGAGCCATGGGGCCTTCCAAATAGATCTTAGGGAGCAGGTCATCAAAACTGTGTTCAAAATATGCAAAAGCTTCTTTTTTCCAGAACCCAAATGACAATGGGAGAGTTCACATACAGCTCTTTACCTCTCATCATATGGCAATGTAAGGTAGGATCGTATTTCAGCTGTGAATTATCAAGTAAGCTGTCCAGCCATTCGATACTGAGTTATGTACGTGCATGTCAGAATTAACCTCAGCTGGTAACATTCTAAAGCTAGACCACGGAAAAAGGAAATGGAAATAGGAGGGGATTTGATAAGACAAAAGTCTGCCCACCCCTGTTCTGGAACCGAGCAAACATGAGCTTTATTAAAAATTGCACTAAGTGATTGCTAGAAACTGAAGTTATCAGCCTTCAGTGAGTCCGCCTCTGATCCTGCTAACCTCAGATTCTGCATCCTAAAAAGTAAAACAATGTTCTTCGAAGCTATGCAATTTGGACCACAAAGCCTATGTTTAACATCATGCAGGTCAAATTTGGCCTACCAGACCAACGTGGGCAAGCCACACCCACCCACTCCACATATGAAGATACCCTCGGCTGATGGGAAGTTGCTCAAAGAGCGGAATGTGGTTTCCTTTCCATGGAAACTGCTTGTTTCTACCAGCACTGCTCTTTGATGTCGTTCCACATGGAACCTCTCAACCTGAAATGTCCTGCAAGGTTGGAAGGACTGGCGCCAGGAGAGGCTTTGCAAACTTCTCTGCACTCTGCCTGCCACTGCCGCAATGTTATATCTACAACCATGAGGAATGGCACCAGCAGCTAATGTCCAAAGGTAAGGAGCTATTGCCTTCACGCCTTCTTGAAAGGCTTGCCAGAAGCATCTGATTGGCCAATAAGAGAAATTGAACAGAATGAACTTATTTGTCTCATCCAAAAGGGTGGTGTTCTTTTAATTGTGTGTGTGTGTGTGTGTGTGTGTGTGTGTGTGTGTAAAAGCCTCATTTCAGGCTTTAGAATGGTAGCTGGGGCTATAGAATGAATTGCTTTTCAAGGGCTGTGGAACCTTCAAGCAGTGAATCAAACTTGCCCTTGATGATAGATGATCTGCTCTTGCCACCAAATCAACACACTTTCAATAGATCAGTAAAACTCTTCTCGTTCTCTTTCAGTGGGGGGGGGGGGGACTTGATAAAGCAAATCCCAGCACTGTAACCTCTGCTCACTGAGTAATTTAGTTCTATAATCACTCCAGAGCTCTTCTTCATCTCGGTACAGGAAATAAAGCAACAGTCTATATAAGATGAAGAGTGACTCATGCCCCTCCCACAATCTTACTACAAGTTGAAGGGGGGCTGCACCGAAGGAGCGAGAGAGAGAGAGAAATGCAGAATTAAAGAAAAGATTAAATGAAGAGCACAAAGCAGAGACAGGTGAGCATTCTGCAAACATTCCCCATTTAAATGCATCATTTGTGCTTTTAAAAAAACTAATGCATACATGAAGAGGGAGAAGAAACAGAAACACCTTGGAAAAGCAAAGAGCAAACTTAAGTATTTAGAGATAGGAATCTGTTCACAGCATTTGCGCAAGGTATAGCTTTCCTCATATTCACACCCTTTCGGAAGATTAGAATCTGCAGTCGTTCCTCCTTGTGAGGAACAGAGTCATGACCCAGCAGCTTCAAAAGATTCCTGCTGCTCCAAAACTCAGTGTTTTCTACAAAGCAGCGAAGTGCACTAAAACTAATAATTCATTTTGCTGCTCCTAAGGATAGGATGTGAAAAGAGTTTGGATTTACTAGCCCCCAGGCCCTTGGGGAGAATTATGTCAAGCTGTGGGATGGGAAAAGAAGACTGTGGGAAGTGCAGAATTCCCACTGTCCCAAGCCAAACATAGCACTCAAAACCTTATTTTAAAGGCAATTCAATTTATGGTACACCATAAATGTATGCAATACTTAAAGATCTTGGGACTTGGGCAAGAAACTGATCACAGCTTATACAGTGTCAACACAGAACAGGCACTGAAACGTTTCAGCTATATTTAAAGCATACAGAACTCCCAAACTATTCTCCTGTCAAACAAGCGATTGGCACAAGAGGTTTTTTGTTTGTCTGTTTTTCAAGAGACAGCTTATCAGGAAAGTGACTGCTGCATCTTTTGTTTTTGTTTTCAACACATGCTCTTAGACTTGCATTCATGGAAATAGTTTTGGAAGTTAACAAGAATTGCTGCAGAAGTTCCTCCTGTTGCTTGCATTTCTATATGTCTCTTTATAGAGCTGGGTAACCTCTTGCTCTCCAGATAATGAAGAACCAAAACTCCCATCATTCCTGACCGTGGGCCATGCTAGCTAGAACTGATTGGGAGATGTTACCCAACAACCTACGGAGTTCCACAGGTTTCCCACTACTAAACTATAAACCAACACTGTGTATAAAGAATGCATATAGTAATTACAGTACAGCCATACCTCAGAAGTTGAACGGAATCCGTTCCGGAATCCATTCAACTTCCAAAATGTTCGGGAACCAAGGCGCGGCTTCCGATTGGCTGCAGGAAGCTCCTGCAGCCAACTGGAGCAGCGAAAGCAGCAGCAGACATTTGCAAACCAGAAAAATCACTTCCTGGTTTGCGGCGTTTGGTACCCAAAATGTTCGTTTCGCAAGGCGTTCGACTTCCGAGGTACGACTGTATTTCCTGTCACTTCGATTAATTATTTCCAGAAGATTTCGAGCTCTGTAAATACTTGTATCTGGACCAGAATAAGCTGTGCAAATCAAACAGAATATGTGAAGATCTTTGCTTTCCTTGGCACAGAATCAGAATAGGCCCAAAATACCTGCTTCACTGTTCCTTTGGGGAAGATGCTCTAAAACAAACAGCCACAGACAAGAGACCAGGAAGCCCAACATAAACTGATGCTTAGAAGACGACAGAAATTTCATTCAGAGATTGAGGCACAATCGTACCACAGAGTAGATACTATTCAGTTCCAATCCTAACAAGATTTAAAAACAAAACAAAAAACAAAAACTAGGAGCACTTGGCAGTTAGGTTAGGGAAAGAAAAGACACTAGTAACTCATGGGTGCTGCATTGACCAAGCAAATGGTGAATGAGGAACATCCAAGCACTCAAACAAAGTCTTATAACCGGATCTCATTGCATTGCTTCTATAAAGCAATGGCCAGAATTAGATTTTTCCATGATGCTACTTGCTCAAGTAGATTCTGTTATGTGGAATTCTACAAGCCTTAGGCAAAATGCAAGTTGTGTGTTACTAACATTACTAGGGATACTAAATTAAGAAAGCAACTTGCCTCCGGGCAAATTACTGCATTATACAGGATTGCTGTCATCGCTGGGCTCCTCTCTGACGCTCTCCCTAACATGAACGGTGTGCATTAGTTCCATCTTTCATCACCCAAGTAAACCTCCCCAAGTTGTTGGTTTTTTTGTGGGGGTAACAAATCAAGCCTTTCCCAGCTGGCAATTCTTCAAATTGACCTTCCCAACATCCATACCATGAAGAAGCGAGTAAGGACAGTGAATCACCGGGACATAGAGTAAGCTGAGACATACAGACTATGCTCCCATATTAGCTTTCGTCCCCAGTGCTTATACTACTCTGTGGTCCCTCATCTATCCCTGAGAATCCAGGTGCATTCTCCTTTTTTTAAGGTGTGTCATTCCATCCACCCCACCTCTCCCCCAAATTGGTTCACAGCAATTTTTAGATAATTTCAATTATAATGCAGTATGAGCCAGCTTCCTGCATTGAAGGGTATTTAACTCGACGATCCTCAGGGTCCCTTCTAATTCTACAATTTCTATTATTTGAATTGCTGAATCAGTGGTCTCTACTGTGGCTGAAGATCCACATATTGGAAACAAAATGTTGCGATTCCAAAATGGGCTACATATCGTGAAACTATATCATGGTAATATAGCATTAGCAAACACACACACACACACACACACACACAGAGAGAGAGAGAGAGAGAGAGAGAGAGAGACTTGTTCAACTGTCTGTTGATGGGAAGCATCCAGAGTTATGCACAAAGTAGTCTCAGAACAGCCCAAACTTTACACCCAACTTCACACTTTAAAAAGCACACCACAGGCTACAAATAATCCACAGGTCACATGCTTTGGCACATTTACCACACCAAAGCTTGAAGTCAGCACTGGGTGATTTTAAAAAATATGTTTATTCCAAAAGACACGCAAGATCGATAGAAGGATCTTGTGTTTTATGTGCGATGCAAACAAAGGAAAACACTTTCATCCAACTATTGAAGCTAAGGCAGAAAAATATACATGGCCGAACAGCTGTCATGGGGAACACTTGTCATGTGGATAAGCTTCTTTAAAAAAAAAAAACAAACCCAATTTCTGTTGTTTACAGAATCAACTCTTGAAAAAGTTTGCAGTAAAAAAATCCAGAAGTCAAGACTGTGGGATCTTAGTGAGAGAAGGTTCTGTTTCTGCTTCCTGAGAATGCGCCGCCTTAACTGCTTTGTGGCTATCATGTTTTATCTTTTCCTCTTATTCTGCTTCAAGTTGGATGTGGGCTAGATATATTATTGCCAGGTGTCTTTATTGTGAACTGTGGAAGGAATTTTTTAATGTGGGTATAATATTACATTATTGGTGTTTGATACTGTTAACAAAATTATTGGTGTGTTTTATGCTCTTTTAAACTTATGATATATTTTTCAATTAACTGCAACTGTTGATTTCATAGAATTGTAGAATTGGAAGGGACCACGATTGTCCTCTAGCCCAACTCCCTGCAATGCAGGAATCTTTTACTATTATTGTATCATAATATAATACTAATGGTCATTTCTATTCAAATCAGTGCTTGAAACTCACATTGTTTTGGGCGCATTTTGCGACAGGGAATTTCATTAGCGTGAGCAGTTTCTGAGCTGTGGGCGCAGTAGTGCATCTAAGATTTCAGATTAAAATTGAAGAGTGGAAGGAAATGAGGACCTTTTTCTGCCTCCCCACCGGGGCTCCGTACTTACCCCAAAAAGTCTGCATCCAGAGGCGCTGCTTCTGCGCACGTGCAAAGAGAAACCCAGAAGTACAGTGGTACCTCGGGTTAAGTACTTAATTCGTTCCAGAGGCCAGTTCTTAACCTGAAACTGTTCTTAACCTGAAGCACCACTTTAGCTAATGGGGCCTCCTGCTGCTGTTGCGCCGCTGGAGCACAATTTCTGTTCTCATCCTGAATCAAAGTTCTTAACCCAAGGTACTACTTCTGGTTTAGCCGAGTCTGTAACCTGAAGCGTCTGTAACCTGAAGCGTATGTAACCTGAGGTACCACTGTATACATTTCCAGGTTTGCCGCATTAGTAACTCGAAATTACATTACCCAAAGCTAACATAACCCGAGGTACCACTGTATTAGGTGGGTGGGCAGGGGAAGGACTAGAAAAATGAACATAATATTTTTGCTGCAGCTCATTCATTTTCAGCTTTGTATTCTAAACACGTCTAGACATTCTGTTGATGTGCCCATAACCTTGGTTTAAGGTTTCATTTAGGGTTGGGCTAGATGACTCTTGGGACCGCTTCCAATTCTACAATTATATGATTCTTTTATTATGAATTATGGTTATTTACCTGCATGCATGTGTGCGATAGGCCAAGTTATTTATTCACCAGAGTGAGAGGGGAGAGAGACACTCTAGAATGCAAAAGCGTTAAGTATTATTATCCCAGCACATCACATCTGAAGTAGCTTACAAAGGAATACCTCTGTGATGAGAAGCTTATTCTGAGGCTAAACATTAGCTTTGTCTATGACTGTGGAGAAACAGAACTCTTAACAGTGATGCTAAAGGCTTCCACAAGCCTCTCTTTACCAATTCATACCCCTGGCTTGTATTTCTATCCTCACCAGTCTATTTGGGCCTCACAGAGGAGCAGCTGGAAGGCAAACGCCCACAATTGCTGGCCTTAGACACTAGGAAGCCCCTACCATTTTCCCTTGCCTATTCAAAGCCTCTGCAAACAAGCCTCAAGAAAATGCAGAACTGCCAGTTTTCCTTGCTAAAAAATCATCCCAAGGCTCTGTGCATTCAGGAACACTAGGCTGTTCAGAGAAAAGCTGTATTCCCTGGACGAAAGCCTGTGCCAGAGTTCTACAGAATCAGAAAAAGGGGGTCTTTTTTTTCTTTACCCAGTGAAAGCAGAGCAAAGTGCGCATGCACACCAGGAGACCTCAAATATCCTACTGTTGTTATGAGGCAGGAGTCATCGCTGCTGCCAGACAGAGATTGGACGATGCAACAGCATTCTAATGAGACCATGCACACAGTCCAGCAAAAAGAAAGAAACCCAGACTCATGTGACCCGCCGCAGTCTGTGACGGATCCCGCTGAATGCACAGGCAGTGAGTGAAAGCTGGCCATTGCCGACTTGCAAGGAACAAGCAGCGAAATTGCACATCTGGGGGTCTGGAAGATAAGAACTGTATGTATTCTTGGCTAAATCCATTCAAAGCCCTCAAGCAGCAGCTTCTCACGCACCAATCCCATAGGGAGACCGTGTGAGTGTGTGTCACAACCAAACACAGATACAATCAATGAGGACGAAAACAAGAAGAGATACATAAATTCAGAGACACCAGTCAAGCTATTCATCAAGAGGAAGAGACTGTGGAGGAGGGAGAAAATGAAGCTAATTTCTGGACAGTCAGCATTCCCGATTTGCCTCTGTCTTGCATGCTGCTTTTGTGCTTTAGTTAAGTTGGAGATTTGGGGAGAGCGGGGGGCTGTCTTACTGAACCCTCCCCTAAACAGGCATCAGTTAGTTAGACTCACTGCTTCTGCCCCTTGAAAAGTTATCATAAAGTAACAATGCCCATGATATACAGTGGTACTTCGGGTTACATACGCTTCAGGTTACAGACTCCGCTAACCCAGAAATATTACCTCGGGTTAAGAACTTTGCTTCAGGATGAGAACAGAAATCGTGCTCCGGCAGTGCAGCAGCAGCGGGAGGCCCCATTAGCTAAAGTGGTGCTTCAGGTTAAGAACAGTTTCGAGTTAAGAACGGACCTCCAGAACGAATTAAGTACTTAACCTGAGGTACCACTGTATAAAGTTCTTGAAAGCTGCCTAAAATGCCATTTAAAATAGACAAAGGAGGAAGGGCTGCACTGTGTTTTCACAGGGACAGGGTATGTTTCTACACACAGGAGATATGAATCTCCGGATTTGGTATTAGTTAATCCAGATATGAATGTGCTTCCTAAACTGCTACTAACTAAGTAAGAATTAAACTTATGGCAAACTTATGTAGCGTAACTTCAGAAGCAATTTCCCTCTGAAATAATGTGAAGGATAATAAAAACAAGCAATGGGTGAGGAACAGGCTCCATTTAAAAAATAATAATCACTGGCTCATTGGGAGTGTAAGTGGGGATCTCCTCCATTGTGTCTATGTCGTACAATAATTTATTCTCTAGTTGTAGTCACATGAATGGAGAAACATTCCCAAGGCAGAACAAAAGGCCTTTTCTAGGAAGTCTACAAGGAGGCCTTTAAGAATTTAAGAACTTACAAAGCATCGCTCCATTTAGTCTTGAAACTGTGGCATCAAATTTTAAGAGAGATCTGTCATGCAACAAAGTTACCACTTCCAATGAAAAAGCATTTTATGTCTTAAATAACCCTGGTTGGGAGTAAAAACGTCAACCCTACATCTAAACCTATGTAAGGTCGCATTTTCCAACACTAACTCGGTTTTTTTCTGTATATAGCTCAGAATCAGCTACTGTTCCATTGTGCCTCGGGAAAAAGTTCAGTACCAGTTCAAATTCTGTATACAGAAATCTCAGTAATGTTGCCAATATACTGTACCTACTTGATACCTTTTGAGTCACAGAAACAATTTTTATGAAATGTTGCTTGATTAGCACGATGAATTCAAAAGGTGGGAACATCATGCCACCATGTTATGCAGGAGTCGACAAACTAAGGTCCGCAGACTGGATCAGGTCCCAATTTGCCTTCAGGATCCGGCCCGCAGACTATCCATGGATTGGCGCGGGGATTCTATTAGTTCGGGCTGCAATATTTTTTTCCTGTGCCATTCCATTCCATTCCTCCCCCCCCCCGCCTTCTCCCTCCTCCTGGCTTCCCCCCGCCCTGCCTAGAGGAGGAAGAGGGCTGGGGTGAGCTGGCCAAGCGCCATTTTAAGCAACCCCTCTCAAGAGCCAGCCCTTTTGCACCGCTCATCTTCCCTCCGCCACCTTGGTCTCCTGTGGGCCAGAGAGCAGAGCAGACGAGCTCGCTCTGCCTACCCACAAAAATCGGCAGCGGCAGCGGCAGCAGTGGTGGCAGCCCCAGGGAAGGAAGGTAAGTGCAGTGGCTGGGGCTGGGGAGGAGGACTACTTGCCCCCCATACCTCTTCTTCTAGCCCCCCCCCGTGCCGCTTCTCCAGCCCGCCACAAGGTCTGAGGGACAGTGGACTGGCCCACAGCTAAAAAAAAATGCTGACCCCTGATGTTATGTGACCGTACACAGCAAAATTTACGTATACAATATAATCCAATTCAAATCACCCTTACAACCAGCATTTGAAATTCACCAGGCACCAGGTGCACTTTGCACTTGGGTATTGACCACTTTCCGACCAACCTAGCAGTTCGAAAGCACATCAAAGTGCAAGTAGATAAATAGAGACCACTCCGGCAGGAAGGTAAACGGCGTTTCCGTGCGCTGCTCTGGTTCGCCAGAAGCAGCTTAGTCCTGCTGGCCACATGACCCGGAAGCTGTACGCCGGCTCCCTCGCCAATAAAGCAAGTTGAGCGCCGCAACCCCAGAGTCGGCCACAACTGGACCTAATGGTCAGGGTCCCTTTACCTTTACCTTATTGACTACTTGCAACCAAGTCAAGATGCCTGGTGCCTGACATCTCCACCATCTGGAGTTGCATGCCTGCAAATCCTTGGATTTTGACTGTTTCACACACTAGCAACACATCCTTTAGAATTATATCAGTTACATAGGAGCCAACTCCTAGCGGCCATGGAGGTTCCCCCCCCCCAATATAATACCTGAGGGGGCTCTCCCCCCCCCAGTTGATGGGCATTGCCATTCAAATGGTGTGCATGCATCTTGTCATATGATTATGTAGGGCAGGGCTTACCTGCTCCCGCCCCCAATATTTTATTCAAGTTGGCACCCCTAATCAGTTATATTTTATCTGCACCAGAATGAATTTAGGGAACCAAAAAAACATATATAGAATTTTAACTTTCGAGCCATCTGGCCCCAAAATGGCAACTGGCATTCCATTTTTGCAGCTGTAACCCTGGTTTAAGGAGCCTTTTGGCTCCTACTTTATGTGTCTGAGTTTCTAACGTAGCTTACAACTATTCATTGGAAAGATAGTCCTGGAACTTGGAATAAAACATTTTAAGAAATAAAAATGGGACCTGAAACTTTTACCAAAATAATAGTGCCAACTGATTTAGAAGTTAGAGGGAAGTGAAAAGAGAAAGCATAAAAGACTTGACCTTCTCCTCACATCCAAGAGAGGGTGTGTGTGCATGTTCCTGATGTTGTGAGAGATGCTGGAGCCACAGTTCTTTTTCCAGAGTGTGCAAACCGAAGGCACACTTACATTCATGCTTCCTCTCTCAACCTTCTCCAAAACATATAAACATTGTGCTAAATATCACACCAGGAACACTGTGCTTGAGAGAATTTAAGCAAACTTTTAACTACCACTGAAAGCCATGGATGTTCGCTACACAATTCTATGGGATCTCCATGTGCTTAGCTCTTCTATAGCCACAGATGATACTCTGGATTGCATTCAGTCCCTCTCAAGCCAGGCAACATATTCAAACAATATCCTTGTGCTTCTTTTTCTACACAGCAGGTGCCATGGCTCATTAAATTCAGAAGTTTGTATTTTCAATAGCACAGTCATTTCCAGGGGAAGAATACCGTACTTTTCACTCTAGAGGATGCACTTTTTCCCCTCCAAAAATTAAGGGGAAATGTGTGTGCATCCTATGGAGCGAATGCAGGCTCCTTGGCTTCAGCAATAGCAACGCTTTCGCTGAAGCCTGGAGAGCGAGAGGGGTCAGTGCGCACCGACCCCTCTCGCTCTCCAGGCTTCTGGGATAGCCGCCTGAAGCCTTCGGAGCCTCTGCGCTCTGCAGGCTTCGGGTTCCTTTTGCTGAAGCCGGGAGAGCAAGACTCTCCTGACTTCAGCAGAGAGGGAGAGCTGTACAGCGCCCCTTCAGCCAAGCGGGAGGAGAAATGGAAGGGGCTTCGTTTCTCCTGCCACTTCGCTGAAGGGGCGCTGAGCAGAGAGGGGGAGATTTTCTTTTTCTTGTTCTCTCCCTCTAAAACAAGGTGCATCCTATGGTCCGGTGCATCCTATAGAGCGAAAAATACGGTACCTGATTTCTGAGCAAATGGCAGATTGTACCATTTTGTCACAAATGAAGTTAAGGGTGGGTGGGTGGGTGGGCGTGGGTGTGTGTTAAGTTCAAGAAATCAGATTCATATATGCACTCTGTCACTAGAAACTACTTGGAAGCAACTTCATGGCCACAGTGTTTTTAGCCACACAATACTCTCTTAATCCAGGTACTTGAAACCATGTGCTTGAAGCTGCCAAAGGCTCGTAGGGATCCATTTAAGAAAAGATCATGTGGAGCTACATGCACATTGTCGGCTGTTTAAGTCCAGTTGCTTGCTCACAAACATGTTCATAACAAATTGATTTTTTTAATGGCTTTTACAGGTGAAATGCACGTTCATGGGGGGGGGACCCCCAGATAACTTCAAAATGATGTAAATTAGGAGGCAGATAATTTTATATCAAATGTACACACTTGTCAAAACAGGTAAGTAATTGTACTTTTGTTGCTCATCTGGAAAGACGGAAAAGGCGTCATTCTTAAGGTGACCAATAATATAAGCAAAACACAACCGAAAACACCTATCCCGCCTAAACTGGAAGCCAGTCAAGTAGAGCTGCATTAAAGCAAGCTGCAACTTTTTATTGCTGGGGGGGGCGGTTTGCAAGCCCGCCTAAACAACATGACTAATGAGAATTAATATCTGTCTCTAGGTTGTCCAAGGAAAACACCTTTCTGTAAATACAAGGCTGGTTTGTATGTTCCCTCACACACATATGTGATTAACTTGAAGGTACAGTGGTACCTCAGGTTACAAACGCTTTGGGTTACAAACACTTCGGGTTACGAACTCCACTAAGCCAGAAGTAGTACCTTGGGTTGCAAACTTTGCCCCAGGATGAGAACGGAAATTGTGCGCCGGCAATCATATACAACAAGAATTCAAATCACAGATACAAAGAAACAACCCCCAAATATATTGTTTACTCATTATTAACCTATATACTGCTTAATTGCCAAGATCGCTTATAAGCAGTTGACAAGAATATAAAATAGGCAACAGAACAATTTCATTGAAACATCAAAATAAGCTTCCACAATTAAAATGTACAATAAAAGAAGCCCAATTAAAACAGCGCAGCAATTATATCTTCTGTTTGCTTAGCTCCAGTTAACATCCTGGCAGCAGTGTTATCTTAGTTTATCTGCAAGACTGCTATATAGTACTGAGCGGATATAGTACCGTGACTAATCAGACAATATAATTTAAAAGTTATCTAGAGTTACTAGCAACAAGTAACTGAAGATATTCATTTCAAACAGACTGCAGCTAGACAGTGCTCCCCGAATTATAACATACAGCCTGAAACACATATGTAGTCCCTACTTACTAAATAAATTTCCAGCTGGAAGCAGAAAGTGTTTCAAAGACAGACAAGTCACCTTGCTTGAGGCAAGAGTCTTCTGAGCTGTGAACCTTGTTGGCATCCGTTTGTCTCGAGAGACAACGGAATATGCCTCCAGGGAGTGAGGTTGGACTGCTATGTTAGCAGCACCAAACTGACTTCCCCGGGGTACAAGTCTGGGAGGTGTGTATGGAGGTCCTGGGTGCCCAGACCACAAGACCCCCTTCTCAGCCTGGTTGATATGGTCCAAAGGAAAACAGAACAATACGTTTGGCACCAGCTGAGCTACAGAAGTTGCCAGAAGGTGGCATACAAGGCACCATCCAACCATCTTAGAGACTCCAGTCTGGATTTAGGGTTTAGGCAACAGCGGTTTAGGGTCAGATTTCTCCTTCTCCTAGATAGGTTACCCTCCCAGGTTGATGAGCCCCATCTGCCCCTTGCATCCCTCTACAGCACATGCAGAAACTGCCTTCTTGACTCTTGGACCAGTACTGATGAAACTACGTGCCATCTGGCTTTAAAATGTTTGTTTATACTAAGCAAAATTTTCAATCCTCACCCTACAGAGAACACTCCAAATGTAGTGGAAGAAACATCCCAGTTTAATACTCCCCACCCCCCATCTCTACCTATCTCCCTCTCTCACACACACACATTACCCAAACCTTCACATTATTGCCAAACTGCATTCATACTATAAAACTGAAACTAAGAGACAAGATTTATTGGAGGCAGGGGGACGCACAACTAAGGACGAGACCACATACATGCCTCATAAAACAGCCGTTTCTGAAGTACACCAGAGCACGGCCAATTAAAAATATTTCAATTAGAAAGGGTAAATTGATAACAAAGCCAGATTGGATGCATTGTTTAACGTGAAACCAGATTGAATTTAGTGTTTCACATTTAGCCGTTGGCCAGGTTCAAATCAGGGGTACATCCAGTCTCAAAAGACCAAGCAAGCATGGTCATAAAACACATATTATTCTCCTCTGTCATGAGCTCTTCGGTATCATAATCCAAGTAAGGTCTTCTTCACAAAAGCTTTCCATGCATGCAATCAGGAGTTTTTTAAAGCATGCATTAATTGTTTAGAAAAAGGTACATCTATTTAATCAAATTAAGTTCTGCCTATCTAAGTATCTATTTAAACAGCTGTATGGGAAGGGAAAAAATTGCCTATGGCCTATATATGTAAACTGCAAAACTCAAGTAAATTGTAGGACAACTCCCTATCCCCGGCGATGCTCAGGGAGCCCTACCCAAAATGTGAACTCTCTCAGAATTCTACATAAAAACATTAAATATCAGCAGACAGCAACATCTGAAAGACTTGGCTTGAATCCAAAACTCTGCTTGGGGGCAGAGAGGAGGAATTCTACACTGAATGTTTGTTCCATGTTGAAATCAAATAAGCCACTGATGCAGGATGACTCTTAACCATTGAGCAATACCTTCCAGCTCGTCATAGGAATACCTGCAAAAGGTGTGTTACAGAGTCATCCACCCACACAATACTTTCGCGGCCATCTCCAAATCTCCTGAACAAACTCTTGGGCTGGGGTACTGTTTAGGAGGTTTTGTTGCTATTATTTATATTATCATTTTTTGCATCTTTACTTTTAGCTATTATTACTTACGTAGGGGTGTTGTTGTTTTTTACAATTTGGTTGTATACTTCGTGATGTGTTTTATTTAGTGTTTATGACTACTTTTCTTACATTTTTGATTATGTAAATAGTTTCATGTTGCAAGTCACTGCGAGCGTGGTTTTCACTATAGAAAGGCTGTGTGCAAATAAAATGATGGTGGGGGGGAGAGATGAGTGATGGGGATGCATCAGCTTGATGGGGATGAAAGAGCTTGATTCAGGGTAGGGAACAAGGAGACCTCTTCCTTCTCTTCTGCTTACAGGATCCTGCTATTAAAAGAGGTAGACCAAAACCTACATGGGTGTGTGCTCAATTTCACGGAATATTTGACCAATGTAAAAAAATAACAATCTCAAACTACAAACAAAGACAGGTTTACACTCACACTACTTTATGAAAAGTTGCTACAGCAACTTGGAAAGGTAAAAATGGGAAAAAGAAGAGCTATTAACTGTTTTCATCAAGAACAGAGTTTACTCAAAAACTTTTAGGTTGAAAATGAGCCACTACACATTAACTGTTTCCGTTAAGAAGCCATCACATGTTTTAATATGTTTTTATCTTCCTTTTGTTATATTTGCAAGGTATTTTTAAAGCTATTATAGCTCGAGCAACACGAACGTCAAAGCTGCAAGTAACACAATGTACATTATTTTGTCATTTATTTGGATTGACCAACTTAAGAGAATACCATGACATATTTAACACAACAACTTTGTTCTGCATCCTTGCTGTGCCCTCTACTTTAAACTGGTCTACATAAAAAGCTTAATTAACACTAGGGGCACAACAACATTTAATTCTTCACTATCATTCATTACACTTTGAGTAAAATGGCTATATTTTTTAAGTGGGTTTTGCAGTGTGTTGTAATGGCTATATAGTTGACTGGGATCCAGGATACGAGAGTTAAAATTTCCAAACCACCATAAAGCTCACTGGGTGACCCACTCACTGTCTCTCAACCTGCCCTACTTCACAGGGTTGTTTTCAGAATTAAAAGAGCAGAGGGAGAATAATGTAAACCAGTTTGAGCACCTTGGAGAAAGGTGGGGTATAAATGTAATTTTAAAAAATGTTGTAAGGGAAAGTATACTGGTTATGCATGTGGTAAAGTATTTAAGTGCTTAAAATAAAACTTAAAATTCAATAACTAGTTTATTAATAATAAAATTTGTAGGGTCCCTTTGGTTCACATTACAAATTGCAAACACTAATCTCACTAGGAGCTGTATCACCAAAATTAGGCATCGTGCCGCTCACTACAGTAAAATATACTAGAATACACACAATTCAAAAAGAGACTGCCATCAATTCAAATATGCATGATGAAGAACTCTGCATTGAGACCACCTGTCACCCACAATAAATGAAATAAAATGGGCCAATGACCATTTTATACTACAGTTGTACCTTGGCTCCCAAACAATCAAAAACTGGAAGTGAGTGTTCCGATTTCCGAGTGTTCTTTTGGAAGCCGAACGTCCAGTGGAGCTTCCACAGCTTCCGATTGGCTGTGGGAAGCTCCTGCAGCCAATCAGAAGCTGCACCTTGGAAGCCGAACATTTTGGAAGTCGAACGGACTTCCGGAACGGATTCCATTTGGCTTCCAAGATATGACTGTATACACATTTTGTTTCAATCTGTCATCATTCATAATACAGCCCAATAAGTGTTCTCTTCTTAATTCTACAGGCAGGATCATCTGTGCTCTTAACTAAAATGTGTCCTCCTCCCATAGAGCACACGTTGTGGTGAGATCAAGACTGACCTCACTGCTGTTGTGGGTGGGAGCGATTGGGTAGCCACAACAACCCGATTGGTGGTATCTCAGTTGCTGGGGTAAATGTGGCCAATGGGATCGTTTCATGCATTAACCGAGGGACCCATATATACCACTGCATGCTGCATTGAGTTTCCTCTTTATCATCTCGTGCACCGGATCATCCGCCCACCCTCCCTATATTTAGGGTTCATTATGAGCTTGCTATGCAGTCATGGGTCGTCTGTTTTTGGGACAGGGGCTCGGTAGGAATTTTCCCATTTGGCCGATTGGCTGGTACCACTTGGGTTTCACCTGCCGCGTAGCAAACCGTCACAGCTTTGTAAGGTTTGGCAGTTAGGCATTGGTTCAATGGTGGTGGAGGGGATGTGGATAGGCTCTGCCTGCCCCTCCAACGCTAGGGTATTCCATTAAAGGAATCCAGGGGCTCGCCTTGCTTTTGTCCGATCCCCTTCCAGGGGTTAGGGCCATGCCAGAGCCCCTGGGAGCATTTGGGATGAGCTTGAGTCTGAACCTGGTCCAATGCTCCCCCAGGATGTTTTCCTTTACTGACGTCTGCCGGAGTCCAGGCGTCAGTGCTGCCCTGCTGAGGTCAGGTGCAGCTAGTCAGGAACAAATGCCTAAGCAAACCACTCATGATCTGTAATCAAAGTTGAGGCCAAAATTATGCCAATAACCTTAAACTAAACTCCGTGTCAATTGTGTCTTTATTTATTGGGAGAGGTCTTGGGATCTTAACACGCAACTGTTACCTCCTCCACCTCCCAGAGCTTTGAAAATAAACGCCAAGCACTGCAACTTGTTGAACTGCGTAGCCTTCCTGTTTTCAGTTCTATCAACACTGGGGGATAGGAAAGTCCTTTTTGGATACATGCTGTCAGGAATTCAAAACTGGCCTCAAGGTTGTGAACACAGTAGGGTCAACCCAACCTTAAGGAAACAATCTATGTGCCCCAGGGGACTGTCTCAGCCACCTTCTCACAGTACACATCTTACCTGCCTGATAAGTTGGTGCTTACAGAATGTTTCTGTCTAGACAGGTGGAAATTCCTTTCCATAGGCTTTCCTGGAAGGGCATGTCCCAAAAACTAACTTCCTCAATAGCTAGCTCTTCATCTGAAAAAGATACTAAGCCTGAGTCACATACAAGGCTCAGTTGCCCAAAAGGCCAAAAGGAAAAACCCATCCTTGAAACAACTTCTGGAGAGTAGCCAGGTTAATCTCTTGCAACAAAAAACAAAGAACACTTTAAAGACTAAACCACTTATTATGGCATAAACTATTGTGGGATATAGTCTACCTGACAAGCAGAGAGTGTTATCATGAGTAACAGGCACAAACAGTGGTACCTCCGGTAACAAACCGTCCTCCTTACGCACGCTTCAGGTAACGAGCTCCGCTAACCCAGAAGTAGATGCTCCCAGTAGCAAACTTTGCCCCGGGATGCGAGCGGAAGTTGCGTGCCAGCGGTGGGAGGCCCCATTAGCAAAAGCGCGCCTCATGTTAAGAACAGTTTCAGGTTAAGAACAGACCTCCGGAACGCATTAAATTCGTAACCGGAGGTACCACTGTAAACATTTGATGGTGGTGATGATGATTCTGGAGGGGCTGTAAACAGTGGATCCAGAGGGAAATAAAATGGGGAGGGGGGCAGGAAGCTATTCACAAAAATCAGTACGGCTGAGCAAGCCTATCAGGCCTTGTTGTAGATCTGATAAGGACATGTTAAAGTCCACATGTGACAAATGGACTCCATCATAACCGATAAAGCTGTAGGAAAGGCAGCAAAGCTCCAGGTTGCCTTCCTGCCCATTGGGTAGACACTCCACATGAGAACACCACTGTGCCCCCTCCACAAGATCTCTATTCCAGCATGCAGGAAGGAGAGGGGAAATACACTTCCTGCCAATTGCAAGGTGTAGCTGTAGCATTTCCTACCAATTCCATTCATTCCCTATCAATGCCATTCATTTAAAACATATTCATGCAGAGGATTATTGAGTGCTGGAGTATAGGAGTGTTTGAGGGGGCGGTTAGGAATTTGCTTTGGGGTGATTTTATGGCACTGTTTTAGCAGCGGTTTCATCTGCCCTCATTTTATTTTACTTTTAAAATTTATTATAGGCATTTATAAACCACTTTCACTGTATGATCCTAGAGTAGGGGACATCAGCGCAATAGTTAAAACAACTTGTACATAGAATCACAGTTTAAATCATTTGTAAAACCATAATTTAAAGAATCAATGTTTACACTTAATGACATTTATAATGTTTGGCTTGCAATCTTATTATATTGGTTTGCTAACTGCCTTTATAAGTCAACTTGAGAGGGTGAATACCCTAGAAGGAAAGCTAAAGCACAGCTCTTTTATTAAAACGTCTCTAGAAGCTAAAGGGGGGAAATGCTTAATTTAAAATACAAGGATAAATCCAGTAGCTTAGGAAATATGAAGTTTGTGCACCTGGCTACAATCTCTGCCTAACGTTCCCATCCTATCAACTATTCAGCATCTATTCTCCCAGATCTTCTCACAAAATAGTATTAAGTACCTGTTTAGGGATAGCATTGTGTGTGGCCTACTTATTCTTTACAAACATGCTTTGGAGCACAATGGAGAGAAAGAAGTATAAAAACTAATTGACTCCATCTTGGATGACAAATGCATTTAAAAGTATGGTTTCTATGTATCCAAGCTGGCGGGAAATGAAGATGGAAAACACTTCAAGTACACTTTTCCTCACCCACCACAATTATCCCCATGAATATGCAACCAAAACAAAAACATAGCACATGTCACCATCAAGCAAACAGAATATGTATTCCCCACAATTGCATTCTACGGTTTCCTTTCTTCCCTATCACTTGTCATGAAGTAAAAACAACAGTATGTTTATGCAAAAATATCAGTTACTGGGAGTTAGGTCTGTGTTTATTCTACAGGGTTGTCTACACAAGAGTTGAATTACACTTTCGAAACACTAGAACCCAAAATTATGTTCTTACCACATCATAAAAAGAGGACATCACCAAAACTTGATCCAGTCATTGCTGTAATTATTATATTCTTTTGAAAACAAGCTACAAAGAGCAGCATGAATCTCCTGAATCTTTACTGATACTGTGACAGATTTAGAAAAGGACCCAAAAGAGAGTTTAAAGGAGAACAACATGCAAGTACAGTGGTAGTTCAAGTTACAAACGCCTCAGGTTACAAACGCTTCAGGTTACAAACTCCATTAACCTGGCAGAGTTGAGAACTTTGCCCCAGAATGAGAACGGAAATTGTGTGCCGGCAGCACAGCGGCAGCAAGAGGCCCCATTAGCGAAAGCACGACTCTGGTTAAGAACAGTTTCAGGTTAAGAAGGGACATCCGGAAGGAATTAAGTTCATAACTAGAGGTACCACTGTATACATGAGTGTCATTCTATCAAGTAAACCTCAGTCGTCAGATTATATAAAGTTACTAGTTGTCCAAACAAGCCAAACACAGCTTCCTGTATTCCAGCTTTAACACTGTTGACAAATAATGGCACCTGCTAATCCATTGTGGATGGGTGGGAGAACCAATTATCGGCTCTGTGTATATGTACTGGAAATACTAAATGCTCTAGAAATGTGTGTGTGTCTTTTGTCCACACACAGCTCCACAGCCCAGGCACAGACAAAAAAATAAAAGTTTCATTAACTGTAAGCTTAAGACCTCCTGAGAACTTGAGGCAACTTCATTTTTCCTCAGATAGGTAAAGAAAACACATGCAATGGGAACCTATTACTTAGGGATGACCCAAAATATTTATAAGTCAGTTTAACATTGCACAGAAGTTAAAAAAATAGCAATATACAACATAAATGCAAGCTGTGCATGATACATATATGTATTTCATGGTGACTGATAATATACACGGGTAGAATTAAGTCTTCTGGAAAGTCTTGCACAAAAAGTAGAATATAAGTCCAAAGCCTAGAGTTGTTGTTACACGTCAATGAGGAGGGAGTTCCATATTGCTGTGATTGCTACATTTAAAAGACCCTTCTCCAAGTAGCTGCAGATCAAACCTCAGGCCTCACGCGATGTGGTACCACCACGCAAGAGCCTCTAAAGACAAAAACAGTGCCCAGACAGTTATATCTGTAAGAGACAAAATGATCCCTCAAAATAAGCTAATTTCAAGTTGTTTAGGGTTTTATATGCCAGCAACAAAACCGTAAACATGGCCCAGCATGATATTAGCAGCCAGTGCAGCCCCCACGAAAAAAGGAGGAGTATTTTCACCAACAGCTTAGCCCTTTTAGGACTCTCCATTTCAGAATCAGAGGTCAACAGTGAGGAAGATCAGTTATCCTCCTTTATGCAGCAGTCTCTTGGCAGGTGTTTTGCCAAGAAGAGGAAGAGATACCCTATTTCCCAGGTATGGGTGGGAAAGACTCTGGTGTGGAAACCTTAGAAAGCTGGTGCCAGCCAAGATAGAAAATATTGAGCTAAGTGGACCAATGCTCTGACTTTATATCAGGCAGCTGCTTATGCATGCAAAGGACCAGCAACCTTCTCCAAGATTAAGACCACTGCAAAAAAAACCAAAAAAGGCTTTGAAAGGTTGCTATAGGATTATGATGCTGATGAGTTGTACATCATTTCAAAAACTCCCCACAAACCACTACTTACTAAGTCTGAAGTCCTGGAATTGACCTCTGAGCAAAACATCCAGTTATTAATAATGAATCACTATAGGAAAGAACTTTGTGCCTTGAGTCAGTTCTGTCCCGCCAGCTTTATTAGGGATATTTCTCCATGCACTTATCAGTTAGTGGCTCAAGTCATAGTAAACAAAGAAGTTGCCATAAATCAGTCAGCAAATGAGCAGTACACATTCAGTGTATTATTACATACATTGGGGCGGTATGGTATTTTTAAAATACAAACACTCCTGGAGCTACCTGTCTGTACCCTGACAAGGTTAATTCCTCTCTTGAGGGGCTATTATGTCCCAGAAGTTCATGCACCTATGTGGGGGGAAAACAAATGAAGCTATGGTTTCTTTGGATTCCCAATGCAAGTGAATGAGAGCACAATATTCACATTTCTGAATCCAGGTTGGATCAGGTCTGGAAATATTTAAACCAGAGCTGGAGCCCTGAATTAGACCAATATTTGAACTGGGAGCAGTGTTAGAAACTCGGCACCAAATAGCTCCTTAAACCAAGGTTTCAGTAACCAAAACAGAATGCCTAGTTGCTATTTTTGGGCAAGATGGCTCTAAAATCTTTTTTCCCCCACCTCTTTTTCTGAATGGTGACATGGACCATTCATAACATAAGAATATTCTTCACAACTGTGAGGACGACATTGGGGTTGGATAAGTGAAGGCAAGCTACAACAATTAATTATAACATTGTTCACTCACTCCTGCTCAGGCTGCACAGAAAAAGCATTTTGGTTCCTGAAATTCATTCTGATTGTGCAGAAAAAATATAACACATAGAATTCTATGTTCTCAAACTCTTAGTATCTTCATCATAGTGTTGCTGCCCAGGTACAATTCAAGTGAGTATCTAGTCAACACTGTTTCTGGGTGCTCATCCAACAGGCTGACTTGGTGTTTTTTTCCATATAACTCCTTTTCTTTATAGATTAACTAGTCACCCCATCAGCAACACAAAACAAGCAGCTTAGCAAACACTTAAACTCAGCAGTCTTTAAGTTCGCCTTTGCTTGTGGTCATACAAGTAGCTAAGCTGAAAAGATCAGCCGCAGACCTCTAAAGTATTGTTTTGTCTGTTAACCCAGACAAACCTCAATAAAATCAATACTGTGCCAGGACAAGTAATATATTTGCTTCCTCTCAACTCACTGCCTCAAATGCCACCTGTTTTTTTCCCCCTGTGTCTTTGCCTTATCTCTTAGGGTTGTGACTGAAAACATTACGTTTTCAACAAAATTATAAAACTCTAGCGTACCAGGTTCTGCTGGAATATTTAGGCACTCTGACTAGGGTTGCAAACTTAGCAATTTAGTAGTGGGAATTCACCTTTTAATACTAATGAAAAAGGGAGTGAGTTCAAACAGGGTAAGGATATGAAATATGCAACAATATTTTGGTAAATACAGCCAGTATATTTCCTTACTCAAACAATTTCTCTGCAATAGCTTTAAACCGACCTGTGCCTTAAAATAGGCAAAGGCTTGCTACCCTAAACAATTCTAATTCAACAGATGTGCATACTAATCTGAACATGAACACACACACACACACACACACACACACAAAAAGCTCTCCCCACAGACATCTTCTTTAAAAAGCAATGATATGAGTTCAGTCATAATTTCTGAATCTGCTTAACAGCATCAGTCAGAAATGTTAAGTTTCTAAAGGCTATAAATATTTTAGAGCAAATATATAAAATTAGTGTAAAATGGTAAAATTCAGGTTGTTGTTGTTTTTAAAGCAACCATCAGCGTCTTCACAGGCAACCTAAAGTCTGCATTTATTGAAAGTACCACTTTACAAACAGAAAGTGTTTTTCCAGAACTAGCCTGCAGAGATCAGGAATAGCAACTATTGCAGCGTCAGCAGGCACCATATGGATAGGAAGCATACAAGTTCCCTGTTGCCATGCCAACCCTAGGTGCGGTATGTGTGTGTGTCTTCTGATCAATTTATGCAGGAAACCGAATTTGGTCCACACTTAATTAGGAGACAAGATCAGCTATGAAACAGGGTAACTCATACAGATGGGGATTTAAGTAAAAATTTAAAGCAAGTTCCTGTTTAATACTGAATTTGTTTTTAAATCTGACTATGCACTTTTAAGGTGAAGTTCAAGATGATGTTCGTATTCTGGGAGACAAGCATGAGATAATAAAATCACAGAGTAAAAATATACAAGGACTCTTCTGTAGATGATTACAGTGGTACCTTGGTTTACGAACTTATTCCGTTCCTGAAGTCCGTTCTTAAACCAAAGCCATTCTTAAACCGAGGTGCGCTTTCCCTAATGAGGCCTCCTGCCACCTGTGCCCTTCCACCACTCGATTTCCGTTCATAGACTGAGATAAAGTTCGCTAACCAGAACACTACTTCCAGTTTGGCGGAGTTCTTATACCAAATAGTTCGTAAACAGGGCTGTTCTTAAACCAAGGTGCCACAGTAGTAGGAATATTTGGAAGTTTCTGGTATTAAGATTAAATACAAAACTTCTTCTGCAAGTCAAGGTTATACAGCAAGCAACAGGAGGTGAAGTCAGTGCTGCCAGGAAGAAAGAAAAGAAATGGACCATTCGTCTTGTTCTAATATAGCCTAAATGTTATTACCTACCACCCAAGTAATAAGATATACGCTCCTAAATATACTAATATTTCCTTCTGCATATTCCTTCCAGAGCCTGAAGCAAACAATCACTTCTCAATTACATACCCGTGGATATTTAATCAAAGGAGAAAGACAGAACATAAACGTGAGCATTTTAAGGACAAATAAATTAAGAGAGGCATATGGAAAAAGCCACGTTGTTTGAAAATGTCTAAACAAAGGCTTTACAATATATTAACAGCCTTATATTAACAGCCTAAGAGCAAGTCACACAAATATGTGTGTATGTCTTGTGCAATTTATGATTTGATGTTTACCTATGTTGCTCTCTTTACCAATATGTGGTAGTTTACTGCACATCACATTTCCCTGCCCCCATTAACATTTCTAGCACAAATTTCCTCTTACTGCTCACATACAAACATACAACACACCCTTTTCATATCAGCCACACCAAATCCTTTATACATCATGTCAGCTCTACTCATGTCAGACTCTGCATTCACGGTAAAGGTTCACAATGCAACTGAAAACTTTCTTCCCCATTTTGTGTCATTAGGAGAAAATATGTGTCTAAACATTGTTTGTACTTGCACTGATCCTTATTAATCCATTAGGTTCTTCGAATCCTACTTTTTCAACCAGCCTTGACATATCTATCTCTGCATACGCAAAGTGAAAGCATTTTTCCTCTCCCTCTTTTTCATCACGCATTTGGAGATTGCTTTGTTATGTTGCTGAATTGGATTGGGTTTTTTGGACTTTCACTGCGTAATTCAATTACCTTCTACATGTTTTCTGTCAGAGAAGCAGGTTCTAGACTGTGAAAAGTTAAACACCAAAGTATTTTTCATGTTGTTCTAGTATTGCAAGGGAGTATCTAGTATGATATGCAAAGCTATGACATCTGCATCTGAGCATTATCAATGGCCTGCATTGTGCTGCTCTCCACTGTGAACCAGCACTAGCTGGCTGCAACATCTAACTCACACCTCGGTGCTTGTTCAATTATTCTTGCCCATGGGCTTCCTCCTATGACATAATCAATAGTTGCTACAATTCTTTATTCCTGTCCCCTACACATGCAGTAATGATTATTTTCACACCATGTCTCACATGTGCATGTGTCATCATTCAGAGGCAGCTGATTCCTAGACACTGAATGACTTCTACAGAGAAAATTAATAATTTCAGTAGAGACTACTGCAATTTGTTCTGTAGCTGCCCTACTGCTAGTAAGGAATCCGATGTCTGTCTAAAATGGAATAGGGGGCTGGGAGTATAACACGCCCATTAATTTCTGGCACAAGAATTTTTTGTTACACAAAAAACCCTAAACCAGGGCACAAGCCAAGCCTCTCCAGTTGACCTATTTAGCCATTTCAGGCAAACCACACCTTATGCCCCATATGGTATCATGTATTATTTGGTTCCAATTACCTATTGAAAGCTTTTTTTGATATGCAGAGTAAAGCAGCATTAAGGGAGTGGTTCTTGGTTAGAAAGCAGACTTTTTCTATTGCAATCACACACATAGAAGCTATCCTTGTAGGTAAGAAAAAATAACAAAGTAGTTTATTTTAGGAAACAAACATTGGTTTAGAAAATATCCTAGTTACAGTCTAACTAGTCTATAGTAGAGCAAGGCAACTACGCTGGCCCCTTTCTCCTCTTAAAGGATAGTTCCCGTGTGAACTCTCATCTTGAGGTCTGAGAGAGAAGTGGGAGGAGGAGGAAGAAGTTGTAAGCAGGTTGCAACTATAGAGGAGCAAAGAGCTAGAGAGGTCAGCTCAAGAGGTTAACGATACAGGCACAGTCTGGGAATCTGGTTGTCCCAAACTCTTGTATCAGTCTGAACCCATGCAAGACCCCTCTTCTGCAAGCTGAGTTGCACTCAGACTTCCAGCATGACACCAGCCTGTGGCAAAGACCTGACTAAAGCCAACAGGGGATTTGCAAGCTGCAAAACGAAACCCTGAGAAAAATGCTACCAAACGCCCCATCAGCTGGCAGTTGGGCTGTTCATTTGCCCATATGGCTTGATTTTAAACTGTTCAGGTAGGAAAGAGTCACTGTGATATCAAATGGTTGACGCGACGGGCAGCCCGGACCACCTGTCAAATGTGGCCCATTGAAGGTGGGGAAGACAATGATCTGGTCCACTGGGCAGGTTCCACTTCCAACCTCCTGCTCTAAACAACTTGGGCCCAACTTAACTTATGAAGAATCTTCTCTCAACTTCCTTCCTGCTCCAGGAAATCAAACTGAAGGTGCCCTGCTCTAGTCACACCTACTAGACTTGATTTGTGGGTTAGAAATCTTCTGGCTATGCCAAGCATCCCTTTACAGAAGCCTTTCCCAGCACAGTGACCTGACGGTGTTTTTGATTGCAATTCCCAACAGTCCAGCATGGCTGATGGTCAATGTGAACAGGATTTGCCCTCCAAATATTTTGGGCTATATACTGGGTTGGTGAAGGCTCTACTACAGTTTGTGGTGTCAGGTAAAGACATGGCTAACTGCTATGACCAATCCTATTCTCCTTCACACGCTTTCTCTAATAAGTTTTCACCACCTTGGGCATTTTTAATAATGAAAAGCCATTTGTTTTAATAAAACAACAACAGCAGCAGCTAATCAATGTGCGATAAGATGCCAATCCCTTCTAGCCAAAACATTTGCATAACGAAGAGATGATTATTCATGAACCAGCACCGAACTGAATACACACACTTTTTAACTAGCTTAAAACAGTATCTTCTGAAATCCAAATTGTCCAAATAATTATTCACCTAATCAACAATTACCTCTAGGTTCCCCTCCCCACCGCTATCTTCCTCTACACAATTACCTTCACTGAAGATATAAAAAAGTGTAAGTGAGTAATATGAAACAGCACAATAAGCATCTTTCATTTTTTGAAAAGTATTAAAATGTCCTGAGTGATGCTGAAGTTTAATGTTTCTTATTGTTTCACCTTTGTTAAAATGCTGACTATAAGCACTTTGGCAAATGGTCTGGAAAACTGCCCAGCTTCTAAGCACTGCATATCTTTTGACATTACCCAAATCTTTCCACTAGAGATACTGCAGGCACAACGAAAATAGGCCTATTACATTTTGGGAGGGGTATTCCCAGCCAACCCTGCTTTTTGGAAGCCTCCTGGGAAGCTGCGAGAGAGAGGGACCGTGAGCAAGCAACATCATGGGAGAGGTGTTCCTAGGACAGAGGTGAAACTGTCAAGCTCCCTTGTTATTTTTGCTGTTGGGATATTGTACAGTAATCTTGTTACATTTACAGTACAGTGGTACCTCAGGTTAAGAACTTAATTCATTCCAGAGGTCCGTTCTTAACCTGAAACTGTTCTTAACCTGAAGCACCACTTTAGCTAATGGGGCCTCCCGCTGCCACCACACAATTTCTGTGCTTATCCTGAAGCAAAGTTCTTAACCCGAGGTACTATTTTTGGGTTAGCGGAGTCTGTAACCTGAAGCGTCTGTAACCCGAGGTACCACTGTACTGAAATGCTTCTCTTTTTTGTATGTTTTTATGCTTGCTATTGTGTTTGTTGCTGTTTTATTATATTATTTTTTTTCACTGTTTGATTTTTAAATGCATTTTTGTTTTCTTTTTTTTGCAAGCCGCTTCAGAGTTTGTGTGTATGTGTGCGTGTGTGTGTGTGTGTGTGTGTGTGTGTAAAAGCAGCATACAAACCAAATTTTGTATAAGTAAAATGGGAAAACATTTTTCAATCTTGCTGGTGCTTTCTGCCTCCACCCCCAATTTAGCAAGTATTTCTATATCAGATTAATGTACTGTACAAAGTTTGGAGATGATTCTTTAAAAGATAATATTTGACTTATGCCAATTTGCCAGTCAATCCCAGAATATTATTTATTCTGCCTAGCAAAGGGTCTTCCTGGTCACCCTGCTCCCTGATTTTTTTCTACTGGAGAGGAAAGGGATGCGACTGAACTACAATACCTTCCTTATGGCTTCCCGGTTACTTTCACCTCTGTGATCGAAGAGAAGATTGCCAACTGTCTCAGAGACACAAAAAGTAAAGTACAATAATATATACTCCAAATTGTAACAATCAAGTTCCTTTACAAACTGCTTGCCAAAACAAAAAACTGACATGAGTGGTTACTGGATCTGTTAAGATTAACAGTTGCTTTTGAACAAACAAACAAAAAACCCAATTCAAAACAAGTTAGTGCATTTTTGCTACTGAACATGGAAACCCTCACAGTTACATCTGCAAGTTTTATTTGCAAAGAGACAAGCATTCACTGAAGAGCAGAACTAAATCTCAGGAACATTGACTATTCTGAGTCAATTCCAGGCAAGCATCTCACACTTCACTCCTCACTCCTGAAACTGCTTACCTGTGGCTATGCACACGATGAAGATGCTTTGTGGAAGTGTGCCATTTGTGGCCCTTGCCATGAACTGAAATTACCCAGGTTGACAGACATTCACAGTGGCTTGGATAACACATCGCAAAACACCACTGGGAACTTCCAGGGCCCACCACACTAATCGGGCAGAGTGGGTTTTTTCTTTTCTTTTTTCCCAGCAAGCTGTTGTTTAATTAATTTATTGCTGTTGCATTTTACACTGCCAGGGAGAGGGGGAACACGCTTGATTCAGGTGCCAAAGTAATTGGACCAGCCTTACACACTATGCACTTTGACTTGAGAGTAGGGGGTGGTGTTTGCTGCTCTGCCTTAGGCGGCAAAATGTATTGGACAGCAGTTGTAGCTCCCACTACAGCCTATATGTGAATAAATTTGCACTCAGCTAAAGGAACTCCTGGGAGAACAAAGCAGGATAGCAAAACGCAACACATAGCATGACATGAGAGAGTCTTCCCTTCCTTGAAGCTATTGTTGCATGTCCCCGGAGAAAGGTGAAACGAAGACCCATTCATCATCATTCCCACATGGATCATGGCACACCCCTGACTTACCCAGGCAGCTTTTCCAAGGCAACTCCCTAATTAATCACAGTTATCATCAAGACAACCAAAGCAATGGAAGGCATCACTGTTAAGTAAAAGGATCGTAACCAGATTATGGGGAAAGAGGAGTAGATAAACGTGGGAGTCACACTCACTTCCCAACCTCTGGGCCCCTGTTGTACAAAAAACAATCCCATTTATTTGCAACCACTGGAGAAGTGTTACAAGCAGGAGGTGGAAACGCATACAAGCTCCATTCCCATACATTCCAAGGGGTAATCAAAACCAGTTATGCATTTCACACAGACCAAATGACTACACATAACTCTCTTGATAAGGGATGTGGAAAATGTTATTTCCCAGACGCAGCCAGCTAGCTGAAGCAATGCTGCAGTCGCTGCCAACGCCAATATCTAGAACTTGCAACAGTTGGCAGAAATGTTCTAATCTCTTCCCTGTGTTAAAAATAATGCCAAGAGTTGCCTTGCTGGATAAGACTAAGACCCTTCTTGCCCAGGACTCTACTTCCAACAAGATTCAGACAGATTCTTCTGGGAGCTCACAAGCAAAGCTATGGGGAGAGCCACCCCCCTATTGCTCCCTCTCCTGACATCTGGTCCTCCAGGAGAGCACTGGCTCTGAACACTTAGTGAGAACAGATGGTTTATGAATTACAATGTTCTTATACACAGCCTTGGATGGGTATATTAGCAGGTAAGAGCCACGGTAAGGTTCAATGTTGCCAGTGAGAATGCAGCGACTGTACGATAGGCATCTTTCAAAGTAAAACGGCTATGCCTCATTTTTAACCAATCTCACTTTAAGACACCAAGCTATTAGTGAATATTTACCATTTGGAACTCCCTCATATTACATATCAGACAGGTGCCATCTCTATTATCTTTTTTTAGCAACCACAAAAGCATTGAGCTGGTGATTAAGAGCATGATATGTCTGAACTGAGCCACTGCCCAAATAACAAAACCTCCCTTTTCTTTACAACTCTGTTGATAAGAACTGTAATTAAATTTGCAAAATGGAAACTTATTGTCCCCAGCTACCACCTACCTCCATCTCTTAATAGCTGGTTTATTTTCAACTGTTAATATTTATTCAAATGTTGTATTGCTTACATTTTGTAAATTTATCAAAAAGTACAATCTCAGGTGCTAAGTTATGCATTTCACATTCTCAACAAAGTATAAAAAGTTTAGGTGTCCCTAGAAATCCAAGTATTCCACGTATTTTCCTTTTCGCTTTCCTCAAAAAAAGAGCAGCTTTTAAAAATAACCCCACTTCCGTAGCCAAATTGTTTTCAAAATTTCTGAACATTTCCCCTCTCTACTGAGGAGTTAACTCTCATTATCAACATAACCAAAAAAGATATGTTCACTGAATAATTAAAAGGAACAGTAAAACACCTTGTAGAAAGTTTAATTTCCCCTCCCCGCCAAAAGAAACAACCAGAAAAGAGCATTGTGAATATTTGTGGGGAGGGAATAATTCCACTGATATCAGTACTGGCCTGTGAGAAGCTATAACCAGGCATTGCTTATATTTTCCCCATGACCTTGACTGTCAATGTTTTGATAACAACAGAATTCTGCCCAGTGGAGAGGACAACAGTGAGCGAGGCAAAAAAACAAAAAAAAAACCCAGGCATCTGTTCAACAGCACAGGACTCCCCCCAAAATACAAGCTCATATAAACAATGCCTGGGAGGCAGAAAGTCTTTTTAAGCAACAGCTCAGCAGCAATTATCTATAAACTCCCACCACTATGTCATTTCTCACAGGTGCTTGCCTAGGAAACACAAACAAGACAGAAGGAAACCCAACCATTCTGAAGTCATGAGGAACATAAAAACAGTTTCCAGGACAGCAACAGCAGAGGAGGCCCAGCATAATATCAAATGTTCACACACATTGCATTTCTGTTAAAAATTTAAAAAATTACACTCTCCAAAAAGGTAGGTCATGAAATGAGAATAGCCAAAAATGCTTAAAGCCCTTCACGGCCTAGGACCCTCGTACCTACGGGACCGCCTCTCCTGGTATGCCCCACGGAGAGCCTCAAGGTCCATAAATAACAACACCCTTGTGGTCCCAGGCCCTAAGGAAGTTAGATTGGCTTCAACCAGAGCCAGGGCCTTTTCAACTCTGGGCCTGGTGGAACGCTCTGCCTCATGAGACCAGGGCCCTGCAGGATCTGATTTCTTTCCGCAGGGCCTGTAAGACAGAGTTGTTCCGCCTGGCCTTTGGCTTGGAGCCAATTTGATTCCCTCCCTCCCTCCCTCTCTTTCTTTTTTCTTTTCCTTCTCCTCCTGCGATGAGGCTACATTTTAATATTTTAATGTTCCATTATTTTAATGTTGTATTTTATTTTTGTTTTTAAGTTGTAATCATTCATCTTGTTTTTATTATTGCTTGTAAGCCGCTCTGAGCCCGGCCTTGGCTGGGGAGGGCGGGGTATAAAAATAATAATAATAATTATTATTATTATTATTATTATTATTATTATTATCATCTATACTTCTAGTACACATGCAAAGGTGTTTGAAACAAGACACACACCCTTAAGCCTAGCAATATGAATGAACTCCCTTTTCTTAATTCTGCAAGGCTACCTCTGGGCACTTCTGTATTTAAGGCTAGTAGTGCCTGGTTGCACCTGAAAATGTCACTTTTCATATTACTTTGAACTTCATTATTTTTAGCCACATGTGATTCAAGTATAATGTTTCTGGAAGGCGCAATAAGCACCCTTACAAAAAGATGGATTAAGTTTCAATATCAGAGAGAGCAAATACATAAGATTCCTTCAGGCTTAAAAAAAACCTGACTAGTTAAGCCATTCAAGCCTACTATAGATTTGTCAAATACTTTAATATTTTATTTTATTTTTTAAATACCTTTAGGTACTCTCTGCCGTCAGAGATTACTTAAAATGAGGCAGAAAAACTGAGAAATTTAGAGGACAACTTTTGGCACAGCACTGCTACAACAAAACATATTGCCAGTGCAAGTAAATCTTCAATTATCCCCATGACTTCCTAAGCAATCTCAGAAGTGAGCTGTTACCGTATTTTTTGCACCATAACACTCACTTTTTTCCTCCTAGAAAGTACGGGGAAATGTCTGTGCGTGTTATGGAGTGAATGCCTGCGGGTGGCGGGGATCTGCTGCAGTCGTGAGCAGAGGATCCATGGTTCCCCTTCCTTCCCTCCTCCGTGGTTACAAAGCATGGATCCACATGGATCCTCAGGATTTTTGCATTGGGCTACTCCAAACTCACTGTCAGATCACATGTCTGTGGCCACAGCATGAACCACAAAAACCATATATCCCCTATTTCGTTTAGAATATTTTTTTTCTTGTTTTCCTCCTCTAAAAACTATGTGCGTGTTATGGTCTGGTGCGTGTTATAGAGCAAAAAATACGGTAATTTCAGCAAAGCGTAACCAACTTTTCAACTTGCCCTTTCAGTGAAAGCACTCAAAATGTGTTTTGTAATTGTAAGAATTCTCCCCAAAACTAACAGACCCCATGTGTAAATACTTGGGTAGTTACCTCCCTGAGCACCACCATCAAAATGCAGGAACAGTCCTGGCTACAATATGACAGCAGCTTAAAGCAGGACAGTAGGTTGATAGGCAAGGAGAGCAAGAGGTTCCACATTCATAAATTTTGTTTCTCTTGTAACACCCATTCTCTATACATCAGAAGATCACCCCAAAGTTTGGGAGGGGGAAAGAGCAAAGCGACTTATTTTACTTGACTTTCACAGATAGGGAATTTTGGGACATCTAGGAACCAATATCAACATACAAAACAAAGCTCAGAACAACACACACACACATACGTACACACAAGCTGTTCAGACTTGCAGCCTCCAATATTAACAAAATTAATCAGTGACCAGATGGTGCCTTACAAAAACTCCTTTAAGTACCTCCTAATACCTCAAAATACACACATATATACACGTGCTTAGCAAGCAGTTTTTCAATCCTTAAACAACTGTCACCTCCCAAGGACAGGGGTTTTAAAAATAAAAGCAGACACAAAATAATGAAAATCTATTCGTGAAGACTCCAGTTCAACTAACTGTGTTTCGTTCAATGCCATTCAGGGACGCCAACAAGGTTATTGACAGTCTCCATGCTTGGCAAAAATTACAAGATCCAGATCAAAACACAGTTTCATGTAAGATTTAGTTATGAATTCCCATGTGAGATCGCTCATTCTTCTTTCCATTCCACTCTGCAGTTTCAAACTAGGCATGTGTTCCTGATTGAATCATATCCTAAAGCGAGTGAAGAAACTTTTGAGCAGATGACTAACTTTCTTTCACCTGGTTAACCAGAGAGTAAAAACCAGTACACTACTGTCATATGGCTGCCTGCCACTTCCTCCAGCTTTACACACCCACTCATTTCCTACCAAAGGAAGGCAATGCAAGTTCTCAGTATGAAACATTGCACAAGGGCATGCAAATCTCTTAAAAGGACAAAAATCAGAAGGTCCTTTTAAAAAAACCTAGCAGAGCACAGGAAATGCACGTCAGTCAAGCTAATAAATGACACACTTGTAAATATGTGTACACACTTTGCATATGATGCTTTGCTATTCAGTGTGCATACAGGGAAATGGTGTACGGGTAATGTACTCCCTTGCAAAAGAAGACACAATTTATTCTGCTTCGAAGAGAAGCGTCAGGAAGCCAACACGTGTGAGCGGTGACCGTACTGGAAGCCGAGCCTCCAAAAGGTTGAGGAGCTACAAGTCCATTCATCCTGTCAAGCCACTCCTGCCAGGACAGGAGATGAGGACTACAGATGAGGACCTAACAATTCAGGCTACAAATCAAATTGTGCCACAGTGAGGAAGCAGGAATAAACCCTAAAGGTAGAGAAGGTGCCTCAAATCAACAGTTATTGCTCTGCATGTCAAAGACCTGTATACGTAGATGATTTCCTAGGGAACATTTACCTGTTTTAGAGATGGTAATATGACACACTCTTCCTTCTCTCTCTCATACCCAAAGACACACAAATACACATTGAACGCTAGATGTTATGTCATCTAGGCAGCCCAGGGCCTTTATACACACTGCCCACGCCTGCGCCCAGGGAGGTCACTAACGCAGTGGTTTCACTTCACCCTCACAGGCGTACTCCATTGTCTCTCGAGACAAGACGGATGCCGACGACAACATGAAAAGGGAAAGCATTGCTAAGCTTTACATTACATATCCATAAGCAAGAAATGTTTTCTCAAAATCACAAGATAAGTGAAAGCAGTTTTACCTACCTCCCACTACCAACCAAATAAATGATTGCCTGAAAAAGCAGTATGAAGATAAGAGCAAGGTCCTTGGCTTACTAAAGCAGACTGTGGAAATTTTTCCCAAAAAGCACAAGGGATTACTGCTCCAGCCATTTATCCACACAATCAAGGTTTGTTCCTTACATATTCTGTGTAGGCAATACTTCTTATCCCTGCCCCCTCACCCAAACTGTGTGTGTGTGTGTGTGTGTGTGTGTGTGTGTACACACGTACCCCACGTCAACAATTGCATCAACAACCACCTTGGGTAAAGTGGTAAAAACTGAATGATCAACTTTAATTTAGGTAATGCTTATTAGAAGAAGAGTTTGGATTTGATACCCTGCTTTATCACTACCCGAAGGAGTCTCAAAGCAGCTAACATTCTCCTTTCCCTTCCTCCCCCACAACAAACACTCTGTGAGGTGAGTGGGGCTGAGAGACTTCAAAGAAGTGTGACTAGCTCAAGGTCACCCAGCAGCTGCATGTGGAGGAGCGGAGACGCGAACCCTGTTCCCCAGATTACGAGACTACCACTCTTAACCACTACACCACACTGGCTCTCAGTTGCTCAAACCAGCAAATACTCTTCCTACCAGCATATCTAGTTGAAAAAACGGATCTATTTAAACTTTGGGAACAACCCCTTACATACTGCTGATAAGTACATTTGGTCCAGTTTGATCTTTAAAAAAAATACCTAGGTATAACACTTTACACTATTGCATGTTCAACTATTTATGTTCCCACAACAGTACAGTACCAAATATAGCACAGTAAACTCCACTCCAAGAAAACAAAGGATGAAACCACACAAGTGACAAGTTAGGGTTCCATTTGCTTTTAGTTACAGATATTTTAATGAGAGTCATTTCAGAAGAGGAAGGTAAGTATGAGTTTAGATTATAAATATATGGTGAAAGACACAACACAACACACAGTCACTTTTGCATTCAAGGTGTAATTTGCTGAATTAAGCGAAAGCAAAGCCATACCCAATTCAAGTACTGTAGTCAAATTTAGGAAGTACACCATAGAACTAGAATGCTCCCCAACTAAGAAAAAATATATATCATTTGAAACACCCTGACAGGTTTATATAATTTCCAAAGCAAGTAACTGATATGTACCACTTGCTCTGTGGGACCAATAGGTCTAATAGAACTTTAATATTCCATGCAAACATTGGTGATTTCCCTGTGTTTCTCACACTGCAGAAAGAACTTACAAACTTTCCCTTTGGCCTTTCTCTGCCAGCCCAGCCCACGTCCTTTCAGACTATTCCAACACTTCAGGGCTGCCTTTCATTTACTTATTTCCCTCTTTTTCTTTTTCTTCCTCTCTCTCTCATTCATATTGTGTGTGCAAGAGATGGAATAAGGGCTTACTTAGCCTGCAGAGCAGAGGTGGGGATCCTCCTTCATTCCAAGAGACATATTACCTTGTGCACAATCTTATTGCTGCTGTTGTTGATATATTATTTATTAAATTTATATACCACCTTTCATTTGAAGGTCACATGCCCTTCTGTTGGCTACATGGTGAGAAGGTAAGAAGGATGAGAGGCAGGAAGTGGGGGGAACCAGTGGCAAGGAAGTGGGCGGAGCAACAGGTGAGGCCCTTGCCTTTGTACAATAGGCTCCGTTCCAGCCACGGAAAAGTCAGGTGGTCATCCCTCCCCTCATCTTCCACTCAGGCAAGCAAGAGACGGTATCACAAAAAAGTGGATTATGAACCTATGGATCGAAGAATGACTTCCAACACTCGTAACTGAACAGGGCTTCATCTTCCCCTCTTACTATCAAAGCCAGCTTGAAGGCCAATTGCCAGACAGGCTACATATATTTTGAGTAGCTGTATAGCTACTTCCCGCTTGAGAAAAAAGCACTCAATGGCCAAACCACAGTTTAGCATGAATACCCTGGCTCCCAATGATCACAGCCACTTTGTTGTTGTTGTTTATGTCAGTACAACATAGGATTGGCTTAGTCTGTTGCAAGAACTCAGGATCATACCTATGGTCTCTCATCCATAGCCTGCAACCACAGAACAAACCTTGGCTACAGATTAAGGAGGAGACATGGGGGGGGGGGAGAATAGGGGTGGGGGCAGGGAACAGGCATGGTCCGGTGTTGTTGAAAGTGTGGGGCGCGGGTGGTGCTATGGGTTAAACCACAGAGCCTAGGACTTGCTGATCAGAAGGTTGGCGGTTCGAATTCCCCTGACAGGGTGAGCTCCCGTTGCACGTCAAAGTGCAAGCAGATAAATAGGTACCTCCGGCGGGAAGGTAAACGGCGTTTCGTGCGCTGCTCTGGTTCGCCAGAAGCGGCTTAGTCATGCTGGCCACATGACCCGGAAGCTGTACGCCGGCTCCCTCGGCCAATAAAGCGAGATGAGTGCCGCAACCCCAGAGTCGGTCACGGCTGGACCTAATGGTCAGGGGTCCCTTTACCTTTATACGGAACAGGGCAACAAGACGCGGAAGGATACAGTCAACTAAAACAAGATTACATTTGAGGCAGCTACCTGATAACTACGGCCAGAAGGAAGAAGAGGTTTAGCATGGTGCTGATGACACCAAGTTATCCAGTATTTCTGAGTCCTCTACAACTACTTCAGTCGAGCACCATGAGGAGTTTGCCACATTTTCTGTGAAAGAGGGAATGCCTCCCGGTGAGAATTTCGGGGCCTGGTGACCCAGAGGCCAAAAGGTTTCCAGCTGTGTTTTCCTGGCTGACTTTAATGAGGTTACAGGTGAGGAGGTCACCATTAGGCTCGCAGTAGTCTGCCACCAGCTGCTTCTGTCCTGGTCTTTTTTTACCCACATCATTCTACTTTTAAATTTTTCTCTCCCTCCCCCTGCCCCGGTGCAATTTGCAAGCTATTCACGCTAGCACGTTTTTTTGATAACGCAGCTGCTGTGTACCTCATGGGTTTTATTTATGCAATCATTTGTACCCATCAACTTCCGCAACCCTAAAGAGTAGCTAACATATAAAACAAAACAGTAAATAAAATTAGCAGCAGCGACAGCATACTAGACAGAAAAGTAGTGCAGGGGGAAAAAATAGAACCAGGGCAGACAATACAAAAAGAAATGCAAAATTGCAAGTCAGCCTAGAAAATTTACTTGCCCACTGACCTACATTAAGTTATTATGCATGGATAGGCTGAAAAGCAAAAAAAAAGATCAAGACACGGCTTACAAAAGCCGCCTGCATGGCCACTGGAAATGATTACTTGCCACAATTATCTTACTTCAGCACAAAAACATAGTGAATCAAGGACTGCTAACATTATCCACTTCAACGTACACACATACACAAAAGCCTAATCTGGTATGCTGCTTTTATTTAATGGAAGTATTTGGGCGCTTTACCGCTGATCTACCCAGTGCTTTCTATTTATATATTTTTAAAATGTATTATTTATAGCTTGCTTTTCTATCTCAAGTTCTTCATTGTGTGCTCCAACCAAATGGCATTCACATATTTAAATCATACATTTGTACAGTAGACATAATCCATTAAAGATGCAATCCCCACAGCCTCTGAGAGCAAAGCAACAGCAACTTCATTCAAAACATTCCGCTAATGAAACTAGATGTTTGCTGACGGGCAGTTCGATTCAGATTGTCCCATGGGATTCCTGTTGACGTAATGCTTAATTCCTACCAGAGCTATTTGGCTGGAGCCAATAGGGCATCGGTTGCAATTCAGATGCATGTCCCAAGCCAATTTCAGCACGCTTTTGTCTTCAGCATATTCCATAGAAGCTCAGAAGTCTCCATTACACAAAACAAACCC
The DNA here is from genome assembly GCF_027172205.1 of Podarcis raffonei. NCBI lineage: Eukaryota > Metazoa > Chordata > Lepidosauria > Squamata > Lacertidae > Podarcis > Podarcis raffonei. Next base: position 76,645,686 of record NC_070605.1, on the reverse strand, counting down.
CATACAATTTGCCAGCACTGAAGATTTGTTTGACTGCTTTTTAAAGAAGTCCAGAAATGACCTGCAGATTTGCACAAATAACGGTGCCTTATTTTCTGACTCCCATAATGCAATATTTGCCAATTTTGTATTTGGCTCTTGTTAGTAGACCTCGGCATTCTAACAAAAATTAAGTTAGATCCCATAATAATAATAATGATTTATTATTTATACCCAGCCCATCTGACTGGGCTTCCCCAGCCACTCTGGGCAGCTTCCAAAAAAATATTAAAATACCGTAATACATCAAACATTAAAAGCTTCCCTAAACAGGGCTGCCTTCAGATGTCTTCTAAAAGTCTGATAGTAGTTGTTCTCTTTAACATCTGGTGGGAGGGCGTTCCACAGGGAGGGCGCCACTACCAAGAAGGCCCTCTGCCTGGTTCCCTGTAACTTGGCTTCTAGCAGTGAGGGAACCGCCAGAAGACCCTCGGTGCTGGACCTCAGTGTCCGGGTAGAACGATGGAGGTGGAGACGCTCCTTCAGATATACTGGATATCAGAGCATGTCTTCCCCACCGTCAATGCCTACGGCTGAAGTAGCATACTTGAAAAGACCTGAATATAGTTGCTGGCATTCAGTGTATGTATGGTCCATAGAAAGGGGAGAACGTGAACCAACGAGGTTTACTTTTCACATACAATATAAAATATGTGCACTAAATATATATGGAATTATACTTAGATATGATGGCCTCTGTTGAGAGGGAGACAGACAAAATGTGTCCCTGTTAATTCTCCTTGAGCTCTCAGTGGTGTTTGACACTATCGACCACGGTATCCTTGTGGAGCGGCTATCCAAGTTGGGAATGGGATGGGATGGATGGAAGGTTGCCTGTTCTTGACGGGGTTACACCCCTTCTGCAGGAGCAGGTATGTAGCTTGGGGGTACTTCTGGGTCTCTTGCTGTCGCTTGCGGCTCAGGTGGCTGCAGTGGTGCAGAATGCCTTCCATCAGCTTCAGCGGGTGGCTCAACTGTGCCCCAATCAGGACAGGGAAAGCCTAACTATTGTCATCTATCCTCTGGTAACCTCTAGGTAATATTACTGCAATGCATCAAAGGTAGGGCTGCCTCTGAAGGCGATTCGGAAACTTCAGCGAGTGTAGAATTCAGCAGACAGGTTTCTCACTGTCGCAGGATGATTTAAGCATGTAACACAAAGCCTGTCCCGACTGCCAATTAGTTTCCATGCTCAATTCAAAGTGTTGGTTTTGACCTACAAAGTGGCTCAGGGCCGTAACAACTCAAGGACCACCTCTCCCCATATGAACCTACCCCAAGATCTGTTAGGATATTTCCGTTCCACCTTAAAAGGGAGCAGGATGTTTGTGTCACAGCCTGCGTATCTTCCTGTCTCACAGGATGTTTATGTTGTCTGTTCCTTTCGTTTTCTGCTGTTTTGCCTGAGCAGTCGGAGCAGACGGTCATGTCTTCTCATGTTCTGACCTACGCCAAATAAAACCTGTAAATATGCTGTTCTGCTCTCATGCTGTGCAACTTTTTGCTGTGTGAATTCTGCTGTTAGAGTGTGCACTAAGCCTGAGGCTTAGTGTCGCTAAATTGCTGGTACTGCGTGACTACGGGAGGTCGATGGATCGTCCGGCACCGAGCTTGGGGGCTCAGATGGACTTTATCTCCCTGGCAGTATCCCAACAAGATCATCATGAGGTCCTTCTATGTGTGCCTCCACCACGAGAAGTCTGGAAGGTGGCAACACGAAAACAGGCCTTTCCTGTGGTGCCTCTCTGCTTGTGGAAAGCTCTCCTCTGGAAGGCTCCACATAGAGCGTATTACAGTAATCCAGTCTTGAGGTTGCTAGTGTCTGGGATACACCGGGTAAGCAATCCGGGTGCAGAAACTGCTGCAGCTATCGCATCCCCTGAAACTGGTGGATGGCGCACAGGCCACATGGGCCTCTTATGAAAAAGCTGGAACACCCCTGAACTTTGTAGCTGCTCCTTCAGAGGATGCTTAAGCCTTTCCAGGGCAGGCAACTGACATGGGACCCGACATGAACATGGGAAGCACCCACCCACAGAGTCTCCATCCTTTCCAAGATTCAAATATATCTGTTCCCATCCAAGTAATATTATCTATAGGTGCTTTTTATAGATGCTCCTCTGCAACTGGGTTATACCATTGACATATCTCTGCACTGGCTTAAGTGTGCCATCTCCAAGAGAGTCCTGCCTTCCATATTGTTTTGCACAATTGGCCTAACATTTCTCTTTTCTTTGCCTTTATTTATTGGCAAGAACTCAAACTATCTCTAGATAGCGGGCAGGCTGAATCCGACAAAGTCACTGCAGAAGGCTTGCAACAGAACTCCCTCTCGTTCTTCTCCTTTGTGTACCCCTCCTCCCCACAATCTGATCTAGAGAGTTTGGGTAATCCCCAAAGCAGATCTGACAGAGTGTGGGATAAGACGGTAGGGTCAAGTTCCATTCTGCAAGCATTCTTCCCCAGCTGTTGACAGACAAGACTATCCTCTTCTGGAAATCTTTATATAAACTCTTTGCACATAAAAGTAATACTGGGCTGGGAAATTGCTCCCTGAAAATATTTTTGGGGAAAGGACATACACTTAAACATTTTAATTACTGAACTTTAATCAAGGCTCTCTCAATTAAATAACCCGCCCCCTCAAAGCATGTTGAAAACTACCGGCTTCAGTATCACCTGAAACTAAGAACTAAAGCTTCATTCAAGTCCCGCAGACCTGGTGTCCAACACGTCTGTGCATGGTTTAAGCAAAATAAGCACAAGTAAAAATATCAGTATTAGCTGCAACCCTCTGGCTTGACATATATTTCACAAGGCAATAAAACGTCTCATCTTAAAAGTCCTGAACATCTTGCTCCTTCCTCGATAACTATGTAATAAGAAGCAACCATTTTGGATTGATTTCTTGCTGATAAAGTGAAGTCAGGATATTTTCACAACGCATTAAAAGCAATACTTTTCTAGTCTGTGCCAACCATTGCCAAAAATGGATTCTCCAAAGTTTGATTTACAAAACAGCTTTGTTTGCAACTTAGTACCTTCTATGCAACTTGAAGAACACAATCTTGGAAGATGTGTCCAAGTATTCACAAAGCCAAATAACTAAGCAAGGAATAAGGTAAAGGTAAAGGACAGGGTTATGGCACCCATCTCACTTTCACTTACACTGATTTCAGTCAAATAGTCAGATGGGCAACAACCTCATTTAGTTAAGGAATTACCCTGACTATCTAGAACACTTCTGTAATATTTAGATGGCAGCTATGACAACATTAACATGGACATTGACAAATGAGATGAATCCTGCAGAGCCTAGTGCTAAATAACCTAATTTGACTGCTATCAACCAGAGTTGGTTTTAAAACCCCAACACAAGAGGGTGGTAGACAACTTATTGATACTGCTAGTTCAACACAATGGGAGTTTGATCAAACACAGCCCTATGGAATCAACGTCCCAATGGAAAAGTGGCAAATTACTAAAGCCGTTCAAAACTCCACTCCAAACGCTTATAGCTTCTTTGGGAAGGGACCAATTTCTGGAATTGCCTTCAACTGTGGGGACATGTTACTTTCAGTTTTTTTAAAAAGGTAAAGAACCCCTGGACAGTTAAGTCCAGTCAAAGGCAACTATAGAGTTGCAGAGCTCATCTCGCTTTCAGGCCTAGGGAGCCGGCATTTGTCCACAGACAGCTTTCCGGGTCATGTGGCCAGCATGTCTAAACCACTTCTGGTGCAATGAGACACCATGACGGAAACCAGAGCACATGGAAACGCCGTTTACCTTCCCCCTATTTATCTACTTGCACTGGGATTCTTTCGAACTGCTAGGTTGCAAGAGCTGGGACCGAGCAACAGGAGCTCACCCCATCGCAGGGATTTGAACTGCTGACCTTCCGATAAGCAAGCCCAAGAGGATCAGTGGTTTAGGCCACAGAGCCACCTATGTCCCTAAGCAAGGTAGGTGTGTGTGTGTGTGTGAGAGAGAGAGTGTGTATACACACACACACACACACACACACACACAGTGTCATACCTCGTGTTGCGTTAGGTTCATGTTGCGTCTTTTCAGCTTGCAAACATGGCAAACCCGGAACTGTATACTTCCAGGTTCTGCTGCATGCAAAAGCGTTCTGCGTGCTTCACACATGTGCAGAAGCGCTCTATTTTACTCTGTGCTTGCGCAGAAGCGCCGCTCTATTGCGGACTTTTTGGGGTGCGAACGGCAGCCAGGAACGGATCATGTCCGCAACCAGAGGTACCACTGTATAACTGTATATGAATGATTCAGCACATGCATAAATCAGGATCTACAACAATATACTTAATAAGGGAAGCAAAACCACATAACTCTTCCAGTATTTAAGTGGGAAATCTCTCTGGGCTGCATCCAAAGAAGACCTTTCATTAATTCAAAGAGCTCTGGCTGCCCAAAGGAACCTTCCCTCCCTATCCTCTCTCTGAGTGCCTCCTACAACCTTCTCAAATCTGCTCCAGAGGTCTGAGAAGAACCCCAAATATAAATTAAGCACCACAACACTCATTCATAAAGTTCACTGAACCTGGAAGCAAAACTTTATAGTTAGTTCAATATTAAAAGGTTTCATTCCTTGCCACGTCAGAGTTGAATGCCAAAACAAAACAAAACCATCCCCACCTGCTTGCATTTGTTAAGCATCTGTCCTCCCCATCAAATTCCAATTTCTTTTACGGGGGGGGGGGGGAATACAAGAGAGAGAAAATTCCTTGTATTAGGGAGCTTCCAGAAAACAGTCTCGTTCTAAAAAGGTAAAGGACCCCTGGACGGTTAGGTCCAGTCAAAGGAAACTATGGGATTGCAGCACTCATCTCGCTTTTCAGGCCGAGGGAGCTGGCATTTGTCCACAGAGTTTTCTAGGTTATGTGGCCAGCATGACTAAACTGCTTCTGATGCAACAGGACACTGTGACGAGCGCTAGAGTGCACAGAAATACCGTTTACCTTCCCGCCGCAGCAGTACCTATTTATCTACTTGCACTGGCGTCCTTTCGAACTGCTGGGTTGGCAGGAGCTGGGACAGAGTAACAGGAGCTCACCACTGTCAAGTGGATTCGAACCGCTAACCTTCTGATCAGCCAGCCCTAGAGACTCAGTGGATTAGACCACAGCGTCACCCACATCCCACAGTCTAGTTCTATCAACACATGAAAATGTAACTAAGGAACATACAACCTCCTCCAGTGTTTCTAATAATCTCACTTTATATTTATTTCGAGCCCCATGTGTCTTTCCCCATTAGTTATTATTAAATGAGGTCTTCATTAATACTTTACTCAGTGCATTCCAAAGAGGTCTGCAATAGATTGGGTGGTACTGTACCAGACTGAACGTATTTGCAAGGTTCTGTTATTTTCTTCTATGTAAGACTACAGTAGAAACACATGGGCTAGCAGCAGTTTAAACCATGGGTAGGCAAACTAAGGCCCGGGGACCAGATCTGGCCCAACCACCTTCTAAATCCAGCCCGCGGACGGTCTGGAAATGAGCGTGTTTTGACATGAGTAGAATGTGGGTTATTTGTGGGGCATAGGAATTTGTTCATTTTTTTCTCTCCAAAATATAGTCCTGCCCCCCACAACGTCTGAGGGACAGTGGACTGGCCCCCTGATGGAAAAGTTTGCTGACCCCTGGTTTAAACTAAAAGGCTTAGTAGAAAAAGTGTGCTAGCTTGACCAGGTGTAAGTTAATAGCTTGCACTGTGCACAATGCGAACGCTTGCACGTGTTATTTGAAACTCTTGCATTTTCTTCTTTTTTAATGTAAAAGTTCACAGAAGCAAGCTATGAGGTTCCCCATTAAGCCTTCAAACTTCGATCCTAGAGTGTCTGTGTTGGCTATGCCAACTAGCTTTGGAGGAGAGGGAGGTAAAGATAGTACGAGTACATTCATTTGTAAGTGCATACAGGAGGCAACCATTATAGGAGTGTCCAATTGACGTGTCATCGCTGACATGTGGTTCCTTTTGGACCCAGAAGAGGGCAGAACAGCAGGCACATTTGCACAATCCCCCAACACACACAGGGGCCGGGAGGGGAGTCCCCGTGCAAAAAGATCGGCACCTGCACTGCATACACTGCATGTTACGCATGTTGGTCTCTCAGGTGCTACTGGAAGGAATTTTTTTATTTGTTAATATTAAATGCTATTAAAAGCAATTTTTAAAGTGAACATTTATGTTGCAGTATTTGAAACCTTATCCAATTTAAGCTTGTGCCACACACATTTCAGAGCAGCTACTCGGTTGTACTTTCCGAATTGGGGAGAACCAGCAAAAGTGTGTATGTGGCATCAAAAGTGTGGGCTGCATGCCAGTGAGGGCAATAAAGGTAGAGGCAATGTGGTGGTTTTTTCACAGCGGAAGAGCAAGGGCTGGCTGCTTAGGGCACTCCTGTAGTGGCAGGCAACAAGCAAAAGCTACCAGTTTTATACTTGTGGTGGGTGGAACCGATGCAGTTGGAGTTGAAGTATTAGGCTTCAACCAGGGAGGAGCTATCTAGGTTCAAATCCCCAATCAGACATAAAACTCACTTGAGTGGAACACTTATGTTGCAAGAAACTTTGCAAACGGGACTACACACAAAATACACTAGGCTACATCACAAACACATTGAGTTTTATTAGTAATTTATGAAACACGAGTCTAGCCTGGAAGAAAAGTTCTAGAATTCTTCCTGGGTCTAGTCACCTAAAAGCAATGCTTACTTGCCAAAAGGAACTAGCCAAGTGGTCATTTACAAGCCTGGCTGCATACACAAAAGGTACAATAAATCAATGTAAGTGAGCTGAGCAACTCCTCTGAGAAAAGGACAGGATATAGAGATACAACTGAGATATAAACAGACAGCGAGACTCGTCTCCCAACCACTCCCACTCTCTTTCCCACGCATTCCCCAAGTGACTTACCAGATGGCGTAATATGGTATGCATAGGTAGAAGCTGCATCTTGTATTTTATTTTGAAAACATCAAGAACTCTACTTCCCAGCACTGAGCTACTATTTGATAAAACTGCCCAATGACACTGTTCTCTGAATGGCTTTGCAGCTCATAAAGGGATAAACACAATTCAAATGCATCTCAACATAACAATTTCCAGCATACAGGAGAGAATAAAAGCAGATAGAGAGTGGTTAGAACACTTTAGACAATATTTTTATATTTAATGTCTCAAAAAATAAGGATGCCCTCACCTGTTGACTATTAAACAAGCCTCTCAGGGAACGGCGTTCCACAAACAGGGGGCCACTACTGAAAAGGCCACCTCCCTAGCAACCACTTGTTTCACTTTACTTGGGGGCAAGAGGACTATTTCATGGAATAAGAATGCTAGGAAATTGAAGAAAAGGGCTGAAATCTATTGCCACGCTCAAAATATTTACCCATAGCTATTCAAGAGCCTCCCAGTGTTAGAAACTCAGGCGTACAGTGGTACCTTGGTCGTCGAACTTAATCCATTCCAGGAGCCCATTCGACTCCCGAAACCGTTCGAAAACCAAGGCGCGGCTTCTGATTGGCTGCACGATCTTCCTGCACTCAATCGGAAACCGCGGAAGCCGCGTCGGATGTTCGGCTTCCGAAAAACGTTCGCAAACTGGAACACTTACTTCCAGGTTTGTGGCGTTCGGGAGCCGATTTGTTCGGGAAGCAAGGTACCACTGTATAAGTTAGGCACCAAATGGCTCCTTAAACCAGAGTTACAGTCTCCCAAATGGAATGCCTAGTTGCCATTTTGGACGCAGAGGGCTCAAAAGTTGTATTTTTCAATATGACTTTTTCGGTTCTTGAAATCCATTCTGATTGTGCGGATAAAATATCACAGATAGGAATTCTACTGGATATTTTGCTGGTGTGCGAAAACAGTCAGGATCCAAGGATCCGCAGCCATGCACCTCCAAATGCTGGAGACGTCAAGTGCTATCCTGGCATCTGGGCTGACAGCTAGGTGCATAATGCTCCCGGCGCCTGAAGAATTTCGAATGCTGCTGCCACCCCCACCTTCCCTTCCCACCGACCTCTAAAGTGAACCAAGAGCACATACATGTTTTTCCATCTGTGCAGAGTCAGAATAGCATGATCATGAAACTCAGCGCTTGATAGTGTTCCCAGCTATGGAACTGCATCCCCACTCTCCAGAAAAGGGGGGGAAAGGGGGGGAAAGACTCACTCTAGAGTCCTACCACAGATTTCTTCCAGAAAAGAATATTATTTGAACCCTTTTCCAGATTTTGTGGTATTTTACTGCTTTAGATTTTAATCTGTTTTGTTTTACATGTTAATACATCCTGAGCCATTGTGGTAAGGCAGGAAAAAAAATATGTAATTTAAAAGCATATTTTAAAAGAAATGCTTTTGAAATGCCGAAGTTATACAAAGTATTGCTCTTTTTGAAAAAGAGTACAGTGGTACCTCGGGTTACATACGCTTCAGGTTACAGACTCCGCTAACCCAGAAATATTACCTCGGGTTAAGAACTTTGCTTCAGGATGAGAACAGAAATCGGGCTCCGGCAGCCGGCAGCAGCAGGAGGCCCCATTAGCTAAAGTGGTGCTTCAAGTTAAGAACAGTTTCAGGTTAAGAACGAATTAAGTACTTAACCCGAGGTACCACTGTACTTCTGCAGTGAACAAAAAAAAATTGTATAAACCATGATTTTAAAAGACAGATAGGTTTGATTAAAGAATGCAGTAGCATGGTCCTTCAAGCATCAGAAAAGGAGGGGGGAATTGTGAAAAGTTAACAGATTTAAGACTAAGTATTTATATATGAGCCAACATAAATATTTACTTATATCTAAAATGATGTCGCTATTGAGCAGATTTTAGCTTAAAAGAAGGCAAAGGCACGGTAGAGTTAAAGTTTATCTAGGAAATAAATATATGGAAGCTTATCATGAGCTAGGAAAAATATTCTAACTGCCAAGCACCCATCATCCTGTTTGTTCAATATAATCCTAAGCATGTTTACGCAAAAGAAATTGTACCGAGTTCAATTGGGCTTATCCTGAGTAAGTATGCATGGATTTACAGCCTTTAGCAGCCAGGTAAACTCTCCACACAGGGGTTTGCACATCTCTGAAGAGAGGTTTTAAAAAATCAAGTCACCTTTTGCTAACCACTACAATTTAATCTAGATCAGGCATCCCCAAACTCGGCCCTCCAGATGTTTTGGGACTGCAACTCCCATCATCCCTACAGCACCAGTGGTCAGGGATGATGGGAATTGTAGTCCCAAAACATCTGGAGGGCCGAGTTTGGGGGTGCCTGATCTAGATCCTACATCCATGCACAGGCACCAAGTTAAGATCCAAAAACTGATAAAAGATAAAACAATCTTGCTCCTAGGATGATGCAAACATGCTTTTTACCATACACACCAATTCAGGGACATTTTCTGCATCTTCTACCCCACAAGTATACCATTTTTTAGGTTTCATTCAGTTAAGCATTTTTTTAAAAAAATTATATTCTCCCTAACATAGAAGGAAGAAACCCTTGTGATTTAATGTTGAAATGTTGTATACTAGGATTTGCCCAATGTAGACAAAAAGATTTGCAAGTTAATGAGCAGACATTTCAGTGCCGTTCTTGTTCTATCACCCATCTTCAGAATGTTAAAAGTACTGTACAGTAAATAACCCAGCATTGCAATTGTCTTTAGAGGATCACAGAGAACTGCAATTAAGCTTTGTAGTCTTGAAGATACATTATGGAAATGCATTGCATCATCAGACCTCTCAAGGGGTTTGCTGAGATTACGACAACAAGAATGTGTCAACCCCTCTGTAATCAAAGGCAGCATTTCCATTACTTTATTGACACCCCTATACAGTCGTACCTGGGTATTCGAACAACTTAGCTCCCGAACGTTTTGGTTCCCGAACGCCGCAAACCCGGAAATGACTGTTCCGGTTTGCGAACTATTTTTGGAAGTCGAACATCCAATGGGGTTTCCGTGACTTCCAATTGGCTGCAGGAGCTTCCTGCAGCCAATCAGAAGCCGCACTTTGGTTTCCGAATGTTTTGGAAGTCGTACAGACTTCCGGAATGGATTCCATTTGACTTCCAAGGTATGACTGTACATACATCTCAGGCATAGATATTCCTATATTACAGACTAGTAAGTATATGAATAGGTAAAAGGTAAAGGTAGCCCGTACGGGCAGGGGTACCTTTACCTTTAAAGGTAAAGGTAAATATAAATAAATATGTGACACCTTTTTGGTCCATTTTGAAAGGATGCAGATTAAAAATATCACAATCAGGATTTTTTGGCTTCTAAAAAGTCAAGACTGATTCCATGGTTGATTGGGGGTGGGGGCAAACACTAAAAAAAAAGGATGACTGAACGTAAAATCTACTGTGTGGAAAATGTGCTCTTTCACTGTACTATGACCCTTCTCTAATTCTAAAAGTGAATCAACATGAGTATTACACAAACACAGTGATCTTTTTAAGGATTCCATCCATATAATGGACCAGTTTGGAAATTTCATCCCTGGCTTAATAAACCACAGTGTCTTGCCTGCATCTTCCAAAGCAACTATTCTATTCTGAACTTAAAAATGGAAAGCATAATGCTGGTGGTCAACAAAAGAGGTGTAAAGACTCTCTCAATGCAAATCTTTAAAAATGTAGTATAAACACTGACAACTGGGAAACTCAGGCCTGCGAGTGCTCCAATTGGAGAACAGCCTTTACCAAAGGTGTTGCGGACTTTGAAGACGCTTGGAACTCAGAACGAAAGGGAGAAATGTGCTAAGAGGAAGGAACGCTTGGCAAAGCCTCACTGTGATCAACTCACATCAAGAAGCCTATTTCCCCCCTGTGGAAGGATATGTGGATCCAGAATTGGCCTCCACAGTCACTTACAGACTCACTGTTAAAACAGTGTTCAGGAGGACAATCTTTCTCAGCTATGAGTGATCGCCAAAGAAAGAAGAAAGAAGACATTCCCCACTCTTCTTCGTGCCTTCCTTTCAGGATTTCAGCCATGGTCTTTTCAAACCACACTTTTCCATTATTCCTGAATTGGGTGGTTGTGGTTCAATTGTGGTTGTGAACTGTGGTTCCCTCACCGGAATCAACACCAATATTAAAACCACAGTTTCCCTGTTCTGAACATAACAGAAACTATGGTTTAAGGAGACCAGGATCAAAGCACCAAAGTCAGTAGGGAGGAAAACAAAAGCCCAGCACTCATTCAGAGCTAAATGAACTAGGGTTAGCGAAGCCAGGAATATTAAGTCTTGCCCAACCCAACAAAAGCATACCTATCACCATTAGAACCTCAGACTTATAAAATATTACACTATAAGATGCAGAAAGAACACACAGGAAATCTACTTTCTATATTGGTTTGTTATGGGTATATAAGTTTTCATTTCAGGGTTCTACCATTCTTTCCTGACATGATGACCACCCGCGACTGAAGAGTAACAAATAGTTTCTGAGTAGGAAGTGGGTTCCCAGCTGGTTTTCTTTCTGAAACCTTACAAACATGGATATGAAACCATATACAAAACAGAAGCCGCCACCATCTATTATTATTTGGACCCAAAACTTCAGCTGCCACTTCACTCATCATACATGACCACATCATGTACCACACATGGGGACTCTTGAACAGTATGCAGCAGCAGGCTGCTTGTCCATGTAGTAAATCATCATTTATTTTTAAATACATTTTAATGAGATGGGTGAACTGGGCTATTTAAGCATCAACAAGCAAACAGTTGTCAGGTGCTCCATAGGTAGCTTCCTGGGCTTACAGGAAGTCCAGCTGAGGATGCTATGGGTTTCTCAAGAAAACCTTCTAAAACACCAGTTTCTCAGCTTGCAAGACCAGGCAAATTACACCACAATTAATAAAGCTTGCAACCTGCAGCCTCCTTTGTTTGTACAGCAATCAGGTGATTAAAAAGTCAGCGCTTCTATTTTTATTCACCATTGTAATACCACTATGTCATGTTTTGTGCAAAAGGCACTGAGCTTGTTACCACTGAAGTTAGTCCAGCGAAAAGTGGCATTTACAATCCAGTGGTCATCCATGTACCTGGATGCCCTTCTCAAGTTCCCCTGCCCTTAGAGAGGAGGTGGATTTAATAGGGAACTTTTCTCAGCCCGAGAACCAAGTCCCTTTGGGCAACCTGTCAGGTGCCAGGGCCAGTAGTCGACAAGGCCAAAGGGAGAAGTGGGAAGATTTTAAACTTACATAGAGCAGGCTAGTTTCTCTGCACACTCGCTCATCCTTCTCTGTCCTCCAATCAGGCAAGTAAGAGAGAGTATCAAGGCATACTCCAGAAATGCAAGAAGAAGAGTGCAAAGCAGGGGCCAGTGAGGAGTGTGGCAGAGAGAAATTGGGGGGGGGGGGCTGGAGGGGAAGTAGGTAATAGTAGGTAATAGGTAAAGGATCCCTGGATGGTTAAGTCCAGTCAAAGGCTACTGTGGGGTTGTAGCGCTCAGGCTGAGGGAGCCGGCGTTTGTCCACAGACAGCTTTCCGGGTCATGTGGCTAGCATGACCAAACCACTTCTGGCGCAACGGAACATCGTGATGGAAACCAGAGCACACGGAAACGCTGTTTACTTTCCCATCGCAGCGGTACCTACATATCTACTTGCACTGGCGTGCTTTCGAACTACTAGGTTGGCAGGAGCAATTTTAAATGGCAGGAAAGAACTGCATGCTGGGATACTGCCCCAAATTTCATCACACAAGCACACTGGAAAATTGCAATCCAAATGGTTTTCCGAATGAATGGTTGTTGTTTTTCCTGTGAACAACATGAAAATGAGCACAAAACTTCCACTAGATTTCCAGAAGTGGCTTGATGCAGCCTTTATGGGCAGATAGTTGTCAAGTGTCCTCTGCCTCTCAATGAAACCAAAGACCCCAAAAACAGGAACAGGCAATAGCACAATACAGAACTTAGCGTCGTGGAAAGAGCCACACAGATATATGATGTAGGGAGGAGAAAACAGTAGTCAGCTGATGGTTTTTGTGGCCATCAGGCATCAAAAGGACAGAGTATAATGTTCTTACAAGTGCCCCAGTAGATTGCTAGCACTTTTTCATTTTATAATTGTAATTAATGAATTAATGTCCCGCCAAGAATGAATCATTCTGCTATAAAACACTTCACAGAGTTGAACAAAACACAGAAGTTCATGTAGCCTTTTATGCACAAATGTACATTCAGCCCACACAAATAAGCACAGATTTTTTAGACTGTTGTGATTCATAAGCAAACTAACAAGTATGGTCAAGGTATTCTACACCAGAGGTACTTGCACTGCTTAAGCCATTGGCAATAGTTTTGTCAAGCACAGTTAGGTGCCTATAATCTTATTTAAAGGTACTCCATAGAGAATTGCTAAACTGGCGTTGCATTGTTCACAAGTTTCATTCCCATATTGGTGATTGCAAAATTCAGATTATCGTCTTGGAGCACTTCAATAGAGAGTTTCTTAGCAAAAGAGGCAGATAGAAAGAAACAAACAAACAAAACCACAGGCAATGTCTATGCCAAGTCCAAATCATTTAGCTAATTTTATACAGCTAATTTCGTACTACCATCCAGTGCTAATTCAACATGCCCAACATTAGAACAAAATAGATGTGAAACAGCCTATTGTCTCTTAAGGATCAGGCAGACTACACAATATAAACACAGGAAAGAACATGCACACAGCAGAACATTTCAGCTCCTCATTCTCCAATGAGAGAATGAACACCAGTGGGCAAGTCTGTACATGCCATTTAGCTGACAATCAATTGACCTCAACTCAGGGAAGAGGGGTTCCTCTTTGACATTCTAACAATACCCTGCTTTCTAGACAAATTTTATCTTATCCCAAATAGCTTTATTCATTGTACTTCTGCCAGACATAACTATTTGCTGCACAAAAGACGTCAAACTTCTGTGGGAGGTTCACAACTCCTGTTTTCCTTTAAACTCTAAATGTTCTATTTTTTAAATAGCTTTAAAACAACAACATTTTACTCGCTTAACCTAGAGGGTTGTTGGGACAGCAATGTAATCTGTTATTTCATTTTCATGCTCATTTTAAAAAATACTCTCTAAGCGACTCTCCCCACCCCCGCTAAGACACATTTGTAAACAGATGTGAGGGCTGGTGCATCTTTGGCCCTCCAGATGTTGCTGACTACAACTCCCATCATTCTTGGCCATGCTGGCTGAGGCCGATGGGATTTGAAAAACATCCAGAGGGCCACAGATTCTCCTATTTACGTGTACCAATAAACTGCGCACTAGTGTATCTCTTTGACGTCAACAATGACATCAATGGTAAGGCTGGCCTTGAACATCTCATACACATGCCTTAGCATGAATTGACACACATACTTTTAAAGATTTACTACATAGCTTCCTTTGCCAATATCTGTGGAGAAGTTCCTATAAAAGAGAAAACCTTAGACCTTAACACTAACTATTTGCACATGGTTGCTTCACTTCTTTCATATCTTAGGGCAATAGCCAACCTACCACAACTAATTGACACTAAGGAGACAGTTGGACATATTCATGGACAAAGGCTTTTAAAAATAACTTTTAAGTTTTCTATACATAACAAGAATACTTAAGCAATTGTGCAGTCCCAACAAACCAGGAAGCAAAAAGTTATACACAATATAATTAAGACAAAACAAAGAAAGGCAACTTTAATATTCTTCTGATTTTCATGCATAGTTCAATACATAAGAAGTTGTAGTTGCTTCACTATGTCCCCAATTTTCAGCTCAACTGATATTTATCGTATCAAGACAAAGGTCCCAGAATTGAAATTATCAGTAGCACAGCAACTGCAGTGTCAAACAGAGATCTGGGCATACCCTGAAAGATTCAAAGCACAGGTTTACTGCCAGCTAAATTCTGTAAGCATCGATCAATTTGGTCACAGGGCTTTAACTCCAAGGACTGGTCCAAAAGACAGCTTTGTAATACGACTTCATCTTGAAGTTGCTTGTTATCTTAGGATCTCTTACCAGTTATTCAACTATTAACTAAATTCCATCACTTTGGATATTGTCCAGTTCCCAAACCTGAGCAGTGATTGGATAGGTAAGAAGAATCCCCACCCATGCAGCCAAATAGGTATTTTTTTGCCATACCAAAAAAAAAAGCAACAGGATGTTGCATCACATACAGTGGTACCCCGGGTTACATACACTTTAGGTTACACACGCTTCAGGTTACAGACTCCACTAACCCAGAAATAGTGCTTCAGGTTAAGAACTTTGCTTCAGGATGAAAACAAAAACCGTGCTCCGGTGGCGCGGCAGCAGCAGGAGGCCCCATTAGCTAAGTGGTGCTTCAGGTTAAGAACAGTTTCAGGTTAAGAACAGACCTCCAGAACAAATTAAGTTCTTAACCTGAGGTACCACTGTAATGTCTTTGAACCAAAAGTGGCACGTGCATATTCGGGCTTACACCACTTTGATTCTATGTGTGTATGCAACTTACCAAAACATAGTTATCTCTATCAGAGATATTCCACAATCACATTTCTCTCCATTGTATATACTGGCAATACACTACTGGCAATAATGAAGCCCTCTGTTTACATGATGTAGTCAGCCACCTTTTGTAAATATTATAGGACCCTGGAGTGATTACCTACTATTTTCATTCCACACTGGAATGGCACCCAAGCAAAAAATAAATAAACAGTAAAACTATAATCAGCCAGCCTATAGTCAACTCATAAAACATTTTGTTTAGCTCAAAGCATTGTCAAATTAATTGACTTATTTTCTACTCATTTTATTTACAAGAGATTCTAAACTCACACAACTGAACTCCCTTCTAGGGGTAGCAGGAAGAGGACACACCCAATGTGATATATAAGCTTCACAAGCAAAGAAATTGCAGGGGGAAATATCATTATGAAACAGTTTCAAAGGGTCAGCCATAAATCAGCCTCAAACTTAGACATGTTTTAAAGTCGTTTTAACATTGCATAGGACTAACTCCTTTTGTTTACAGCAAGATCAAAGCTACTTCGTATCACTACCGCTCATCCAGCCAACAATCTTCTTACAAAATACAGCTTGTAGATCATTGTAAAACAAAAGAGAAATACCAAGGACACCACACATCAAAAGAAGGCGATTCCCACGCTGGAACCAGCATGTAAACAAAGAATGGGGAAACTGTGGCCCTCTAGATGCATCCCTGGCCATTTATCACACTGGACTGGGGCTGATGGGAGTTGCCAAGTCCACCAATATCTGTAGAGCCACAGGTCTCCCATTATGGACATACAAAGACACATACTCTACTTTTTTCACTGAATGTACACAAGATGGGGACCCACGACTGGTCATGTACTGAAACTCTATTGTGATAAGGAGCCTCTATTGTGATAAGTTGGATAACAGGCTTATTAGACTTGGGTGCACACCAAACAAGAAGCAAACCTCTTCCTATCTTTTCTTACAAGCCTTCCTTAGGCTTGGCCATCCTTTACTCATGTAAAATGTACAATGAAAAACTTAGTCATATGGGTGACTAAACATTACACAGCCATGAAATCTCAATATTGGTTTCCTTTATGTAACAGACTTTGGGAGGGGGGGGCTGTTATCTTCCCTTCACACCTAGCCTTTGAAAACAGCAACATCTCTCAGTATCCTACAATTGTTTCCTCTGTATGTGTGCGCTTCTCCCCAAATCATTTGCTTGTCAAACAGGTTATTCTATGAATTCTGATATTCTGCTCTCCAGACATACAATAACATTCCCTGCTCTTTTTACCCTGATTCACCCCACCCCTTTACATCCACACCCTCTTACAGAGTTAAAAGACACTGGAGGTAATGTGATGCCAGTCTCCACATCTTAACATGCCTTGGAAGGATCCATAACAAAGAAAGCTAGTGACATTCTCCCCACCAAAAAAGCTATCTATTTTCAATAAAGGCAGGAACACCCCCAATATCCCCACCATCACATATCAGCAGACTGACAGGGCCAACTGAATAAACAAGACTGGATGGTTGTGAAGGAGAATACAAGATTTAAAAGCTTCTTGGATCCTAATTTTGGGGCAGCAACAAGCTAACTCGGTGGGTTCTTCAGACCCCAAAAGGTTCATTGAGGGAGTAAACAGCAGAGCTTGACAGCTGTGTCACAAAGCCACCAGAGATTTACTTCCCCTTAACTTTTGTTTGCAAAGCAGGGTGGCCAGCCAGCATCAAGGCTGTGCAAGAGAAAAATGTGCATGTATTATGATTTTTAAAGGAAATGAAATTCTTGACACAAACCTTATAAACTTGACCATAGGTGCCATTTCCAACCACTTCCACCAGCTCAAAAATCCCAGCAGGGTCCTACACAATAAAGGTGTGGAGAAGGGAGGGGGGAGGAAGATAAGAGGGGGAAAAGCAGGGTTATATAGATAAGAAATCACCATCGGCGCACCCACCCGCCCTCCAAAAACGCCACTGTCTGGAGGGGATTGTTTGGCTGTACAGCTGTTGCGCCCTGATTTTCCACGCACATGCCAATACATGCAAACAAAGGAAAGCAGCCCAAGACTGAACTCATCTCTCTCTCTCTCCCCTCCCCATAAGCTCTGAGGAACAAAACGGGGCGATGACAAACCAGCCAGCCGGCCGAAGGGCCCCTTCTCAGCCGCAGCAAGCAACCGCGACCACCCCCCTTGCAAACCCCGGAGCTTCTTTTCCCCAGCAACGCGACCCCCCAACTCTCCCTCCCTACCCCCACCCCCACCCCGCTTTTCTCCCCCAACCCAGCTGCGAACAACAAAAGCCACGCCAGGGGAGACGTCTCCCGCTTTGTGTGGCCAGCGGGAGGCAGAAAAGACGAGCGGGGCGAGGGAACGAGGGGTCGCCTGCCGCGCCCCGCTTAGCCAGCCGGTCCCCCACCCAAGCCAGCCCACCTCCAGCCGCACTCACCCGTAAGGAGGAGAGGTCTATCTCCCCCAGACTTTTCGCAGGAGAGTCGTTCGCCATTTTCCCCGTCGCTTCTATTAAATAATTCCTCTTTCTTTCTATTAACAAAAGACGGCAAGCACTGCTAGCACGCCAGGGTGAAGGAGAGGAGAAAGCGCCGCCCCTTCCTTCCTACCCCCCCTCACCCAAAAACCCCAATCTCTCTTTCTCCTTCCCCCCCCTCCTCCCTCTCTTCCTTCACTCCAGGATAAAACTCTTCTTCATTGGAGGAGGGATGGAGGGCGAGATGTGGGAGGAGGCAGCTCGGGTCGGCTTAGCTTTCCTTCCCAAGGAGGCTGGCGGAGGGGTTGTCGGTTCAATTGTGGCCGTCGTCGTTTTATTAAAAAAAAAGGAGATTCCCCCCCCTTTCAGCCTCTGGTGCGCGCGAAGGTCGGCTTTTTACGCCATGGTCGAGGAACCAGATGCGCCTCTCCTCTCTCTCTCTCTCGCGCGCGCTCCCTCCTCCTCAGCCAGCCACATCCAACATAGCGAGCCGGGAGCCGGCGGTGGGAAGGGAGGAAGGAAGGAAAAGAGGAGGAGGGCAAGGAGGAGGAGGAGGAGCAGCAGCAGCAGCAGCAGCCCCGCTTCCTCGAGCGCGCGCACACAGAAGGGCTTGCCACCCACCCACCCCAAAGGCGCACGCGAACAATAAAAAGCGCCACCCGGACGCAGTTGCTTCCTCTGCCTTTCTCCTCCTGCCGCCGCCGCCGGAGCGCAAAAAAAGGGCACCGGGCGCTCCGGCGGGGAGAGCTCCCTCCGTGAGGCTTTGGAGGGAGGGAGACAAAGCGAGCCGAAGAGGTGTGGGAAAGAGATGAAAAAAAAAATAGACTCCGCGGAGCCCGAGGACGCCAAGCGGCGCCCCTTCTCTCCCTTTCCCCCAACAGGAAAACCCAGCGGAAACGCAAACGCGCACCAAAGCACTTCTGGGTAAATTAGGGAGGAACGGCTGCGAGGAGGAGGAGGAGGGGGTGGCAGTCGTCTGTTGCTCTCAGTCAAAGTCTGTCTGGGCCCGGGGGTGGGGGGGAATCTTTGTTCGAGCGAATATATCAATATGCGAGCAGGGGCGTGGCAGGGAACAATGGATTTGTTTTAAAGAAAAAGCTCCGCTCAAGTCAGGCCCCGAGCTGGGCCCTCGCCTCCCAGGAAAGAGCCAAAATATGTTTCCACACATCAGCCCTCCAGAACAATGCAAGCCTTTATGTATAGGGGAGAGGGGGGTAGGAGAATCGATGGACAAGGGGACGCTCATGAATGGATGGTCACTGAGACACTTATCAGGATTGGGAGTGAAGGCTGAGAATTATCAGTGATGCATTTGCGCAGGAAGGGCAGAAATCTTGTGCTGTTCAATCATAACGGCAAGTAGATGGGATGCATTCCCATCTCTGCTGCTAGATGGCCCTGACAGCGTTTGGGCCATGGCTTAAAACCAGTTATTGGTTTGATTCATCTTAGGAAGACCCGAAGACTTAGTTATAATTCTGTGGTGAAGATAGGCTTACCTGACAACCCGGTCTTCTGCTGTTTTCCTCCCATTAGTTGGAGATTGTACAGTGGCAGGTTTTGGGCCTTGTAACATCAGGCACTACAAATGGCGGACAGCAAGTTGCATAATCATGTAGGCACACTCAGTACTTAATACACTAATAATGCCATGGGGCCCATTCTGCTTCTGAAGCACCTCCCGTTGGCATAACAAATGCTTAACTGGACATTGCCAGGTAAGGTTGATAAAGATCACTGTCTGAAAGAGAGATGCTCCAATCAAGTGTAGACAGTGTTGAGCCAAATGAACCAATAGTCTGACTACCTACAGGGTAGCTTCTCACTATAGGTAATTAAGTATTCTTAATGAAAATGGGGAGGGGGGGCAGGCTTGGGTGTCACATGACATGCACAGTCGCTCATTGAATTATCTTGGGCTGAACTCGTTGGTGACGCTAGAATGAGGCCTACAAACCTTTGGCTTTCCTGGCACTGTTGGGCCACAACTCCCACTATCCTGGAACAAAAGGCCACACCGATTCGGACTGAAGGGAGTTAGAGTCCCAAGAATGGGCCACGGGTTAACTACTCCTGTGTTTGTGTGCGATGAACATAGGGAGCAGCCTTGTACCATATCAGGCTATTTGGCCATCTAGCCTAGTCTTATTTAGTCTTGACTTTCCTCACCCTGGTACCCAACAGAGGTTGTAAGGCTACAAGTCCCATCATCCCTGACTGTGTGATGGCCTGGGACTCGGGCTCAGACTCAGAGCCGGAGGAGTCTCAGTCCGCACCGGATCCTCTGCCTCAGGTGGCATCTGAACAGAGTCTGGGGCCTGATTCTGAAGAGCCCCAGTCTGCACAGGTTCCCCTGCAACAAGCACCAACTGGGCCAAGTCAGGGGCCTGAGCCTGCCCTGGCTCCAGATGCGGGAGTTACCTCGTTGACCTCTGCTGGGCAATCACGTACAGCTGCTCCACTACCAGCTGGGTCAGGAGAGGCTGAGGCGGCCTCTGGGTCTAGTAACCCACCGAGATCTCCCGAGCTGCAGAGACTCAGGTCTGAGAGAAGGAGAGACCTGAGTACTTGCAGGAGGAGTGCTCGCCTTTGGGTGAGACAGGGAGGTGAGTCACCGGGGGATCAGGACCGGCTGTTATCCCAGCAGAGATGGGAGCAACATTGCTGCTTGCTGGAACCTGCCTGAGACCTTGTGCCTGACTTAGCCCAGTTTTCTGCCTTGGCCCTGTTGGACTAACTCCTCGCGGAATCCTTGGATTGGGGACCGGACCTGGACCGCGTGGCTCGGGTTAATCCCCAGGCCCAGCACAGACTGTCAGTTATACTGACTGGGAATTGTAGTCCAAAACATCTAGAGGGCACCAAGTTGGCAAAGGTGATATAGCCTGACAGGCAGTAGCTGTTTAGGCAGAGGGGCCTTCCCCATAATTGCTTTCTGAAGCCTTTAAACTGAGATGCCCAGAGATTGGAGCTGTGACTATGTATACACAAAAACCCTGCACTCTACCACTGCGCAATGGAATATTGTAACAAACAGAGACTACCAAAATATCGTGGGCAAGGCATTACAAAAGAAGTACTGTACATTTGCATACCCCTTGGTACATACCAGTTTAAAGTGAACTCAATACATCCCATGTGTGTGCATTCTTTTCCCATAGTCCACATGATGTTGTCTTCACCCACGCAGCAGCCCGCACCCATTTAATTTGGATTTTTCTGATCCTCAGATAAAGAAGGAAAGGGGGAAAATCCAACATAAAATTGCACTCCTACTGCCATCGGTGTGGCATTCATCAATGGGCTGCTAGTGGGATGATATAAAAACGTTTTAACCCGCAAGTCTGGTACAGTGGTACCTCAGGTTAAGTACTTAATTCGTTCCGGAGGTCTGTTCTTAACCTGAAACTGTTCTTAACCTGAAGCACCACTTTAGCTAATGGGGCCTCCTGCTGCCGCCGCGCCGTCATAGCACGATTTCTGTTCTTATCCTGAAGCAAAGTTCTTAACCTGAAGCACTATTTCTGGGTTAGCGGAGTCTGTAACCTGAAGCGTATGTAACCTGAAGCATATGTAATCCAAGGTACCACTGTATTTTGGAAAGCTTGTGTCATAATAATGCTTTTTCTTAAAAAAAAAATGGTTGCATGCATAGGTAAACAAATACCTGTGTGCATGCCCACAATGGACTTCAGGTTTCTGGAACTGGGAGAGGGTGGCAAGTACAGTACTTACTGAGGGAAGAGGACAATATTACACATTGTGAACACTTTCCATCAAGCACCACCCGCTAGTTTGGAGAATTGAGTGCTTATATGTAGATGAATGTGCACAAAAGCGCACAAGGAAAAATCAGATCTCTTGTGGCCCCAAGTTTGCATTAACACTATGTACACAGCCTGTGTCAAGGATAAGGAGGAGTTTTACACTCAGTGAAACTGTATTCCCCCCAGGGCAGCTCTTTACTTCTCACCATAGACATGAATGATAACCATTTACTCATGTGGGAGTAACTTAAGATATGCATTTGCAGACTCTTTAATGGGGGGGGGCTAAGCCTCCATCCTGTCTCTGATGACCCCAGTGAACCAACTCATTTAAAAAGCCAACCTGCCCTTTTAACTCTGTGAGCTTTGCTTCTTTGTCCCATCAGGCTGTGGTGTACAAAACAGTGGTGCAACATTTAATATTTTTTATACTTAATCAGCTAAAATGATGTCCTTCCAGTTTTTCAAGCAGCAGGGTGTTGTTGTTTTTTTAAAAAAAACTGTTGTTTTCAATGCAATTACTTAAACTGCAGATTAATTGGCTAGATAACAGCTATAGATAACAGCCTGTTAGAAAATATACACAAAATGATTTTTTTTTAATAGAAACGTCATAAAGTCACAAGCATTTGCTATCTTCAGAGGTGATCGCTTTGACTTAATACCAAGATACTGATTCACCAGTTACTGAAACAATTCTGATCTGCGCCAAGACAACCTTTACACACGCCCACACAGCATGAAAGCTGCTTCCCCGTGGTGTGTTCCTATATTACTGGGGAGTGTGCACGAATATTGCACCATGGGAGAATGACTCCCATACCCAGGCTGTGCTCTGGTGAGTAAGAAGGTGACAGGGCCCAGAGACCATCCTCTGTTTCCCAGCATCAGCAAGCAAAGGAAGATGTTTACGGAGCAACTTGTCTTGAAATGCAGGGAAAACGTGGTCAGGATTGGGCTGCAAATGATTTGCAATAATGTGAAGCCATATTGAGTTATTTTGAACAATTTGCATGCACTGTAATAAGTATCTATCAGGTTACAAGATGAGACCTTAGTTAATTAAGAGGATCTGTAACTTTTTAAAATAAGAAAACTATACGCACACTGAAATAAATGCGAGTTGC
This sequence comes from Podarcis raffonei, assembly GCF_027172205.1. NCBI lineage: Eukaryota > Metazoa > Chordata > Lepidosauria > Squamata > Lacertidae > Podarcis > Podarcis raffonei. The sequence goes on along the minus strand of NC_070605.1, from coordinate 76,622,736 downwards.
AATTACTGCAAGAGCCATGGTTTTCCTGATTATCTGAGCAAAAACATGCTTGAAAGAATTCACAAATACCTTGCATTTTAGAACAGGAATCTGGAAACAACTTGCCTCAAGTCTTGCAAGAAGCCTGTCCTCTCAAACAGAGCACACTTTTAAACCATTGATAACGTAGCTGTGCTATAGTGTATAGAGCTGCAACCGTTTTCACTGGCTAGCATCGAACAGCTTGATCCCACACAGGGTTAGATCTTCTTAAAACTATTGATTGCCATCCGTACAGGCATGCCAAAGTCTGCAAAGGGCTGGGTTACACCATGCACATGATTTAAAAAGTGGACTTGGCATGGAGATTCTGTGATGTGCAGAAGACTGCTAATTGGGGAATATAAAAGCAGTGCCAGTTAAGAAAAGAAGCCTAACTACTACTTTTTCCACCCATGGCATTCCACTAGTTTTAGAATTAATTTGTTAGCTTGAAGCATTCCACGTTCAGCTTTCAGCATTTCAGTTTAAATACTTAAATCTCCTGAAAATTATTAGCTTAGACCTAAATTGTGCACCTCATAAATGAAGCTAAAATGTCACTGACATGAGTGGGATCTTTACCCAGTTACACACACACACACACACACACACACACACACACACACACACACTGATGTCTGCAATGATGTAGCAACACCAGCACTTAATATTGTTAAGACTTCAAAAGAGAATGTAGGAAGGCCAGCCAGTAATCACATATAGGTGTTACAATGTTTCTCCAAGATCTTACCTTTGAAAAAGAAAGAAAGAAAAGCTTCTCTGTGTGTCTTAACTGGTTTAGCTGTGAAGGGGGAGGGGAAAGCTTTCAAAACAGACACATCCTCAGTTTCGGAGACTGCTGGAAACAAGATCTTCAAGGTGTGAAATCCTCCTTGTCTTTCAGTAGGAGTTCACAATCAGATGCTGATGACAAAAACCCTAGCTTTCAACTGTTACAACTATTATCAAAGGCAAGTAAAGGAGAGTAGGTGGCACCATGTGATACCAAAAGCTGCTCTGAAATCTTCTTTGGAGTGTCCCTTCAATATAGGTAGGTTAATTGTTCTCTAATTGTTCTCCTATGAAAAGAGCAATAACCCTGTGCCTCAGGGGAAGGAGCCTATGCCGTTTCCAGGCTCTCTAGTTTAATGCCGGTGTGGAATTTATAACACTCTATTTTATCAGCAAAACTACATTTTGATTATTATGAGTTTTGCTGTTCTTTAGTCACTAAGGCAGGCATCCCCAAACTCGGCCCTCCAGATGTTTTAGGACTACAACTCCCATCATGCCTGACCACTGGTCCTGCTAGCTAGGGATGGTGGGAGTTGTAGTCCAAAAACAGCTGGAGACCCAAGTTTGGGAAAACCCTGGTTTAGTGGATCTCCAAGGTGGCAAGCCACTGCATGCAGGAGAATAAGGTTACCCATTTCATTTGAGGTTTCCTCCACCACACCCATTGGTAAGTGGATCGAGAACAAAAGGAAAGTTGAAAAAAGAGCTTGTTTGCACTGTTAAGTGTACGATACACACTTCTGTTTGACCCAGTTCTCCGCATTTGTTTGGGGTGCTAGGACAACATACATGTGGTGTTCAAGCTGTGAGTGCTATTATTTATGTAGCCAAAACAGCCAAACTGCCTGTGTACTAGAGGGAGGTATCGGGTGTCTCAGGGGATCCCAGCATTTTGCAGAAGTACAAAACGTATTTATGGGGAAACCCTCCTGTGGGTGGGAACCCCCAAACCAACTGAGTGCGTACGGAACATGTTAAATGGCTAAAGAACGCTGGTTGACATGAGGGGTTGTAGGGTGGAAGATCTTGAAAAAGCACATGGCTGTGTAGAACAGTGGACATGAGTATTTCACACTGTTGTGGCTTGTTACAAATCCAACTTGCCTACTAACAGCTGGTTGTCAGGGTTTTGTTGCTTTATATATATTGGAAGTCATCCAGAGTGGCCAGTGCAACCCAGTCAAATGGGTGGGGTTCAAATAATAATAAAGTTGTTGCTGTTGTTGTTGCACCCAAAAATGGAATCTATGGTAAAACTAACAGACTAAGGGGTGGAGCTATGCTTAGAAGCACATCTTGATTTTCATTGGTTCTCCCAAGGTTCTAGGAAGCAAATTAAGTGGACTGGGGCTTAGCTGAAAGGGGGCAAAACCTATAGCATCATTCAAGCACTGGAATCACCAGAGGCAGAGAAGATCTCAACGGCTGTCCTCTCAATAGTATCTCCAACAAGACAATTTCATTTCTCTTGTTTTGATGAATGGCTGCCATTCACTCCTGAGGAGTGATGAAGTGCAGCACTTTGGAACCATGTTGCAGCACAGGGAGTGAAATCCTACCCACCACACCTGACAATTAATGTGCATACGTGTTTGGAGCAGACTCATGAAACATTTGTTTAAAACATGCAGCCTCACTTGTTGAGCAAATAGAAAGCCTGCTCATGCAAAATGCACAAGATGCTACGTACATAGCATTTCAGGACCAAACTAGGCATCACATGGCAGACACGTTAAAAAAAAAAAGCCCCCACTGTTTTTGTTTTTATTTTAGTGACAAGGAGCTGCAGGAAGCTGCAGATTGAAGCAAACAGCAAAAGCAATAAAAAAAATACCCCTCTTCAATTCTCTCTAGTTTGCAGTACTATGACACCATGTTATGTACCATGTATGTTACTGGTCTGAATGATGCTGTAGAGATGCATAGCACAGTACAGACCTGGGAGATCCACTGCATGCCACAAATTTTTCCAGTTGGCGCATAACAACACTATTGAGATGAGATATCCCTGAAAACTGTTCAGCCTCAAATCAACTTCATGCAAATGGAATCAGTCCCAGAACCCAATTTAATTTCCTAAATGAAGCTTCAGTGAGTGGGGGCCAGTCACACAGTTTCACAGTTCCAAAGAAGAATTAATTCTATGATGACTTCGATACAAACTTTGTATGTAAACAAGTTCATCTGTGGATAAGCAGGATGTGTTCATTTTTCTTAGTGTCACTGTTTTAGCTACATCTTCCTCTCATTTGGTTACAGAAATACAAGCATGGCAGAGATAAACCAAAAGCACAATGAAGAGAATAGAGCACTTTTCAAACAGTTTTTAACCCACCTTTTCACTGCACTATTTTTTATTTCTTGCAGTCTGCTAACAGTTGTGATAAAACATTCTTTAATTCCTTATTGATATTTTTAAAGGCTAACACAGTCATGCAATTAATAATTGTTGAGTTTTCTATTTCCCATTCACCAGTAAGCAACAGTGCAACACTATACATGCCTACTCAGAAGTAAGTCTCCTTGCATTTAACCTGTATTACTTTCAGGTAAATGAGCACAGGGTTGAAGCCTAAGTGGCTTTCATTCAGAGAAAGATTTCTCTGTAAGTAGTTCTGGTGAAATACACCTGCATGGTTATTAAATGACTTCCTTGATAGCCATTTTTAGTAATTAAACTCTGCTTAAAGTATCCCTCTGACTCTGTAGGTCCCACTGTGTACATCACTGAGCAAACCATGCATGACCCCAAGACAATCAGTAAGAGGAAATGGGGAAAGTCCTATTGCACAAGAACATGGTTCTTCTGCCCTTCATTTTATCCTCACAACCACCCTATGAACTAGTCAGAGATTCTAACTTTCCCAAAGTAAGCTTCATAGCTAAGAAGAGATTTTCAGGCATACACGATCAATATTGTTTTCATGTATAACTTGATTTCTCAGTTTGGATTTCACATTAAGTTTCCGTAATATTGAAATCAGGTGTTAGATCACCACAAGAGCAAACTGGGGCACGACTGAACTCTTATGTCAGGGATGTAAACAGAGCCATCTGCTTGGCAACCTGTGGCAGCAGGATGCTGGACTAGATGGGCCTAGTCTAGTAGGCCCAGTCTTGTGTTCTTCACCTCCGCTGTCATCATCCACCCTCTCAACTGACGCTCCTGAGGAGGGAAAATAGATCTGTCAGGAATGGTTCAAAGGAGGCATTGAACTTATAACCACATCATCCCCCCCAAAAAAATCCCCCCAAAAGTACAACAACTCGTCCACAGGTAGCATTATTATCAATTTACGATGGGGTGGAAGGTTCAAAAGCTATGAAGGACTTGCTCACAAATTTATTGACAGCTGCACGAGTTATTATAGCTAGGAAGTAGAAGGGGCAAGGTGAATATAAAATGGAAGAATGATATAAAGAGGTGTGGGATATAGCTATGAATGATAAATTAACATGTACTATTAAGGAATATGCAGGAGAAATGATTCTGAGGAGATATGGAAAGTATTTCTAGAATTTGTACTGTTAAAACAGAAAGGGGTCAAACCATCGCAAGAGGTGTTGACATTTTTGGAGGTTGGATAGTTACAATGGAATGGTCTCGGGGGTGGGGTGCACATTTTTATTCTTATTTATTTATGATTATCCCTTCATCAAAATAAAAAAACAAAACAAAAGTACAAGAAGTCAGGAGCCGGTGCAGTGAATTTCCCTCCTACCAGAACCAATCGGGAAGAAATAGCAGGGGAAGTAAGAGAACTGGCATTAACCTTAATAAAAATAAAAACAAACAAACCTCTAAGTGGTTTACATAAAATATGGTATGGTGGTTCGTCAATCATGAAGTCTCCTCTACCCACCTCGGTTGGATTGCTTTGCCTGATCAGAGCAGCTTTGCACACGGAGGGTTTAAGGATTCAATTTGCCAGCCCCCTGATATAAACTTCCTTTTTTACTTTTCACCGAGCACATATTCCCAAATGCTCGAAGAGGAGCAACCTGTGGTTTTGCAGAACTCTTTTGGCTGTCTTTCCTTGTGTCTGGCAGAACAGAGGGCAAGGATGGCAGATGGTGCCCGACAAGGTTGTAACGGTTCACCTCAGACACTCAGAAGTGTGCCACCAGTCACCAAAGCAGATACTTAATTTAAATGTTTCAGGTTGTTAAACAATGTTAAATGACCCGGTGGTGTAGTATTCTGTGAAAAAGAAAGCTAAATTGGTTGCTCTTGCCTTTTTTTTTAGGCAGGCATTTATGCTTTCCCTGGGAGCCTTTATATGGTAGGCCCAATCCATACACAGATTAAATTAAGAATGCCTAGGTATAAATCAATTTATAGTCCCAGTCGTGTTGATGGGGTTTGGCAGCTTTATCCTGAACATGTTTGCACGAAAGTAAGTCCCACTGACTTACTTGCTAGAAAATAGGCTTAGGGTTGGGCCCAGATGTATATTTCTTATTTAATTTGTACCTCTCCTTTTCTCTAAGAAACTCAAGGAAGCACACACAGAGGTATCTCACTTTTGAGCAGAAGACATATGTGGTGAAAGGACCCAGTGTTCCCATTTTAGTTTCCTAGTTGTGCAGGGATTTGAACCTTGATCTCTCTTTTCCAAGTCCCACACTATATCCATGCTCTTCTTTCCTTTTAATCCAGATTAACAGGTACCGATGTGGTGGCCAGGAACCATGCTATATCCATGCTCTTCTTTCCTTTTAATCCAGATTAACAGGTACCGATGTTGTGTACAACAATCCACAAAACTGTTGTGCAGTCCACCACATCTTATTGAGCTACTTATATTGTGAATAGAAGTCCCAGAGTGCTTAGATATATGGTAAGGGAGGCAGGTTGTGGGGAGAGAGGCTTATCAAAGAAAAAATGCTTTCAAATTCCCCTGTTTCTGAGGAAAACAAGTGAGGGCTTTTCTTCATATCATCAGTTCCAACTATGCACCTGCAAACTACTTTTATACAGCACAGCTATTGTTGTTTTTTTAAGGCTACGTATTGGTTTTTAAGTTCATAGAAGCTTTAAGAGGTTTGGAGGAAAGCACCGGTTTAAAATACGATGCAAATTTTAAACTGTTCTGCTCAATTTAGTCTAGTCCTCAGAAATATCATGGTGGTATAAACCCTCTGCCCTTTCCAGAATCTGGGTATAGATATTTAAGGATAACATGTAATGCTGTCAGATACGTATTGTAACCCACCAAGCCAAATGCAGCCCACCTACCATACAGTCTTATTTTTTAACAGGGAGGAAAAAAGCAACAGGTGGCCTGTTGAAACCCAGACGGTTGCAAAGGGCTTTGGAGTCTGGTGGAGACATGGGTGTCTGTCAACCTGTTTTGTGTGTGTGCAGCCAGTCGGACTTCTATGGCTTAGGAAATGTGACACAACAAGTTTATCACATGCAGAAAGGCCTCGTATTATGCCTGTTGCAACGTTGGCTACCTCTTCCCTCCTCCAATTATCAAAAGTTAGGGCACTGCCAGGATGCTGTCCGTATGCTGCTGATGCCAATTTGTGTGTACATCTTCCAGGCACTCTTCCATGCTGATGCATTATAAGTAATCCAAGCAAAACTCCCCAGACAGTTACTAAGGTGCTTTTGTAGATGGTCAGACGTGGTTAATGGTGATTGAATGAATCCAAGAGATGTTACACAGATAGCAGCGTCTTGCTTCTTAGTAACAGTGAAGATGACAATATGAGCAACTGACTCTGAAAGCATCCCAGGTCATATATAGAATAAATTCAAAGTAGAGGGTTAATTGTATGAATGCAATTAAGGTGCATAGTGTTGTTGTTGTTGTTGTTGTTGTTGTTGTTGTTTATATAGCAGGTGAAGGGAGGACCGTGATGGGGCAGGGAGGTTTAACTATCTCCCTGCCATGGTTGAGGCAAAAAGTCCCTCTCCAGAGCTTCTATTTGCATTTCAAGGGGCACTTCCTTTGGTGTTCCTTGAGTTTTTAAAGAAACATTCAAGTAGGGATTCATGTATCTCTAATGCAGCAAGATCCATAGGGTCCAGGAGAGTCAATGTCAGCACCTAGCATCTTGAGGAGTTGCCTGGGCCCCATTTCATCTTGGCAGGGCCCATCATTAATACTTTCCATGGGTACCCATTTAAAAAAAAAATCTGGCACATTACTCTGACTAATCTGGGTGGCTGGTCCATCATTTACGTAAATTTCTCACTGTGCCCCTAAGTTATGCAACATGTGGGGAATAAAATGGTGATTAGATTCAGCTGATGCACCCTGGCACTTTCATTTGGTACAAGGTCTGAAGAGGAACACTGTGTTTCCCAAACTTGGGTCTCCAGCTGTTGTTGGACTACAACTCCCATCATCTAGAGCTAGCAGGAGCAGTGGTCATGGATGATGGGTTTTGTAGTCCAAAAACAGCTGGGGACCCAAGTTTGGGGATCCCTAATCCACACACAGAAAACACTGCAGGATCAGGATTCTAAACCTGCACAGGAAGCTTGTTGGAGTGAAGAAGGCTCCACTCTTCAGTCTTTCCCCCCAAACACAAGGATATGATACGATACAATACAATACAATAATCTTTATTGTCATTGTCCCATACAGAACAACGAAATTGAAAAAATCTACATCAGACATTCAAAAACCAACAAGCCTGCTATCCCAGCTATCCCAGCCTGGTTAACCCCCTAAAAACTCTGATACCCCATAATTAAATACAATATACTCCCACAGATACTCCCAAAGAGACTACCTTACACTGTGTTTAAAACCAAAATCACATTGGATAAAAACTGTTTCTTAGGCGGCTAGTCCTAGTCTTTATAACCCTATACCTTCTTCCAGAAGGCAGAAGCTGAAAGAGATCATTTCTGGGGTGTGCACTATCCTGCACTATCTCTGCAGCTTTCTTATGTCACCTGGAAGCATAGATTTGATCCAAGGGTGCACCCAATTATTCTCTCTGCAGTCTTTACAACCCTGACCATGCAGCTCCCAAACCACACACAGAGACCATAAGTTAAGACACTCTCAACAGTACAATGGTAGAATGCCATCAACAGGTCCTTTGAGAGATTATTTTTCCGGATAACGAAGCGGGGAAGGGACTGCAAAAATGGGAGAAGCACCGGAAATCACTCCCCACTCTCCCTCTCATGTGCATATGAACAAACAGGGCTTCCTTACCCTGGTGCCGTCAAGATGTTTTAGACCAGAGGTGGAAAGCCACAGGGCTGGGGGCCAGATGTAGCCCTCCAGGCCTCTTTACCTCAGGGCTCTCCCCAGTCCCATCACAGTCCCTCCTTTGCACCCAGAGTGTTATCGCCTGGCAGGAATGGGTCCTTGACCTCCAGTAATGCCCTTGCTTCTCTGGATGGAGGATGGAGAAGACATGGGTGTAGAAACCAGCCTACTCGACAAAGGGAATAGTTGCACACATGCCTCCTGCCCCTCAGAAGTTTGCCTGGAAGGGAATGAGGCCCTCAAGTGACTGGAAAATATTGGCGTTCCCTGTTTTAGACTACAGCTCCCATCATCCCTTGCCACTGGCCAGGCTGCCTGAAGCTGATGGCCACTGCAATCCAGGCTGAGGGCACCATGTTGGGAAAGGCTGACTTAGGCCTATGTAGGAGAGCATGGAGAAAATGGCTGATTCCCCTCTTGTGTTTATATTCCCAAAAGTGAAAATCCAGACAAAGCTGTTGAGTTTTTGTTTGTTTGTCAAAGTTGTTCAGCTTTTTTGATGTGGGGTGCAGTGGTTGAGCTTCTTTTGGAAACATCTCCAATCTCCACCCCAAAATTAAGTTTTGGGGCTTTTGGGGGATTCAGCAAAAAAACCCATGCCTGGGCGGCATATTTGGGCAGCCAGATTCCCAGATGTGTCTGAGAAAACCCGGACATATGGCAGCCCTAGTTTATCTTCCCCCTATCCCAGTCATGGAGGACCTGTGGCCCTTCGGACACTGCAGTTGCCACCATTTCTGACTGTTGGCCATGCTTGCTGGAGGGCCTGCCATTTTATTTCTGTTTCCTTCCCTGGCAAACATTTTCCTTGCTGCCAATACGAATTCATTATTGGCATTATTAAAAGCAGAAATAAGTTCCCAAGGGTACTGCCTCTATTTGTGTTGCACTATTGACATCACAAGACTACATTCTCAGCTTCTCTTCTTCCTTCTTTTTGATTTCCCCCCCAAGTCAGTTGTGCAGTTTGGATTGGTCCGAAGCAGGCGTATTTTCTGCTGTTTTAATCTAAGAACCTAAAATATAAAATAAAATTGTAAAACTGGGGGGAGGGGGGCCGAGGGGAGAGAGAGTGAGCATGCACAAGGAACAAATGTGACATTTACGAAATTAGGCTGTATTGCCACAATGTCGCATCTGGGATTTTCGGCTTTGTTTTGCTTTTAAAATCCAATTAGTTTTAACTGTGGTTACTATACTGGTCCTAATTCAGTCCCAAGAGAACTATTGCATCAGATAAGAATGTAATGCAATTACCACAAAGAGTGCTTCTATAGGACGCTTGACATCAATGGTCTTCCCCTCCATCCCCAAGAGCAGAAAAAGGAAGGAGATCTAGATTTGTGAGCGAAAAAAGAACATGCACATTCTGAATCCCACTGATTTCAATGAGTGGAGCACCTGCTTAATTTCCCCCTCACTGAAATCAATGAGAATTCTAAAAAAAAGCCAAAACCATTTTTGGCTGAATTGTGTTCATAGTGAACAGCACATTTCAGTGCTGCAAATTGAAACATTGTGCTAGTCTTCCTAATCCAATCCTAATTCATTACATATTGTGCTATGGTAAGGATGTTGGAGTAGGACCTAAGAGACCAGGGTTCGAATCCCCACTTGCTCATGAGGCACACAGAGTAACCTTGGGCCAGTCACTGCCTCTCAGCTTGACCTATCTCACAGTGAGATATATATATAAAGGTAAAGGTACCCCTGACCGTTAGGTCCAGTCACGGACAACTCTGGGGTTGCAGCGCTCATCTCGCTCTATAGGCCGAGGGAGCCGGCGTTTGTCCGCAGACAGCTTCCAGGTCATGTGGCCAGCATGACTAAGCCGCTTCTGGCGAACCAGAGCAGCGCATGGAAATGCTGTTTACCTTCCTGCCGGAGTGGTACCTATTTATCTACTTACACTTTGACATGCTTTAGAACTGCTAGGTTGACAGGAGCTGGGACCGAACAACGGGAGCTCATCCTGTTGCGTGGATTCGAACCGCCAACCTTCTGATCGGCAAGTCCTAGGCTCTGTGGTTTTGGCCACAGCGCCAGCCACGTAATATATATATATATAATATCAGCACAACTTCTTAATCTACAGTGTTGTGGTTTCCTGTTCACTATGGGCACAACCCACAACATCAGAGATCTCATTGAATCCAGTGGAAATTATTTAAGTCAATGAATAACATGTTGTAATCAGACTAGACACATTTACAAGGTAGTAAGCCCCCCTGAAGACAATGGGGCTGAATTCCAAGTAAAACTGAATGGGATTTTGGCGGTGTTGCACTCTTTTTTTCGTTCATGATCTTTCATTTGTTTCGGTTTAGCTGTGACCTGCTTTGAGTAAGTGTTTGAAAGTCAGAGACTTACATTTTAAAAATAAATAAACGAAATTGATATTCAAGAACACCAGAACTGAGGTGTCAGCTTGTTTTTTCGGACAGGTTCTTTGTGCCTTTAATAGCAAGCCAAAATATCCAGTCATGGAGACAAATTGATAGGGAAACATTCACCTGCTTAATTTCTGATTGTCAGGCTGCTGTTAAAAGAACAGAGAAACAGATGGCGCCCCTAAGCCTGGGGGGGGGGCGGTGTTCAAGTGTTGTTCTCCTGCCCCGAATTGGCAAGACTCATTTGGCAACAAGAAACCCAGCTTTAGTTTCATTGGTCCAGTGTTGTGCAACACTCTGCCAATAGGGATTCAGCAGAGGCGCCTTCTGTTTTCCATTTCAGCAGGTTTATGCCGGCCATCAAGAATACACCTTTCCACAATAGCTACCTGATTTCTGATTTTAGCTTTTTGATTACAGTATAGGGTTGTTGTTTTTTCATGTACAATTATTATGGACTGCTCTGTTTTTTAAAAACAGAATTAGCAGCGAATAAATATTTTTTAAATAAATAAATAAATAAATAAATAAATAAATAAATAAACAGGAATCTCTGATCAGAGACGATCATGAAAAAGACAGTATGTCAAGAGTCCAGGTTCCCAGCTTGATAACACAGTAAGTGTAGCTAATTAAAAAGGTGGATTTATTGCAAAAACAGATAGCTCCAGGTGGCTTTAACAAAGCCTCTGGCACCATTACTCAAGATGACCCTTTTGAAGCCTGCTTCACAATATCTTCTACAGAAGATATTGAACTTTTGCTTCTTACGTCTTACATTTTGCTCCCTATCTTGCAGCCCTCCCATTCGCTGAGTCCTCAGACTGAGGGGGTCAGCTCCCACCTCTTCCCCATTCTCTGAGAGGCTGTCTCTTAACTCTGTCCCACCTGTTTGTGCTTCTGGTGAGCTTTGACTACATTCTAGCCTGCTTTCCGCTACTGTCTTATTAGCTTGCATGTCAAGGTCAGTAGGAGCCGGAGTATGCAGCTGTCGGCTCTCCCCTGTCTGACTAACATCAAAGCAGCCTCTCTGTTCCTGGCTGCTTTCTGCAGTTGGCTGCAAAACTTTGCTTGGAGCTGGCTCATTCATGACACAGTATTTGCTAACTGCTATAGTGGACCCCACCTCCTAACCCTTATCATTATTGCCAGTATTTTCCCTAGTACCTTTGCCTTTGTGTGGCAAACATTGAGTTAAATGGGGCTTTTTCACAGGTACTGATGTCTGTCTTGCAAGCTGTCATAGAATCATAGAGTTGGAAGGGACCCCAAGGGCCATCTAGTCCAACCCCCTGCAATGCAGGAATCTCAGCTAAAGCATCCATGGCAGATGGCCACCCAACCTCTGCTGAAAAACCTCCAAGGAAGGAGAGTCACCTGACCTCCCTCCAGCTGCTGTTGCATGCTGGGACTGAAAGGGAGAGGGGCAAGGTAGTGGCAAGTTTAAGGTAAAGGGATCCCGGACCATTAGGTCCAGTCGTGACCGACTCTGGGGTTGCAGCGTTCATCTCGCTTTATTGGCCGAGGGAGCCGGTGTACAGCTTCCGGGTCATGTAGCCAGTATAACTAAGCCACTTCTGGCGAACCAGAGCAGCACACGGAAACGCCGTTTACCTTCCCGCCGGAGCAGTACCTATTTATCTACTTGCACTTTGATGTGCTTTTGAACTGCTAGGTTGGCAGGAGCAGGGACCGAGCAACGGGAGCTCACCCTGTTGCGGGGATTTGAACCCCCAACCTTCTGATTGGCAAGTCCTAGGCTCCGTGGTTTAACCCACAGCGCCACCCACAGGGCCAACGGAGCCAATCTAGTGTTCTTGCCTGCGTGTTTGCACCGCAGCGACCTCCCACCACCTTGCTCTTCCCCCTTTCTGTTCCAGTATGCAACAGATTCAGCCAGAGGGAGGTTGGGTGAGCGCCACAGCCCCACCATGCCCCACCAACCACCACTGTGCACATTGTGTTGTGTTTATTATCACTTGGGGTTGCAGCCAAAAGTAGACATACTCAGAGTAGACCCATTTGAATTAATAGCTATGACTAACTTGGGTCCATTAAGTTCGCTCTGTGTCCTCTGCATATGACTAATGCTGGATTCAACCTTTACTTTCTGCGTGCTTGCTTTTTCTGAATGAACACAGAGGTGCACTTACAGAATGAACTCACCCGTCATTTCAAACTGCACCGCCTAACATGTTTCCATCGTTGAACCCCAGAAGCAAAACAAACCAGCAACTGCAATCCATGCGTGGGGAAATTAAACATATGTTAATTCCCATTTGTTACCTCTGTAGTTCATACTAAAGATAGTTCCTGCCTCTGAGAACGTAGGTTTTGTTCATCAGGAAAAAAGCCCTGCCCTTTCAGTAAAAGAAAGCTGTGTAGGGGAGGGAGAGAACTCAACGACAGATGAATATTTGAGAGAGAGAAGTTGTTGGGTATTTATTTGTGTGAGTATTTGTGGTTCGCCCAATGGAAAACACGTTGCACTAAGTTGGCAGGTTTCAATTGTGCCACCGCCTTGCTAAATGGCAATAGAGCCCTGCAGGGAGCTCCAGGATAATTACTCTCTGGTCTAAGAGTGACTAAGTAGACCCCACCCAAAAAACAAGGAAGGTGAGAGTAGCTCTGGGCCAGAGAAAGGGAGCGTTTGCAACAAGAGTCGAGTTTCATGATGAAAGCTAGTCAGAAATAATTGTAAGGTCAGAGACTAGGTTCCTGTCTCATTCAGTGTTTTGAATTTTTCAAGGGATATAACTGAGTCCCCAACATTCTTCTTTTTTTAGGCTCTTAATGGCTTGTTTCAGTCATTCATTCATTCGTTCGTTCATTATTCTTTATTCTTTATTTTAATGGATCCCACCAAGACTAATCTAACCAGAAGCAAAATGCGGGGGGAGGGCAGGATCCACCAAATTTATAAAATTGAACACAGTCTGCTGCCAACTTCACCTGCCAACTTCCTGCATATATTTTGTCCTGTTATTCATCAGTTTTGCAGAATGCTAATTGAAGTAAACTGAATAAATCATTTATTCTTCTACGCAGCAGAGCCAAAGAGTCTTTTATTCCTACAGTGCTAAAGACTAATTCAGAACTAGTGGTTAGCATGTTGACTGATCAGCACCGCAAGCTACTGGAAAACAGAAGATGCTTCCCCAAACTCACATTGGTATTTGAAAATACTGTATGAGGCACTGAAACAATGTTATTTCTTGAGGAATCAAGAGGAGGTAAACTGGTGGATTTACAAAAAAGTAAATTTTCTTTGTGGCATTTTGAAACGATGTATTCCATGGTGTTCTGCAGACATTTATTATATACTGTTTTATTTAATAAGTCAATAATAAATGTTACATGAGTTGTAAATAACATAATTAATTCTGTGTCATTTGTATATTTCTGTTATAAAAAAATAAAGCACCAACAGTATATAGGGAAAGGGAAAGGACTCTGGATGAATCTCTATGGTTAAGTCCAGTCAAAGGTGACTATGGGGTTGTGGCGCTCATCTCGCTTCAGACCGAAGGAGCTGGCGTTTGTCCACAGATAGTTTTCCGGGTTATATGGCCAGCTTGACTAAACCACTTCTGGCACAACGGAACACCATTATGGAAGCCAGAGCACTTCTTGGACACAAATGTGAGGTTTGCTCATATGTTATCTTCTTAATATATTATGCTTGTGGTGAAATGTTTATTTTCCAGACTGGAGTATTTTTGCCTCCATTTTGCCCACAATGAACTGGTCAAAAAATGGTTTTGCCACAGCCTCAGACCACATTTGATTGAACAATCACCAACATTTTAAATAATGGTGCATTACTCAACTTTCATCTCAAGCCTGGAATCACATAATTCATAAATATCCTAGACTTCTTCTCTTGACTCTTTATCATCTGGGTTGTCCTCCTCTGCATACATTCCAACTTGTCACTATCCTTCTTAAATTGTGGCACCCATTATTCCAGAAGTGGTTTGACCAAGGCAGAATGTTCATGAGTTAGAGCAGTGAGCCCTTTCCACAAGACGGACCTCTTCCTGCCTGCCTCTGAACAGCAAAGTTTCCCATGCTGCATTGCAAGACCCTTTGGGCGGCATCTCAATGTTTGGGCAATGCATCATGGTCAGGCCAGGAAGCTGCTGTTCAGAAGAAATAATCAAAGTGCTGCCGTGCGCATGGCTGTCTCTGCATACTCATCAGGCTCGTGACTAATATGTTTATGACTGCAGTGTCAGTCAACCGTACAAATGAGAAGTCTGAAAATCTCTTATTCACAGAATAAAAATGTGACCTTCTGCATCTTTTCTGATAACAAATTTTATTAACTTGCTTTGGGGGCATAGCCTTGGCAGGGTCTTCAAGGGTCGGAAACACTCAAGTGCATCCCAGGGCCTTTCCCATAATTTAATTTTGGCTTTCATTTGTGTGTCGTCATATAAGGAAAGACATGCAAGCAATCCTCTACCAATTTGCTCAGTCAGAAGAAAATCTGCTCTGCCTTGGTGGGCATGTGACATTTCTTTTTTTAATTTTATTAAATGTTTAATTTTGTTACCATTATTACATTACATAACCGTAAAAACTCTTAGACCTATGTACATTAGGCCCAGTTTTATTTTATCACTCAGTGAGTTGTTGTCATCTTCCTGTTACCATTGTTTCCCAGCTTTCTGTCTGGCAATGTAAAAAACCTAGGTAGGGGAATGATGTTCAGCTGCATGATGTCACTTAATCAATGTTCAATTCACTGAGGTTGCAGCTATGACAATTAATACTGTTTCCATTCACAATTATTGTTGATCGGTTGAGCCAACATTAAGTGCCTCTAAGGCCCACTGACTTCAGTGGAAGAGTTAAATCTTGCCTACTGAAGCTTTCTTAACTTAGACTAAATTGCCTTCTGCATGCTTTGCTTTTTGAAGGGGATGAGGAGAAGTGTGAAGAAGGGACAGATAGATGTACAGTGGTACCTCTGGTTACGAACTTAATTCGTTCCGGAAGTCCATTCTTAACCTGAAACCGTTCTTAACCTGAGGTACCACTTTAGCTGATGGGGCCTCCTGCTGCCGCCGCGCAATTTCTGTTCTCATCATGAGGTAAAGTTCTTAACCCGAGGTACTACTTCCGGGTTTGCGGAGTCTGTAACCTGAAGTGTTTGTAACCCAAGGTGTTTGTAACCCGAGGTACCACTGTATATCACATAAACCATTGTGCAAAATGGGACACTACAACAGTACACATACGTAGATGCACTTGCACCTCAAATCTCTCTCTCCTTTCTTTTTACTTCTCACTTACTCCAGCTCCAATCATCTCTGGCCATGCTAACTGGGGCTGATGTGAGCTGGAGTCCCACAACTCTGCACACCCTCCAACTTTTCTCCAATGAAAACAGGAATGTCCCATTCCTTCATCATCATCATCATCATCATTCCCTGCCCATCAGACTGGGTTGCCCCAGCCACTCTGGACAGCTTCCCACATATATAAAAACATCTAACATTAAAAATCTTCCCTAAATAGGGCTGCCTTCAGATGTCTTCTAAAGGTTGCATAGTTACATGTCTCCTTGGCTCAGTGGTTGCATAACTCCATACCCTCCAACATTTCTCCAAAGAAAACAGGGACATCTTAATGAAAAGCAGGACATCCTGGGGTCAAATCAGAAAATGGGACGGCTTCTGTCAATCTGGGACTGTGCCTGGAAAATAGGGACAAATGGAGGCTCTGCATCTGAAGGACCACCGTTTCTTCATTCTTGCTTTAGACTGTAAGCTTCTCGAGGTGAAGACCTGTCTTATGAACAATATCTTATGATACTGTTACAACACTTCTTCTAATGAGGGCCTGGCTTATTACAGATGCCACTGTAATAAAATAGTGATGATGATAATAACGAGGATGGAGCTTTCAGAAGCACACAGAAGCAGGCATCCATTTAAATGTCAATATACTTCATTGTCAGTGGTGCCCTTGGAAGCTTTGGAAACCCCAGCTGCGGGGGTGGGGGACTGAATATTTATTTTATTTAAGCTAGCAAATGCAATTAAAAGAGATCACTAGCTCTACAGAGAACAAGGAGCCATGTATATTTAATTACAGTGGAACACCACGTATACGAACTGAACTCTACAGTTAAACCATTGTTGGCAAAGCAGCGTGGCCATGTTTACGAAAGTCCTTTCTGAGGGAGCCCCTAAAGGGCTGATCAGGTGACCTGGCCATTACAGTCAAGTTCCTTTACTACTATTCCACATAAATAGATAAATTAATCTTGAGTACCTTAATTATGTTGTTGTTGTTTAGTCGTTTAGTTGTGTCCGACTCTTCGTGACCCCATGGACCAGAGCACGCCAGGCACTCCTGTCTTCCACTGCCTCCCGCAGTCTGGTCAAACTCATGCTGGTAGCTTCAAGAACACTGTCCAACCACCTCATCCTCTGTCATCCCCTTCTCCTTGTGCCCTCAATCTTTCCCAACATCAGGGTCTTTTCCAGGGAGTCTTATCTTCTCATGAGGTGGCCAAAGTACTGGAGCCTCAGCTTCAGGATCTGTCCTTCCAGTGAGCACTCAGGGCTGATTTTCTTTAGAATGGACAGGTTTTTTCTTTTTGCAGTCCAGGGGACTCTCAAGAGTCTCCTCCAGCACCATAATTCAAAAGCATCAATTCTTCGGCGATCAGCCTTCATTATGGTCCAGCTCTCACTTCCATACATCACTACTGGGAAAACTATAGCTTTAACTATACGGACCTTTGTTGGCAAGGTGATGTCTCTGCTTTTTAAGATGCTGTCTAGGTTTGTAATAATTATACTAGTGTCATTTCTAGGGAAAAGGCCTGGAGCCATGCTCCATTAGGTGGGCACCACTGTTTTGACACCAGCCTTTTAGGGGAAGCCTAGATCCCACACAGATGGCTAAAGTACCTCAGGGTAGAGTTCCTTCAGGCCCAGGGTGCTTTAGGCATCCATACCACCTTCCAACTAGTAAGGAGAATTTTGCACACACCTGGGTGGTTGAATATAGTGTAAAGTGTCATCTGTACCCACCCTGAGATGAACACTCAGTCACGTGTTGTTGTTCTTCCTGAATAGAAGATGAGCCAAATTTCCATAGATATTTAAGCCACAATTATCTAGAGAAAGCCTTAGAAGTCAAGATCAATATTATCTTAACTTCAAGGTACTTAAAGGCTTGCTTCCAGAGATAGTATTGCAGTCATACAATTGTAACATGTATCCATTGTATATCCTAGGCTTTAATTCAAAAATGTATAAATGATAAAAACATTTTAAAACTAACTTTTATTTTGTTTCTTACATAGCTATCAGAGGCCTCATTTGCATGTCACCATAAACCATAGTTTGTCTTAAACCATGGTTTATTGTGAAAGTGTGCCTCAGACAAACATACTATGGATTGCTTTGTCATGACAAACCATGAGCAGTAAAGCCAGAAATAAACCTTTTTGAAACAAACCAGTCACAGTCCTGGTTCAGACAACATGACAAGCCATAGTCTGAGCCACATGGACCCCATGCCAGGAGGGAGGGAAAGAAGCTGTGCAGCATGCTCTCAAACAAACAATGGTTTAAGACAAAATGTGGCTTATCATGACATGAAAACAAATTGGTTTGTCCTGTGCTAAAGAATGCCAACGGATCTGAGTGCATCAGTGAAACAATTTGGCTGCTGGTACTGCAGTTTCCTGCTTCTTCAGTTTCTGGGTACTGTTGACAAAACCTGGCAAGTCAAAAATATGATGTAGTAGCAGTTTTATTCATTATGACGCATTACCACAATGAGCTTGCTAAGTCCAGCTTGACTAATGCTACACATCACTCAGCATTGCATAGGTCATGATGTCTGGGCTTTCTCGCATTGAATTGGGGAAGAAAAAAATGTGGGAATGTTCAGGGATGCAGGAGAGAATATATTGTTTGATTATATCCTTTCCAACTTGTGTTAACAAGTTCTACAGTTTAGCAGAGTAACATTCCCCTTTTTAAACTTGCACAGCGGATTCGTTTGCTCAGGCTGCTAAAGCCTCTAAAATTTCCCCTTTAGTCCCTCATAAAAGAAATTGTGATGGCCTGGGATTCGGACTCAGATGCTGAACCTGAGGGATCCCAGCCTG
This sequence comes from Podarcis raffonei, assembly GCF_027172205.1. Classification (NCBI taxonomy): domain Eukaryota; kingdom Metazoa; phylum Chordata; class Lepidosauria; order Squamata; family Lacertidae; genus Podarcis; species Podarcis raffonei. The sequence goes on along the minus strand of NC_070605.1, from coordinate 76,604,149 downwards.
CACAGGACTCCCTGCCTCCAGAACCAGCTGAGCCGGGGCTGGGGCATGAGCCTGAAGGGTCTTCACCTGTGCTGGATCCTCAGGTGCAGGCATCAGCTGAGTCTGCTCTGGCTCCTGAGGTGATGGAGGACCCATTGCCTGCAGGTGCTCCACTCTTAGCCCTGTCAGAGGAAACTGAGGTTGCCTCTGGGTCCAGTAACCCTCCATCCTCTCCTGAGCTGCAGAGGCTCAGGGGCAGAGAGGCGGAGGGAACTAAGTTCCCGCAGGAGGAGTGCTCACCTCCAGGCCAGGAGGTGCAAGACACCAGAGGATCGGGGCCGCCCTATGCCTCGGGGCAGATAAAAGCCGGCCAGCCCCAGTTCCAAGTTGCAGGAGCAACATTGTCAGTTGATAGTTCCTGCCTGAGCTCCTGACCTGCCTGGCCTCCCTGCTTGCAAGCCTGTTTCTGACTTCACCCAACTCTCTGCCCTGCACCCAGCTTCAGCTACTACAGACTGCTTCCGCGTTGCACCTTTGACCACGGACCGGACTTGGACCTCGTCTCTTGGGTAACCCACGGGACCAGCACAGAAATAGACACAACACAGTCTTCTATAAAAGTATAAAAGAGTTCACTCACTCACAGTCTGTTCACAGATGGATCCCAGAAGGCATACTTAAGTTACAAAAGTAATATACCTGGAAACTATCCCATAAGGAGACAGCTCCTTTGTCCTCTCTTGGAAGCCAAGAGACCATCTTAGGCTAAGCAGATGTTGCTTATTTGATGAATGTAGTTACAGAGAGAGAGATGGCGGCCAGTCCTATGCTTTTGTTACCTGCATAGGTGAGGCCATGCCCACCTCTGGTCACATGTAGAGGAAGTCTGTCCCAGCCTAGGAGGAAACAGGAAGTTCTGACTGGCTGGTCCAGATATCCCCTTTTTATGTCCACTCTTGATTGCTCTGTGTTTCACATCCCACAAAAAAAACACACCTTTGTCCAGCTATACACCCAAATGGGACTTCATTTGTTTAGGATTGCAATCTTGGTTCCCTTCCAGCCACTCCTAGAGGTGGGGTGGGGATCCAAAGTACACCTTTGCCCTTTATCACATTTTCTGTCCCTTCCCAGCCACCATAATGTGGCAATTATACTTTCTCTATTGGGTAAGGTAGCAAGGGGAAAGAACTGGAGATTTCACCAAGTGATGAAATTGGCACAACACTCTCTACTTTTATATTCTAAAGAAGTGTGTGGCCTATAGCACTGGAGAGGAGGAACTCAATGATTTCCATAAAAGAGCAATTTAGACTGTAAAGCTCATTTGTGGCAGTGACTTTCCCCCCTGCTTATGAAAACCTGTATTTTTTTGCCTGTACATGTACATATTGTTTGCATACTGTAAAGCAGTAAGTACTTGGCTGGTTGGTTCTCTCTTACATATTCACATATATATTAGAAAGGAAGGGGGGGAATAAAAATAAAGCTAATATGTTGTTGGATGCCCCAAACTGTAAAATGTGGTTGTATCCAACTTAGCCATTGATTTGAATAGATCTACTCTGATTATCCCCTTCATGGATCACTGCCTTGTCGTGGCGAAGAGGCTTGAATAACTCCCAGAAGCTCTGAGCTATGCCATGCAGGGCCACCCAAGTCATAGCCGAGATGCTGGGGTAGGGAACCTAAGGCACGGGGGCCAGATGCGGCCCAATCGCCTTCTCAATCCGGCCCGCGGAGTAGAATGTGTCCTTTTATTTAAAATGCATCTCTGGGTTATTTGTGGAGCATAGGAATTCGTTCATTTTTCTCTCCAAAATATAGTCCGCCCACCACATGGTCCGAGGGATGGTGGACTGGCGCACGGCTGAAAAAGGTTGCTGACCCCTGGCCAAGAGTTTAGACTAAATGTGATCCACCTGGAGAAGGAACTAGCAAACCACTCCAGTATTTTGCCAAGGAAACTCCATGGACATAAAAAAGGAGAAGCTTTGAGAAGAAAGTGAGAGTTTCTAAGGCATGCTCTGGTTCATGGGGTCACGGAGAGTGGAACATGACTAAGACGACTAAACAACAACAACACTTTAATTATGTCTTAACTTGATTCAGTCCTTTGTCTTCTAAATGTGGTCATGTATTTGGGGTGGGCAATACCTCAAAATTATATTAACTTCAAAGTGTATATAGAATTTTTACCAAATCTCATGGAAATGACTTAATTTATTTCCCTAGTCCCTCACTTGTTGACTCATTTGCATTACAAACATATACTATTACTTTAAAGTAACCGTTTTGTGCTGCCAGATTTGGAGGGAATGAGATACCTGCTGTGTTATGCGCTTGTGGGATAGATCACAGAGCATTGTGTATTGATTTATTTCAATAAAGGATTTGTAGAAGGGTCAGCATCTGTTGACAAAGCTGTATAGCTGTTGGCGGGCTTGTTTCTTTCTCTAAACATTATTCTAGGTAGACTTTTCCTATGTTCATAGCAGTCCTTGACCCAGTGATGAGTCAAACTGATGGCCTCATTGCACAAACATTTCATCCAAAGATTGTTTGCAGACGATCTGATCAGACACAGGAAGGAGGTGGGGAGAGGCCAAGGGGACACCTTTACCCAACATCCTACAATTCAAACTGACTCACTGTTTTCTGTTCCCACTCCCCAATGTTTTTTGTGTTGTTGTTTTCTAATTTGACTTAGAGTCACAACTACACAGCTCTGATACTTATATTTGCAGCACAGACAATCAATGATCAACTGCTCATTTCACTCTGTGTGTGTGTGTGTGTACACATACATACATACGCTTAAGAATAGTAATTTTAAAAGTAGCCACCCAAATGCACACAACCAAGGAGAGAATGAAATGAACATTTATAGTACATGGAGGAAAGAAACCGTGGGAGGAATTTAATGTTGCGCCAAGTTAAAGTCCCTTAGTAGTGTCATAGTTGCACGAGTGGAATGGCTTGCACCAAGCAAGGGCAGGAAGCCAGTCACATGGCTGGTTGTGCAACAGATTGCTGTAGCCCCTGTTCTTCCTGTTGCACAACCAGTTGCACAACAAGCTTCTGCTAGCACAACATTGTTCTTGCGCCCCTTGTGCTGGTGGCCAGAGAAGGTTGAATGCGGGCCAGTAAATGTGATCCATGTAAATTATGAGCCTTTCTGATCTATAATCAACTTCATATCAACCTACAGGGACGTCCAACTTCCAAGAGACTGCGATCTACTCACAGTATTAAAAAAATCTGGCAGTGATCTACCCATTGTCAGTGGAGGATGGACCAGAGTTGTTGAGTATTTTTTGGGAAACCAAAGTTGTTGAGCTTTTTTGGGGAGGGAGATCGACCTGGGAGGTGGGCATCTACCTGGGACACCCCCATGATCTACCTGTTGGACATGCCTGAACATGATGGAACAGACCATATCCATCTCCTAGGCCAGCTTACCAACCTGGTAAAGGTAAAGGGACCCCTGACCGTTAAGTCCAGTTGCGGACAACTCTGGGGTTGCGGCGCTCATCTCGCTTTACTGGCCGAGGGAGCTGGCATACAGCTTCCGGGTCATGTGCCCAGCATGACTAAGCCGCTTCTGGCAAACCAAAGCAGTGCACAGAAACGCCATTTACCTTTCCGCCGGAGTGGTACCTATTTATCTACTTGCACTGCGTGCTTTCGAACTGCTAGGTTGGCAGGAGCAGGGACCGAGCAACAGGAGCTCACCCCGTCGCGGGGATTTGAACTGCCGACCTTCTGATCGGCAAACCCTAGGCTCTATGGTTTAACCCACAGCGCCACCCGTGTCCCTTACCAACCTGGTACCCTCTAGGGAATTTGGACTCCAAGTCCTATCAGTTCCATTCATCAGCACACTGTCTATGTAACTTTCACATTTTGTTAGGAGCTAGGAATGTACAGCTTGTGAGCTAAATGCACTCTACCAACCACTTATGCTGCCTCAAGAAGCTTCCGATTTTGACACCTACCTGGGTTTTTATATACAGAACTTTCTCCAGAACTCAGCAGGCTACATTGCACTGCTGGTTGATACCAAGCCTGGTTGTACAGTGCTCCTGTGTAGAGCACACGCTGTTGAAGCAGCTATACCCACAAGTGCCCATCCATTGAGAGGACATGCCTGTAAAGGAACCTCTAGGCAGGAGCACCTGTGCATACAGAGGGGATCCATGCAGTTGGGATGCCCCCACAACTGGGTACCTCGCACTCAACGCATAGACATTTGGGGCAGAGCCAGTCTGGGGATCCAGGGCCAGCACAGCAGCCCCACTCCTGCTGCAACATGTGAGTTGCCTTTGTGTGAGTAATTCCAAAATAAGGGCTTGTGTTTGGCTTGCTGGTCACACGCAGTGCAGGCCTGGAGAATTATTCCAGCCAAAAGAAAGACACTAATAAATCAATTTCCTGCATTATTAATGGCTTGTCTGCCATTATTGATCTTTTAATTGAGGAACCCCTCGGTTTCTTTGGAACACAGCTTGCAAAACACAGGCAGGATGTTTTTGGAATGAGGAAACCCTTAGCTGGTGCTTGGTTTTAAAATGTTTTCTTCAGCAGGGTGATTTGACATACAATCAGTCTCTCCCCCCCCCCTTTTAGTTCTGATTCAATAATGTAGCAAGGAACATTCTTCAGGCTCCATATATTTACACGTCTTAATATTAGATTTGCTATTTTTAGGCTACAATCCTTTATCTACCTGGAAGTAAGTCTCATTGAACTCAGAAAGGTTTGTTTCTGAAGAGACAGGCATAGGATCGCACTGTTAACCAATTCAAAGATTGTATAAGCTTGTGACTGAGCAAAAGGCAACTCAGATAGTCTGGGAACACATTTTTATAAGGTACTTAAATTTAGCATCTCCTGCCAACCTAGCAGTTCGGAAGCACAAAGTGCAAGTAGATAAATAGGTACCGCTCCGGCGGGAAGGTAAACAGCGTTTCCGTGCGCTGCTCTGGTTCGCCAGAAGCGGCTTAGTCATGCTGGCCACATGACCCGGAAGCTGTACGCCGGCTCCCTCAGCCAGTAAAGCGAGATGAGCACCGCAACCCCAGAGTCGGCCACGACTGGACCTAATGGTCAGGGGTCCCTTTACCTTTACCTAAATTTAGCATAGGCATTTGATGTATCAGCAGCTAGTGGCAGACACCATCTCTGTGGAATCCACACAGTGCGTTCCTGCTGCAACATCCTGGATAGCTCAGTTGGTTGGAGCGTGGTGCGGATAATGCCAAGGTTGCAGGTCTGATCCCTGTGTGGGACAGCTGCATATTCCTGCATTGCAGGGGGTTGGACTAGATGATCCTCAGGGTCCCTTCCAACCCTATGATTCTATGAAATACATGCACCATTCAAAAGAAATATAGTATGCCCTTTTCCTTTGAAAATAAATATTTTTATTTGCATCAGATTTGCACAAATGAGTTTTAAGTTGCAATCCTAAAGTGGGAGGGAAAGGAGAAACAAAGGCAGCTGAACTGCCCATTCAAAATGGCTGCCAGGATCACATTCCTTTGTCCTTTTCTGGCGGTGCCCCCCTCCCGTTCTGGTGTGCATGCGCACCCCCACCCCGGACACCGGCAGCCGTCACTACAACGCTGGCCAAACCATACATTAATGCATACAGCTTTCCCCAATAAAGCTGTTATGTACTGAAGTTCTCACCCTGGGCCAGCAGGGGGATACTGTAGATAGTTTTCACTCAGGTCCGCATATGTAAATAAGGAATTGGAAGTGACATTCAGTGATTGGATATGTACAGAAAGTTGTTACTGTTGCTTTGTAGTTGAGCTCTATATAAGCAGGTTGGCTGAACCCTTCAGCCCAGTTCTGTTCTGGCCTGTGAATAAACAAGAGCTGTTTGAAGAATCTCTGTGTCGTCTGATATGTTCACCCACAACTTAACAAAAGCTATGATGTGTTAAAGGTGCTGGGAATTGTAGCTCTCCGTTCCTAGGATTCTTTGGAGGGAAGCCATGTAATTTAAGTATACAGTGTGAATGGGAATGTCGGCAGTGAGTTTGTTTGGAGGATGAAGCTCCATGTGCCTGGCCTAGCCTCTTCCCTCTAGGATAGCCTGCTGGCCTCAGGAGGACACTGTTCTGTTGCCACGGTTGCAGTAACAGTCTGCATAGGCATAAGCAAACTCAGCCCTCCAGATGTTTTGAGACTACAATTCCCATCATCCCTGACCACTGGCCCTGTTAGCTAGGGATGATGGGAGTTGTAGTCCCAAAACATCTGGAGGGCCGAGTTTGCCTCTGCCTGGGTTAGAACCTCTCCATGGAAATGGGTGGGGAGGGCCTCTTGAAGCGGCGAAGGGTCTTGAGCCACCACTAATAAAAGGTAAAGGTAAAGGTACCCCTGCCCGTACGGGCCTGTCTTGACAGACTCTGGGGTTGTGCGCCCATCTCACTCAAGAGGCCAGGGGCCAGCGCTGTCCGGAGACACTTCCGGGTCACGTGGCCAGCGTGACAAAGCTGCATCTGGCGAGCCAGCGCAGCACACGGAACGCCGTTTACCTTCCCGCCAGTAAGCGGTCCCTATTTATCTACTTGCACTCGGGGGTGCTTTCGAACTGCTAGGTTGGCAGGCGCTGGGACCGAGCAGCGGGAGCGCACCCCGCCATGGGGATTCGAACCGCCGACCTTTCGATCGGCAAGCCCTAGGCGCTGAGGCTTTTACCCACAGCGCCACCAGAAATAGGTCATTTAATGGGTTTGGGTTGTGGTGGTGGGGTATCAGAGGACTGGAAGGGCACTGGATGCCCACCACACTTTTTTATTTTTATTTTTTTGGCACTACCAGAGGTGTGGCTATGGTAGAGCAAGGGTTGCAGAAGTTTCTGTGCTGGACACTTCCCACTTTAATTTTCACTCCAGTGTTTAAGGATAAAAGATCTGAAAGATCATTACCAGCTACAGAGTCATATGTGACCTTGGTGTTATTTCTCGTCGCAAATTGGCCAGAAAGGCGAACCTGCCTTGGCCAAAATGCTGTGCCATCTCAGTGAGTTATTAAAACTAAAGCATGGGAGCTTCTGAGAAACCACCCTGATGTCATGCAGTTCTGGCCACCACGAAGCTTTTAGATGCTTCATCTATTTGTCTTTTTCTGATTTTTTGTTTTTTGTTTCCCCATCACATGCTAGCAAAGCTCATCTTACTTAATGCACACTTGCAGCAGGAAAGTACTGAAAGTGCTTCAGCCTGGCAGAAAGCCTTCTGACATTGACACCAGAGAGCAATTCTAGGAGTACAGAGTGGATATTCATAAAGTCCTGCTTAAAATTTCAACAAGACAATATATAAATAGTATGTGTGTATAGCTGCGGATTTATTTTTACCACCCAATTAGCTAAATCAAAAGCCTGAAGCTCATGAAGATTCCATGAGCTGGCAAAGAGGAGGTGCTGTGTTCCCTACATTGGGGTGAGGAACCTGCGTTTCCTTCAGACACTGCTGAACTCCCATCAGCCCCAGGAAGCATGGCCAATAGACAGGGATGATGGGAGTTGTAGTCCAACAACATGGGCAGGAGGGTAGCGCAGGTTCCCACCCCTACCTACATAGAGAATGGACTGGAGTCTCTGGTTTTCAGTAGCCCATTTGTCAAAAATGAATTCTTAACTGGTTAAGTCACTTAGCTGAAAATCACCTAGCTCAGCAGGGGACTGGCTTTGCCTATGCAAAAACCCCTTGGCACTATGAAGGAGGGAGCAGGCAAATCAGAAAAATGTGCTACCATATACAGTGGTACCTCGGGTTAAGTACTTAATTCGTTCCGGAGGTCCATACTTAACCTGAAACTGTTCTTAACCTGAAGCACCACTTTAGCTAATGGGGCCTCCTGCTGCCGCCGCGCCTCCGAAACACAATTTCTGTTCTCATCCTGAAGCAAAGTTCTTAACCTGAAGCACTATTTCTGGGTTAGCGGAGTCTGTAACCTGAAGTGTATGTAACCTGAAGCGTATATAACCTGAGGTACCACTGTACCAAAAATTTACGATATAGGCCATGGCAGAAAATGACTGCACAGCAGCACCAAGCAGAGACCCCATGTTTAAAAGAATTGGGGGGGGGTCAGTTTATAGATCAGAAACTTACGTAGGCTGCTGGATGACCACTGGGAACTAAAATGGATCTATCCTATATACCGTATTTACGCGAATCTAATGCACCATCGACTCTCACACGCACCTCAGTTTTCAAAATCTTGAAACCAAAAAAGTAAAAATGTGCCATCAAATCTAATTTTCAAGATGGAATTTGGCCAAACAAGGTGCACATTACATTTGAGTAAATACAGTACTAATAATGAACTGATACGTGGATCTCCATGTAACCAAAACACCAGCATCCTTGGGGGGGAAAGTACTAGCAGGCTTGTGGAAACCCCAAGGTTTGCAGAGGTTATTTTAAAGGAGGAGAGGTTTTAGAATGATAATATCAACACACTTGAAGACCTCTCATTTTAATTTATTTGATTTCTGGGACCAATAAATCTGGCAGATTGTGCTTATGGAATGCTTATTCTATAAACCTTTGAATAGATGTCAATGTCAAAGAAATCTACATAGTCCTTCTTCAACTATGGGAAATTGTGGACGACCATACTGGGGCGCTCAGAAATTATTGAAAAACAAATGTGATGGACCATACTTATGACAACATGATGTACAATTTCATGACCCCACCCACTTGTTTCCTCACTTCTTGTTGTTTTGTGTTTTTATTAGAGAGAGATAATCTTCAACCATTGCTAAGTTGGCTGGAAATATTGGAAATTGGAAGTTCAACAATATCTGGGAGTCCATTGGTTTCCTCTATCCCTGCATTATGTTCTAGCGAAAACATTTTTGCAGCTGCACCCTCAACTAAAAAAGATAGACAAGTCACAAGGCAACCTGAAGGAGAAAGCCCTTTACATTTTAGACTACCGTATGTGGCAAGCGTTTTGCACATTTGAACATTGTTTCGCCAGCCTGTGATTTAAGGCTGGCCTTTGATGCGCTCAACATCTACCCTGTACAGCGAAATCTCTGTAATTAGTTGCTTTCTTTATGAAGTGTGTTTAGTCATCACTGAAGGGACTGTAGCAATTCAAACTAATTATAACATTTTCTGTCTCTTTAAAGAGCACCGAGCCTACCGTTTAGGTTGCTTCCTACAAAAAGCTCTATTCATCCAAACCGGGAGTTATGGATGGCTGACGTCAGTTTGCTTGGACAAAGTGCTGCGATTAAATGTGTTCCGACAGGCAAAAAAAAAAATAGACCGGGCCATATTATTATTTTTTGTCATGCAAAGAAATAACGAAGTTGAAAGGGCAGGAAAATATGCAACACGTCGCTGCGACTCTCGGGTCTTAAAACCCAGGCAAGAGGAGATCACACGATGTGCTGAAATGGGGTGGGGGCCACGTCTTCAGAGCACAAGTCATTGTTAAACCTGCGACTATTGTTCTTTGAATGCAGTTTTGGAAAAGAACAAGGAGACAAGAGTCGGCGCCAGATCAAAGCACAAAATACCTACAAGGCTCCTGGCACCTCTTCTAATTGGAGGACTGGGGTGGTGGTAAAAGATTAACACGTGATCCCTTTATTGGGGCTGTTCGGCTCTCTGAACGTTCCAATCTTTTTGTCATCGTTCTTTTAAAGCCACGCCCTTCGTGACGCGCGCCCGGCGGCTTCCACGCCGCCTCTCCAATTAGACGCGCGGCGCGGTCTCGGTTCTCATTCGCGCCGCTTCCGCAGCGGCCCATAGCGGCAGCTCGAATCAAGTGCAGCAGGATCTCATCGCGGCTCATCCGTGCCACCCAGTGGAGCGGACGCAGCACACTCGCGCGATATTAGCAGCCTGTTTTCACAGCAGCGCGTTTCAGCGTGCGGGGAATGCGCGGAAAGGAGCGCTGAACTACAACTCTCGCCGTTCCCGGCTGTTCTTCGTGCATGCCGGGGCTGATGGGAGTTATAGTTCGGCAACATCTGGAGGGCAAAAGTTTTCTCCATTGCAGAAGAAGCAATCTGGTGCTGCCAGCCGTAGGTGAAGTACGTAAAACACAGCATTCAGCTTGAAATTTATTTTTTAATGTATCCCACCTTGTGCCACACTGCGGAGGGCGGAGGTTTCCCCCATTTCCCCCAAACAACAAGCCTGCAAGGGAGGGTAGTGATTGGACACCACCCAATTGGTGGCTGAGCGGAAAGTTGGACATGGATCTTTCATGGTAAAAATCAGGGGGAATGAATGGGATTGATGAGGGGTGGGCTACAAATTGAAGGAATAAAAAGAAAAGTAAGATTAAAAAATTGAATTATGGTGCTGGAGGAGACTCTTGAGAGTCCCATGGACTGCAAGAAGATCAAACGCATCCATTCTTAAGGAAATCAGCCCTGAGTGCTCACTGGAAGGACAGATCCTGAAGCTGAGGCTCCAGTACTTTGGCCACCTCATGAGAAGAGAAGACTCCCTGGAAAAGACCCTGATGTTGGGAAAGATGGAGGGCACAAGGAGAAGGGGGCGACAGAGGACGAGATGGCTGGACAGTGTTCTTGAAGCTACCAGCATGAGTCTGACCAAACTGCGGGAGGCAGTGGAAGACAGGAGTGTCTGGCGTGCTCTGGTCCATGGGGTCACGAAGAGTCAGACACGACTAAACAACAAACAAAGATAAAAAATGGCAGGAACAAACAGCCACATCTCACTCAAGGAGAACATTTCATACCTGTGCATCAAGGGAGAGATTTTCCCCCATTCTTTGAGGAAAAAGAATATGTTTAAAATGTGCTTTAAGGTTATAGTGAGTGCCCACTTCTCTGGGGCTAATGTATACACCTAGCAACAAAGCATAGAACACTTCCTGAAAGCAGTGTGTGTGAGAGAGAAACAGAGCAACAATTTTTAATATTAAGTCCGATAAAAAAACAGGAAGCCACCTACTCTCAGCTGCCAGATTCATCATAGCCAGGCATTGGAGAGGCCTGTCAGGAGTAACTGCGAACCACTGGTATCAAGTAGTATGGGAAACAGCCCTATTAGAAAAATTAACCAACAAACTGAAACTGACAGGGGGACAAATAGAAGAAGAGGCCTTCACCCCGGTATGGCTCCCCTTTATCATGTACACAGTCCAACAAGATAATGACAAAACTCCGCCAACAGCATACAAATCAATCTGGATAACCTGATTAAAAATATATACACAGTCACACACCCTGCTCACACTCACAAATAAATCTCACTACAGCCACCCTAGGACAACCAATCACACCCTAGGACACCCTCTACCTCTCTCATCACCAAGGAAACACAACAAGTGAATAGTTTAAAAAAAACCCATACAAGTAACGCTGACACAAAACCCCACACATACACTAAACATAAGAATAGAAACATAACCACCCCACCCCACCCACCATTCCCCCTCTTTCCCCCTCTTTTCTTCCTAATCTAACATTGTATGTACAGTGGTACCTCAGGTTACAGACGCTTCAGGTTACAGACTCCGCTAACCCAGAAATAGTACCTTGGGTTAAGAACTTTGCTTCAGGATGAGAACAGAAATCGTGCAGTGGCAGCAGGAGGCCCCATTAGCTAAAGTGGTACCTCAGGTTAAGAACAGTTTCAGGTTAAGAACAGACCTCCAGAACAAATCAAGTTCTTAACCCAAGGTACCAGTGTATCATTAATGTCTCATAACAAATGCAGCTGGATTGTATAAATCATAACTTGAAGAAAGAGACATCACACTTTTTTTGTATACTTAAGAAATCTCTAATAAAAAACAAACAATCAGGAAGCCATCCAGAACAGAATTACAACGAATGATATAGCATATTCTAGTGCAGAACTTTAAGGAGTGCCAATCAATTGTTTAAATGCTCCCTTCATGAAGGGTGAAAAAGACCTATAGAGAGAATATGGTGTTTCTCTGCAGTTCCACTGGTAATCAGGTTGATCCCATATATTGAGGCTGCAATGACAGACTTTATGATTTAGGATATTCCTTTACAATTCAGAAGTTGGTAACTTGAGAACTTGTCCTAAAGTCACACAACTCAAGCATTTCTAACAGACTTATTGATTGCTCCAGAAGTTTCCCTTAGGGGTTCTAACAATAAAGTTGTTTTAAAAGTAAATATTTCCTTCTGGCCTCACCTTATCTGGTATCTGGCCTTGGAACCTTTTAAAGAGAGGCTCCTGTGCAAAGTCAAGCTAGACTCTCTGGTGCCAGAAGGATTGCAAAAACTCAAATCCCCCCTTTCCAACTGTTTCAGTCCTAAGAGTACAATGGTGATAAGATAACTGACTCTTAACTAAAAAGTCACCCCTTTTTTGTATACCCCAAAAGGCAACCCAATCCTTCAATGACAGGTATGGTAAGATAATAATTTTATTAGGACCTTCTTCCCTAGAGTTCACAAGGAATGTTTAATCAGACAAAAAGCATTCAAGTTTTGCCCATCCTCTCAAATACAAGACCCACAAAATGCTATTTTTTACTTGCACATAGCCTCATAGCTCCCTTGAAGTGAAGTACCATATATTTTACCAATCTGGTTTTTTCCCCCTTCACTGAAACAGAATTTTTGCTTTAACTGGATGATGCTTGAGCTGCGTAACTACCGAAGTAATCTTCAGGTTCATCCCTCCACACTATACTATTCTTACAATACATGTTGCCACAGTTGACTCTAGCAGCCACAGGTAGACTTGTTTGCTTATTTTGGGTGTGGCATATGCATGCTACCCCTAAGCAGAGTCCTGAGAGTGTCTTAAGTGGTTTTGGTGCTTCACACTGGAAGCGGAGTCATTAATACAATCACAGACCCTTCAAGTGTCCATGTTTTCCAAGGACAATCCCAGATTTACAGAATCCGTCCTGATTTCTGATATGATCCTGGAATGTCCTGCTTTTCCTTGGGATGTCCCCATTTTCATCAGAGAAACATAGGAGGGTACAGACACAAAATTTGCTGAGCTTTTTTTAGTTTTGCCCAAAGTTTTCGAGCTATTTTTAAGGAAATTAACCGAAATCTACATGGACATTTAAGCAATATCCACTCAGGCACTGTTTTCAATGGCTATGTCTGGGAAATTCCAGGTGTATGGCAGCCCCAAGTTACACGAACCCTGAGCCAAGGAGTTAAGTAACTATACAACCTTTAGAAGACATCTGAAGACAGCCCTGTATGGGGAAGTTTTTAAATGTTTAATGTTTTATTATGTTTTTAGACATGTTGGAAGCTGCCCAGAGTGTGGCAGAGGCAACCTGTCAGATAGGTGGGTTATAAATAATTTTCTATTCTAGTTACAGGTAGGTAGCCATGTTGGTCTGCCGTAGTTGAAACAAAATTTTTTTAAATTCCTTCCAGTAGCACCTTAGAGACCAGCTAAATTTGTTATTGGTATGAGCTTTCGTGTGCATGCACACAAAAGCTCATACCAGCAACAAACTTAGTTGGTCTCTAAGGTGCTACTGGAATGATTTTTTTAAATTTATTTATTTATTTTTATTTTTATTTTTATCACTATTAATGTCCCTATTTTCATTGAAGAAATGTTGGAGGGCATGCTATTGCACAGATTAAATGATATTGTGAAGGCAGTCACAAGGCTGAGGTTTATAACATCTTCCATTATAGCAAAGGATCCAGCAGAGGTGGCTGGTGCCCACTGAGACTTGTAGGGTGGGAGGCAGGAAGGCCAAATGGAGGTGGACCCAGAGCCAATGACTGATGGAGCCAGAGCCAACTCATTCCAGCTTTGTCCCCATCCTCCTCCCTGTCGGAGGTGAAAACACTGAGACCCAGTAGGAGGAACAGGAAAGTCACTGCCATTCCCTGGTCTTCCTGCAAGTTAAGAAGGCAGGCAGGCAGGGGATGGGGCCTGTCTGAATGGAGAGCAGTGCCTTATTTGCTGTACTGGTTCAGTCTCCACTGGGATCAAGCAAGCAAAGGAATTTGGCAAACAACATGAGGGTCAAGGCAAGTTTGGATGCAGTCCTTCCTGCCACAATGGAACCTATTGTGGCGATCACACAGGGTCCCCAGACATTTCACCGTCTATTGATCCCTGTGCCACCACTTTATTTCTCACTGCCACCACCCAGGCCCTACTTAGTACAATACTGAGTCCAGTCAGGGTTAAATTGGAACATGAACTTCTGTTTATTTATTGCAGTTTAACAAGCGTGTGGTTTCATAAACGGTATTGGTCAATTACAATCATGGGATGCCTATCCAGACCTATAACTTCCGCTACCTGCTCTCACTCACTAAACCACCTCTCAGATATTTACTTGTCTTCCTAGCTCCTAACTGTTCCTGACTCAGCTTATTTCGCTACACTAACTCAACCTACCCACAGACTCTATCCCAAATCACTCCCACTCCAACCAACCACCCAACTCCCAACGAACTCCTCCCTTCGCCCCTCGCAAAGCTGGTTTTATAGTCCCTCTGACTCCACCCCCTGGGGGTTCTGATTGGGTAACCTGTTTAACTATTTCACCTCCAGCACTCTCATATGTCAACGTCACACCTACGGCTTGTAGGAATGGTCTAGCCAGAGCCCACAAAGATGATGATCACCGACTAAATCACACCTTCTCTACTTTGCACATGGGAGCTTCCTGTGGCCCTGGTCCAATACTCTAAGACAGGGATGGGGAATTTGTGGCCTCCCTAATGTTGCTGGACTTCAGCTCCCATCAGCTCCAACCAGCATACCATCTAGAAGAAGGAAACTGCTTCAAGATCTCTCTATAAATCTCTCTATAAAACTTATAAATCAGTGTTTCCCCAACTTGCTGTTTTGGAACTACAATTCCCATCATCCCTGATCACTGGTAGCTGGGGATGATGGAAGTTGTAGTTTAAAAACAGTTGAAGAAACACTACTATGAAAAAATATGACAACTACTAATACAACAGTGGTTTAGATGTAGCCATTTTTATTATTGTCCTAGCTTCTCTTAGAATTCTACCGTAATGCTAAAGGGTGGGGAATATTTCCACATAGTGAGGATTTGCCAAACAAAGTATAGCGGTTGAACACGTTCAGTGCCATCACTTCTCGGCCTTTTGGCTAAGATCAAGGGTAGTAAGTCTGTTCAGTTAAGGCTGCAAAGAATCAGGCTGAAATATATCCATTCAGTCACGGCGCTCATAGAATGTTCTTGGTCAATGTTATTTTCTTCCTAAAATGGCATCAAAGAGGATTGCTTTCTTTTGCTGAATATCCTTGAAGCCGGCGGCACTGAGAAGCGCATTGTACTCTGATGGGGTCCGTTCTTTTCCTGTAGTACAAAGCAGCATAACCAAACCGTATATATGAGCTTCCAGTGGCCCCGTTCTGTCTTCGTTGAGAACTATTTCCACTACTAGAACTCCACCACCTGTTTTAGAATAGGACATGGAAGATGCACTGTTACATATTAAGAAGCAGTATGTTACTTTGCCCAAGTATCCTGGGATCAGAAGCTCAAGAAATAAAGGAAAGCAGCTGAGCCTGAGTGGTATGCAAACATAAAGGGAAGGGGCCATGGGGAAATCCAAGCAGATTAGTATCAGAATTAATTCCCACAGGAAACACCTTTGACACCATGCACCTACCAGGCTTGCAGGCCCTGTGCAGTCTGGTTAGCAGTTGCACACACTTCTCATCTGTAAAGCAGTGTAGGGTCCTAACCAAAATATACAGGTCAGCTTCTGGAATTGGATCTTTAAAAGCATCACCTGAAATAAAACAAGTAGAGAACCGGTGAAATAATTATTATTCTTACGGAAAGTATACTTCATTTTATCTTTCTCAAATTTGTAGCTATAAGGTGTGCACTTCTGTCTCCTGGTGCTTCTACTGTAAGGAGGGAAAGCTGAACATAAGAGTCCTGGGAAGATCTGTTCTCATGGTTTCCAACTCCCATCAGCCCCAGTCAGCATGGTCAGGAATGATGGGAGTTGTAGTCCAACCATAACTGAAGGGTTCCTGATTCTCGATCCCTGCTTAGTGCATGGTTGCCTTGTTTGTTAGTGGAAGAAAACAATGTACCGTATTTTTCGCTCTATAACACGCACCCGACCATAACACGCACGTAGTTTTTAGAGGAGGAAAATCCATAGGCATGCCACCCGTAGGCATTCCCTCCATAACACGCACAGACATTTCCCCTTACTTTCTAGGAGGAAAAAAGTGAGTGTTATGGTGCAAAAAATACGGTAACCTTTGTAGAATAAAACAACATTTTACCTTTGTGAAAAGTAATTCTGTGTTCCTCTGAGGAGACAAAATGCTTCTTTCCTGTTTCCACTACTTCAGGTAGGTCTAAAATGGTCACTGTAGAATTTGGATACAATGAAATATATTCCTTTGCTAGGGCTCCACTACATCCTTAAGGGGAGAACCAAAGGGAAAAAATGAACATGTTGTGCATATCAAAGTTTTCCCCAAAACTTCATGTGCAAAACTCTAAGATAGTATACCAAATAAGTGGCTGTCCAGTCATTTCATTCAGTGGCAAGTATTTACCCACTTTTGCAGTTCTGAGGATCTGATAGTTCAGAGCTTGGGTCATGGGTCATTGAGGGATGTTTCCTGTTCTACAACAGCAGCCTTATGATTTCGGAGTGCCAGCATAGGAAGACATATGAGAATTTATGGTACTTACCTCCCACATCACAAACTAGTGGGAAATTAGAGAGATCAAATGCACTCAACACATCTCGACCACAGAGGCTCCACATCTCATGCATAAACTCCATGAATTCTCGCAAGCTGCTCTCTGATCTAGTAATTCAGAATTGCATTATCAGTTAACAGAGGGCATATCTTTGAACAGAGGATGGTTCTAGACAGGAGCCATATTCCACATAATGCTGTTGCTTTTTAGTTGTGTGTGGATTTCCTTTCCTTTCTTCGGCCTTATCCTTCTTCTTCCCATTGTACTGATCATGATGGGATGTATCCATAATCCATACTCAAATAGTAGTAGTAGTATTAATATGAATAATACATCATTTACTGTAGCTGTTCCTCTCACCCAACTCAGAAAAGGCTGTTTGCTATGATTAAAAGCAGTTGTGCTTCAACATTCGAAAATACCGAAGGCAAACAAGGCAGGGTCTTCACAACTAGTCTGTTAGGGTACCAACTTGAATAAAATATAGTGTGGGCCCAGGTAAGCCCCACCCCTCATAACTGATCACATAACACAGTGCATACACACCATTTGAATGGGAATGCCCATCAACCTGGGGGGGGACACCTACCCCCTCAAATATTTTATTTTGGCGCCGAAGCTCCCGCAGCCCCTAGGAGTTGGCTCCTATGTAGTTTGTGTAATGTAACACCTGATAGCAAGGAATCTAATTTTAGATATCAGGTGAATACAAGTTAGCAATAGGTTTCACACAAATTGCAAAGGGAAAGCTTTGCCCATTCTTTAAAAAGAAACAAGATCTACAAAAATGCATTTTTTTCTGTACCTGTACGTAGCCTCATAGAAATCTTTTGTAGAAATGTCACTTAATCTATATGTCTGAGCCTCTCCTTCCCTGAAAGAGAATATTTGTTTTACTTTAAGAAAGAATGAGCATCAAAACTACAGAATTAAATTTCAGCCTCTTCAGCAAAACAATTAAACCAAGTTTACTACTCATACAATTACATTTGTTGTCAAAGCTGTGTCTAACAATCACAGGTTTGTTTATTTGTAACGTCTGTGAGTTTTACCATTTTATTACCCTTTTTATCAATTTTTTAATAATCAGTAAAAAAAATGTAAACAAAAGTGAGGAACAGTACAGTATTATAAGATAAATGCTATAAAGCTCCTTTTTTATATATTTTGCTATAGTGCTAAAATATCATAATACAATACATAGAGCATTATAGCATACTACCCAAAATCCAACCTTAAATTCACAGCCATTTTAACAACATGGTTAATTGCAGCAGCTGCTATGGTAGTGGTCTTGTTTTTAATCATTTTGTTGAAAATAACATCGAATCCTAATGGTGTTGTAACACACTTTCATTATAAAAAGTGTATATCTACAACCTAAGAAGTGTTCCAGCAATAAATAAACATTTTGAAGAATAAATGGGTGTCGTTAGATAGTATTCACTGTAAGGGTTACACAGTATAGTGAATATGTGCTAAGCTTCAAATGGCTCATCCCACAGTAGCTATGTCATGCCAGCTCCTACTTAATATTTTTCACTCTATATGACGCACCAGACCACAAGACGCAACTAGTTTTTGGAGGAGGAAAACAAGGAAAAAAATATTCTGAATCTCAGAAGCCAGAACAGCAAGAGGGATCGCTGCGCAGTGAAAGCAGCAATCCCTCTTGCTGTTCTGGCTTCTGGGATAGCTGCGCAGCCTGCATTCACTCCATAAGATGCACACACATTTCCCCTTACTTTTTAGGAGGGAAAAGGTGAGTCTTATAGGGCAAAAACACGACAGCACAGGGAGAGGCAAACAGAACAAGTACAAGATAACTGACAAAATAGAAAGGCAATTGTAATTCTGTTTGTAGCTTACAGTGGGTGAGCTTACAGTTTGTAGCTTACAGTGGGTGAGCAGCAGGAAGGTTAGTGTTTGTGATTGCTCATCTGGAATTATCCCTACTGAGGAAGGATCCATTACCATTTTACATTTACAGGACAATCCTGTATTATATAGGACAGGTGGCAACCCTACAACACTGTGACATTAAGTTCCCCACTTCAGTGCTATCCTTCTCCTCACCTCACAGAATCAGCCAGGTGCTGTGCTCTCGTATAGACAAATTCAGCATTGAACTTCAAGGAATAATACTGAGTCTTTGGGCTTCTTTTGCCAAGGTAGAGATTGGCAAGGTTGGTATTTCCATAAAGCACTTAAAATGAAAGGGACAAAAGATTAACGTTTTCACACCTCTGTGCAAAGCCCCTTTCCCTCCCCAATTCTGCAGGGACAAAATGCTTGAAACAAGGATAATGAGGCAGAAGACACATTTCTGTGATTCCTCGGCATGCTGCCCTCATTGGAAAAAACGTGCAACACCAAGATTGCAATTTTCCAGCTTCTCGTCCAGATAAAAGTATGGAAAGACTAGGCCTCCACCTGCTGGCAGTGGAACTTCAGGGTGCAAAGCTGCCACATGGTCACCAATGCTATAAGCCAGGCAGAGGCAAACTCGGCCCTCCAGATGTTTTTTGGGACTACAATTCCCGTCATCCCTGACCACTGGTCCTGTTAGCTAGGGATCATGGGAGTTGTAGTCCGAAAACATCTGGAGGGCCGAGTTTGCCTATGCCTGCTATAAGCAGCCACTAGGAGTGGCCATTCTGAGATCTGGAGTGAAGTATTAGAAATATATGAACACCAGGCAACTTTTTTCCATTGTAACATCTAAATCAGGAGGACAGACTCTGAATGTCCTGAGCTGCATTGGTGCTTAGTAAAAAGGTAAAAGGGTAAAAAGGTAAAGGACCCCTGGATGGTTAAGTCCAGTCAAAGGTGACTATGGGGTTGCGGAGCTCTTCTCGCTTTTAGGCCGTGGGAGCCAGCATTTGTCCACAGACAGCTTTCCGGGTCATGTGGCCAACATGACTAAACCGCCTCTGGCGCAACAGAATACCATGACAGAAGTCAGAGCACAGGGAAATGCTATTTACCTTCCCACCACAATAATACCTATTTATCTACTTGCACTGGCATGCTTTCACTACTACTAGGCTGGCAGGAGCTGGGACAGAGCAATGGGAGCGCACTCTGTCACAGGGATATGAACTGCTGACCTTCTGATCAGCAAGCCCAAGAGGCTCAGTGGTTTAGACCAAAGCACCACCCACATCCCTTACAGGTGCTTGGTGACCTGCGCTAGCTGCCTATTTGCTACTGAGCTTTCTCACTGACATTTGTAAACAACTAGGTACAAGCACATCTAACAGATCATCTCTCCTGCTATGGGACAAATCACCCTTTACCATCATGAAAGGAGAGTGTCATCTGCATACCTATCGGAAAAAGCCCTGCTCTCTGGAATGCTTCCCAAAAAGAGATATGGGAATTTCCATGTGCATAAAATGTCTCCTAAAAACCTCAGGTGTTTCCCTAGGGTCATTTAGATGCTATTCTGTTCAGTTGCTGGCTTGATGGTTTAAATTGATTTTTTAAATGGTATTTCAACTTTATAGTGTTGGTTAAATTTCTAAATAAAGAATAAATACTTTGGTTGTCCTTCCTCTCCACTTGCAGGTACTTTAAGCCAACACAGGCGTCCAGCAGCCTCTCCATCCCAAAGGGACTGGTACCCAGACGTTCAGCAATAGACACTGAAGTCAGCGGTTCCTTGGACTCCATCAGCAGATCAAATACACCAAGATCAGAGGCAGTAAACATAATCTGGATGCAAAAAGGGTGAGGGAGTACACAAGGAAATAGTTAAAAATGGTCTATAGTTACTGACTTTGCAAAAGGAACAAGATACTTTTGAAATACAAAAATGTTATCATATATATAATAAATATTTCTGTTGAGCGTCCCCTTGAATTATATTAAGAAAAGTGGGACATAGGTATCTTAAGCAAGTTAATTTTAAATTATTGCTGTATCACACCTGTGCTATGACCTGTTCTTCTCATTTTCTTATTAATACATTCAAGTGACATTAACAATATTTGAAGTTTCTACCTTTCTTTGTGCTGGGTTGACCCCTGTAACTGTAAGATTTGCCTTGCCATTTAAAGGCATTTTTTATTCTTCACATCCATTTACAAGCTGAAAGTTTCAAAGTCCTTGCAAGTATTAAATTTTGCAGACAATACTTCTACCTTTGAAATTAGAAATGAATACTGATTCCGAAATAACAATTTCAAAGCTTCAGCTTCTTCTGTAGCACTCATTGTTCTTTACTTCTCTGTCAGATACCTCACAGTTTTCCGCTGATGAGCAAGTTGTGGTCCTTTTATTCAGAATTCACTGAAAATGACACTGAAATGATAAATGTCAAGGTAAAAATCTAACTTAATGGACTTTGTAAATGACTGAGGCCAGAGATGTTTATGGGGAAGTCCCCATCTGCTAAGTAAAGGCATAGGTGGAAAAAGGATTTCTTTCTCACAAGTGCAGAAGGAAGAAAGTACCTGGAAATTATTGATTTTGCCTATGTGAGGGAAATTGTGAGGAAAATTGAGGAAAATATCACTTGTCACTGACAAGTGAGATAAAATCAACTGGTGTCTGGAAATGCACAATTAACAAGTTATTGGAGAAAGTTAATCAGAAGAGAGAGCAGGTGGTTTAGGGAAAACACTCTTGCTGAAATGAGGCCATTTGGAAATTTTTAAAATACAGAAACACATTAACAAAGAAGTGTCACATGCAAGTCACATAGTAGGAGCCATTTTTGTGCCCAAGTCAACAAATGTTAATGGCAAAAATTACCAAGAAGCTCACTAAAGAACTCACTTCTAAAAATGAATTATATGTGATAACGATATAGAGAAATTCAGGAAAATATACAAATAGTAAAGCTGAATGAGGATAGGTAGAGCCTGAAGAAGAAAAGTTAAGAGTTCCCAGATTGGAACATGAGAATGGAAACAAGGGGATTCCAAGAGAAAGAATATGAACAATGAGGGAGAACCAGGGATGTCACCATGAACTCCTTGAAGGAAAGGTAAAAGGTAAAGGTACCCCTGACCGTTAAGTCCAGTCATGGCCAACTCTGGGTTTGTGGCGTTCATCTCGCTTTATTGGCCAAGGGAGCCGGTGTACAGCTTCCGGGTCATTCCCCCCCCTCAATTTTTTTTATTAATTTTTCAAATTTATTACAAACATAAACAACATTAAAGAAAAAACATTAAAATATAAAAAACAGACAAACAAACATACAAACATTTATCCTAGCTGTTATAATCATACTTTTATAACCTCAAATCCCTCAAGCTGTGTTTCCATATAGCTCATTGTAGCAGTTTTCCAATACTAATTTCCAATAAAATTAACTTAATCAATTAACATCTTTCTTTATTATCCTATTTCACTTATATCCATAATATTATAAAATTTAAAACATTTAAGTACTCACAATAATGCTACTTATATTATCTTAGAATATTTTGCTAAATAGTCCTTAAATTTCTTCCATTCTTCTTGGTAATCCTCCTCCTCCTGTTCGCGGATTCTACTGTCAGGTCAGCCAGCTCCAGAAAGTCCATCATCTTCATCTGCTATTCCTCCACTGTTGGTAATTCTTGTAATTTCTAATATTTAGCTAACAAAATTCTTGCTGCGGTTGTGGCATACAAAAACAGCCTAACATCTTTCTTGGGCAATTCCAAACCTATTATTCCAAGTAGAAAGGCTTCTGGTTTTTTAATAAAGGTATATTTCAACATCTTTTTCAACTCATTATAAATCGTTTCCCAGAAGTCTTTCACCTTAGGGCACGCCCACCCAGCTTCCGGGTCATGTGGCCAGCATGACTAAACCACTTCTGGCGAAACCAGAGCAGCGCACAGAAATGCCGTTTGCCTTCCCGCCGGAGTGGTACCTATTAGTAGCGAAAGGACTAACCTTTATGTGGCTTGGTCCCAGGTAGCAGCTGGAATCGTATGAGGCACAGGTCCCAAGTTGCCAGTGTTGTGATGTGCAGTCCTTTGGCTACTCAGAAACCAGCTGCATTGGATTAAATAGCATGTAGCCATCCCCTCCCACCCACCAAGTTAATTGGGTTTAGGATTGCAGCCTTGATCAGGAGCTAATAATGGATTTGCTGAATCAGTTGCTCTGAGGAGAAACAAGAAATGTTTCTCTTCTGCAGCCCAAAGAGATTTTGTCCGTTCTGACAGCCCCCGAGGAAAAGGGATGCCATCTTGGCACTGATACCAGGAGGGAGCCTGGGGTGTAAGAATATTCACCATGCCTAACTGAAAGGGCTAAATCGGGCCCAGCTTGGGTTCACCAAGGCATTACATTATGTAACAGAGGGACGTCACTGTGCAGGAGGCCAAGGGAATTTTCAGAGCAACAGAAGCAAGAGCGACCCAGAGCGACCCTTGGATAACTGAAAGGGATTGGGGTGTAAGAAGGGTCACCATGCCTAACTGAAAGGGCTAAATCTGCCCCAGCTTGGGTGTGCCAATGCCAGCATGCATTACATAACAGAGGGATGTCAGCATCAAGGAGGCCAAGGGGCTTTTCAGAGCAACAGGAGCAGGTGTGACCCAGAGTGACCCTTGGATGTGGAAAGAGGTGTGGGGTGGGCATTGGAAGGGGAGCTGTATGCAGTGGGGTCAGAGGGAAATGGAATGCCAGAAACACAGATAGGAACCGTTCAAATTCGAGCTACACTGTAGGCCGGATAAGGACAGGGACCCTTTAGGATAGCGATGATAGGCCATGAAAGAAACCGATTTGGTAGTGCTGAGTGAATTTACGCCTGCAAATCATTGTCTTTATTCAGACCCAAATGAATTGGAGCGAATGTCCTCAGTACTTGATGTAGCAGTTTCACTCCGGCAGAGGCGTAGCGTGGGCAGGCTGAGGGGGGCCATTGCTCAGGCGCAGTTTCTTCGAAGGAGCACTTTGCTCCTCACCTGGTCCCTATCAGCCCCTCAATGCTTCGTGAGTCCGTTCCCACATCCCAGCCTCACAAAGCAGCGTGGGGCTGGCAGGGAATGAGGAAGAAGCAACAGTCTTGTGCTCCTCCAATTGGACCGCGTCCTCATGTTGCCCTCCATGCCCCCTGGGGCAACCATCCCGGGCCATAGCTGTCAACTTACAGATTTGAAAATAAGGGACCAGCAGCCTCGAAAATAAGGGATCAGCAGCCAAAATAAGGGATTTTAGTCAACCAGAAGCCAAACGAAGCCTCAAGCGGTGGTTCCCACAGCGCAGCAACCCGGCAAAGGGGATGCAGCAAGGAAAACCACCGTCACCTCTCCGCTGGGAAGCACTGTGCAAAGGCGAGTCCCCAGGCAATGCGGCCGATTTGATCGGCACAAGGCATGCAAGCTCCAAACTCCAGTCGTTCTTAGACTCCTTATTGGGTGAGCAACACAGCCAAGCAACACAGTTGGAGTTGGCCGGCAGGGAGGGAGGGAGAGGAGCTGCTTCCTTTGAAACCCGGGAAATTTAAGGGACATCATCAATAAGGGACAGCAGCGGGACATGGCGCTGGGATAAGGGACTGTCCCACCAAATAAGGGACGCTTGACAGCCATGTCCCGGGCGCTATGAAGACATGCTACGCCACTGCACTCTGGGGCTTCCCTTTGAAATTCCTCTCTAAAAACAACCATTGATCTCTCCACAACAGCCAGCAATGCCGCCTATTCTGTTAAGTGAAACCTCAGTTTGACAACCAAGAATTACAGGGCTATGTGAGGCACCTCAGGTGGCATTTAGAGTAACCCCCCCAAACTTCAAATAGTATTATTACATCCATATTACAGATATGGGGTGTGTATGTATGAAGGCTGGGAGAAAGAAGCTTGCCTAAGGCACCTTAAGGATGTTTTCCAGATTGTAGCTCAGTCTGGAATCCTACACACACACACACACACACACACACACACACACACACCAGGGAGCAAGCCCTGTGAAACTAAATGAGACTTAATGTAGGTGGTATGATAAATAGCGCATCTCACATGTAACGAGAATCAGGGAGTGTGCTTTTAGAATTGTAGAACTGTAGAACTTGAAGGGACCCCAAGGGTGGTCCAGTCCAGGAATCTCAACGAAAGCATCCATGACAGGAGGCCAGCCAAGCTCTGCTTAAAAACCTCCAAGGAAGGAGAGTCCACAACGTCCCAAGGGAGTCCGTTCCACCGTCGAACAGTTCTTACTTTTAGTTTTCCCTCACACACCAAGCCTTCACAAATTCTCAGCGACATACCTGGTATGTCACCTTCTGGCTTCGTCTCCTGAGCTCCTCTCAAATCAGTTTATGGGATAGTTGGGCTACGGGCTGAATGCTTGTATTCCACCCCAACCTCCAGCCTTGCTCTTCTGCAGCCCAAAGAGATTTTGTCCGTTCTGCGCATTAAATTTTTATTGATATTAATATTATATACATATAAACCTATACAAAATCCAACATAAAAATTACACATAATATGACAAATCCATAAATCCTAAATATAGCTCTAGGCTCTGCCGAGCCTTGGACTCCCCTCCACTCCTTTGGTAAGACTCTAATAAATTCTATCAACACGTATTTTGTCTTTTCTAAGAGCTAACCCATTACTGTTGAAGTTATTCCAGTCCCGCCAGTGTCTTTTATAATTTGATTCCAATGTACGTCGCATATTTAACCCAATTGTCATGAAATTTCTGTTCATCTTGATCTCTTATCAAGTTTATCAATTTGACCTGCCAATCGCTTATATTTGGTATAACCTCCGTTTTCCAATTTTGCGCTAACATGATTCTTGCGGCTGTAGTAGCATATAGGAATAGTACCTTATCCTCTTTTTTAATTTCTTTATCCATCATTCCTAGCAGAAAAGCTTCAGGCTTTTTGGGAAACGTGTATCTAAAGATTTTTTTAAGTTCATTGTAAATCGATTCCCAAAATCCTTTTACTTTACTACATAGCCACCACATGTGGTAGAAATCACCATCCACCCTTCCACATTTCCAACATCTCTTATTCTTTAACCTATACATCTTAGCCAACTTCACTGGCGTGAGGTACCACCTATATATCATTTTCCAGATGTTTTCCTTTAATATCGTACATGCCGTAAACTTCATGTTAACATTCCACAATTCCTGCCATCTCTCAAATTCGATGTTATAACCAATATCTATAGCCCATTTAATCATGGTCTCCTTCACCTCCTCATCTTTTGTATACCACTCTAATAAGATATCATAAATTCTTGACAATGTTTTGTTCTTACTTTCCACAACTTCTACATTAAACTTAGATTTTTTATCTTCAAATCCTAATTTCTTTTTATCTTCTTTCAACAAATTATTTACCTGGTGGTATTGCAACCACCCGGTAAGTAAGTTTTTAATCTCTTCATATGGTCTAAGTTTTATGCCTTGATCCGTTTTTCTTGTAAGTTCTTCATATGTGGCATTCTTTCCTTCCATATTAATCTTTTTGACCGTTAGCACCTCTACTGGTGAAATCCACCAGGGTGTCTTCCTTTCCAGTAAATTTTTATTTCTTTCCCATGCTTGAAATAATGGTCCTCTAAAAATATGATTTAGAAAGCCTCTATGCACTTTCACCTTTTCGTACCACAGGTACGAGTGCCACCCGTACCTGTTGTCAAAGCCTTCCAAATCCAAGATGTCTCTATTTTCTAACCTTATCCAATCTTTCAGCCACAATAGACATGCCGCCTCATAATACAAACTTAAATCCGGCAGGGAGAAGCCCCCTCTTTCTTTCCTGTCTACCAATATTTTCATTTTTATTCGTGGCCTCTTCCCCTGCCAGATATATCTCGCCAGAGCTCTTTGCCATTCTTTGCACTGTTTTAAGCCTTTAAGTACCGGAATGGTTTGAAATAAAAATAGCATCCTAGGCAGAACATTCAATTTAATAACCGCGATCCTCCCCATAAAGGATAACCTCATCCTCTCCTAAATCTCAAGGTCTTTCTTAATGTTCTTCCAAGTGACCTCGTAGTTATCTTTATATAAGTTACTATTTTTAGCCGAAATCCACACTCCGAGGTACTTCACCTTCTTTGCTGTCATAATTCCTGTTTTTTGTTCTAAATCCACAATATCTTCTTAGGTTACATTTTTTATCAGCATTTTAGTCTTATTCTTATTTATCTTAAGACCTGAAACAGCACCGAACTCTTCAAATATTTGCAGGGCTTCTTTTACGCTATACTTTGGATTTTCTAATGTTAGTACAATATCATCAGCAAAAGCTTTAATTTTATGTTCTTTGGTTCCAACTTTAACTCCAATAACCTCTGCTGTGTCCCTCAACCTTTTAGTAAATACTTCCAATACTGAGATAAATAGCAGAGGGGACAAGGGGCAACCTTGTCTGGTCCCTTTCGCTATATCAAAAAATTCTGACGTAGTATTATTAATTACCAGTTTTGCCCTTTGCTCATGATAAATAGCCTCTATGCCTTTTCTAAATCTTTCTCCCATCCCCGTTCTTTTCAAGTTTTCCATCAGAAAGCACCATGAAATATTATCGAATGCCTTCTCGGCATCAATAAATATTAAAGCCGCCTGTTTGTCTATTCTGGTTTCCAAATATTCAATGATGTTTATCACATTTCTCACATTATCCTTTAAATGTCTCCCTGGAAGGAAGCCCGTTTGATCTTTGTGAATTCTATTGTTTAATACTTTTTTTAATCTCTCTGCCAATATATCCGCAAATAATTTATAGTCATTATTTAGTAACGATATCGGCCTATAGTTCTTCACTTCTAGAATATCCACATCTTTCTTAGGAATTAATGTAATATAAGCTTCCTTCCAGGTATTCGGAATCCTCCCTTCTTTTAGAACATTATTCATCACTTCACATAGAGTTGGGCATAGTTGATCACTTAATGTTTTATAATACTTTGCTGATAAACCATCTGGCCCCGGTGCCTTCCCGATTTTCATCTTTTTTATTGCTTTCTTTATCTCGTCTTCCGAAATCATCTGGTCTAATAACTCTTTTTCTTCAGGGACAATCTGCTGTAGATGGTGCTCTTCCAAATACCGTTCTATTTCATAATCTGTCTCCTTTCCTCTTTTATATAAATCTTTATAATACTTCTGAAATATCCTCTTTATCTCTTTTGGCTCTTCTACAATCCTTTCTCCATCCCTTATTTTACAGATCGTATTTTGTTTTTTCCTTTCTCTTATTTGCCACGCCAGGTATTTTCCTATTTTATTGGCTGATTCAAAGTCCTTTTGCTTCATCCTTTTAATTTTCCACTCAATCTCCTGATCAACTATCATAGCAAATTGGGATTGCAGTATCTTTAGTTTTTGTAATATTGTCTCCTCACCTGGTTTAATAACTAATTGTCTTTCATTTTCCATAAGCTGAGTTAGAATCTCCTCTTTCTTTTTCTCTTTTTCTTTTCTTAAGTAGCAGTTTTTTTGGATGAGGAAGCCCCTCATAACAGCTTTTCCTGCATCCCAAACCGTCTCTAAAGCTGTTTCATTATTAAGATTCCACTTAAAGTATTCTTCAATTGTTTCTTTTGCTTCTCTTACTATCTTTTGGTTATTAAATATATATTCGTTCATTCTCCATCTAGCTGCTCTAACGTCTTTACCCTTTATCTCTATAAATACCGGGTTATGGTCAGATAAAGTTTGTGGGAGAATATCAGATTTAGTTAAACTCTGTATCAATTCCCTTGAAATCCAGATGTTATCTATTCTCCCCCAACTCTTATTTGGATTTGAGAAAAAGGTGTATTGTTTTGTAGTGGGATTTTTAAACCGCCAGGCATCAATTAACCCCATATTATCAACCAAATCAAAAAACGTTCGAGGTAACTTGCCTTCCTTTATCTCTTGCTTCTTTGTTGACCTATCCAAATTTGGAGACACCACTCCGTTAAAATCACCCATCAATATCATTTTTTGGTCCATCCACTCTAATAACTTATTTCCTAATTCAGAAAAGAATGCTGATTTTTTATCATTCGGAGCATATATTCCGGCGACAATTATTTTTATTCCTTGAAATACAATCTGTACTACTATCATTCTCCCTTCTTCATCTTTATACAGTAATTTTGGGTCGAGTTTTTCTTTTATATATAGTACCACACCTCTTTTCTTAACCTTGTCTGATGCTGCAAAATCTAGCCCTAATTTCTTATTACTCAGGATTCTCATATGCTTTCTTGTTACGTGAGTCTCTTGTAAACAGATTAGGTCGAGGTTCTTTTTTGACAATATATGTGTAATCTGATTCCTCTTATTTTTATTGTTAAGCCCATTAACATTCCAAGAAAGTATTTTTAACGCCATCGGTTATATACAATTAGTAGCTTCTCAAATCTAAGTTGGGGCTACTGTTCTGTGTCTTCCCTCTCCTCCCCTTCTCCTTCTCCTTCTTCCGTTGAAATTATCTCTGTCTCTTCCTCTTCACTCCCCCCGCCCCCTCCCCCCTCCCCTGGTTGCTCCCCCGCCTCCTCCCCCCGGCCATCCTTCCAAGTTCTTTCTCGTATCTTCTTGCAAATTTTTCAAGTTCTAAGGAACTGGACAGTTTGAATCTTTTATCCTTAAAATAGAATGAAATACCCTCCGGAAATTCCCATCTATATAAGATCCCCTTTTTCTTCAATTGATTGGTTAGTTTTTTATACACCTCCCTCCTTCAAAGAAATCTCGCAGGTATCTCTTTAAATATGATGATTGGGTTTCCTCCGATGCATAACCTTTTGCTATAATTCTGTTTCAATATTTCATTCCTCATTTCTAACGAGTTGAACATGACTATTACATCTCCTGGCAATTTTTTCCCCTTGGCCTTAGCTGATTTTGTTTTTATCCGAAAAATATTTGCTAACGAATATCTTATTTCTTCTTCCTTCCTGTCTAACCAAATTGCCAACTCTTTAACCATTTTAGACCTTATATTCTCATTTGGCTCCTCTGGAATTCCTCTAAGTTTCAGATTATACTGATTCTGTCTCATCTGAATCATAGCCATACTGTCCAACAATTCTTCCTGTACCTTGCCAATCTCCTTAACTTCTACTTTAACCATGTCCAGTTCCTTTTTACTGTCTTTCGTGTCCTTTTGTACCCTTTTCACAGAATCCTCAATGACTTTGGTTCTTACCGATAAATCTTTAACTTTTCCTGTCAATTCTCCCACCACCCCCTCTAATCTCTTATCCAATGTATCCTGCACGTCCATTAATTTTCTCTCAATATATTGTTCATTATGTTTAAATTCTTTCCTTATTTCAGCCATCAAGCTATCATAATCTCTAATTTCTTTCCCCTCCTTCCCCTCTTCTTGTCTAGATGGCCTCCTTTCTCCTGGAGTTCCCACCCCTTTTTTCATTTTGTATATCAGGTTATATTAGTTAATTATTAAGAACTCCTCCCCCCAATAGTCACTGTAGTAAACTGCTAGATTCCTCTGTTCCTCTGTTCCTCCCGTTGGTTTTCCTGTGCAATTTCCTTTCTTCCCACACGGTGGCGCCTCTTATTCCTTTTCTCTTCTGTAAGACTCCTTAAACAAGAAGTCTCTCTCCACTCAGAGTCAAGCAGTTAATCTCGTTAAATATTAATGGTCACACTATTCGAAGAAAATGGGGGTGGCCAGTAGAACACATTGAAAAGAAATGGAGAGTAGACAAAGATTTAAAGGAAAGTAGTCACCAAATTCACCAAGGTAAATAAATAAAGTCACATAATAGTTCTCTTAACCTCTGCGAAAAGTATGGGGTGGGTCTCAGCCCAAGAACAAACCAAGCGAGGCCGAATAAAGGTGCGCTCCCCGATAAGAGAGACTTCCGTATAAAATTCCCGATCTCTTTCCACTACAATTCAGTCTGCAGGGTAGCGTCCGTCTTCGCCCACTTCTTCCTTAAAGCGGGAGAGGGCAGGGAGGGAAATGGCAGTACACACGCCCACTGCAATCTCACCTTCCTCAAGCTTAATTTCTCCAAGCCATTCGCCTTTCTCCCCCACCTCGCCGGAGAAAAAAGAGAGAAAGAAGGGCGCTGCCTCACAACGTCTCCCCCTCCTCCGCCACTGTCCAAGCGGGAACAAAGAGAAGAGTGGAAGTCAATATTTAAATACTAATTAACTCAGTCCCCATTCCAGTACACCAGGCAAAAAACCAAATGTAAAAAGAGGGAAAAAACACCGGAGGAAAACCGCCAACGTATCACAAGCCGTTCGCTGACACAGCACTCTCCGACCAAGTAGGACAGAAATATTCCTTTCACTTCACTCTAATCCAAAAAATATTTTCAGTCTTACGTTGCCTCAGACTTCTTGTAATTAAACTTTGTATCTGAGGTCTCTCCTCTACTCCCACTTAGCGGCAACTTTCTTACTTTCTCTCTCCAACAGTCATCTGCTATACTCCATTTTACTCTTACCGCCGGAGTGAATTCCTTCTCCTTCTCCCCCACACCGTCTTTTTCGGCTGGGTTCTTCAATTAGACTTTCTATCTGTTCTCTATTTGAAAGTTTTAGCTATTTCCCAGCTTTTTCTTTTACTGTTGTCGGAGGTTCGCCGCTTCTCACGCGGAGCCTGAGGCTTCACAACACGGAGTCTGTTGCTTCCCCTTCCTGCCGCAGCTCCAAACCTGTTAAACGCCGACAATACAGGCGAGCCCGGGCAGCGTCGCTGGGTACTTGTCCCCCCAGAATAATCCTCCTGAGGTTTCGGGGTTCACGGAGCCTTCGTGACCCCTCTAGACCTCCGTGTTGTTTGAGACCCCCCGGAGGGCAACCTCGCGCTCCTTCCCGTGTCCGCGGCGTCCCGGAAGTCCTCGAGATTTTGTCCGTTCTGACAGCACCCGAGGAAATCTACAGCTAACTGAAAAGGGATGCCATCTTGGCACTGATACCAGGAGGGAGCCTGGGGTGTAAGAATATTCACCATGCCTAACTGAAAGGGCTAAATCGGGCCCAGCTTGGGTTCACCAAGGCATTACATTATGTAACAGAGGGACGTCACTGTGAAGGAGGCCAAGGGGCTTTTCAGAGCAACAGAAGCAAGTGTGACCCAGAGCAACCCTTGGATGTGGAAAGAGGGAATGTTTTAAGGAAATTTAATTTCAAATCCCAGGCAGTAAACAGGGCAGGACAGCCAGCTTCAAAGGTTCTGAAATTTCAAACCTGAACCCCCTGGGAGAGTACATGATGGAGTTCCTGGAAATAATAGTAATATAAAAACTGGAACGCCTGGTTCCTGGGGCTTTGGGTTAAATGGGGTCTTGCTCTGTTGGCAGGTGTGTGCTCCAGTTCCGTTCTGGGCAGTGGGTGTCCCCAGACTGTGACGGATAGTTGGCATACGAGTGCTTATCCCATTTGTCTCATGTTGCTGCAAAGGCCAGCGAGGTTATCAAATGTGACTCCCTTGGCAGAAGAAGAGAGAAGGTTGACTTGCAGAATTTTCTTTGTTGCAGAAGAAGAGAGTTTAACTTTCTTTCAGGATTTGGCTGATTTGCAGAATAATTCAAAGTTGTCTGTTGGTATTTCACACACACTCTGGATTTCTAAGGTCCTCCAAATCTCTCTCCCCCCCGCCCCCGTTGTCTGGCTTGCATGTCATGGTAAGCCAAAGTGTAGCTTACTGGCACTACACAAGCAGGCAGGCTTGTAGCTGTTTGTACCTCCCCCTCCCCCCCCCCCAGTCTATTTTACTCCTGCACTGTGCTGAGCTTGGCTTAATGTGTTGTCCGAAGCTGCAGCCAGTTCTGTTGCCATAATTAGGAACTAATGAAGGCAAGAGTTACCGTATTTTTCGCTCGATAACACGCACCTGACCATAACACGCACATAGTTTTTAGAGGAGGA
Organism: Podarcis raffonei; assembly: GCF_027172205.1. NCBI lineage: Eukaryota > Metazoa > Chordata > Lepidosauria > Squamata > Lacertidae > Podarcis > Podarcis raffonei. The sequence goes on along the minus strand of NC_070605.1, from coordinate 76,571,641 downwards.
AAACAAGAAAAAAAAATTCTGAATGAAACAGTGGATGTATCATTTTTGTGCTTCATGCTGCGGCCACAGACATGTGATTTGACGGTGAGTTTGGGGTAGCCCAATGCAAAGATCCTGAGGATCCATGTGGATCCATGCTTTGTAACCACGTTTTTGCACCATTGCAGCCCCAGGCAACAGTGGGTGCGTGATTTTTTTGGTGCAGGCTGTAGCCATGGACATGCTATGTGATCTGATGGTGAATTTGGGGTGACCCAATGCAAAGATCCTGAGGATCCATGTGGATCCATGCTTTGTAACCACGTTTTTGCACCATTGCAGCCCCAGGCAACAGTGGGTGCGTGATTTTTTTGGTGCAGGCTGTAGCCATGGACATGCTATGTGATCTGATGGTGAATTTGGGGTGACCCAATGCAAAGATCCTGAGGATCCATGTGGATCCGTGCTTTGTAACCACGTTTTTGCACCATTGCAGCCCCAGGCAACAGTGGGTGCGTGATTTTTTTGGTGCAGGCTGTAGCCATGGACATGCTATGTGATCTGATGGTGAATTTGGGGTGACCCAATGCAAAGATCCTGAGGATCCATGTGGATCCGTGCTTTGTAACCATGTTTTTGCACCATTGCAGCCCTGTTTTTGCATCAGATCATTGCTATGTGATCTGATGGTGAATTTGGGGTGACTCAATGCAAAGATCCTGAGGATCCATGTGGATCCGTGATTGGAACCACGTTTTAAGTAGGGAGGGAAGGAAAAACATAGAAGCGACAAGGAGAGGGGTGTGCAGAGAAGCAGCTGGCTAAGAATGCAGGAGAGGGGTTTTACCGGAGGGAGGAAAGGAAGGCAAAAGTCCCCCCCACACAAGCCAGCCAGCTCTCTCTCTCGCTCTCTCTCTCTCCCCCCCCCCCAACCTGCATGTTGCCTTCGAGTCCCAGACGCACGGAGAGGAATTCTTTCCACTCTGCTTGCCTGGAGGGGAGGGGTTTTCTCTGCTCTTTGTTCCGTTTGAGCAAACACAGTAAGGAAACAGAAGCGGGTGGGCAGTAAGACCCTGAGGCAGAATGCAGGAAAGCAGCAGCTTCCTACTTTCCTCCCTTCTCCGGACGATTTGATATTTGCCTGATTTTTGCCTTCACTCGCGCTTGTCAGCTCCAGGGACCACACATTCGCTCAATAACACGCACAGACATTTCCCCTTACTTTTTAGGAGAAAAAATCTGCGTGTAATAGAGGGAAAAATACGGTACCCAAGTTGTAGACATTCAGACCTGAGGGTTTTGCAGGGAAGAATCTAACCATTGCAGTTAAAGGTTATTGACAGGTGTGGAAGTAGTTGCTCACGAGTAACTCCGACCTGTCTTTGCAGATTTTTATTGGTGCAAACTATTTACAGTGCAGAACCCCAAAATTCATGTCCGTCTTAGTCACTTGCAGATTCCGGGAGTGCCCCCTTCCGGTTTCTCCCCCAGCATAAGAACTTAGACACCCCAAATCTCCGCCTCCCCTCCTTATGTTTCACCCCTCTGCGCAAGCAGGCTGGCTGGGCTAGGTGAGGTGCTTGGGCTCTCCATAGCATCTTTGTTTTTGTTTTTTATAAGATATTTATTAAGATTTTTTAAAGTATTACAATAAAAATGGGGGAAAAAACAAAAATACAAAATAAAAATAGTTAAAAACACACAGATTTTCCATTGCTTATTTTCCTTTAGCTTGTTTCCCGGACCTCCTCATACCTCCCTTTTTTGTATTCCACTTCAAATTGTTGGTTCAGCAAATCCTTACCATTAGATTTTTACCTATTTATAACCCTTTTTTCATATTCTCTTAAAGCATTACAGCTGGAAACCACTTAATTTCTATCCAACATCATTCTAACATTCATTAATTTTACAATATTTCTGTAGATAGTCTTTGAATTTCTTCCAATCTTCTTCCACCAACTCTTCTCCCTGGTCTCGGATTCTGCCAGTCATTTCTGCCATCTCCATAGCATCTTTGAGCCTTCCCTTCACCCGGCTACCCCCTTCCCCCTCTGCTTCACTGGAGGTGTGGCTTTCTCCACTGCCAGACGAGGAGCTGTTTCTCACAAGCGCTGGAGGCTCTCTGTATCCCCCTGCCTCCCTCCCCCATTCCGATGGCAATACCCTGACAGTTATTTATATGTTTAAAGCTGTTTCACCCTCCTCAAAGAGGTTCCCAGAGCAGATTGCAAAAGAGGGCCTGCAGGTTTACAGTCAAAAATTCATGACTCAAAAATTTGCAGGGAGGGAAGAGGAAAACAAACCAACCCTGGCCCCTGTTTTTAAAATACTGAAGTTCTTATAATGATGGAATGGAGAGTTCAGCAAGAGGGGGAACTAAATGGAGCTACTCTCTCAGGACAGCTTGAATTTCCAGATGTGGTTGGACTACAACTCCCATCATCCCTAGCCAGCATGAGTTGTAGTCAGCGATAAATCTACCATAGAATCATAGAGTTGGAAGAGACCACAAGGGCCATCGAGTCCAACCCCCTGCCAAGCAGGAAACACCATCAGAGCACTCCTGACATATGGTTGTCAAGCCTCTGCTTAAAGACCTCCAAAGAAGGAGACTCCACCACACTCCTTGGCAGCAAATTCCACTGTCGAACAGCTCTTACTGTCAGGAAGTTCTTCCTAATGTTTAGGTGGAATCTTCTTTCTTGTAGTTTGGATCCATTGCTCTGTGTCCCCTTCTCTGGAGCAGCAGAAAAAACCTTTCTCCCTCCTCTATGTGACATCCTTTTATATATTTGAACATGGCTATCATATCACCCCTTAGCCTCCTCTTCTCCAGGCTAAACATGCCCAGCTCCCTTAGCCGTTCCTCATAAGGCATCATTTCCAGGCCTTTGACCATTTTGGTTGCCCTCCTCTGGACACGTTCCAGTTTGTCAGTGTCCTTCTTGAACTGTGGTGCCCAGAACTGGACACAGTACTCCAGGTGAGGTCTGACCAGAGCAGAATACAGTGGCACTATTACTTCCCTTGATCTAGATGCTATACTCCTATTGATGCAGCCCAGAATTGCATTGGCTTTTTTAGCTGCCGCGTCACACTGTTGGCTCATGTCAAGTTTGTGGTCAACCAAGACTCCTAGATCCTTTTCACATGTAGTGCTCTCAAGCCAGGTGTCACCCATCTTGTATTTGTGCCTCTCATTTTTTTTGCCCAAGTGCAATACTTTACATTTCTCCCTGTTAAAATTCATCTTGTTTGCTTTGGCCCAGTTCTCTAATCTGTCAAGGTCGTTTTGAAGTGTGATCCTGTCCTCTGGGGTGTTAGCCAGAGGTACTTACCTCCCAAATCACAAGCTAGTGGGAAATTAGAGAGATCAAATGCATTCAACACATCTCGACCACACAGACTCCACATCTCATGCATAAACTCCATGAATTCTCGCAAGCTGCTCTCTGATCTAGTAATTCAGAATTGCATTATCAGTTAACAGAGGGCATATCTTTGAACAGAGGATGGTTCTAGACAGGAGCCATATTCCACATAATGCTGTTGCTTTTTAGTTGTGTGTGGATTTCCTTTCCTTTCTTCGGCCTTATCCTTCTGTTTCCCATTGTACCGATCATGATGGGTTGTAGCCATAATCCATACTCAAATTTAAATACTACTACTACTAGTAGTACTCATAGTAGTACTCACAGTAGTACTAGTAGCAAGTACTAGTAGCAAGTACTATTAGTATGAATAATACATCATTTATTTTAGCTGTTCCTTTCACCTGATTCAGAAAAGGCTATTTGCTATGACTGGAAGCAATTCTGCTTCAACATTTGAAAATACTGGAGGCAAACAAGGCAAGATCTAGAAAAATACAAATTTTCTGTACCTGTACATAGCCTCGTAGAATTTTTTTGTAGAACTGTCACTTAATCTATATGTCTGAGCCTCTCCTTCCCTGAAATAGAATATTTGTTTCAGTTTAAGAAATAATAAGCATCATGACTACAGAATTAAATTTAAAACTCTTCAACAAAACAACTAAATCAAGTTTACTACTCATAAAATTACATGTGTTGTCAAAGCTGCATCTAACAATCACAGGTTTGTTTATTTGTAACGTATGTGAGTTTTATCATTTTATTACCCTTCTTATCAATCTTTGACTTATCAGTAAAAACGTTTGTAAACAAGAGTGAGGCATAGTACAGTATTATAAGATAAATTCTTTAATGCTGCTAGTGTTTTGTATTTTGCTATACATTCGTACCTTGGTTCTCAAACATAATTTGTTCCGAAAGGCTGTTTGACTTCTGAAAACGTTCAGAAACCAAGGAGAGGCTTCTGATTGGCTGCAGGAAGCCGCATTGGATATTTGTGTACCAAAGAACGTTCAAAAACCGGAACAATCACTTCCGGGTTTCCGGCATTCGGGAGCCAAAACGTACGAGTACCAAGGTGTTCAAGAACCAAAGTATAACCGTAGTGCTAAAATATCATAATACAATACATAAAGCATAATGCCATATTACCAAATATCCAACTTTAAATTCACAGCCATTTTAGCAACATGGCTTATTGCAGCAGCTGTTATGGTAGTGGTCTTGTTTTTAATTATTTTGTTGAAAATCACATCAAAACCTAATGGTGTTGTAGCACTCTCTTTCTCTTTCATTATAAAAAGTGTATATCTAAAACCTAAGAAGTGTTTTAGCAATAAATAAACATTTTGAAAAATAAATGGGTGTCGTTAGACAGTACTTGCTATAAGGGTTATATTGTGAATATGTGCTAATTTTCAAATGGCTCAGCCACAGTAGTTATGTTCATGCAGCTCCTACTTACAAACTGAGCACAGCGAGAGGACAGTTGGGAGCGATTATTTTTATTCATCTGGTGCTGAAGTGACTTCAAAGCAATCCAGTACCATCTATTGCAGTCTAACAGGATATCCCCTCTCAAATTTGTCACACACACACAAACTTACAGTTTCATTTGTAAATCTTTCTGTGCTTGGCTACCCAGGACAAAACTTTTTAAATGCAGGACATAGCATTTTACATTTTACATTGAAATACGGGAAAATCCTGTACAGGTGGCAACCCTACAACACTGTGACATTAAGTTCCCCACTTCAGTGCTATCCTTCTCCTCACCTCACAGAATCAGCCAGGTGCTGTGCTCTCATATAGACAAATTCAGCATTCAACTTCAAGGAATAATACTGAGTCTTTGGGCTTCTTTTGCCAAGGTAGAGATTGGCAAGGTTGGTATTTCCATAAAGCGCTTAAAATGAAGGGGACAAAAGATTAACGTTTTCACACCTCTGTGCAAAGCCCCTTTCCTTCTCCGATTTTGCTGGGACAAAATGCTTGAAACAAGGATAATGAGGCAAAAGATACATTTCTATGATTCCATGGCATGCTGCTCGCATTGTGAAATGTGAATCGATGAGGCTGCAATGCTCCAGCTTCTCTTCCAGAGAAAGGTATGGAAAGACTAGGCCTCCACCTGCTGGCAGTTGAACTTCAGGGTGCAAAGCTGCCACATGGTTGAAAATGCTATAAGCAGCCACTAGGAGCCGCCATTTTGAGATGTGGAGCAAAGTACTGTACGGTGGACCCTCCGGATAGGAATTAAATTCGTTCCGGGGGTCCATCCGCAACCCGAAAAGCCCGTAGGCAGAGGCGCCACTTCTGCACACATGCACAGTGCGATTGAGCGCTTCTGCACATGGATGCAGGCAAAACCCAGAAGTATACACTTCCGGGTTTGCAGCGTTCGTAACCCGAAAGTTACATATCCAGAGCGGTATGTAACTAGAGGGTCCACTGTATTAGGAATCTATGAACAGCAGGCAACTTTGTTCCATTGTAACATCTAAGTCAGGAGGACAGACTCTGAATGTCCTGAGATACACTGGTGCTTAGTGACCTGCACTAGCTGCCTATTTGCTACTGAGCTTTCTCACTGACATTTGTACACAACTAGGTACCAGCACATCTAACAGACCGTCTCTCCATCTCACCCTTTACAATCATGAAAGGAGAGTGTCACCTGCATATGTATTGGAAAGAAAGCTCTTTCTGTTTATAGCACTGGCCCTCTGGAATGCTCCCCAAAGAGAGATATGGGAAGTTCCATGTTCTTCAAATATCTCCTTAAAACCTCAGATGTTTCCCTAGGCTTATTTGGATGCTATTCTGTTCAGTTGCTGGCTTGATGGTTTAAAGTTATTTACTGGGGGGGGGTGTTAAATTGTATTTTGACTTTATAGTGTTGGTTAAATTCCCGAATAAAGAATAAATACTTTGGTTGTCCTTCCTTTCCACTTGCAGGAACTTGTAGCCAACACAGACGTCCAGCAGCCTCTCCATCCCAAAGGGACTGGTACCCAGACGTTCAGCAATAGACACTGAAGTCAACGGTTCTTTGGACTCCATCAGCAGATCAAATACACCAAGATCAGAGGCAGTAAACATAATCTGTATGCAAAAAGGGTGAGGGAGCACACAAGGAAATAGTTAAAAATGGTCTATAGTTACATATGTTCTAAAAGGAACAAGATGCTTTTGAAACACAAAAAGATTATAATACAGTTCAAGTCCATTTGAATTGTAGAAATAAAAGTAGGATACAGGTATTTTAAGCAGTTAATTTTGAATTATTGCTGTATCCCACCTGCTGTATCCATTTACAAGCTGAAAGGCATTTTTTATTCTTCACATCCATTTACAAGCTGAAAGTTTCAAAGTCCTTGCAAGTATTAAATTTTGCAGACAATACTTTTACCTTTGGTATTAGAAATGCATTCTGATTCCAAAATAACATTTTCAAACCTTCAGCTTCTTCTGTAGCACTCATTGTTCTTTACTGTTCTGTCCGAGACCTCACAGTTTTCCTCTGATGAGAAGTTGTGGTCCTTTTATTCAGAATTCACTGAAAATGACACTGAAATGATAAATGTCTAGGTAAAAATCAAACTTAATGGACTTTGTAAATGACTGAGGCCAGAGATGTTTATGGGGAAGTCCCCATCTGCTAAGTAAAGGCATAGGTGGAAAAAGGATTTCTTTCTCACAAGTGCAAGAGGAAGGAAGTACCTGGAAATTATTGATTTTGCCTATGTGAGGAAAATGTGATATCAGAACCTGACAAGTGAGAGAAAATCAGCTGGTGTCTGGAAATGCAAAATTAACAAGTTATTGGAGAAAGTTCATCAGAAGAGAGAGAGGAGGTTTGTGGAAAACACTCTTGCTGAAATGAGGCCATTTGGAAATTCTTAAAATACAGAAACACATTAGGAAATGGTAGCAGCTTAACAAAGAAGCAAGACATGAAAGTCAAATAGTAGGAGCCAAGTCAACAAATACGAATGGCAAAAATCCCAAGAGACTCACCAAAGAATTTACTTCTAAAAATGAATAATTTGTCATACTGATATAGATAAACCTAGAGAAAGAAAATGTACAATCAGGAGTTCCCCGGAGAAGGGAAACGACATGATAGAGTTATTAAGAATCAGAGAATCCAGAAACTGAAAGGTTTAAGGCAGGGGTACAGAGTAAGTGACCACTTACCTGTGGAGAAGCAGCAAAAACAGGTTTGTTGTGCAGTTTCACTCCCCTTTTTATAGGTATGTCAGTGGGAAGAGGAATGCTAGCGCCCCCCCTTCTGTCAGCTGGCTTTATAGTCTCTTCCATTTCCTTCATGTTAGGAGGCGCCCACCTGGAAGGACTGTCAAGATGCTTTATCAAAGTATAGTATTTGTGTTGTGCAATAACAACAATCTCTGTCATCACCAGTGCTCATTATGTGCCTGGTTCATGGTAATTTATCTCACCCTTGCAAAGTAATAAATACTTCATACTACAGGTAATAAATACTTCATGACGTGTATCTGATGTATAATCCAACTTTTCAGATTACTTTGGTGCTCTCTTGCAAACAAATGTGTTAGAGGCAACTGTTTTGTTTTTTTTAAAAATCATATAAAAATCTCTAAGTGGTTTACATAAAAACACCATAGCGTTCAATACAGATTTTCTAAAACTAGATAAAAACAAAATACAAGTGTGTATTACAAATAAAACTGATCAGTGTACGAAATGGACAAAATCAGAAATTTAAGAGTAAGAATCCCTCCAAAGGTTGAATGAACCAATATTTCAAAAAGGCATTTAAATGGCATTACTTTCTCCACACCATACATTACTTCTGCAGGACATTGCCTGGGTGGGCACCATCACTGAAAACTTCTGCTTCCATGTTTTCACTAAGTGACTATCTACTGGGAGCATGCAGTCTTGGAAGATCTTAAAGATTGGATTGGCCTTTACTGTAGGAGGTGATCTGCTGGTATCCTGAACCCAAGTTGTTTAGGGTTTTAAATGTCCATACACACAAAAAAGGAAACTCTTGAACTTGGCTCTGTAGCAACCGCCGTGTGTAGAGCTGGGTGCCCCACCTCACATCATGCAGTGGCTATTGCAGAGCTTTCCAAACTGTGTGTTGCAACACATTAGTGTGTTGGCTGCAATGTGTAGGCATATTGCACAAATGCTCCCGGCGCCCCCCTGGGGCTGGTAAGGGGTTAGTTTAACCTCTGGTTTGCTAGTAAAGCTGAATTACTGTGTTGCAAAATGATGCATGTCTAAAAAGCGTGTCACCCTCATGAAAAGTTCAGAAAGCTCCGGGTTAGTGAAATATATAGTCAAGTGTGATTTTCATGCTCTTTATTCAACTCATAGCAGCAATGAATGAAACTTTCCCCAAAACCTCTAGCTATATATACATTATTTATTGGCTCCAGCAGGCCAATCAGGTTGCTGCTTCACTTCATCCAGGAGTCTGGATGAAGCGACCCCAGGTCGCTAATTCAGTTACACCCGGAGCTGGATTGGGTGGCTCCTGTGGACCAATCAGACTGCTGCATTCTGGATCCTATTGTTCTAGGATTCAGCTCAGTGCATAACATCCCTCCCCTCTAAGTTCCAGTACTGCCTGGAAGGTTAGCATTCATTCATAGTCTTCAAGGTACGCCAGCCACCCATTGCAGCCTGGGGTGTTCCTTGGTCAGGGGTTCTGCTTCTGGCTTGTGTTCTGAGGCTGCTGGCTGTGACAGGGCTGTTTGGTCTGGCGCTACCGGCCCATTCAGTCGTGGCTCTGGTTCCCGTGTCCTTTCGGCCTCGGGGGTCCCCTCTGCACTTACTGATTCTGCCTCCCCTGCCCACCCTTCCTGCTCTACGGGCCTCACCACCCAGCTGTCCCCTTGGGATCCCTCTGTCCCACCCTCCTCCAGGTTTTCTCCTGGGAATCGTTGGTGTAGCTGGTTGCAGTGGCGGCACCAGCGTTGCCTCCCCCCCCCCGTTAGCACCTTGTAAAACACGGGACCAGTCACCCTGGTGATTGTGGGGGGTACCCATGCCAGGCCTGCCCCAAAATTCTTTGCATACACTGGGTCCTGGGCCACGAAGGTCAGGGGTTCCTGCCTTTCCCTGACATTTATATGTTTAAAGCTGTTTCACCCTCCTCTTTGGCCAAAGAGGTTCCCAGAGCTGGTTGCATAAGAGGGCCTGCAGGTTTACAGTCAAAAATTCATGAAGCAAAAGGAAGGAAAATTTGCAGGGAGGGAAGAGGAAAACAAACCAACCCTGGCCCCAGTTTTTAAAATTCTGAAGTTCTTATAATGATGGAATGGAGAGTTCAGCAAGAGGGGGAACTAAATGGAGCTACTCTCTCAGGACAGCTTGAATTCCCAGATGTGGTTGGACTACAACTCCCCTCATCCCTAGCTAGCATGACCAGTGGTCAGCGATGATGGGCGTTATAGTTCAACAACATCTGAGGACTCAAGATAAAGAGTTAGTCAGGGGTGACCTGTGTGGAAAGTTTGAGAAAGGCTCCTCTTAATAGGGTTGGCATCTATCAAGCTACACAGGCTAGCTGATCATAGCTTGCATATTATCTATATTTATTTTGAAATTGTTTCCAACAGGTTCTGTTTACCACAAAAATCCTGAGGCAATATGGGATACAACCTCTTTCTTTTTCCTGGTTTGGCTCATGTGCTCAAAAAGAAAAAAAAAGGCAAGCAGACAAATGACGGTAATAACTACTATTATTACAATGGTCGTTAACATGTAACAATTAGTACAGTATTATTATTCTAGCTTCTCTTAGTATTCAAGCATAATGATAAACAGGGGGGTGAAGGAGATATTTCCACATGGTGAGGATTTGCAAAAAAAAAAAAAAGCGATTAAGCATGTTCAATTATGGCTGCAAAGAATCAGGCTGAAATATATCCGTTCAGTCACGACGCTCACAGAATGTTCTTGGTCAATGTTATTTTCTTCCTAAAATGGCGTCAAAGTGGCCTGTTTTCTTTTGCTGAATCTGCTTAAAGCCAGCAGCACTGAGGAGCGCATTGTACTCTGACGGGGTCCGTTCTTTTCCTTGAGTACAAAGCAGCATAACCAAACTGAATATTTGAGCTTCCACTGGCCCCGTTCTGTCTTCGTTGAGAACTATTTCCACTACTAGAACTCCACCACCTATTTTAGAATAGGACATGGAAGATGTATCATTACATATTACAAAGCAGCATTTTACTTTCCCCAGGTGTCCTGGGATCAGAAGCTCAAGAAATAAAGGAACGCAGCTGTGCCAGAGTGGGACAGAGACATAAGGGGAAGGGGCCATGGGGAAATCCATGCGGCTTGGAATGAGAATCAGTTCCCACAGGAAACACCTTTGACACCATGCACCTACCAGGCTTGCAGGCTTTGTTCAGTCTGGTTAGCAGTTGCACACAATTCTCATCTGTAAAGCAGTGCAGGATCCTAGCCAAAATATACAGGTCAGCTTCTGGAATTGGATCTTTAAAAGCATCACCTGAAATAAAACAAGTAGCAATCTGGTGAAATAATTATTATTCTTACAGAGAGAATACATGATTTTATCCTTCTCCAATTTGTAGCTATACGATGAGCACTGCTGTCTCCTGGTGCTTCTACTGTGAAGAAGGAAAACTTAGCATAAGAAGAGCTTTGCTGGATCAGGCCTATGGCCCATCTAGCCCAGCAGCCATGGCAAAACCCCCAACCAGGGCCAGATTACACGCACACTCTCCTTTCCTCCTCCTGCTGTTTAAAGTAGCTACTATTCAGGATACTGTCCCTGATCATGGAGGCAGAGCATACACCATGACAGCTAGTAACCGTTGATGGACTTATCTCCAGGAATTTGCCTAATTCCCTTTAGAAACCATCCAATTTGGTGGCCTTCACTGCCTCCTGTTCTGTTCTGTTATCACGTTTGAATTCTATGTCTGATCTGGCAAGAACTCCCCTGGAAAGGCTGATTTATGGAGCAACTGGTCTGGGAAAATTAATGAGCAGACGCTTAGATTTATTTCATTAGAACTGTCAAAATGGCACCTGCCGCCCGAATAGGACTTTTGGATCAGCGTGAAAATCCACACAGGAAGATAATAATGTTTGCTTCAACTCGCTTGTGGAAACAACTCAGAGGTTATTAAGAAGAAAAACGATAGCAACAAGAAGATTGGAAGATGGGACTTGTGAACATCAAAGCAGCAGAAATATGAGATGATTGGACCCTTACTGAGCTCAAAGCATGGGTACCCCAACAAAAAATTTAAAAAATTCGGCAAAATATTTGGATTTTATGATTTTATGATATGTATTGGTATAATTCGGATTAATTAATGTGATATGATTGGATTGTTAAATGGAAAACTTAATAAAAAATATTTTTTTAAAAAAAAACACCACCCAATTTGGTGGCCTTCACTGCCTCCTGTGGGAGAGAATTTTATAGTTCAACTACGTATGTGCTCCCATCAACCCCAGACAGCATGGTCGGGGATGATGGAAATTGTAGTCCAGCCATAATTGAAGGGTCACTGATTCTCAACCACTGCATAGTGCATGGCTGTCTTGTTTGTTAGTGGAAGAAAATGATCTAATATATGTAGGATAAAACATCATTTTACCTTTGTGAAAAGTAATTCTGTGTTCCTCTGAGGAGACAAAATGCTTCTTTCCTGTTTCCACTACTTCCGGTAGGTCTAAAATGGTCACTGTAGAATTTGGATACAATGAAATATATTCCTTTGCTAGGGCTCCACTACATCCTTAAGGGGAGAACCAAAGGGGGGGAAATGAACATGTTGTGCATATCAAAGCTTTTTCCAAAATATTCTGCGCATATCTCTAAGATAGCACACCAGATAGGTGGCTGTTCAGTCATTTCATTCAGTGGTAAGTATGTGCCGCTTCTGCAGTGGCGTAGCGTGGGGGGTGCAGGGGGGGCCGGCCGCACCGGGCGCAACATCTGGGGGGGGCGCGCTCGCACTCGCAGCTCTCTGCCCCCACGGGTTAGGGGGCGCAAATTACTTGCCTTGCCCCGGGTGCTGACAACCCATGCTACACCACTGCGCTTCTGCAGTTCTGAGATCTGATAGTTCAGAGCTTGGGTCATGGGTTATCAGGGGGTGAAAGAACAATATTGTACTTGCACAATACCAAGCAAAACCTTGTGCTGCAATTCTATCCTGTTTAACAGGAGCAATGAGAATACAGACCAGAGGAATATGAGAGTGTGCCAGGCAGGAGTGGCCAGAACTAAGGCCAACACACGTCTTTTCAGTGGACCTAATTGAGATTTTGGTAATTTGAACTCAAGCTCGGTATTTATTACCCCTGCTATGCAAAAATCTCCAAATGAATCCAAACTTCAATGTCTAAAATCCCTGGTAGAGGACAAGGATCCTGAGATCACGTTAAGGGTCTGTGTGATTGCTATAAAACTTAGGGAACAAGCTGTGCTATCATAATGATTAAGGCCTTCAATGATAATTTTAGGTTATATTTTAGTGACTAAGTTTTAATTTATATATTTTTTAATTGTTGCTATATTTGTATTCTCTCTGTTATACCTGATTGCAAATTCAAATGTATCCCTATCATGTTTATGACTTCCTTGATGTTGTATGTGAGCTGGAACCGGTCAGTGACTGAAATAATAAAATTCACAATTCACGAACTCAAGTCATCTACTGCCCTTCTCCCTACCCTACGCCACCAAAATATACAGTGGCTACAGCTCAGGACAAAATGGGATGTTCTATAACAGCAGCCTTATCATTTCAGAGTACCAGCATAGGAAGACATGCGAGAATTTATGGTACTTACCTCCCACATCACAAACGAGTGGGAAATGAGAGAGATCAAATGCATTCAACACAACTCGACCACACAGACTCCAGATCTCATGCATAAACTCCATGAATTCTCGCAAGCTGCTCTCTGATCTAGTAATTCAAAATAGCATTGTCAGTTAACAGAAGGGATACCTTTGAACAGAGGATGGTTCTAAACAGGAGCCATATTCCACATAATGCTGTTGCTTTTTAGTTGTGTGTGGATTTCCTTTTCTTTCTTAGGCCTCATCCTCCTTTTTCCCATTGATACCAGTGGACAGATCATGATGGGATCTATCCATAATCCATACACAAATTTAAATATTTATTATTATTATTATTATTATTATTATTATTATTATTATTAATAATAATACATCATTTACTGTAACTGTCCCTCTCACCAGTATGTCAAACCCTCAGTTTTTAAAATTACCTTTGACAAATTCCCTTCTCCATTTTTCTGACTGCATTTCCCTTGTGATCACATCTTCCCCAGTGAATTGGACAACTAAGGCTTCCTCCAACTCTGCTGTGTGTGGCATGACATTGTTAAGAACTCGACTAAGGACTGTTTAGTATGCCCAAACTCTTGCATCTGAATTCCATCTGGATAAACATTGCATATCTTTGTTTCCATCGGTGGCCTAATTTGTTATTAAAAATGGAACAATTCTACAGGCTGTGGTTCCTAATATATGACCACTTAGACGAGGAGGAGGGGGAGGAGGAGAAAGCACCCCTCTTCGAACCTGCTCCTCCGCATGCTCAGTGGAGGCATGTAATTTAATAATGCTTCACATGGAGGGGTCTGGGTGTAGTAATTGATGGGCAGAAGCCTATATTACTAGTCATCCTGAGGAATAATTAAGCATTCAGGACCTCATACAAAAAGAAGGGTTGAAGTGGACTGACTTCTCCTCATTATTCAAGTGATATGATATGATATGATATTAATCATTTTATTTTATTTTATTTTATTTTATTATGCTATGCTATATTATATTAATTATATATCAATCCCATATTGCACTACTATTTATGCTATGTTTTCAATTGCAATAAATAACTTTGAATTCTCTTTACGCATTTTTCCTTAACTCAGTTTTTTTACTGACCAGTTTCTGCCCAAGGATAATTTTCGCCATGGCAAAAGCTGCCTCTTGGCAGTTGAATTTGATCAGTAGCCCCTATCCACATGTTTCAAACCTTCTTTCTCAGCTATTTCCCCAACTATCACAATATTCCAACTCCAGGAATTGTTAAATAGTGCAGGGCCTCTACTGCCTGTACAGGATTCCCCCATAATGAGCAATTGGGGATGTCTGTTGACATGTCTGAGCACACATTGACCTCTGGATTGTGGAAAACTGCACTGAAGCAGTGATAAGACTCAGGAAAGGCTATTTGCTATGACTGGAAGCAGTTCTGTGTCAACAGTGGAAAGTTCAAGAGGTAAACAAGGCAGGGTCTTCACAACTAGTCTGTTAGGGTGCCAACTTGAATAAAATATAGTGTGATCACATGATAACTGATCACATGATACAGTTCATACACATAGTTTTAATGGGAATGTCCATCAACTTTGGGGGCAGACCTGCCCACTCAAGTATTTTATTGTGGGGGCTGAAACTCCCACAGCCCCCAGGAGTAGCCTCCTATGTAGTTTGTGTAATGTAAGACCTGCAAGGAATCTATTTTTAGACATCATGCTTAAATGGGGGGGGGGGGACGGGACCAGGAACCCAAGTCTGGCATGTAGTAAGGGATCTCCAAATATCATTAAAGATAACTATCAGAGAGGGAAGAAAGCAACACTGGATAGAAAAATGCTGGAAAGGTGAATACAAGTTAGCAATAGGTTTCACACAAATTGCAAAAGGAAAGCTTTGCCCATTCTTTAAAAAGAAACAAGATGTAGAAAAATATAATTTTTCTGTACCTGCACATAGCCTCATAGAATTTTTTTGTAGAACTGTCACTTAATCTATATGACTGAGCCTCTCCTTCCCTGAAATAAAATATTTGTTTTAGTTTAACAAAAAATGAGCATTGTAACTACAGAATTAAAACTCAGACTCTGCAACAAAACAACTAAACCAAGTGTGCTACTCATACAATTACATGTGTTGTCAAAGCTGAGTCTAACCAACACAGGTTTGTTTATTTGTAACGTCTGTGAGTTTTACCGTTTTATTACCCTTTTTATCCATCTCCTCACCTCACAGAATCAGCCAGGTGCTGTGCTCTCGTATAGACAAATTCAGAACTGAACTTCATGGAATAATAATGAGTCTTTGGGCTTCTTTTGCCAAGGTAGCGATTGGCAAGGTCAGTATTTCCATAAAGCGCTTAAAACAAAGGGGACAATAGATTAACGTTTTCACACCTCTGTGCAAAGCCCCTTTCCCTCCCCAATTCTGCAGGGACAAAATGCTTGAAACAAGGATAATGAGGCCGAATACACATTTCTATGATTCCACGGCATGCTGTCCTCATTGTAAAAAACCAAGACTGCAATTCTCCAGCTTCTCTTCCAGAGAAAAGTATAGAAAGACTAGGCCTCCACCTGCTGGCAGTGGAACTTCAGGGTACAAAGCTGCTACTGGAGTGGCCATTCCGAGATCTGGAGCGAAGTATTAGAAATCTATGAACAGCAGGCAACTTTGTTCCACTGTAACATCTAAGTCAGAAAGACAAACTCTGAATGTCCTGAGCTGCATTGGTGTTTAGTGACCTGCACTAGCTGCCTATTTGCTACTGAGCTTTCTCACTGACATTTGTAAACAACTAGGTACAAGCACATCTAACAGATCATCTCTCCTGCTATGGGACAAATCACCCTTTACAATCATGAAAGGAGAGTGTCACCTGCATACCCATTGGAAAGAAAGCCCTTTCTGTTTATAGCACCGGACCTCTGGAATGCTCCCCAAAGAGAGATATGGGAAGTTCCATGTTCTTCAAATGTCTCCTTAAAACCTCAGATGTTTCCCTAGGCTTATTTGGATGCTATTCTGTTCAGTTGCTGGCTTGATGGTTTAAAGTTATTTACTGAAATTGATTTTTTAATGGTATTTCTACTTTATAGTGTTGGTTAAATTTCCAAATAAAGAATAAACACTTTGGTTCTCCTTCCTTTCCACTTGCAGGAACTTGTAGCCAACACAGGCGTCCAGCAGCCTCTCCATCCCAAAGGGACTGGTACCCAGACGTTCAGCAATAGATACTGAAGTCAGCGGTTCTTTGGAGTCCATCAGCAGATCAAATACACCAAGATCAGAGGCAGTAAACATAATCTGGATGCAAAAAGGGTGAGGGAGTACACAAGGAAATAGTTAAAAAATGGTCTATAGTTACATATGTTCTAAAAGGAACAAGATGCTTTTGAAACACAAAAAGATTATAATACAGTTCAAGTCCATTTGAAGTGTAGAAATAAAAGTAGGACACAGGTATTTTAAGCAAGTTAATTTTGAATTATTGCTGTATCCCATCTGTGCTGTGAATCCCATACACAGATTCACAGTTCTTCTCATTTTCTTGTTAGAACATTCAAGTGACATTAACAATATTTGAAGTTTCTGCCTTTGTTTGTGCTAGGTTGACCCCTGTAACAGTAAGATTTGCCTTGCCATTTAAAGGCATGTTTGATTCTACACATCCATTTACAAGTTGAAAGTTTCAAAGTCCTTGCAAGTATTAAATTTTGCAGACAATACTTTTACCTTTGATATTAGAAATGCATTCTGATTCCAAAATAACATTTTCAAAGCTTCAGCTTCTTCTGTAGTACTCATTGTTCTTTACTGTTCTGAGACCTCACAGTTTTCCTCTGATGAGAAGTTGTGGTCCTTTTATTCAGAATTCACTGAAAATGAAAATGAAATGATAAACATCTAATGATAAATGACTGTGAGGCCAGATATGTTTATGGGAAAGTCCTCATCTGCTAAGTAAAGGGATAGGTGGAAAAGGATTTCTTTCTCACAAGTGCAGAAGGAAGGAAGTACCTGGAAATTATTGATTTTGCCTATGTGAGTAAAAGTGATATCAGAACCTGACAAGTGAGATAAAATCAACTAGTGTCTGGAAATGCACAATTAACAAGTTATTGGAGAACGTTCATCAGAAGAGAGAGCAGCTGGTTTGGGGAAAACACTCTTGCTGAAATGAGGTCATTTGGAAATTCTTAAAATATAGAAACACATTAGGAAATGGTAGCAGCTTAACAAAGAAGCAAGACATGAAAGTCAAATAGTAGGAGCCGTTTCTGTGCCCAAGTCAACAAATACGAATGGCAAAAATCCCAAGAGACTCACCAAAGAATTTACTTCTAAAAATGAATAATTTGTCATACTGATATAGATAAATCATGTGAAAGAAAAAAGGTGATTCCTAGAGAAAGAAAATGTACAATCAGGAGTTCCCCGGAGAAGGGAAACGACATGATAGAGTTATTAAGAATCAGAGAATCCAGAAACTGAAAGGTTTGAGGCAGGGGTACAGAGTAAGGGACCACTTACCTGTGGAGAAGCAGCAAAAACAGGTTTGTTGTGCAGTTTCACTCCCCTTTTTACAGGTTTGTCAGTGGGAAGAGGAATGCTAGCGCCCCCCCTTCTGTCAGCTGGCTTTATAGTCTCTTCCATTTCCTTCATGTTAGGAGGCGCCCACCTGGAAGGACTGTCAAGATGCTTTATCAAAGTATAGTATTTGTGTTGTGCAATAACAACAATCTCTGTCATCACCAGTGCTCATTATGTGCCTGGTTCATGGTAATTTATCTCACCCTTGCAAAGTAATAAATACTTCATACTACAGGTAATAAATACTTCATGACGTGTATCTGATGTATAATCCAACTTTTCAAATTACTTTGGTGCTCTCTTGCAAACAAATGCGTTAGAGGCAACTGTTTTGTTTTTTTAAAACATCATATAAAAATCTCTAAGTGGTTTACATAAAAACACCATAGCGTTCAATACAGATTTTCTAAAACTAGATAAAAACAGAATACAAGTGTGTATTACAAATAAAACTGATCAGTGTACGAAATGGACAAAATCAGAAATTTAAGAGTAAGAATCCCTCCAAAGGTTGAATGAACCAATATTTCAAAAAGGCATTTAAATGTCATTACTTTCTCCACACCATACATTACTTCTGCAGGACATTGCCTGGGTGGGCACCATCACTGAAAAGTTCTGCTTCCATGTTTTCACTAAGTGACTATCTACTGGGAGCATGCAGTCTTGGAAGATCTTAAAGATTGGACTGGCCTTTACTGTAGGAGGTATCCTGAACCCAAGTTGTTTAGGGTTTTAAATGTCCATACACACAAAAAAGGAACCTCTTGAACTTGGCTCTGTAGCAACCACTGCAGAGCTGGGTGCCCCACTAAGTGGCTATTGCAGAGCTTTCCAAACTGTGTGTCGCAACACATTAGTGTGTTGGCTGCAATGTGTAGGCATATTGCACTCCCGGTGCCCCCCCTGGGGCTGGAAAGGGGTTAGTTTAACCTCTGGTTTGCTAGTAAAGCTTAATTATTGTGTTGCGAAATGATGCATGTCTAAAAAGCGTGTAACCCTCATGAAAAGTTCGGAAAGCTATGCGCTAGAGTCTGGGCATGTATGATGGAAAGCAGAGGCAGACTAGGGTCTGGTGATGAAGTCCCTCAAAAATTCCACCAGAGTGCTGGAGCTTCTCTCAAGACAGCTAGATAGTGGGGGTTGAACAGCACTTTGGGAGGGAGAATAAAAGGAGCTATTTCTGAAGGAGAGGGTTGGAAAGGGCTTGAGATGGGAGATAGGGTTTAGCTTGAGAGATAGGGACAGGGAGGGATCAGGGTAGGATTTGACTGAGGAGAGCTGCTTCTGGTTTGAGTAGAACATCTACACTGAAGAGACGATCTATAGCAAGAGGAAAGAGCCTCACAGCTTAGATAGGAAGACTAGGTTGAGTGTCTGAGGAAGGTATACAGACAGTCATCTGGAGGGCTCAATCTGAGCCAGGAGAGGTAGAACCTGTGGCAATTAAGGATACCTGGGCCTCATTCTAGCTGGGGGGGGGAGAGTTATTCTAGGCAAAGATAACTCCCAAACCAGTAACAAGGGGTGAGGTGATCCCTTGG
Source organism: Podarcis raffonei (assembly GCF_027172205.1). Taxonomy (NCBI): domain Eukaryota; kingdom Metazoa; phylum Chordata; class Lepidosauria; order Squamata; family Lacertidae; genus Podarcis; species Podarcis raffonei. The sequence goes on along the minus strand of NC_070605.1, from coordinate 76,552,307 downwards.
GTGTGTTATACTAATTGCAATGCCTCAGGAGTGGCTAACTGGCAAAATGTGTCCCTCGCTCATGAACCAAAGTATTAGGCTGTGAAGGCAGCTGTGCTGTGTCCAAAGTATTTAACTGTAAGCCCTGTCATAACTAAGTAAAGGAATGAGAATGAAGTAACAGAGACTGAGTTAAACATTTTACCACCCATTCTAGAATCCGGAACATCTACCTGATTTTTAGCAACCGAAGTTTAAGAAAAGCTGTGCATATACTACGGTGTTTAGGCCTGTGAAATCTTTTTATTTAGCTTTAAGTAACAGGTTAACTTCTACCTGAAAGAATGCATCTCCTACCCAACTTTGTTTCACAAACTTCTTTTTGTAAACAAAACTTTTATTGTTTGATCAACTCCTGCCTAAGACTCTAAATCACCAAATTTTCCCTCACAGAAGACCTTCACAAGATAGCTTGTGGTAAATTGTAGACATTCGTGTAATTGGCGTACCATGCAGTGGGCCTGCAATATTTAACTGGGGGTAGTTAGAGGGCCAGTCTGCCATATATTAATTGGTAGTTAGTGGTGGGATCTGCCACAGCATGGTTGAAATCTCCTCTCAGCCATGAAGCTCACCTTTAACAACTCTCATCCTAACCTACCTATCATTGCAAGAATACAATGGAAGTAGGGAGAACGTCAACTTAAACTCCTCAAAGAAAAGGTGGTGGGATCAAAATGTAATAATGAACAATTTCCCTCTAGCTTCCAAATCAGACACAACGGTAGTCCCACATACAAAGCATTGCAGTAGTGTAATTAGGAGGGTACCAATGTATGCAGCAACATAGCAACCCTATCTCATAGTCTCCAACTTCCCTGAAAATGCCAGGACCCTTAAGCCATCTCAGCTCCTTACTTTGTCATGCAGAGTCCTAAATTCCCAACACAGCCTAATGGGAGACAGCGGTGGGTTGTGTTCCCAGGGCTCTGCCTTAGCTGAGAGGAAGAGCTGAGAGGTGCAGACAGCAGCTGGGCAGCGAGGCACTCAATGGGAAGCCCCAATCTGCATGGCTTGGGGTCAGAGGCACTGGGGGTTGTAGTCTGGTGGCATGTGGAAGGCCACAGTTTCCCAGGCCTGGTCTACGTTGGCAGACATAGCAAGAAAAAACTTCTCAACCAGCTTAAGCTGAAATGGGGATTGGCTGGGCTCACATTATGGCCTTCAGGAGCAGCATGAATTTTCTCTAAGGGTAGGAAGTTTTGTTGGTTAAAAACTCCAGTTCAAACTGGAAGCAATAGCAATGAAGAGCAATTGTTTGGTAATAAAGACATTTCACCCATGCTGTTTTTATTTATAATAATGTTTATTTTTATTATGTTCTATTTATTGTTAATGTTGTGTATGTGTACACACAGTTAGTGGTATTTATTGATTTGGGGTTTTCTTTTTCCCCTTAGGCTTCCCTAAATGCAATATAAAAATTCAAAGATTTCTGTGTTTAAATACTACAGTTTTGTGTGTTTCCTCTAATAACTTTTGTACTCGACTAGGAGGAAATGCTCAAGCAACGATAATGATGGAGAATGGACCGTTCCCATTTTCATCTGAGGAATGTTGGAGGAAATGATATCTCCCTCCTAGGACTGCTATAGCTGGTACACCAACCAAAGTTGGTAAAGAGCACCCCAGAGGTCACCTGAGCCTCTAGTGAGAATGATGGATCTTCATACCTGGTCCTTCAAAGAAGGGTGCATAACCCATCCAGAGGTATTACACAGCTCAAATCCCAGAACTGGGAGCTGCCTGTTTATAGTCAAAATCCTTTCATGTGAAAACAAGTTCAGTAAACTTCAGGCCTTCCACAGCTATTTGATCCTCCACAGAGATTACATATCACTCAATATACATAGCAATTTTTTATTCAGATTAACATAAGCAAAGACTGGTCTCTATCTAAAAAGGCATAAACTGACTGGGAGAGGCAATACTGGAATGGTTCTAAGCAGTGCTATTTTTCTAGAAAAAGAGGTGCTGGAACTCACACTGAACACCTCCCTTGTTCTCTTATAATGGCAACTGGCCCATCTGAGAGGTGCTGGAGTTCCAGCTGAAAAAAAGTCCTTCTTCCAAACTATCCTGAATTGAACAAAACTATTCAAGGGAGTATCTTACTGCAAGGGATATTACAATTTGTGAAATAAATACAGTGGTACCTCGGGTTAAGTACTTAATTCGTTCTGGAGGTCTGTTCTTAACCTGAAACTGTTCTTAACCTGAAGCACCACTTTAGCTAATGGAGCCTCCTGCTGCTGCCACGCAGCTAGAGCCCGATTTCTGTTCTCATCCTGAAGCAAAGTTCTTAACCTGAGGTACTATTTCTGGGTTAGCGGAGTCTGCAACCTGAAGCGTATTGAATTGAAGAAGAATGAAGTACGGTCAATATTATTTTCTTGCTAAAATGGCATCATAGAAGCTTGTTTTCTTTTGTTGAATCTCTTTGAATCCAGCTGCGCTAAGCAGCGCATTGTACTCTGATGCGGTTCGTTCTTGGCCTTCGGTAAGAACCAGCATAATCACAGAGTATAGTTGGCACCTTACCGGCCCCTTTCTATCTTCATTGAGGACCATTTCCACTGTTAACACTCCACCACCTGTTTCAAAATATGTTTCACCAAGTTAGGACAAAGATATATATCATTAGCAGAAAATGCCCGACACTGTCCAGGAATTCAAAGAAACCAAAAAATATAATGATTTTCAAATGGATAGTGTAGTTTGTGAATTTCAGGGTTGCACACAGACACATGCACACACATACCAACTCAGTGCTTCAACCTGACCCAGGGAGCCAAAAGTCATGTTTTAGCCTGCCATCTTGATTCAAAATGGCTCCCATTGTCCAAACATCAACAAAGACCGCCGCCCCACCTCTGGAACCCTCATGCCAAGTTGCGTGATGATATCTTGAGAGGTGGGTGGACCTATGCCAACAAATGGGTGTTTTTTCAATTCACCATCTTGATTCAAAATGGCACCAGACACCCAAACATCAACTAAGTCCGCCACCCTCAGTTCGGTAACCCTTGTGCCAAGTTTGATCTCGAAAGGCAGCTGAACCCATAGAATACAGATGGACAGAAAGACATACCACTTTCCAAAATAGCAGATTACTTAGTTCAAAACTGCATAAGGAAAGAGTTCATCTGAATTTATCCAAGTATTCTGGGATGATCAGAAGCGATGCAGTTGAACCCGAGTGACATGGGCAAATGTGGGACAGTGCAGCAAGGCTTTGAGTAACAAGGGCCCAATTTCCATGGTACCTTTAGCTCTTCTGTCACTCTGCCTTCTCTGAAGAAAGGCCTGAGCCTCCCATTATTGTAGCAAGCAGGCTAGGATTAGTTCAATTTTAGAGTCACAGAGCTCGGGTTTATTTTGTATTCTGTTTTGACATTCTGCCTGCTTTCCCCCCCACCTTTTACTCTTAATAAAGTTTCTTAATTTCTCTGCTGAAGCGTGTCTTATTGCCAATAGCCCCACTTGCCATATGTCCGGGTTTTCACAGACACTTTGCCGATTCAGTGAAAATCGGGCGCCATTTTGCTACTCGATTCCCAGACTTGTCTGGGAAAACCCGGATATATGGCAGCCCTACACATGCCTAGATGCTTGGCACTTAGGACTGGAGTTGTAAGTGACCAGCAGAATCTGCAGAGTCAAGAGGGAGTGTTGACCATCTTTACACTGTAAGTAACATAAGAAGCGTTTGAAATGCAGTTACTTAAGTGCATCCCAGGTCCCCTCCCACCTGGAGAGGCAGGAGTAAGTGGAAGGGCAGTGGCAGCAACCCATTGGCAGCACTGAGGGGCTGTTGTGTTGTAGTTGGGCAACGAAAGGTATGTGAGAGGCTCTCTTGGGCTTCTGCCCTTGGTTACTCCTGCCCCATCTTTGCACTGTTCATTGATCTGTTCACTGTATAAATACACATACCAGGTTTGCAGGCCTTGTGCAGTCTGGTTAGTAGCTGCACACACTTCTCATCAGACCAGTCGTGCAGGACCCTAGTCAAAATATAGAGGTCAGCTTCTGGAATTGGGTCTTTAAAAAAGTCCCCTGTAATAGAATAGGTAGAAAATAAGCATATTTTCTTAAAGGAATGCAGTAATACTTCACTGTATCTTTCAGAAATCAACAGTTATTAAAGCCCAGCTGCTGCCTGCTGTTTCTTCTAGTGCATGGATGAGGAATCTGTGGACTTCAGATGATGTTGGACTCCAACTCCCATCAGTCCCAGTCAGAATGGCCAATTGTCAGGGATGCTGGGAGCCGTAGTTCAAGAGGCTTTGGAGGAGCACAGATCCCTATTCCTACCCTAGAGTTTTGCTATCTTGCTTGTTAAAAGAAGAATGATCGAACCAATGTAGGCTCTTGGGAAAACAGAGTTTACCTTTATGGAAAGTAATCTGGTGATCTTGTGAGGACACATAATGGTTTTTTGCTTGTTCCACTATTTCAGGTAGGTCTAAAATTGTCACTGTAGAATTTGGATATAATGAAATATATTCCTTGGCACATGCCCCAGTACATCCTTGAAGGGAGAACAAAGAAAAAATGAAAATGTTGTGCACCTCAAAGCTTTATCCAAACACCCCTGTGCAAAAATTTAAGAGTAGCACATCAGATAGGTGACTGGCAACTAGGGTTGAATGATGTCTGGTTTTCAACAGCATGATTATCACCAGCTAAACATCACAATATATATCATGATATATCATGATGTCTGAAATAAGGAAGAACCCATGGAGAAGGCATTTGCTTGTGTGCTTCTCCCACTTTCTAATTTGTCAGTTCTTTTATGCCAATTAAGTACCAAATTTCCAGGAGAAAAGCATGTAGATTCCAGCTGTTAGAGCATTTCATCTGTTGTTAGACCATTTCATCATGTGGGCTACACAAATTAAATGAGGATGCAAACAGCTGCAAATGCATAGTAATCTCCAGTGTGGACAAACCCTGTTTCTCCCATTGCTCTTGATACTGCAGGACTAAACAGAAGTAGTATCAAAGTACTGTAGTTTGAAAGATGTTAATGAGTTTCTATTGGTTTGTACAATTAAAGCTATGGTTTTCCCAGTAGTGCTGTATGGAAGTGAGAGCTGGACCATAAAGAAGGCTGATCGCCAAAGAATTGACGCTTTTGAACTATGGTGCTGGAGGAGACTCCCACGGACTGCAAGAAGATCAAACCTATCCATTCTGAAGGAGATCAGCCCTGAGTGTTCACTGGAAGGACAGATCGTGAAGCTGAGGCTCCAATATTTTGGCCACCTCATGAGAAGAGAAGACTTCCTGGAAAAGACCCTGATGTTGGGAAAGATGGAGGGCACAAGGAGAAGGGGGCGACAGAGGACAAGATGGTTGGATAGTGTTCTGGAAGCTACCAGCATGAGTTTGACCAAACTGCGGGAGGCAGTGGAAGACAGAAGTGCCTGGCGTGCTCTGGTCCAGGGAATCACGAAGAGTCGGACACGACTAAATGACTAAACAACAACAAAAATTTGTCTAATTCATTCTCTTGTTTTGCAACGTTCTTCCTGCTTGGCTTTCTCCATCACTCATAGTCATGGATCCTTTCACTTTGAGTGTTATCAACTCCACCCATTTTTGCCCTCTCTTCACAAATCAGAAACACACCTGTAGCACTTTCTCATTTCTGTTCTTCCTACCTTATGATTTTGAGCTAGTAGTAAAGGACGATATTGTGGAATTTATAGCACTTACCTCCCACATCACAAACAAGTGGGAAATGCGAAAGATCAAATGCAGTCATAATTTCTCGGCCAAACAGATGCCACTTTTCATGCATCGCACCCATGAAGATTTTTTGCAGCCCACTCTCCGATCTAGTAATTCAAAATTGCATTGGCATATAAAAGACACGAACGTTTCATACAGAAATTGCTTCCAGACTAGAGCGATATTCCACAAAATGCTCTCGCTTTCCCATTGTTAGCTGCATGTAGACGTTTAGCAACTCTAAAAATGTTCACCCCTGTTAGTAGATTTTATTTTCTTTGGTCCGATCCTGTTATTCCCCACTTACACCAAGGGGCAGATTGTGAGCATATCATACTGATCCTGGCCTGACTGCACTGGCTGCCAATTAGTTTCTGGACCCAATTTTAAAGTGCTGATTTTACCTATAAAAACTTAACAGCTCAGGACTGCAATACCTCAAGGACCACCTCTCCCCATACAAAGCAACTCAGACCCTGTGATCATCACCTGAGCCCTTTCTCCATGAGATGCCTGGAGGGCAGCAACATGAGAACAGGCCTTTTCTGTGGTGGCTCCCTGCTCTCCCTAGGGAGGCTCACCCACTGCCTGCATTACTAAAGCTTTAGGCACTGGGCAAAAACATTTCTCAAACCAGGCGGGTTAAACATTCCATGGCATTTTAAATGTGTTTATGGGAAGGGGGTGATTGGCTTGTTTTTGCTTTGTTTTATTATGCATTTTGTGATCTCATTTTGTATTTTTATGTTGTGAACCACTCTGATCTTTGGAAGAAGGGCAGCATACAAATTTAATTACTTAATGATGTTCCTATAATTCATTAATACCTCTTATAGGCAAAGGTAAAGGGACCCCTGACCATTAGGTCCAGTCGCAGACGACTCTGGGGTTGCGGCACTCATCTCACTTTATTGGCCAAGGGAGCCGGCATACAGCTTCTGGGTCATGTGGCCAGCATGACTAAGCCGCTTCTGGCAAACCAGAGCAGCACACGGAAACACCATTTACCTTCCCGCCGGATCAGTACCTATTTATCTACTTGCACTTTGACGTGCTTTCGAACTGCTAGGTTGGCAGGAGCAGGGACCGAGCAATGGGAGCTCACCCCGTCGCGGGGATTCGAACCGCCAACCTTCTGATCGGCAAGTCCTAGGCTATGTGGTTTAACCCACAGCGCCACCCACATCATAGGTTCCTATAATTCATCAATACCTCAGAATGGTTTGTTTGCTCAGCATTTGCACAGCTGTTCCCTGCACCTCCATGCTTCTTTGGTTAAACCCAAAGAAGTCCCAATTTAGAGCATGTCAAAACTTCAACATTCTTCTTATTACACTTTGCAATAGTCTCGTCCCTCTTTTATTTTTTACAGACTTTTTAAAAAACACACACACACAACAAAACAAAACAAAACAAAGCGAGACAGTCATCGTGTCATATGTAGGTTTACAATGCAAGAACTCTGAGCTACGGCACAATGAAATGAAAACTTTCACCCATTATGAAGACACAACTGAAGCTAGTGAATGAAGTGCTTTGTCTCTTGCATTAATGTAACAAATTAAAATCTGAGAACGTATCTGTATCTGTCTGAATTACTTCCCTAAACATGTTGCATCACTGATTGCATTCTGCACCAGATCTTTGAATATTTGGCTCCTTAATTATATCCGAATAAATATTGTGTGTGCATTTTTAATCTATATTTTAGTTAAGTTGTATACAAATGCCGATAAATGATATTGCCTGTTAAGGATTTGACACAGAGAAAGAGGGAGGAGAGAGAGGGGATATTCTCTCTAATGAATCCTTAACACTGTCCATTCAGGACCCCTGAACGCAACGAAGGGCTGAAATGGAGACTTTTATCTTCCTCATCAGCAACCCTTGACATTTTCTGACACATGCTTTCAGATTCTCTTTCCCAACTATCACAACATTCCAACTTCAGGAATTGTTAATTGGCACAGGACCTCTGTGCTCCACCAGTAACGAGAGCTTGAACATCTAATTCCAATGCAGTATCCTGATGCACATACTCAAAATGAGGCGCAGATGCATCTGGTCTGAGCATAGACTGATCTCTGGATCATGGCAAACTGCATTGTACCCATGATAAGACTCTGAAAAAGCCATTTGTGAAGACCAGATGCAATTCTGCTTCAATATTGGAGCATAGTGGAGGCAAACCAGGATATTCTGCACAACTAGGCTGCATAATATAAGCCCTGGTTGCAGACATCACCCTCACACATGCATAAAACAGGAACCCAAGTTTGGCATGTGGTAAGAAATTTCCCAATAATCTGATAACATTTGGAGAAGGGAAATGCAACAATGAATAGAGAAAACACTGGAACTGTGAATACAAGCAAGCAATATGTTTCACACAAATTGCAACGGCAATGGTCACTTTGACAAGAAGCATCCCAGGTTTTCTCCATTCTTCCAAAATCAAGATCTAGAAAACCTTTTATTTTATTTTTTTACCTGTTAAGAGCATCAAAGCAATCTTTTCCTGAAATGCCATATACTCTATCAGTCTGACTCTTTCCTTCTCTGAAAAAGAATATTTCTTTTAATTAAATGAAAATTGAGTGGTGCGCACACACTCATACCATTATCATGCTATCTGTCTTTTTAATGAAAGATTTATACTATTGTATAAACAGTTTAGAGGGTTTTTTTTATTAAGTAATATATAAATATTGCCTAATAAAGTACATTAAAAAAATTATGTGTTGTCAAGGTTGACTAACAATCACAGGTTTGTTTGTTCATGACATGTATATACCACCGTGTTGTTGGGATACTGCCAGGGAGACAAAGTCCATCTGAGCCCCCAAGCTCGCTGCCGGACGATCCATCAATCTCCCGTAGACACGCAGTATCAGCAAATAGCGACACGAAGCCTCAGAAAACATAACCACATTCTTAGGCTGGTGCACACTCTATCAGCAGAATTCACACAGCGAAAGATGCACAGCAGGAGAGCATATTTACAGTTTATTCAGCATTGGTCAGAACAAAGAAACCATGACCGCCTGCTCCGGTCTGCTCAGGCAAGAAGAAGAAAACGAAAGCAACGACACAACATAAACATCCTGTGAACAGGAAATACGCAGACTCTGTGACTCACAAAGCCTGCTCCCTTTTAAGGTGGAACAGAAATATCCTAACACATATAACCAGAGTTCTCTGAGTAGCTTACATATCTCAGTGATTCCAAATCTATTTTTAAATCTCAAATTAGTCACCAGAGAAGAATTGAACCAATTTCACCTGGATGTAGGTATATATTCTTAGACTTCTAAGCAGTTAACATAAAACAATATAAATTATTAATTAAAAATAACAGAAAACCAAACATTAAGCAGTGACCTAAATTTATCAACATACAATTAAAACTAACAGTTTGAATATATACAAAATAAAATAACTTATACTACAAAAATATATAAAAAGAAGAATGCTACACTACAAAAGAAAACCCCTTTCGCTTCCATTTTAGCAACATGCCTAATTGCAGTGTTGCTCTTTCCAATCGTCGTTTAAAATAAAATCGTAGTATTTTTCGCGACGGGGCACGATATTCCTCATTCACTTAAAATCTCTGGTAAGTGGTTTAGCAGATATTAAGAGATTAATTTTAAGCCAATCAACGGGGGTCCTGAAAAGGCACTCTCCACAAGGGAGACCATGAACTCCACCCACAACAGTTATGTCCGGGCAGCTGCTGTAGACAGAAGACAGTAGCATGCAGACAGAGAAAAGGCACCATGCTGCCCCAGCAGAGTCAAAAAGCAGTTGCGGTTCCGCCTGTACCTTTCAACAGATGAGCAACAGAAAGGGAAGCACTAGGAGCTGCTCATCTGGAGTCAGCCCTAGTATGGAAGTGCCAATACAGTGGTACCTCAGGTTAAGTACTTAATTCGTTCTGGAGGTCCGTTCTTAACCTGAAACTGTTCTTAAACTGAAGCACCACTTTAACCTATGGGGCCTCCTGCTGCCGCTGCGCCACCAGAGCACGATTTCTGTTCTCATCCTGAAGCAAAGTTCTTAACCTGAGGTATTATTTCTGGGTTAGCGGAGTCTAACCTGAAGCGTATGTAACCTGAACTGTATGTAACCCGAGGTACCAGTGTAGTTGCATCTGGGATATGGAGCTAACCAGCCTTGGCACTGTGGCACAGCTTTAGGTGGCAGTTTCCTGCTTTAGTGATATCCTTCTCCTCACCTCACAGAATCAGCCAAGTACTGCATACCCATATAGATAAATTCAGAAGTGAACTTCAAGGAATGATACTGAGACTTCAAGCTTGATTTGGCAAGGTAGAGATTGGCAAGGTCTGTGTTTCCATAAAGAGCTTAAAAAGAAAAGGGACAAAAGATTAATGTGTTTTTTTTGCAATGATCGCCAAAACCCAAAGCCCTTTCCAATTATGCAGGAACAAAATGCATGAAATGACAGGCATGGCGGCATGAAACACCTCCCCCCCCAAAAAAACCCCACCTGTAACCTGTTTAAAGTTTATACAACACTGCAGCTGCAAAAAAAGGGAAGCAACTACAGCTCAGTGGGAAAGCTTTTTTTTATTATTGCTGAAGAGTAGGGTAACAATGCTTTAAAGAAACAAGCTTTTCCTCTTGAATACTCTCCAAAGTGATTTGGGAAGTTCTGTCTGCTGTGTGCTTCAAATGTGTCCTAAAAACTCAGATGTTTCGACAGGCTTATTTGAATGCTACCCTGTTCAGTTTCTGGTCTGCTGGTATAAATTTATTTACTGTATTCCTGATCTCTTTCTTGGATTGTATTCATTGGCTTTTGGTTTATACAATTTGGTTTGGTTTGATTTGATAATTTGGTTAACTGCTTAGGGATCTCCCCCAGAGATGCTAAGATGTAAGTAATAAACACTTTGGTTCTCCTTCCTCTCCACTTGCAGGTACTTTAAGCCAACACAGGCGTCCAGCAGCCTCTCCATCCCAAAGGGACTGGTACCCAGACGTTCGGCAATAGTCACTGAAGTCAGCGGTTCCTTGGACTCCATCAGCAGATCAAATACACCAAGATCAGAAGCAGTAAACATAATCTGGATGCAAAAAGGAGTGAGGGAGTACAAAAGGAAAGAGTTCAAAATGGTCTATAGTTAGGAAGTTCTAGAAGGATGCTTTTGAAACAAACAAACAAAGTCACCATAAATTATTGTGGCCCTTCAGATGGTGTGGGTTGTGACTCCCATTGTTCCTGATCATTGGCCGTGCTGACCAGAGCTGAAGGGAACTGGAATTCAAGAGCATCTGAAGGGCCACTGGTTCTTCATCCCTGCTGTAGAAAACGCTGGCAAAAAGCACTGGGGGGAACAGAATTCTTCCAATTTTTGTTTCAGAGTGGTACAACAGGTTTGGGCAGAGGTTGACACTTCCTCTAACAGGGGAGCATCTCCACGGGCTATGCTTACTGCGTGAGCACAGAAAAACTGGATTAGAAAAAGGAGGAATTTGAGAAGGAAGTGCTGAAAAGGTTTTCAGCAAATCCAAGAAAACGTGTTTTAGTTTAGATTTTTTTAAAGCTTAAGATTTAAAAAGCTGGTTTTTTTGTAATTTTGCAAATGTACTCGTTTACCACACGAAAGCTACTGCCTGGTGTTATTTTTATTATTATTATTTAGCTTCCTAGTTTTCAAATGACTGAAAATTTTGACAGATTTTTTACCTTTATTGAACTAACAGAACTGGACAACAGAGGCAAAGCAACTGCTTCTGAAGGCCTGGGCCACTCCCACTCTCAACGTGACTGGCTGTCTAAACTCCCAAGCTGCAAATTGTAACTCATAGTTTAAAGGCCAATGGCAGTGGCCCAAATCCTGAAATGTTCTGTGATTGGATATCATATATCGAATCGGAATACAGCGGCTCAGAATCCTTCGTCTAGACTCAAGTTCAGGCAAACAGAGACCACTGAATACATAACAGTTGAGACATTTCATTCTGAATCTACTAGACAGAGCCAAGCAGAGGACGATGACAGGAATGTGTCCTGCAGCCGCCGCCCCCCAATATAAATCTTGGCTAAGCCCACCATCCATTAACAAGGTTTGAAAGTCCCTGCAAGTTTTAAACTTTGCAGACTATACCCATCACAGAGCTTACCTTTGGGATCATAAATGCATACTGGTGCTGAAACAAGATTTCCACAGCGTCAGCGTGTTCTGGAGCACTCATTGTTCTTCACTGCGCTGCCCAATACCCGACAGCCTTCGTCCGAAGAAAAAGTTGCTTTTGACAGCACCAAGACCTCTCTGCTTGCGATGTTGCTATCCAGTGTTAGCTGAAAGTGACCATAAATATTCAGGTAAAATCAAAGTAGACACAAGAGCCTTTGTAAAATGACTAAGATCAGAGTGGTTTATGGAAAAGTCCCAATCTGATAAAAGGGCAGGCAGAGGTGGAAAATTAATTGCTTCGCATAAATACGGAAGGGATCTAATTGAAATGATAACCAGCTTCCTCCAGAAATGCCTGCAGCTACATTGCCATGGGGACGCAGGTGGCGCTGTGGGTAAAACCTCAGTGCCTAGGACTTGCCGATTGCGTGGTCGGCGGTTCGAATCCCCGCGGCGGGGTGAGCTCCCGTCATTCGGTCCCAGCTCCTGCCCACCCAGCAGTTCGAAAGCACCCCTAAGTGCAAGTAGATAAATAGGTACCGCTTTATAGCGGGAAGGTAAACGGCGTTTCCGTGTGCTGCGCTGGTGCTGGCTCACCAGAGCAGCTTCGTCATGCTGTCCACGTGACCCGGAAGTGACTTCGGACAGCGCTGGCTCCCGGCCTCTTAAGCGAGATGAGCACGCAACCCCAGAGTCGGACACGACTGGCCCGTACGGGCAGGGGTACCTTTACTTTACCTTTATATTGCCATGACCCTGCCAAGTAACTTGCTAAAAAAAGGGAGTATTTGCGACTGGGGGGGCAGTTGTTAAATACCAGCAGGTCTGGAGTGCTTCCCCACCCCCTCTGCCCAGGGGCAGGCATGCTATCGCCTCCTTCAAGGCTGTAGAGCTGTATTCACCACACTGACCCAGCCATGCCCCCCACAGGCTACCTTTCATTGGCCATGAAAGGCAAGTGTCCCAAGGGCATATTGTTGAGCACATACTCAAAAGTGCCCTGTCCTCACCATCAGCCTGCAAAAACTGAAATGGAGCCCACAAAACATGGCTTTATGGAGTGCTGGAAACCTCACCAGGGACTGCATCAATTATGGCATCTAGCTCACTATGGAAACATACAGTATTGTCCTCAAACGTCCTAGCAAGCAACTCACTGAGGTGTCATGGGCTCCATGGAGAGATGCGTATGTCAGCAGACCACAGACCACCCTGAAGAGCTCCTCTGGCCGATTTCTCAAGGACGCAGTGGAAGCAATGAAGTAGGCCTTCTTTGCTGATTTTGCCACCACACAGTAGGCATGATTATGTGATCTAACAGGTGTTTGGTCATTGCCACACCTCCTGTACTCTAACTATTATCTTTCCTGTTTCATCACATATAGCTCTTCAGCATACCAGGGAGCCAAACGTGTGAGAGACACGGCACTCAGGAATAATAATATCTATGGCCTCCACATATTGTTGATTCATGGTGAGGTGAGGGCCTCAGCAGGTTAAACTAGTGGAAAATCCCTGAGAGCATTCAGGGATCCATTGGACTCCCTAAGTTTCCAGGATTAGGCTACCCTAATGGAGTCCCAACTCTTAGAGGGGGAAGCTGATACTGTTAACTCCTACTTCTCAGGATGTGGTCTGATCATGATAATGGGATTACGGAAACCTTCCCTCTTTCCAGACCATCAACTTAATCAAAAGGGGCAAAAACCAAGTTGAGGGTCTGTCCCACACCATAGGCTGGGCCAGTGACCACTTGAGGCAGTCCCATGGTTGTCATGTAGACCATGAAGTTCCAAGGCAAAACAACGAGAGCAGCTGCAGCAGGGACAATAACCCTGGGGTTTCCCAACATGATGGTCAAGGAAGCTGCTGGGCAACAGGGTGTCCAAGAGACCAGCAGTACCCCCAGTCTCTCTTCTTGCTTTGACATGAGGTGCAGGCTCTCAATGTCAGCCCTCAGTGAAAAGGTTCAAAGGTTCAAAGGTTTATAGACCATAGTGAAAACCTTACCCTGTGGCCATAACCAAAGGGAGGCAGGGAGGCAGCTGCTCCCCCTAAATTCAGGAAATCAATAAAAATACTTAACTTAGGTTCTGCTCCCCCTAACGCAAAGCTTGCCCCCCTAACATAAATCCTGGCTAAGTCCATGACCCCCACCTCAATCTTCAGGACTCTGCTGATGCTGCACTGAGAATCCAGGCAACCAAAGCTAGGTAAGGTCCACTCCTCCCAGCTTGCCCACCCAGGTCTCCATGATAAAGGCCAGGTCAGGTCCCTCATCCACTACTAAGTTACTATCCACTATCCCTACTCAACTCTTCACTTCCTAGAGACATATTGAAGACACAAAAGCACTCTCTCGCAGCCCAATCTTCAATACCAATAGGTCTTCTTCTAGCAAATGATGAGGAGAGACATCAAACTGGGAGGCACCCATTGCACAACAGTATCAAGCGGAACCCACCCCCAGCTTCTGGGACCAAAACTCACTCCCCACATCTCCTATCCAGGAAGCACCCAGTTCAATGCTAAAAGGACTGTCATTCCAGGAGTGAGGAACTTCTCACACACAATACTTCAGGCAGTCTCTCACTCTAGAAGTGGTGCAGAGAACAAAAAAAGCTCACCCACCAGCGTTCGAAATTCCCATTGCTCTAGGTGCATTTTGCGACAGGGAATTTCATTGATGCGAGCAGCTTCTGAGCTCTGGGAGCAGTACTGCGCCTAAGATTTCAGATTAAAACTGCCACTGAAAGGAGGACCTTTTTCTGCCTCCCCACTTCCAGCCACCCTCTAAGGGATCCTCTTAAGAATATTAGAGGAAGTATGACTTTGTTTTGTTTTGTTGCAATCTTCAGATGAGGATTAGACCACGTGAAAAATGAACATAAGATTTTAGCTGCAGTTCATTCGTTTTCAGCTTTGCACTCTTGTTATTAAAAAAGTGTGCCTAGATATTCCGTTGCGGCGCCCATAACCTAGGTTTAAGGTGCCATTTAGCTCCTAGCTTTCATATCTCAGTTTCTACATAACACTGCCACACACAATAAAACAAATTCATTGTGATATTCAATAACTCACAGAACCAGAAGCTTCTTGGAATAGGACACAGGACTAGGTTTTAAATTCTCTACCTCTCCCTGCTCCTCCGAGCTCACCTGCCTCCCTTCTGCTGCCTCTGAGGTCCCTAAATTGTTTGGTTTATATCCTCTCCTGTTTGCTGGCTTGGGTGTGTAATGGGCAGGTGTAACTTATCAAGCAGATGGAACACAGCCTCAGCCAGGCCAAATCCTGCTATACAGTGGTACCTCGGGTTAAGTACTTAATTCATTCCGGAGGTCCGTACTTAACCTGAAACTGTTCTTAACCTGAAGCACCACTTTAGCTAATGGGGCCTCCTGCTGCCACCGTGCCGCAGGAGCACGATTTCTGTTCTCATCCTGAAGCAAAGTTCTTAACCTGAAGCACTATTTCTGGGTTAGCAGAGTCTGTAACCTGAAGCATATGTAACCCGAAGCGTATGTAACCCGAGGTACCACTGTACAGTGTCTCACAGGAACTGCCACCTCTTGGCAGGCAGCTGCTTTTGTAAGAGGGTAGGGGGCCTAGGGAGCCATTCCCTCCCCCTCCCCACCCCTTGCCTTCTGCCAGAGCAAAAGTGATGCTAAACCAGGATAGGTAAAGGAGGACATGGGAAAATAGGGAAGGAAAGAAAGAGGCTGAAGTGGGAGGAAAATGAACAATTGGAAGTTTCCTAGAGGAGGTAAAAATAAATAAATCCCGAAGTCTCCTAGAAGTGTAAAAAATGGGGGGGGGTGAGGAAGGGGTGAAGGGCATGTGGTTGCTCACCTGCAAAAGCGGAAGAAGCGAAAACAAAGCAGGATAGTCGGATGGTTCTGCACAATTTCAATCCTATTTTTATAGCCTCATCCTGTGTGGGCAAAGGAATGTTAGCCCTCCCTAATTCCTTTACCCTCTGTTAGCTGTGCTGTCTCCTCTATTTTCTTGGTGTTAAAGGCCATACATCTGAAAGAACCCTTGGTCAGCGTAGAATAATTGTGCAACGATGGCAATCTCTGCTATCTATGGTTCTTTATGGTAGTTTATATTATCAGTCCCAATCTACAGGTAATAAATACTTCAAGGTGCATCTGTGTGTATAATCTTACTGTTCCCATTATCTTGTTAAGACGTGGAAGTTCTCCTTAGTTTGCAAAATCTTTATCTATGAACGACATCAGGAATGTGGATTTGGGGGTATAAAATGGACCTCAAATTGAGTCTTTCTAGGTACTGAAATCCAACTCTCATCATCTCCAGGCAGAATGGTCATTGGTGGGGTGACAGGAACTGTAGACTAACTACAGTTGGAGGACCACAGGTTCCTCGCCATCTTCACTCCAAGTAGAACACTATTATGAAAGCCAGTGTGGTGTAGTGGTTAAGAGCGGTGGACACGTAATCTGGTGAACCGGGTTCGCGTCTCCGCTCCTCCACATGCAGCTGCTGGGTGATCTTGGGCTAGTCACATTTCTCTGAAGTCTCTCAGCCCCACTCACCTCACAGAGTGTTTGTTGTGGGGGAGGAAGGGAAAGGAGAATGTTAGCCGCTTTGAGACTCCTTCGGGTAGTGATAAAGCGGGATATCAAATCCAAACTCTTCTTCTTCTTCAACTAAGACACTTTTCTTTAGATGGCCTGATGGGAGTTCATAGGGAATCATTCTTTTCTCTTGGTGCAAACTGTTTCCACCCCCTTTGCTATGCTCTTTATTGATTTTATTAAGTATTACAGCTATTCCATTCGTTATTCAAAATAAACTAAAATACAAAAAGGGGAGGGAGAAAAAATGAGAAACACCAATACATAATAAAAAGATTCAACATCGTATGTCACCTATACATTAAATTACCAATAAATAACCTACTCTTTAAATGTGACTTCCAACTACCTCACTGTGGGTCCTTTCTTCCTTTTTTAACTGCTTCCTTTTTTACCTTGTAATTCACCAGTATTGTAGGAAATACACTATCTGTCTGTCATATAATTTGCAAAAATTAATAGAAGCAAATTAAGGATTTTACTTGGGAACAATGTTTTTCTAAATACACTCTGTAACACTCCCACTCTTTTTTAAACGTTTGATTTGTTTGATTGCTGATTACTTCTGTCATCTTTGCAAGTTCCAAGTACTTGCAAGTTCCAAGGATAACTAAAAATGTGAAGAAAATATTTGAATATAATTATAAAAAAAACTTGCAGCGGTATTCAATCAAAGTTGAAAATATGGGAGAAAAGGAAGGAATCAATTAGTACAAGAATTGCATTAGTTAAAATGTTTTTGTTACCCAGATTAACATATCTTTTTTATGTATTACCCTGGCACATATTGGAACAGATATTGAAAGGGTGGCAAGGGGAAATTGATAGGTTTGTTTTTGCATCCAAGAAACCAAGGACAGCAGGTAGATATAGGTATCATAGGATCCAAGATGGAGGATGGGGATTCCCAATTTGGTTTTATATCACGAAGCCTACCAACTGAGACATCTTATGATTTGGTTGGAGGGAGAACAGGGGGAAGATTTGGGGTGTATTGAGCGGAAGAATTTGGAAGCAGTAGGAGGGAAAATAAGATTATTTGATAGGAGGAAAAGGAAAAGGGAAGTAGATAAAATATCAACATTTACGGGGTCCATCTGGGTATGGGAGAAGTAGAGAAGGGAGCTTTTTCCTGACCTCTCTCACCTCACCAAAATGTGGTATTATGGTAAAATGGCCCCATTAAGGGAGCTCATCCCAAAGGAGGTAGGGGATAAATTAAAGGAGATCTCAATTGAGGAGATGGGGAATGTAACAGAAGGTACAATGGAACAGGAAAGTGGTATTTGGAATACAATTAATTGGTTACAGAGAAGACAAATTTCCTCTCTGCTAAAAGAAGAAGTTGTTTAAAAATGTAGTAAAAGAATTATTACACCCTTCAAAGAATTAGTGAAAGGATATAGCAGTGGCGTAGCGTGGGTTGTCAGCACCCGGGGCAAGGCAAGTAATTTGCGCCCCCTAACCCGTGGATTTTAGTACTCGAGTGCGAGCGCGCCCCCCCAAGATGTTGCGGCCGGTGCCGCCGGCCCCCCCTGCACCCCCCACGCTACGCCACTGGGGCTGGGGGCGAGCGAAGGAGCCAAGGACCCCCCCAAAGGCTCAGCAGGAATTTATTAAATTTATTATTTGCGGAGCCCCCGCGGGCCGAGGCAGCCGAAGCCCCCTCCCCTCGGGTGCCTCCCCGCCCCCTCCTCTCCTTGGGCTGTAGGTGGAGCCCGCGCTCCGAGGCGCTCCAGATCCGGGCTTGGCGAGCGCCTCTCCTCCTCCCGGCCGGGTCCGGGGGCTTCCAGCCGCACTCCGTCCTCGCCCCCCCCGGCGGCTGAGACTTGCGCTGAGAGCCGGAGCCAGCGGCGCCCCCTTCCGCCGGGAGACCCTCGCCCGCCCGCCCTCTCGGAGGGTTTTGGGGATGGCAGGGTGCGGCGAGGCCCCTCGGAGCTCTCCTCCCTCCCAGTCGGCAGAAGCAGCCGCCGCCTGTGGCTGGGCTGAGGGGATGGCGTCGGCGTCGGGGTGCGGAGGCTGCCGGTGCCCGGCCAGGCGTCGGTGGCGGCGTCGGCGCTGCTGCAGCGGCTGCTCCTCCTGCGAGCAGTGAGTGGAGCGCAGCCACAGCGGCGGCGGCGGGGGGTGGGCGCGCGCGCTAGGGCGCAAGGCTGGCGGTGGCGGCGGGGAGCCCGGCGGAGGAAGGAACTTGTCCCTTCCCTCTGGACTCGCGCCCCCCCAGATGTTGCGCCCGGTGCGGCCGGCACCCCTGGCACCCCCCACGCTACGCCACTGGGATATAGGACAGATAGGGCCAAGAGAGTCTCAAAATTGTATAAGGTGTTATTAAACAAGGGGAAATCACCAAAGGAAAGTTTGAAAGAATATTGGAAGTTAGATACTCAGGAACAGATTTTATGTGAAGATTGAGAAAGAATCTTTCGGCAACCACCCTTTGTTGCGACCTCTAGGATAATCTAGGAATAGGGGTTGAAGCTGGTATAAAAAAGGTTATATCATATTACAAAATCTGGAAGTAAGAATTGCTGGAGGAAATGTGGAGTGATGGGAACGTACAGTCATATGTGGTTAATGTAGTTAATGAATTTTGGAAACAGATTGGTATAGAAATATCGGTAATTGTGGGAAGGAATGTGGAAATATCTAAATTAATGGTTATTACCCTGAGTGGACGCAGGTGGCGCTGTGGGTAAAACCTCAGTGCCTAGGACTTGCCGATCGTATGGTCGGCAGTTCGAATCCCCGCGGCAGGGTGAGCTCCCGTCGTTAGGTCCCAGCTCCTGCCCACCTAGCAGTTCGAAAGCACACTTAAGTGCAAGTAGATAAATAGGTACCGCTTTATAGTGTTTCCGTGTGCTGCGCTGGCCACGTGACCCGGAAGTGTCTTCGGATGGCGCCAGCTAATGGCCTCTAGAGCGAGATGAGCACGCAACCCTAGAGTCGGACACGACTGGCACGTACGGGCAGGGGTACCTTTACCTTTACTATTACCCTGAGTAGTACCGAGTTAAAAACAAAAGAGGAATGTAAATGGGTAAAATTGATGGTAGTTGCAGCCAGACAGGTTATAGCAAGTAATTGGAAAAATGCAGAAGAGCTAGGGGTGAACCAATGGAGGAAAAAACTGAATAATATTATAATTTTAGAATACTGTTAACTGTGAAGACAGATAGAATGAAAGGGCTTAAGGTCAGTGAGAAAGAGGAGGATTGGTAGATATAAGAAATTAGATTTATTAAGAATAAGTTTAATTATGATAAAAGTGTGTATTGGCAATAAGTAATATGAAATTGAAATATGGAATAGACGGGAGGTCGGGTCTTTAGTCTTAAGACCAATATATGTTTTATTGTTTGCTAAGAAAATTATGTGTCTATGGTTATTCTTTGTGTGTAATTTGGTACTTGTGTTTTTTTTCTTTTTTCTTGTTGTATCAATAAAAATCTTTTTAAAAAAAGAGAGAAAAAGGAGGATTGGTTTGAGATGATATTGAATTATTTGGGTAGGTTTGAACAATTTGGGGCAATTAAAATGTTAAAAGTTAAATAAACCTTGTGGAAGGAGGCGTGTTAAGGTATATAGAAATGTACATATGGTTGATTTGAATATGTTATTATTGAATATTATTGAATATGTATATTATTGAATATGTATACCCAATGTATCAGCCGTCTGGGGGGTTTCACTGTTTGTGTTTTGGTGGTTGGTAAAAAATAATAATAATAATCTTTGCAAGTTCCAAGTACTCAAATAGTTTTATCTGCCATTCCTCCTTCGTTGGAATTTTCTTTCCCTTCCAATTTTTGGCAATCAACATTCTCTCAGCTATTGTAAAAATGCCCTCTTCTTATCACTTGGGATGTCTGTTGACAAAATGCCTAGGAGGAAAGCTATCTGGGTTTTTTTTGCAAATGTTTGGTTGAACATTTTTTAAAGCTCCTCATAGATGGTATCTAAAAAGTTTTTACTTTTTTTACAGCCCCACCACATGTGGTACATTGTTCCCTCAGCTTGTTTGAACCTCCAGGATATATTTGAATTTGTGTTGCACATTTTTGAGAATTTGCTGGGGGTCATGTACCATCTATAAAACATCTTCATGAAGCTTTCCTTTAATGTATAACAAGCAGTGAACTTTAGATCTTTATTCCATATTTTCCCCCAAGCTGCCATCTGAATGGTGTTATTGTCATTTACTACGGCGAATCTTTTTGTCCCTGAACAGACAAAATGGAAAGATTTGCAAACATTCTGGAATCAAGCACTTCAACCACACTTCAAAAGCGTACAGTGGTACCTCGGGTTACCTATGCTTCAGGTTACATACACTTCAGGTTACACACTCCGCTAACCCAGAAATAGTGCTTCAGGTTAAGAACTTTGCTTCAGGATAAGAACAGAAATTGGGCTCCAGCGGCGCAGCAGCAGCAGGAGGCCCCTTTAGCTAAAGTGGTGCTTCAGGTTAAAAACAGTTTCAGGTTAAGTACGGACCTCTGGAACGAATTAAGTACTTAACCTGAGGTACCACTGTATCTTGATATTCAAACTCTACTGCAAGGGACCTTGGAGTTATGAAATAAAAAGTGTCATGTTTTGGTGTTTTGAAATAAACGGGTGTCTACAGCCGAAAGATAAATAGATGATATAACAACCAGTTTTATTGTTCTAGCATTCTCTGGACAATGCACAAGAATGATGCAGGGGAAACATTATTTTCTTCCTAAAATGGCATCATAGAGTTGGCATTTCTTTAGCTGAACCTCCTTGAAGCCAGCAGCACTGAAGAGCGCATTGTACTCTGAAGGGGTTCGCTCTTTTCCTTCGGTATGAAGCAACATAATCATGGATTGGAGGTGCGCTTCCAATGGCCCACTTCTGTCCTCGTTGAGAACTATTTCCACCACTAACACTCCACCACCTGTTTCAAAGTATATTTCATTAAGTTAGGGAAACGAAAGATAGACCATTACTTCTTTTGAGACAGCATGTTCAAAGAGCTCGGCTTCATCTTTCCAAGCATCCTGGGATCAGAAGCTCAAGTCAAACGAAAAGCAGTTTAACCTTGAGTGGCCCTACTGTATAAAAATGGAAGATCTATGTGGCAACCAAAGCAGGCTGTGAATTATAATTCATAGAATGTCCTTTTCCCCACCACTTTGCTCCAGTAGCCTGCCTGAAATGTGCTCAGCATAGGTGCAGCATTTTCTATAGTCACTGAATTTTGATAATGCAAGTTGCTACAACTATTCACCTTGAGTTCCTAGCTTAGGAACACACATGGGCAGGGGTGGCACAGGAACCTTGTTACCGTGAGAAACAGGAACCTTGTTACCGTGAGAAAAACCGACAACAACAGAACCTTAACAGCACAAACTTAATTCCCTGATACAGAAGTGACATTCTAGTCAGATTGTGATGGAGGTGCTCTTTTATAAGAGAAAGAATGCACTTATGCAGCAAATGCTAAGATTTGTAGTATGAGCTACAGAGGGAGACATGATGCCTCCCTATCATATATACACTCTCTCCAGAGTGGCTGGGGAAACCTAGCCAGATGGGCGGGGTATAAATAATAAAATCATCATCAACAACAACTACGTCCCAGATCTTACTGGTATTTTCTTATCCTGGGCAGGAGGAGCCAATGGACTATAGTGGCAGACTGGTAGCGGGATGGAGCATCAAGCACCAGAAAATAATCGGAAGCATTGAGATCTCACTGTAGGTGCCAATGTGTCAACAGATGAGTTAATGATTGAGGTCTCTGGTCTGCTCAGAATAGCTAGGACTAGAACGGGGCTATCTGTTCCAAGGCCTAAGCCATGACTGTGCACATACATGTTTCCCAACTTTTGGCCAAACTCTACATTTATTTTTGAAAACATTTCAGTCCCACTTTTTCTGTTCATCCAGGACACTCAAAGCACCTACAAATGAAACCCCAACCTTGACCCAATCCAAGACATGTTTTAAAACCTCTCTGTAAGCAATGCATACAGTGAGCTTTGGCTCACTTACAGACCCTCCAAGTGTCCATATTTTCCAGGGACGTCCCTGATTTAGAGAAGCTATCCTGGTTTCTGATTTGATCCCAGAATGTCCCACTTTTCCTTAGGACGTCCCTATTTTCATTGGAGAAATGTTGCCGGGTATGGAGTTATCCAACCCCATAGCCATCGGAAGGCAATCCTGTATAGAGAAGGGTTTTTTATGTTTAATGTTTTATTATGTTATTATATATATTCAAAGCTGCTCAGAGTGGCTTGGGCAACCCAGTAAGATGTGTGGGGTATAAATAGTAAAATTATCATTATGGAATGGGACATCCCAATTTTCATCAGAGAAATGTTGGAGGGTATGCACTTATTGCCCACCACAGCTCCAGTTTTGGCCAGTCCTGCCTTATAAGCACACGTACCAGGCTTGCAGGCCTTGTGGAGTCTGGTTAGCAGCTGCACACACTTCTCGTCGACCCAGTCATGCAGGATCCTAGCCAAAATATAGAGGTCAGCTTCCGGAATTGGGTCTTTAAAAAAATCCCCTGTAATAAAATGGGTAGATGGTAAATTAAAGCAAGGGGTTCAATTAAATAGTTGAGCTCTACCCTTCAAAAATACCCTGGTTATAAAGCTGGTGCTAGCAGAATATGTCATTCTTGATTTCTAAGGCTTTTTACACACCATAACTTCAAAGCACGTTCAAAGGACATTCTTCCTCTCAAAGAGTTCTGGGCGCCACAGTTTGCTAAGAGTGCTGGGAACTGTAGTTATGTAAGGTCAGCAGCCTGAACAAACTAAGCTTCCAGGACTCTTTGACTGTTAGAGTGGTAAAAGAGAGATTTAAATGTAAGGCATGGATATAACTATTATCTAACACAAAGGAATAAGCAGAATTATGAAGCAGAATTCACAGCTCAAAGCACAACCACACTTGGATTTTGTTCTGAATCCATTTTACTCTCTAGTAGGTGAATAATAAGGTATGGGATGTTTTAGATCTACCCATACCTCCTTTCCTTTCCAAGATGATCTAATGATCTGAGGCGCCAACATTTGAGGGAACAGGAGTGTCAGCTTGGCCCTGACACTGAAATTTGTGGGTGCCCAGTCCCTTCATGGGTAATTTTGTGGGTGCTTGGGCACCCAAGGTCCCAGGGAGTTGGCACCTAAGCGAGCAAGAATGGAGGGGGCAATGTCCCAACGTTGCACGTGTGATGTCAAGACATTGGGAGGAGCAGCGGAGGAGCCAAACATGGTGGCAGTGCAGCTTCAATGTCTGGGGGGGGGTCCTCCTCCTCTTCCTACCACCATGACTGGTTCTCTGCTCCTTCCTCTCCGCAACAGGTAGAGGAGGAGAAGGAATTGGAGCTGTGCAGTGCTTAGCCTCCTCCATCTCCACCTCCTCCTCTACCTGTGTAGTGGTTAAGAGTGGTAATCTGGTGAACCGGGTTCGCTTCTCTGCTCCTCCACATGCAGCTGCTGGGTGACCTTGGGCCAGTCACACTTCTCTGAAGTCTCTCAGCCCCACTCACCTCACAGAGTGTTTGTTGTGGGGGAGGAAGGGAAAGGAGATTGTTTGCTTCTTTGAGACTCCTTCGGGTAGTGATAAAGCGGAATATCAAATCCAAACTCTTCTTCTCTTCTTCTTCCTCCTCCTCCTTTGCACATGGGAGAATCCCGGCCCCCTCCCCAAAAATATCGGGGGGGAGGGCTCAGCCCCTAGGACATGGTATCCCTGGTAATGACACATCAGAACAAACCACAGTTACCCTCGTGGAAAGTAATCCGGTGTTCTTCTGGGGATACGAAATGCTTCTTTGCCATTTCCACTACGTTGGGTAAGTCGAAAATGGTCACTGTAGAGTTTGGATACAATGCAATGCATTCTTTAGCCAAGCCGCAGCCACTTCCTTCAAGGGAGAACAAGGAAAAACAAAAATGAAAACTTCTGTGCATCTCAAAGCTTCTTTCAAACACTCCTGTGCAAAATATCAGGATATCACCTCAGGTAAGTGCCTCTCCAACCGTTTCATGGGCAGGGACACACGTCACCACCTGAGCAGCTTCAGGGATTTGACAGGATTGAACTTGTGCCACAGATTATTCAGGATATAAGCAGATCAAAATATGTAAACACAATACAGTGGAGCAATATTTTATTATTTATTTATGGCATCTATATCCTCCCCCCCCCCACCGTAACACAATATCTTGGAGTAGCATAGCATAGAATAGAATATTTCAAAATTAAACTACAAGATTAGGATATTGCCATTGGAAAGCAACCAAAATTCATTGCGTACAAGGAGGGCAGGGGGAAAGACTGCAGGTAAAATAAGGATAGGCAGAAATGATTAGCAAGGATAACCCTCGATGTCAAGTTTGGGGAGGAGACAGAGCCAGTGTTTCCCAAACTTTGGTCTCCAGCTGTTTTTGGACTACAATTCCCATCATCCCTGACCACTGGTCTTGCTAGCTAGGGATGATGGGAGTTGTAATCCAAAAACAGCTGGGGGCCCAAGTTTGCGAAATACTAGGTTAGAATGAACAGATTCAAAACAGATAGAGACAGGTCAAGGAGAAGAACGCTGCAGGACAAGAGGATGAACTTGACCAAACAAATTACTCAACATGTCCTGACATATGAAAACTAATAGAGGAAAACAGCTGGGAGGCAAATAGAGTAATAGTACTGAAGGATGTTTTCAAGAGGAGAGCAGAAACAATATGTTCCTTCTTGTTATCACCCATCTTTGGAATGTTTGTGGTCTTGTTTTGAATCTTTTTGCTGTTAATGACTAAACTGTACCAGAAAAGGGTACACACGAGACACCCACATGATGTTGACAAGCAGAAAAAGAAAGACAGATGAGGCCTTTTCAGCTTGCTCCTCTCTGGAACTCACCTCCCAAATCGCAAATGAGTGGGAAGTGAGAAAGATTGAAGGCAGCCATCACATCTCTGCCCCACAGATGCCAATTGGAATTCATGCTGTGAGAGAACCTTTTCATCTCGACCTCTGACCTGTAGATTCAAAATGACTTTGGCAGGTAAGTGGAAACATTACCCACATGCAGCCTGGTTTGTAATTTAGGGCTTGACTCTCAATCACACAATCACACTCTGGGCAAACACCACAAAGCCCCAGTTGCTCTGTCAACTGCTGTGGTGGAAGGAATGATTTCAGGAAATTCTTGGCCTGAAGCTATATATGACTTATTGCCACCTCTAGACTGTCATTGTTTTACAGGAGGGACTGAAGAGCATACTGGGAAATTCAGTTTTATGGAATTAAAATGAAATAAAACGCTCCAGTGCAACAGACCCACTTTAAAAAAGAAACTGATTTTTTTTTTTGCAGTTTGGAAAATGATGGGGAAATAAACTGAAATGTGTGGAAGGAATAACCTGATTATCTGGAAGGATGTATGATCAGCCTGCAAGAAAATCAGGAAGGATGCAGGAAGAATATTCATTGTCAAATACTGTATTTTTCACTCTATAAGACGCACCTGGTTTTTGGAGGAGGAAAACCAGAAAAAAAACATTCTGAATCTCAGAAGCCAGAACAGCAAGAGGGATCGCTGTGCAGCGAAAGCAGCGATCCCTCTTGCTGTTCTGGCTTCTGGGATAGCTGCGCAGCCTGCATTCGCTCCATAAGACGCACACATATTTCCCCTTACTTTTTAGGAGGGATAAAGTGAGTCTGATAGAGCAAAAAATACGGTAATCTCCCCACAACCAGACAAACAGGAATGCTCCTAACAACCAAAGTGCTCAATAAATGGGTCATCTGCAAGTGCCCCATGGCATCTGGTCCCATGGTATCTGGGTGACTGAGGTGCTCTAACCAGTTGTGATTGAAATCCAACCAGAATTGGCCCAGGATGTGCAAATCCCAGGGAAAGGCCACGGAAAACATTGTTCCCAGCATTGCTGGAGAAATACTAGAAATGGGGGCAATGGGGGAAGTCTGGATTGTATGCACATTCCCAGAGATGTTTCCTACAATTGCACAATTGTTCAGTCTGACAAGAATTACCGCTCCCCACATCAAATGGGGGTCGCCTTTTGTGTAGTCGCGCACAGCCCCCCCAGATCCCAGTGCGACTCCTAGTAGTTCAGGCTGGCTTCATCCTCCCCAGGCTGGATACCTGGAGGTCTCCGCCTACCTCAGCCAATCGCCCAATCCCGCCTGGGGAGGCGTTGCCAGGGGAATGGCCAGGTAAGGGGAGGGACCACCCTGCCCACACAACAGAAAGTGAATCTTACCTGTGGAGCGGCAGTCAGCTCCAGAGCTTCTCCCACCCTGCCCTCCCTCAGTTAAGTCTTCTTTTGCAGGTTAACCTCTTCTCCACAGGCACGCAGGCGCTGCTACGTCAGGGCCAGAAAGGAATTTTCCTGCATTGGCAGGTTTTGCCTTTCCCATAGCAAAACGTCTCAACTTTGGTGGTTTCAGGCCTTGGGCGGAATCCTTTAGTCTATCTTCCTAAATGGGGGAGCATGAACCGGTGACCCACGCCCCCTTGAAGTGGTGATCCCAGGGTTCCCTGTTGAGGGGAGGAATTGGCCATACGCCGAGAGGTTGTCATTCTTCTCCCCTGCGACGGTGGCGAAACGGGGGGTGGGCTCTCTGCTTGAACATATGTTCTCCAGAGCCAGCCCAATCCCCACACACTCTGTCTCCCAGATCCCCGGCTGGGGACTGGGAAGGATAAACGCCCAATGCCTGAGCCAAGGTCTCCCTACATCTGAAACTTAATAAAGTTGTGGCCAGTTTTAATCCCATAGCACGTTGTCTTGAGTCATTATTCTGCTTGGGGGCCGCCTCGGGTTGGGGGCCGCCTGTCCACGCAAACACCCATTCCCTCAAAGGTAAGAACTCCCGCCTCTAAAAAAAACCCCTGCTTTTACCTAAAAAGGACATCAAATAAATTGTCAGATGAATTGCCATATATTTTCCCAACTGGGCTTTTTCCTTGCCTGAAACAGAACATATGTTTTAATTGAGTGAAAATTAGGTAACATGATGACCAAAGTAAATTCCAGATGTTCCCCCCACCACCTGAAAACAGAATACATTGCACAAACGATTACATGTATTGTTTTAAACCAGTGTTTCCCAGACTTGGGTTGCCAGTTGTTTTGGGACTATAGTTCCCATCATCCCGGACCACTGGTCTTGCTAGCAAGGAAAGATGGGAGTTGGAGTCCAGAAACAGCCAGAGACCAGAGTCTGAGTAACACTTTTAAACTGTAGCTGTAAAAATCACAGGGTTCTTTCCCAAACCAGCTTTTATCTGAATTGAGAAAAAGAACAACTTAGATGCATTTTAAGCTAAAAATGTCTACACAGTCTTAGCTTTATCACTTTCAACAGTTGGCATCTTGACGTTCCTCATGGCAATCATCTTCCAAAGGCAGTTCAGCATTTCATTGCAAAGAGCCATTTTCTACATGAGTACACAGAGCTAGACACACACACCCCCTCTTACCTCACTGCATCTGTCAAGTAGTTCAAATTCGGAAATGTGATTTCAGAGAAGAACATCATATGATGATACTGAGACTTTGGGCTCGATTCAGCAAGGTAGAGATTGGAAAAATCTGTGCTTCCATAAAGAGCTGATAGAAGGGAACAAAGAAATCAATGTTTTCACACCTTTGCAGAAGGCAAGTTTTTCTCCCTAACTGCAACTGTGTGAACAAAATGTCTGAAGCAACAACTCACAAATAAATGATCTAAAGCCCTGAAAGTAGTAAGATGAAGCCAAGTGAACATCCCTTTCCTACACAAACTAGTAATTCTTCAGAAAAGAGCAAAGCATCAAGTTCATTAGCTATAATTGTGATGACATTTATTTCCATTTCATTTCCTAATGGGTGAGCTCAAAAGCTTATTATTTAAGACAATGCAACTTAGATTTTAGCCGGAGAGTGCTTTGTGTTTCAAGGTGCTTCCAGGCAGAGCTTTAACAAACATCCTCCTGCTCCTGCCTCCTCCTCTGTCTTCTGCAACTCTAGGAGAGTCCCAGGTGGGGGTGCTCAACATTCCTGCCTCTGATAATAACAGTGATTAAGTAATCAAGCATCCTCAGCAATGGTGCTGCCTGCCAAGTGCTGAAGCATTAGAGCTACCTCTGCATTTTGTGCTCTAACTTTCTTCAGAAACGTCTGGTTTTCCTTTTTTAAAAAGTCTGGGGGCCCCTGCTGGCATGTGCACCCCTTTCACGAGCCCTCCTAGGAAAGACCCCGTCTGAAACCCTGAAGAACCACTACCAGTCAGAGTGGAGACAATACTGAGCTAGATAGACCAATGTTAGCTGAGGTTGAATCCTGACAAGACAGAAGTATTGGTTTTGGGGGACAGGGGGTGGGCGGATGTGGGGGATTCCCTGGTCCTGAATGGGGTAACTGTGCCCCTGAAGGACCAGGTGCGCAGCCTGGGAGTCATTTTGGACTCACAGCTGTCCATGGAGGCGCAGGTTAACTCTGTGTCCAGGGCAGCTGTCTACCAGCTCCACCTGGTACGCAGGCTAAGGCCCTACCTGCCCACGGACTGTCTTGCCAGAGTGGTGCATGCTCTAGTTATCTCCTGCTTGGACTGCTGCAATGCACTCTATGTGGGGCTACCTTTGAAGGTGACCCGGAAACTGCAATTAATCCAGAATGCAGCAGCTAGACTGGTGACTGGGAGTGGCCGCCAGGACCACATAACACCGTCCTGAGAGATCTGTATTGGCTCCCAGTACGTTTCCGAGCACAATTCAAAGTGTTGGTGCTGACCTTTAAAGCCCTAAACGGCCTCGGTCCTGTATACCTGAAGGAGCGTCTCCACCCCCATCGTTCAGCCCGGACACTGAGTTCCAGCGCCGAGGGCCTTCTGGCGGTTCCCTCATTGTGAGAAGTGAGGTTACAGGGAACCAGACAGAGGGCCTTCTCGGTAGTGGCGCCCACCCTGTGGAACACCCTCCCTTCAGATGTGAAGGAAATAAGCAGCTATCCTATCTTTAAAAGACATCTGAAGGCAGCCCTGTTTAGGGAAGTTTTTAATATTTAATGCTGTATTGTTTTTAACACTTGATTGGGAGCTGCCCAGAGTGGCTGGGGAAACTCAGCCAGATGGGCGGGGTATAAATAATAAATTATTATTATTAGTATTAGCTTCCTGCGTCTCTAGGTTCTTAGGTGTCTCCCTTATTTAGATGGCAA
This sequence comes from Podarcis raffonei, assembly GCF_027172205.1. Lineage (NCBI taxonomy): Eukaryota > Metazoa > Chordata > Lepidosauria > Squamata > Lacertidae > Podarcis > Podarcis raffonei. Next base: position 76,522,550 of record NC_070605.1, on the reverse strand, counting down.
TGTTCATGACTTCATTTGCTTCCAGTTATGGAACTAATGGCACCATTGTACACTTTAGCAGATAAGATGGCTGAAAACAGTCATCTTCAGCTACAAGTGAGTCAGAATTTTGAAACAACTTGAGTTGCTTCCTCCTTCCAATGTGGTTACCTTGGCTGCCTGTCCTCTCCACTCGCAGGAGCTTTAAGCCCACACAGGTATCCAGCAGCCTCTCCATCCCAGTGAAGCTGGTGCCCAGACGTTCAGCAATAGTTGTTGATGGCATGGGTTTGCCTGATTCCAAAAGAAGGTCAAATACTCCCAACTCAGCAGCAGTAAACATAATCTGGAAATAAATGGGGGTGGGGATTACAAAAGTGACTCCAGGTCGTTTACAGCAAGGATAGAGAACCTGTGGCCATCTACATAGTGGTGGTTAACCCATGGACCTCTGGAAGCTGTTGGGTTCCCCATCAGCCACAGTCTGTATGTAGTCTAATATCTAGACTACAACTATGAAGGAAGAAAGGATGTTGAAAGATGTTTTTGAGACACAAAGGCTGTGTACACATTACCATTTACGCTGGCTCCAGCACGCTTCCACCTCTGGTATTTAAAGTCAAGTACACATGACATGAACCACAATCCATCTGTATCTTGTAGCTTTTTGAGAAACACTGTTGTTTGATGCATTTCCTTTCAAACCAGCGTGCGTCCGGTTTAAAACCAAAATACACAGTTAAGCGGTGGTGTGTACGTTTCAGTCTGCACTGCACATGCACAGTTGGGCAACCTCATTTGGAGCACACAGAGTCAAAATATAGAGCTTACTGGTTTCTACTGCATTGTATTACATCTGTTGTTAGTTACCTTGAATGTACAAGGAAAAGTGGAACCAAAGAACTTTTAAAAAAGGAATGTAGTAATTGCAGATCACCTGAATGAAGCTCACAGGCTGCAGATCACAGTCTGGGAACCTCTGGCAATAGGGGATTGCCGTGTTAGTTTATGCCTGAACACAAAAGCCTGAGACCTGACTATTGACATTGTGCAATTAAAATGTACCTGTCTGTTCTGAACACGTTTGCTTCCCCTTTTGGAATCTGACCTAGTTTTGACACTGAAAACGTAAAGCCATTCTGTACGAAGTTCTCTAGGGCAAAAGCAACGAGAAAACAGACGAGTTGCTTGTATTTTTTATTCAGAGCAGCGCAAGGTGTTTGGGTGAAGCCAGGCATTTGTGACAGTCATCGGCTGCAATGTGTTTTGTCTAGCCTCTCCAAGTCTCATGTGTTCCAACAGAATAAATGGAGAATCTGGTATTTCTTCCCTATTTCTATTTCCCGTGTACAAATCATGCAATAAGAGCAGGAAAACAGATCTTGATTGCTTCAGTGCTTCATATATTGGAAGCAGATTGTTAGCATTGCGTCCTTTAAACTGTGATTAAATGGCATTGCAGAAATTAAAATAGTGAAACGTGGAATGGAGTTGACCAGGCAGTTGCCCCTTCCCTAAATCAAGTAAAATAAAATTATCTAACTGAGGTTCTGCCCCCCACTAACATAAAGCCTTTCCCCCCCCCCAACATAACTATGCCCATGGAAAAACAGTCTTTTTAAACATGCCCTCAGTTAGTATGACCTAGTTGGAATGCACATTTAATGAAACCTTTTTAAAAAATGTATTAAATTTTGCTATAATGAACGTGTTGTACCCACATTAACATTTTCTCAGGGTGCTTCCAGGTGATGTGTTCATTGAACATTCATTCCTATTGTTTTCAGGGAGATTAGATAGCACTATGTCAAAGAAAATGTTATCTCACCCTTTCCTATCACATTTTCCTATGACTTTACTTTTTGCAAAAAATCCATCCTTTGGGGGGAGCAGGATTGTTGTGCAAAACCTCCCAATGAATCAGCTGTAATTGTGTAACCTGCATTTGCTGGTATTTTACGTGAATCCCACCCCAAATTAGTAAAAGTCTGGAAGTGCCTTCACTTTATGTTACCACAAAGAGAAACATCAAAACTAGGCCAAGTTCCAAAAGGGGAAGCAAATATGTTCAGAAAAGACAGGAATTTTAACTGCACCACCATTCATATGTAGAAAACCCTTGAGAGTTTCATTATTCATAGACATTACCCACAAATCATACCTTTGAGATTAGGCATCCGTACTTGTATTGAAGCAGGGGCTTAATACATTCAATATCTTCTGTAGAGTCCATCGGTCTTCAGTACTCTTGTCCTCTGCTGTTTAGACCTCTCTTGTCTCAGTGCCACACCAATGCTTGCAATATTGCTGCGCTGTATTCACTGAACATATCAAGAGAGCCTTAGCTGGAATCAAAACAGACTCTGTGGATACTTGATAAGTTTCCTTGGATGAATTAATTGCGACAACTAGATCATAAATACCAAAAGTTATTTTCTGTGGAACTGAACTTGTTTCTTTATTTAGGTATTTTTATACCACCCTTGATTCATGATCCCAGGGTGGTTTACAAAAAAAGAATAGCACAACAGAAATGTAAAACACAAACAGTACATTTTGCTACACCCAGATATTGACAACATATGCCCTCGCTGAAATATATGCTTGCACCAGCCTCCAGGTAGTATAAAAACATTATGCTTCCCACAGAGCGATGCCTCTGTGAAGCTTAAGATATTGGCATGATAAAAAAAAATCCTGTTGTTGTTGTTAGATACATAACACTTCCACAAAGCAGCAAACATTTATAAGTACATGGATGATTTCCAGGGGCAGGGAGAAGGGGGAACACAATAAAAATCACCACTCTTAACAGTATCAAAACTAATATATTTAAAAAGTAGTACAGTGGTACCTCGGGTTACATACGCTTCAGGTTACATACGCTTCAGGTTACAGACTCCGCTAACCCAGAAATATTACCTCAGGCTAAGAACTTTGCTTCAGGATGAGAACAGAAATTGTGTGGCGGCGGCGCAACGGCAGCAGGAGGCCCCCTTAGCTAAAGTGGTGCTTCAGGTTAAGAACAGTTTCAGGTTAAGAACAGACCTCTGGAACAAATTAAGTACTTAACCCGAGGTACCACTGTATATTTTGGTGCATCCATATTGTAACATATGCAAGCTAAATGAAACAGCTCAACTAATAACCTCCCATAAACTTTGGTCTGCAACAGGTAAGTCAGCCTTCACCTACTTAGAGACTACAACTCCCATTAGCTCCAGTCACCATTGCTGCAATGACTGGGGCTGATGGGAGTTAAGAGTCCAAAATACCCGGAGTGCACCAAGTTAGCAAAGGCTTCCTGTCAATTGCATGCAATATGCTAGCAAGGGACTACTTTTCCTGTGCCCTTTAATTTCTTCCCACTGCACTTTTCCTACTACCACTTTGCTGCTTTGCTATCACTATCCCATTTTACCTGTGTTGGGGCTCCAAGGAAGAAGTGGCAAAGCCTTACATACATCCAAGGAGAGCAAGGCTTATAGCCTCTACACAGAGCAAAGTTCAACTAAATATCTAAACTCTTCATCTTCACGTGAGACAAAGTGGCCTTCCTTTCTGCTTTCCTTTTGATAATTTGACAGCAAGGGATTTTCCTTTGTTTTAAATCCTTTTTGCAAGCTGATTTATTGCTTGCTCTTAAACCCCCTCCACCCCCAAACAATCCATTGTTTTGCAATAAGCAAAAGACCTTCTCATTATGATGGCTCTCTGTGTGTGTACAGAGGAGCTGGCCCTACCATTTGCAAGCCCATTTTGACAACATTGAAAGGAGAAGCAGTTAGCAACTTTAATTATTATTCATAGTGGTTTTAACTGCTAAGGAGAGGGAGTCTTCGGCTTCTGATGACAAAATAATTTGGGTAGCATGCACCTTAACCGGGGTGAAAGGAGACACACCATTTGCTGCTACAGGCCTTGAAATGTCTTGTCTGGTCCTGCACATTATCCTTGCCATGGAGACTTCAGAAACACCCCCTGGTGGAAAAATCCTATGTGAGCTAGGCTTAATATGGAAAGTGGATTGCCATTAGTGATACAGTTGGAAGAGGAATGAAGCCTGTCCTGTTACCTAGACATTCATGGGCATAGCCAGGATTTTTGTTGGTGGGCCAGGACTTTTGTTGGGGGGCCAGAACCAAAGTGAGTAGTCAGTTAGTTAAGTATTTCTATTGTTTTACTTGACTGGGGGGGGAGCTGCCCGCCCCTTGGCTACGCCCATGTAGAGATTGTAATTATAGATCGCATTTATGCAAAAGTAAGAGAAAATCCAGAACTTTTATTTTATCTTTTATTAGGTATGTATGTATGGCACAGCAGTGGGTTGCCATGGCACTTCAGCAATCAACACATAGCCATATGTTGTATTCTTCAATCCCTGTTCAGAAAATTCTCCTCCAAAATGCCAACATATATACTCGGAACGCAATTGAACTGTATGCCTCCCAAGGTGGAAAGCAAATTACAATGGCAATTGGTGATCCTGCCTGAAAGCAGTAGCCCAGCCCCCTGCAGAGCCTAGTAAAGGTAAAGGTAAAGGTAACCCTGACTGTTAGGTCTAGTCACGGACGACTCTGGGGTTGCGGTGCTCATCTCGCTCTATAGGCCGAGGGAGCCAGCGTTTGTCTGCAGACAGCTTCCGGGTCATGTGGCCAGCATGACTAAGCCGCTTCTGGCGAACCAGAGCAGCGCACGGAAACACCGTTTACCTTCCCGCCGGAGCGGTACCTATTTATCTACTTGCACTTTGACATGCTTTCGAATGGCTAGGTTGGCAGGAGCAACGGGAGCTCACCCCGTCACGGGGATTCAAACTGCTGACCTTCTGATTAGCAAGCTCTAGGCTCTGTGGTTTAACCCACAACACCACCCGCGTCCCTAGTATGATTCCTTAATTCCCATAGTGTATTTCCATAACTGAAGTAACAAAATGCACCTTCTTCTCAAGTTAAGTGTGCTGAGGGGCATGTAACCTGGCCCTATGCACATAACCACCCAATCCTATACATATACGTTTAGAAGTAAGCCCCAAGGAATTCAACCCAGCTCACTCCCAGGTAAGTGCTAATACTGGATTGCAGGCTAGATGCATTAGTATACCCAGTGCTTTTTTCTGGGGGTACACATACCCCTAAACATTTCGTGAATCTTTGTACTTTTGTCCATTTACTGTATTTATTTTTCCCGATTTGAACTATAAAATGGTGGTTTTCTTGAGTCAAAATGAGAGTACCCATAAACATTTCTTTTAGAAAAAAAGCAGTATATCATGGGATCAGGCTGTTATTTATACCCAGTGGGATTTAGTTCTGAGAAACGCTGTGGGTTAAACTACAGAGCCTAGGACTTACCAATCAGAAGGTCAGCGGTTCAAATCCCGTAACACGGTGAGCTCCCGTTGCTCGGTTCCTGCTCCTGCCAACCTAACAGTTTGAAAGCACGTCAAAGTGCAAGTAGATAAATAGGTACTGCTCCGGCGGGAAGGTAAACCGCATTTCCGTGTGCTGCTTTGGTTTGCCAGAAGTGGCTTAGTCATGCTGCCACGTGACCGGGAAGGTGTATGCCGGCTCCCTTGGCCAATAAAGCGAGATGAGCGCCACAACCCCAGAGTCAGTCACGACTGGACCTAATGGTCAGGGGTCCCTTTACCTTTACTTTTACATATGCATCGGATCAACCAACAAGTTTATTCAAGTTGGCACCTCTGCCTCTATTAGATTTTAACTCTTGTTGGCTCCACAATTCCGGGGATAAGAAGATACTCATTATAGAATAACCCCGTCCAACTCACAATAATATTTTCTCCAGGGACAGGGCCCACAACCCAACCTTATACAAGCCCACTCAGAAGTCAGTCCCATTGAGCTCAGTGCAATTTACTACCCCCCAAACGGCAGCTGCTTTATTTATGAGCCACACAGCGGGTGGGAGCGAACGCAGCTTCTGCTTCGGGTGAATGCTGTGGCAACAGACGTGAGAAGCGGCGGCCGCCCCGCCCCCCCCCAGCGCGGTTTGCTCGAGCGGCCCAATCAGCCGGCGCAGCGATCGATGGAAGGTTGCAACGCGCGGCTGCCGTCCAATCAGCGAGCGGCGCGGCTTTCCAAAGGCGGGCGCGAACGGGCGCTACGTCTAGAGCCCGGCTTCTAAAATAAACAGCGGAGGAACCAGCGGCGCGCGCGGAGCGGCTCGGGACGCCTGTGCGCAGCGGGATGGCCGAGCATTTCCCCGGCGGCTGTAGTAACATATACCGGCCCATTACTCAGTGGTAGGTGTCCTCAGCACCACCACGACCTCATTTCCTGGAGGTAGAGGCGTCTCTTTATCAGCAGCCCTACTGCTTTTTAGCCCCGCCAGCTGCGAGTGCTGCCTGCTGCTCATTGCAGGAGCAGCAGCTGAAGGGAAAGCCGAGCTGCTTGGCTCTGGGGTGGGCGGACAGAAAGCGAGCGACCTGATAAATGACGTGTCAGGAGGAGGAAATTGGTGAATAAGTTTGTTCCTCACCCATTGCCGGATTTACGTATAAGCTAAACAAGCTACAGCTTAGGGCCCCACTTTCTTGGGGGCTCAAAAAAAAAAATTAAAGGGGGAAAAAACACAACTGCATGTACATTTCCAAAATATAAGTTAAATAAAATAAAACCTACATACAGCAACAGTGTTTTGTGTTGTATAGGCTCCTATGATGTAAGTAATGGGCCCCCCCTGCTTTGCCTAAAATATCTCTGCTTTGCACATTTCTATATATAGGGGGCCTACATTCTGCATGCATAAATAACCATTTAGCATATATTCAACACAAAAAACAACGATGTTGAGAGAGGACAGCTGGACATGTAAAGGGCCATATTACCTTCAGTAGCTTAGGGCCTCATCAAACCTAAATCTGGCCCTGCCCCACCCCACCCAAAAAATAAGTTTCAAGAGACTGCGCAGTGCAGTATTACAGCTGCCTCTAGACCGTTGTATTGTGCAGCTCAGAATCTGCATGCTTTGATGAGGGGTAGCATCTCTCTAAAGTCCTGGGCAAAAGTCTCTCTCCCAGCCCAACCTTGAGATGCTGTGCTCTGCCAATGAGCTTGTGGCCCTTCCCTCACAATACATTTGCAAACACGGATTTTGTCACAGTGTTTCCTGAAGGGGCATTTCGCTGCATTTAAAACAAAAAACAAAAACACCTAACACAATTTGCCATCTGGTTCAGTGTTCCCACCAGCTCCAGAAGTTGGAAATAATTGTGCTGTTTGTTTTGGTTGTTGAATAGTTAGCCCTCAAATGGCATCCTTCAAACCTGTTTTTAATGACACCCATGCTATTGTGTAATACCTTTGATTGGGCATAAGCTGAGAGCAAAAGTGTGATGTCTGAGGAAACCAGCTTGTTAAACCAAAGTGGGTTTTGGTCTGGTCAGTGTCTGAATGGGAGATGCCACAAGTTCCATGATGGGGAAAAGGTGGGCTATATATATATATATATTCGTTTATTTATTAAATAGCGTTTTTCTGTTTTTGGTGTGAGGTATGGTTAGTCTGAATTGTGTGCAGATTACTGGGTAAGAAGCATAAGAAGAGAGAGCCATTCTGGATTAGCCCCGAATATAGCATTTTGTTCCCCCCAATAGCTGACCAGACGATCTAGCATGCATAAATATACCGTATTTTTCGCCCCATAGGACGCACCTAGGTTTTTTTGGGGGGGGAAATAAAGGGAAAAAATTTGATTTCCCCCCCAGACACGGGGCTGGAGCAGGGGAAGCCCGAGCTTCCCCCGACCCCAGCCCCCAGAACAGCCTGCTATCCGCAAGCCTAGGGAGCCGTACCGGTCTCCCCAGGCTTGCGGAGAGCTGTGCGAAGCCCGGTCGCGCTCTTCAGCGCGCCCCAGGCTTCAGAATGCAGGCAGCTCCGCGCAAGCTTTGGCAGCCTGGCGCGAAGCCGTGCTGGGCTCCAGAGGGTTGCGCGGAGCTGCGCCAAGCCCATAGCTGTCAAGTGTCCCTTATTTGAAGGGACAGTTCCTTATTCCAGTGCCATGTCCCGCTGCTGTCCCTTATTGATGGATGTCCCTTAAATGTCCCTTAAATGATGTCCCTTAAATTTCAAAGGAAGCAGCTCCTCTCCCTCCCTCCCTGCCAGCCAGGGAGGAGGGAGGCTCCAACTGTGTTGCTTCGCTGTGTTGCTCACCCACTAAGAAGTCTAAGAACGACTGGGGGGTGGAGCTTGCATGCCTTGTGTGTGGCTAGTTAATGCAAGCTGAGAGGGTTTTTGAATGCTGGACGCCATTTTGTTGCACGTTCTGCTGCAAACTTTGCAGTGCAAAGCCAGGCCGGGGAGCCTTGTGGTCCATGTGATTCAGATTCTATTCAGTTTAACCTCTGGTTACAAAGTTGGTTGGACAGTGTTCTCGAAGCTACCAGCATGAGTATGACCAGACTGCAGGAGGACAGGAAGACTGGAGTGCCTGTAACAGGTGAGGCCGCAGGTCCCTTATTTTCAAATCTGTAAGTTGACAGCTATGGCCAAGCCTGGGAGTGCAGGCAGCTCCGCACAACCTTTGGGAGCCCGGCGCGAAGCCGCGCCGGGCTCCGGAGGGTTGCGCGGAGCTGCGCCGAGCCCCAGAGTGCAGGCAGCTCCGCGCAACCCTCGGGAGCCCGACACGGCTTCGCGCCGGGCTCCCTAGGGTTGCGCAGAGCTTCCTGAAGCCTGGAGAGTGAGAGGGGTCGGTGCATGCTGTATTCGCCCCATAGGACACACACACATTTCCCCTTCATTTTTGGAAGGGAAAACGTGCTTCCTATAGGGTGAAAAATACGGTATGTATTTACTACATTTTAATGCCACGTAACAACTGAAGTTCTGTAGGCAAAATGAAGGTTAAATGATTAAAACAGATTGAAATAAAATGAAATAATAAAATATAAAAGCGTTAAAATAGCTGCAGAATGCAACCAAAGTGAAACCCACAACCTTGAGATATGGAGACACTGTATTCAAACAATTAACAATTTTATGGAATTCAATTTTGTTTCACAAAACGCTTTGTAAACCCAGGAATTCCAAGTTATAATTTTATTTTACCTGCTGCAAACCTTCTGTCCTTCAAAGTAAACATGGCAACCCGCATCTTCTGAACATAAATAGGCATAACATTTGTTTCCTCTTGGTTCTTTTCCCCCCTCCAAGGATAGCAGACAATTTCTTTGTATGCGAAGGATGCAGTGTGCCACGTTGTCTGCTGTACGAAATGTATGTGGAGAACTGCAGACAGGAGGCCCAGACTCAAGTAAATCCAGCTACATTTGGAAAGGTATACACAGTGTGCTGCTGCTACCTTAAAATGCTATCGGTTTCGGATGGAACTGTACCAGTTTCTGCTCCATTAGAAGCTTTGGGCTCTGGGAGCTGATTTTAGTAGAACTACTATTCATTTGTTATAGAGATGCAGTGGTGTTATATTTGTACATACTTATCAAACAAATCTTCCCTTCTGTTCAGTAATCACTTGGTATTGTATATCGTGTTGAGACATGTGCAGGACACTCCTATTCATAATTGCTCAGTACAGCTCATTTCAATGGGAATTAACTCCCTATTAAATCTGCATACAATGGCAGCCTTAGATTCAAATTAGACCCAGTGGGCGATTCAACATGGTGGTTTTAATATGTGTTCCACTCACAACTGCTGTGAGACGTACACAATGTATATTTGAGTAAACATTCGTATTTCTGGATATAAACTGTCAAGTGAAAAATGGCATGAGGCTGCTGTCCTAAACACACATTCCTGGGAGGTCTTAATGTGGCTTACTTCTGAGTAGATGATGTGTACTGAGGAATGCACTATAAAACATGTAAAATATTCCAGATAGATTGACAGAATGTGGGAAATTACTAGCTGTTCAGTTCAGTAAATACCAGGTGAGTACATCACCTGGTGATAACTAGAAAATGGGTTGAAAATGTTCTGAGATGATACAGGAAGCACACAAATATTTTACCAGTGTGACTAACTTTTCTGTGCATTTCTTTTAAGCTTGTTCGGTTAGTGTTCCCAGACTTAGGAACCAGAAGACTGGGCACAAGGGGAAGTGCAAGGTACATTATCATTTCATTTGTATTAATTGAAGATTTAGAAGCTATCAGAAAAGTCTATAGTCAGCTGCTTATTTGTGCATTTAAGAGTTCACAGGTACTGTAATATGGAAGGTGAACTTTCATGCAAAACCATGGTAGCAACATCTGTAAACAGTGAAATATATTCACAGTAAGGTAAAGGTAAAGGGACCCCTGACCATTAGGTCCAGTCGTGGCCGACTCTGGGGTTGCGGCGCTCATCTCGCTTTATTGGCCGAGGGAGCCGGCATACAGCTTCCGGGTCATGTGGCCAGCATGACTAAGCCGCTTCTGGCGAACCAGAGCAGCGCACGGAAATACTGTTTACCTTCCCGCCAGAGCGGTACCTATTTATCTACTTGCACTTTGACTTGCTTTCGAACTGCTAGGTTGGCAGGAGCAGGGACCGAGCAATGGGAGCTCACCCCATCGCGGGGATTTGCACCGCCGACCTTCTGATCGGCAAGTCCTAGGCTCTGTGGTTTAACCCACAGCGCCACCCGCGTCCCTTTATTCACAGAGAAATCTTCAACTCCCTCCCTCTTCTGTATCTCTTTCCCTTAAATGTTCTGTGGGTGTTAAATCATTTCCCCCGTCAATCCCCGAGTCTCTCTCTGCCTAGTTTATTGTACTCTTTTCTCCAATTTCTTCGCATCTAAGATCCCTGTCTCTGTTCCTCGCTTCCCCAGCTGTTCTCACAGTCCTTGACCTCCTGGCTTCTTTTCCTTTCTGAAAACAGCACACCTGTTCTCTTCCCCTCCAGGCAGTGTGTGTGCATTCACACTAAATTCAATTTTTACTTTCCTTATAGGAGCTGCAGTTTGTTAATATTCTGCCGGTGGCAGTTGACTACTGAATGGTGCTAATGTTCATAAATATTCTAAGATGGAACAGAAGGATCAGTCAATGCTTGTGGTTTTTAAACCACCCACCCTCATGTGACATTAGTCTATAGGCAGAATTAAATTTATCACTAATTGGCAGAGCTTCACATTGGAAAACATGGTGATCTTTAGAGCAGTTTTCATATGATTATCGGAGAGAAACTATTTGCTTTAAGTCAAATTGCAGCATATAAAAATCTGGCCTGTAGCTTAGTGCTTCTCAAGCATTTTGAAGTGGGACCCACCTTTAATTTTATTTTTCCTCCCTCTTCAAAACACATTGAAGAATATCTCATCAGGAGTCAACACTGCACAAGTTTATATTTTATATCAATTTTTAATGACGACATAGGTATATAGCCAATGTAGTGTCTTCCAGATGCTGTTGGTTTGTTGTTGTTGTTGTTTAGTCGTGTCCGACTCTTCGTGACCCCATGGACCAGAGCACACCAGGCACTTCTGTCTTCCACTGCCTCCCGCAGTTTGGTCAGACTCATGTTTGTAGCTTCGAGAACACTGTCCAACCATCTCGTCCTCTGTCGTCCCCTTCTCCTTGTGCCCTCCATCTTTCCCAACATCAGGGTCTTTTCCAGGGAGTCTTCTCTTCTCATGAGGGGGCCAAAGTATTGGAGCCTCAGCTTCACAATCTGTCCTTCCAGTGAGCACTCAGGGCTAATTTCCTTAATAATGGATGCATTTGATCTTCTTGCAGTCCATGGGACTCTCAAGAGTCTCCTCCAGCAATGCTGTTGGTTACAACTCCCATTATCACTGACCATTGGACATGCTTCCTGGGGCTGTTTTGTTTATTTATTTCCACTTGTTAATTGCTTCCTATGAGACATCGCAAAATCATTTAACACTGGAAACCTCAACAGTGAAAACATATATAAAACACTTGACACAGTTCTGTATATAAAAACAATTTCAAGTCCAAGACAGATGGGGACAAAAGTTTCCCTTAAAAGGCTTGCTGAAAGAGGAAGGCATCAAAACGACAATACAGTAGGTGGGAGGGTGGCTGTCTGATACAAAACTGAAGAATAGATTACACCACTCTAGAAGCCCAGTTCCTTTGTCCTGCAGAACAAGCCCTCCTGATGAGATGTTATCTGCAGTTGACATTCTCCTGCAGAGCACAGTGATCAGTCGGGTTACATAAGGAGTGATAGGGTCTTTTAGGTTTCCAGGTCCCAAACTGCATAGGGAATTGTGCACCACTACCAGCACTTTGAACTTAGCCCAGTAGGCAATTAGCTCCCAGTGTAATTCTTTCAGCAGCAATGTAACATAATGGTGATCGTTTGCTCCAGTGAGCAGCCACATCCCTGCATTTCAAAGCTGCAGCTTCTGGGTCAACATCAGGGGCTGCTCTACAACTGATGGGAGTTGTATTCTAAAACATCAGAGTACATACATTGGCCACCCATATTCTAGGCAGTATAGGAATAGAATAGAATTTAAGCTGTGACATAGAGCAACAATGGGGAAACTGTGCCCTCCAGATGTTGTTGGAATTCATCCCTCATCAACCCCAACCAGCATTGACCAGCAGCCAGGGAGGTTCACAGTTGTAGTCCAATAACATCTGAAATGCCACAGGTTCCCCACTCTTGGCATAAATGGAAGGAGCTTATTTATTTAATGGGGTCACCCAGTAGGAAGGGTGTGCTGTCTGCCTGATGAAGGAAGGAAGGAAGAACCTAAGACCTGTGTAAATGGGGCAAGGGAGCATGTCATTCATTGTGCAACCAAGGCATAAGCAAACTCCGACCCTCCAGATGTTTGGGACTAAAATTCCCATCATCCCTAGCTAACAGATCCAGTGGTCAGGGATGATGGGAATTGTAGTCCCAAACATCTGGAGGGCCAGAGTTTGCCTATGCCTGGTGCAACCCAACAGGACCCACAGTTTTGGTTGCACTGGCTTAGTTGATTATCAACAAGGTTGTACATAGCATATTAGGTGGTTAAAGGTGTCACAGGAAGTATTCCATTTATTTATATATTTTGTGTCAGGGAACTGACATCGGAGCGAGAGGCGAAGGGGAGGCTCCCAGATGATGCTGGCGAAGGACCCAGCAGCAGGGGGAGAAACAGCTCAGTAGAGGGGGAAGCAAATCAGCGCAACACCAGGGATAAAGGGGGGCAGATGGGGGAATCGGAGAGAGGGCTCCAGGACTCTTCACTGGACATCAGTGAGGAGAGCACAGGTCCTCTGCTACCCACTCCCTCCCTGCTCAGAAGACTCCCGCGCAGTGAGAGGAGGAGGAGACTGGGTGTCAAACAGCTTTTATGTTGGAAGAGGTTTAAGAAACGCCCACTGACGGATTCTGCCAGCGACTGAGGCAGCCACGATGAGAAGGGCTGTGCAGTCAGAAAGGTTTAACAAGGCAAATTAGCCTAGAGAGGCGCCAGTTTACACACGAGTAACTCATACCCATTACATTTTGAATCTCTGACAGATATTTACAGATCATGGCTGAGAGTTCGCCACGCAACTGGCCTCTTCATTAATCTCTTAAATTTGTCTGTTATTCTTCAGGTATCATTATGATGGAATACAGATAAAGAAGAGCTCGCCCTTCTATGCCTACTATTGCTATCTTTTGGCTGAGAAAAGGGAGAACAGGTTTGGTTCTTAAATCTGTTTCATGACAAAATGTGGGTACGAATAGCTGAAATTGTATTTCCAGTGAATTTACGCCAGTTGGTTGGATAATGATAACCCTGGCACTTTGAGGATTGGGGGTCCCAGTTTGCTGTGTAGTTGCAACAGAAGCTGTAAAACAGTATGGGATTAAGAGTCTCATGCTGTACCAACTGAGCTATCCCAGTGTGATCTTGTTATTCACAAAATGTCTTGGTCGAATCCCAGGTCTAATGGGTGACATTTAGTTTTAAGGTCAACAAATAAGAAGAACCAAGCTTGCAAGGGTCAGCTGGTTTAACTGAGACCGTTTAATGAAGTCCCAGGCAAGAGGACTTCAGATAGCTTTCCAGTTACTGATTCAGCTATTTGAACAGCTGAGGGATCAGAGTGGGACCCTCTTTGCTAATTAACTCAAATTTTGGATGCCCATTGTTGAGCAAACAGAATATATTTGCAAGCTCTAGTTGTCAGTTATAACCTGTTTGAGCAAGATTCGGTTCGTCAGCTTTTACTCTTAAATGTCAAAACTACTGCTGCCAAGTTCTGATTAAACTTAAAATCAGATTTGTCGCACATTGCTCACACACACACACACACACACACACACACATCTTCTGCAATGAGCTACACATCACAGTAGAAGGATGCAGGTGCCTATATATGGATGAAGTGTGGGTTTAAAAAATTGCTTCAAAATGATCCACTTAACTGAGTTGTGCAGCATGGAGATTCTGCCTGGAGACTAAATCATATATTCTACATTCATATTACACAAGGGGGGTGGGGAGGAAACAAGTTACTTGTGAAAATTCGTGGGGTTGAATCCAAATGTGTGTTTCCACTAGCAAAAAGCAATTTCTGCTCTTGGAATGATTGTTTTGAATTAGTGATAGATGAAAAAGGTGACCCCAAATCTGGAGGGTGAGCAATGAATTTGAGGGAAATTGAACCTGGGACATACTGGGTATGGTTTTAAATTGGGGAAATAAACTAATTTAAGATGACTTTGTCCAGATGATTTGGAGGTAATGAATGGGGGATAATTTAAGGGGAGTTGAATTGCTTTGGAGGATAATGTACTGGGAAATTAATGGGGGATACATGAATTGAAGAGAAATTAGTTTGGTGTGAACTGCAGTGGAGTGCAAATTCATTGGAAAATTTTGCCTGGGCTGATTAGGGTGGGAAATTAGTTGTCTTGCCTACTGTGATGTTTCTACATATAAATTAGCATAGGCAGATTTGTTCCTGTGGTCCTATGCAGCTTTAAGTATGTAGCCAGGCACCTGCAAGGTGTTTTACGAAAGTCAGCAAACGTATTAAAATACCAGTCTTAAGAATTTCATTTCATTTATTCATTAATTAAATTTCTATCTCGCCCTTCCTCCTAAAGGAGCCCGGGGCAGCCACAAAAACAGATAACAGCCATCACAATGAAATAATGCCATTAAAATGTAGCAAAATAAAAAATGAGCTGGAAAAAATGAGCATATAGTCTTGGGTAGCCTGTGGAAAAATAACTTTAACCATGATGGGGATGTGCAGTGTAACCTGACATGACTCACAGCTAGTTACTGGTTCCATCCATTTTCCTTGTTGGGGTAGGCATTGCTATATAACACCCACTCAATTTAGGGCCCCTCCGTATGTCGTTTTTATTGTGAATTCATGATTATTCATGCTCATGGTGCTATTGGAGTGGTTATAAATGAGCCCACTTTCAGAAGTGTTTGTGCCTGCAAACATCTCGGGCTTCAGTTGACTTGCTACAGTGCAAGAGTCCCTTTCCGTATGGCAGTGATCACAGCGCAGTCACAGGCCGAAGCCATTCCTGCCTCACCACAGGCCGCATCCCTGGTTTGGAGACAGAAATCCGGAAAGGATTTATATGGGAAGACACAAATATGCATTGGGAAGCATCACAGGGCAACTAACAAAGGGTCCCTCCAGGCTGGTGGTTTATTGTGGCTGTATTCTGCAAGCTGTTCTTGACAAAATAATAAGCGGAGCAAGGCATGCCATGTAAACAGCTCTGTCCAACAGAGAGGAACAGCAAGAGGGCTGTTGCCACCCGCCAGCATCTGCCACCTGAGGCGGTTGCCTTACTTGGCCTGTGATAGGGTGGGCTTTGCCTGTTTCCCAAAGCCCCCAGTGTGGTGTGGCGGAAGGTTGTGTGTGTGTGTGCTGACAGGGAAGAAGCAGCCAATGGGTCTTAGGGATGCATGTGAGGGAATGTGGGTGACGGAAGGAATCACGGAGTCCACGGAGGCACATGCCCTCACAGTGACTTTCGGAGGTGAAGCATGGTGTGAGCATGCTCCTCTAGCTTTCTCCTCAGACTCAGGAGGAAACAAACATAACACGTCACACAAATTTCCTCACACAAGGCAGCAGGGAGAGGCCATTGCAGGGTGATCACTGGACTCAGAGGGCATGTTCTCTGTGAGCCCTGCTCCCTCATCCCTGCTTGTAAAAGCGTGATCCTTTTTCCATCTCTTTAGTTCTCTCATTCGACTCAGACTGTAAGCACTCTGAGGCAAAAAAAAAATGGTTTGTTTTGTTCAGTTCTCTAGGATATTCTGAGCACCGTCGGGATGGATGTTTGCTAGTGTTCTGTGACTGCATATGGCAAGCTTCAAGCAGGTGCTCATGTTTAGGGTGCTGACATCACCGAACAGAGGGATGAGCTCTCCTGCTTCCCTGTTTCTAGGCAGCAGCTGCAGCCACGAGACCATGCGTACAGCTCAATTGGCTCTTGAGGAGGAGCAGGATGGCGGCCTGAGAGCTGACAAGCTATGCCAGCCAGCCTATTGAGAGAGACCACCATCCGTGCGTGTTGCTATAGTAACAACATTCGATTGGGTGGAGTGCTCTTCCCAGAGAAGCAGGGGCTGGGAATTCTCAGGAAACGTATTACTACACTCCCGGCAGTTTATCCTAGAATTCAAGTCAAGCTGCTCCAAGGCCTTATTAAAAAGAAAGAAAGCAAAGTCCGAGTCTTGAAAACCTGGTTTTTCAATAAGTGTTGCCCGCAAAGCAAATTATACCCAGCTTGCCAGGTGTGCCAACTTGAATAAAATATTGGGGGGGCAGGTAAGCCCCACCTTGCGTAATGGATCACAAGATGCGGCACACTCACACCATTTGAATGTCAATGCCCATCAACTTGGGGGAGCAGTGGCCCCTCAAATATTTTATTTAGGGCGTCCGAATGAACCTCGGCCCCTATGTGTTGTCTCCTATGCAGATTGTACAACCTATTATCCAGCGCTATTTTTCTAGAACAAGAGGTGCCAGAACTGACCATGAACAACTCCCTTGTTCTCATATAATGGCAATGGCGCCTACCTGAGAGGTGCCAGAACTGAATTCTGGTGAGCTCCAGCTGCAAAAAAAAGCTGTGCTATTATCCACCAAGCTGAATACAGCCTGCTGGTTATGTATGGAACCCCAATGGAAGCAGCTGTTTGCTGGCACTGCAAAAACAGGATGGTGGTTAAAAACTTGGCAGGCTGTAATAGAGGAGTACTGGAGTGCCTTTGTCACCAGTTGTGCAGGCCTTCTTTAAGACTGATTGATTGCGGCCAAATTTGTTTTCTTTTTTGTTTCTTGCTTAAATAATTCTTGCTGTATCGAATACTACTTGGGGACCAAGCATAATAAATCTTAACAGCTCTGGCATTTGCCACCCTTTAGAACTGCGCCCTCAAGTTCTTTTTTTTTTTTTTATATTTCAGATACCTTAGAATTCTTTTTTTTTTTAATATTTTTTATTAAACAGTTTTTATAACCACACAAACATAACATAAAAACAATAAATACATAAACAAACAGAAACAAAACAAAAAACAAGTACCATTTCATATCTTAATTTCTTATACCTTTCTTCCCCGACTTCCTCATGCCTCCCTTTTCTGTATTCCAGATTCTAATCAATTACTCAGCAAATCTTCCCTTATTTTACTTTAAATTTAAGCTAATCTTCCTTATTCTCCTTGTCTTAACCATTGCTAATAGTAACCATTTACTTTTCAGTCCAACATCATTCTAACTTTCATTAATTTTGTAATATTTCTTTAGATAGTCCTTGAACTTTTTCCATTCTTCTTCCGCTGCTTCTCTTCCCTGGTTTCGGATTCTGCTCGTCATTTCTGCCAAGCCCATGTAGTCAATCACCTTCATCTGCCATTCTTCCAGTGTGGGTAAATCCTGTGTCTTCCAGTACTTTGCAATGAGTATTCTAGCTGCTGTTGTAGCATACATAAAGAAAGTTATATCCGTCTTTAACACCCCTTGGCCGACAATACCCAAGAGAAAGGCCTCTGGTTTCTTAGGGAAGGTATATTTAAATACCTTTTTAAGTTCATTATAGATCATTTCCCAGAATGCCTTAATCTTCGGGCACGTCCACCAAAGGTGAAAAAATGTGCCTTCCTTTTCTTTACATTTCCAACATTTATTATCAGGCAAATGGTAAATCTTTGCAAGCTTGACTGGGGTTATGTACCACCTATAGATCATTTTCATAATATTTTCTCTTAAGGCATTACATGCCGTGAATTTCATCCCGGTGGTCCACAACTTTTCCCAATCAGCAAACAAAATATTGTGACCAATGTCCTGAGCCCATTTAATCATAGTTGATTTAACCGTTTCATCTTGTGTATTCCATTTCAGCAGCAAATTGTACATTTTTGACAAATTCTTAGTACTGGATTCTAACAATTCAGTCTCCAATTTTGATTTTTCCACCTGGAAGCCAATTTTACTGTCCAATTTAAACACTTCATTTATTTGGTGATAGTGCAACCAATCTCTCACCTTCCCTTTTAATTTCTCAAAACTCTGCAATCTCAGTTTGTCCCCTTCCTTTTCCAGAATTTCCCAATATCTTGGCCACTTCGACTCCATATTTAACTTTTTAACTGCCTTAGCTTCCATTGGCGACAGCCACCTTGGAGTTTTGTTTTCCAGCAAATCTTTATATCTGACCCAGACATTTAATAGTGCTTTTCTGACAATATGGTTTTTAAAACTTTTATGTGCTTTAACCTTGTCATACCACAAATATGCATGCCACCCAAAAATATTGTTAAAACCTTCCAAATCCAAAATGTCTGTATTTTCAAGAAGTAGCCAATCTTTTAGCCAGCAAAAAGCTGCCGCTTCATAGTACAGTTTAAAGTCTGGCAGGGCAAACCCCCCTCTTTCCTTTGAATCCGTTAATATCTTAAATTTAATTCTGGGCTTCTTGCCCTGCCAGACAAATTTAGATATATCTTTTTGCCACTTCTTGAAACAGTCCATTTTATCCATTATTTGTAATGCTTGAAACAAAAACAACATTCTTGGCAATACATTCATTTTTATAACTGCAATTCGACCTAACAAGGAAAGCTTCAAGTTTGACCAAATTTCTAAATCTTTTTTCACTTCTGTCCAAGTTTTTTCATAATTATCTTTAAATAGGTTCACGTTCTTAGCTGTCATATTTATACCCAAATATTTCACTTTTTTAACCACAGTCAACCCTGCGCCCTCAAGTTCTTAGAAGTTCACAGTTAGCCAGGGATCAGAAAACCAGTGACCCTTGAGCTGTGCTTAGAGTCCCAACTCCCACCAGCCCCAGACAGGATGGCTTCTTAATGGTCAGGGATGCTGGGAATTGTAGCAGCAAGCCGAAAAAGCTCGTGCACTCCCAACGTTTCACCAAATACATACATACATACATACATACATACATACACGTTTGTGTCTGTTTTCATAACATGGATCACTCACTTCCACTGTGTATTTCTACATGTTGCAGCAACATTCATTTGATTTGTAGCAGTCCCGTCCTCTGCTAGCTTAAAAGCCAAGTGGGCGACTTTTCTTTTTGTTAACGTTGAACAATGAAACCATAACCCTCGTGCTACAATGCTAACTTGCTTCGGGAGCTGCGGTGTGTGAAATGGTAGGCTGCGTTTAGTGCCATGGTATCCAACTAAACAGTTCTGCTAGCACAAACACTTTGGGTTGTACAGTGACACTCACTCTCCTCTCTCTATGTGCCCCCATGTACCCCCTAAGTAAATTCTGGACGTTCCCCCAACTCAGACATAGGGGAAATATGAGGAGAAGAGAGGGAGGTAAAGTTCTGTTGCTCACTCCAAAGTCTTTATGTTACTGGAACTGTTTGTTTGGCTATCACCCTGTGCTTATGCCATTTATATGAATGTGCTCCAGACAAGATGGAACCACCATCCCACAGAGCTTTGAGTTATAAATAGCTGAATCCTGAAGGATGACAGCTCTAGCACGCTAACAAAATGTTAACAAGGCGTTTCCCCAAAGGCAAAAATAGGAAGAGGATTTATTGTTTGATAGGTACTAGAAAACAGAGGCTGTCCCTGGTCAGTAGGGGCCAAGGTTGACCTAGCAAAATCCATGCATGAAGCTCAGAGGGTAGGTGCCACCACTTCTGTGGTGCTTTTTAGATGCTTTAAATTGTTTTGAAATACGTCTTTATTTCATTTTTAATTGCCTTGTTTTATCGGGGATAATAATAACAATTTATTATTTATACCCTGCCCATCTGGCTGGGTTTCCCCAGGGATGTGTTTGCCATGTGGGGAAGAACAGCAAAGCATAAATTTAATAGACAATAAATTAAATAACATGTCAGCAGCAAGCTCTTGAATCTGGTGAGCTAGCAAAGAGGCAGCCAGTGCAGTACTTTCAGCATGGATGAAATAGCTCAGTGCTCCTCTCAGCATCCTAGCTGCCGAATTCTGCCCTAGTTGCAGCTTCTGGACCAGGTGCAAAGGCAGCCCCACAGAGAGTACATGCCAGCCATCTAATTGTGAGGTTGTCAATGGCCAAGCTACCCATGTTAAGGAAAGAACATAGCTGTCATACTAGCTGAAGATGGTAATAGGCACCCCTTGCCACTGAGATCTCCTTGGCCTCTAGTGGCAAAGATGATTCCAGGAGCGCCCTCTGAATTATGTACCTGTTCCTTCATAAGGAGTACAACCCTGCCCCAAACAGGCAAAAAACCTAATTCCTGAACACAGGAACCACTTGCTGCCAGGGATTCAGAGAGATGGTTAGCCCATCATAACACCCAGGCATTGGTTCATACACTCGCAACCTCTCCTGATTCAGACATTGTAGAGAAATAGTTAACCAAACAGAGCTATTTCAAAGTAGGTTTTGTTGTTGTCTGTCCTACCACAGTGGGGAGGTTTGCAGTTTTGAGAATGCGGCAAATCATCAGAGCAGTGGCTGCAGAAAAGAGACAGTGAGTATTTGTTCAAAGCAGATTTAATACGAAGTGGCTACGAGCCAAGGACTGTTAAAACATCCGTCTGTGATGGATCAGTGAAATGCAACCTGCCGAGAACGCTTTTTAAAAAGCATTTTTCTTCCTGGCTATGATTCTGCTGTAGGAAGTTGGCAGGAGCCATGGCACTGAATCAGTAAGCGCATAATTAAATCCTGCATGCGAGAGACTTTAAGTGTGGTGACCCATTTCTTTGCTTGCTTCCTGGTAGGATCATTATTGTACCTCAGTCCATGTACTCTGCTGTGTTAGTCGATCTCAGGGGAGATTCTGCTGCTACCTTTAAGTACACAGCTGCATCACTTGTGAAACATAGACGCATAGAATCATAGAACCAAATACAAGAGTGTGACTTGCTGCTCATACCCTTTTAAAGGTGAAGTCAGGCGTAACAATTTTAGAGCCGTAGGTTCACTCTGAAACTGCCTCTTCTGTGTTCAGTCCAGTTGTCTCTTTTCCACTGCATGATGGAATTCGGAGTGGGGTGGGGGGATAGATTTGCAAGTTTGAAACAGAAGCTGGCTATACGCAGTGCTGATTGACTGCCCCACATCATGTTCCCAAGAAAGCTTTCTGTTCGAGCCCTGGAGCAGTTTAGCAAAGGAACAAGCAGGAGCTAGCCATACATGGGTGTGCACTGCGCAACTGACAGTGATGCCCGTGTATTTTGTGTAAGAGTATCAAACCAAGTGTGAGAATCCTTTGATCAGGCTAACGGGAATCCGAGTTGGATTACTGGATAGGAGTGGCTCTGGAAACACTCTGTAAAAGCACACTGACAGTCCAGTCCACCCAAAAAATCCTTCATGTCAAGGTTGCCCCAGATCAATGTGGCTGTTGCAAATACACACCAATGCCAAAGGACCCCACTCTGTTGTTTCCCAATATTGTGCCACCCAGTAGTAATAAACATAGTTGTAAGTGTGTGTTGTAAACTTAATAAACTGTAGTCGTTTTGCAGAAGGACCAAGAAGCAGTTGGATATCCACTTCCTGAATTCAGGAGATTTTCTTCATGGGAGCAGGAGCTAGAAAAGAAACATTCCTGTAAAATGGTATGTTTGATAGCATAACAACCCTTCCAGAGCTGAGATCAAATCAAGTGATGAGACCCTGTTGTGGCTACTGCCACCAAGGACAGCAAGGTTGTAAGAAGCAGTGACTTCTTGGTGGTAGCCCCCATATTGTGGAAATTATCCCAAAGGGAAACCTACACCCTTGTCCCTTTAAGGTTGACAAGTAAGATCTTCTATTTTTATTATCCCAAACCTCTGAGTTGCAATAGTCCACTTCTGATTATTGAATAGATTTTTGTAGGATAGGGTTGACCTGTTTGGGTCTGTTTTGTTGTAGATTGTTGCATGGTGCTTTGAGGACTGAATAAATGGAGCAATTATGAATTCTTGACCACGGTGCTTTCATGTTGCCTCGTTTTGTATATATTCCAGGTTTCTTTATTTGCTGATGCATATTGCACCCACTGCCAAGAAGTGTTGCAGAATGTAAAAAACAAGGATCTTGACCAGGTAGGTGAGATGTTTGTGTTAGGTCTCTGCGTAAGCCTTCCTTCAGATCAACCCATTCCATGTTTATTTGATAGGAAGTTCCACATAATTTCTCTGGCTGCATTTAGGCCAAAAGTGATGTGAGGTTAATGTCTTTGCCATTGCCACATAGGTTTGTTTTAGTTTTTAAAATGTAAATATCAGATGATGAGAGAGACTGATAATTATTAGGATTGCAGGAGGCAGGGAGGAGGAATTCAACTCTTTCTTTCCATGCTGTGGTCCTGAAGAAAACACCTCATCTGAAAGAGGCTTGGGCCACTCTGGCTACTGTGGGAGCAGAATGCTGGAATAGGTGGGTCTTTGGTCTGATCCAGTAGGTGGGTCTTTGGTCTGATCCAGTATGTTCTTAAGATGCTATATGCTTTGAGGGGGCAGGGAATACATTTGCTCCCAAGGAAACATGCATATATATAAGATTGTAGCCATTAAAGGAATGTCCTCCTTCCCGTAAATCTCATTACTCCAACTACTTTATCCTAAATCTCTGCTTGATTATGATGATATACAAGCAGGCAAAATAAACAGTCCTGTAACCTCTGTTTTTTCTAGATTTCATTGCTAATATTACATGCTTTAGACACCCGAGGCTTTTATTTTGCCTCCTTTTTGGAAACAATGGGGATCACTACCAATATTTTACTTCCGTCTTCTAGGCCAGTTGGATTATTTTTTTTTTAAGCCAAACATGAGTAGAGCAAGTCTTCTTCTACCCCCCCCCCCAGCCCACCACCATTATGTGGAGATGCATGTTCAGGAGCAGTGTAGCCGTTGCATTAGGGGAAGGAAGCATTCCAGAGGATTCCCAACATCTGGGAAGGCAGCAGAAGCACATGGTGGGTTCTGGGCTGAGCAAATGTCCTTAAGCTTCTTTTCCCAACAATAAATGACTTCAATGTTGCAGTGAAAATTCATTAAGTATGTGCTCCTTTAGGTGGAAGAGCTCTTCACTTCTTTCTGGAAGTCTCTGAAGCCTGACGCAATAATGTTCGTGTCCCAGGCAGATGTTTGCCAGCTGTTTCAATGCTATGACAGGCAGCTCTTCCAGGTACCACTTTTCATATATTAGACCAGAGGTTTCCAAACTTTGAATCAGACCTTCTTTGGGAGAAGTGGGGCAAAAGTGTGCAGATAAAAGTGAAGTTCTTCAACCAGATGGGCATTTCCTTGCTTCTGCAGCTAATGCATGTATGGCTTCAATGGCCCCTGGTTGACAGAGAAACCTTGTATATTCATACAGGATTTGTGGGGATGGCTGCCTTCCTAGTCCTTCATCATCTCAACCTCACTTGAGGAGAAAGAAACCCCAGAAGGGCTGCTCTCGTATTCCAATGATTGGTGCTCATTTGTGATTTTCAGACGGTGGTGTACATGGTTTTCCTCCCCATTTCAACCTCACAACAACCCTGTGAGGTAGGTTAGGCTAAGAACAGACAGTGAGTGGCCTGAGGTCACCCAGTGAGCTTCATGGCTGAGTGGAAATTTGAATCCTGGCCTCCCAGGACCTAGTCCAGCACCCTAACCACAAAGGCACACTGGCACTGAGATTTTCTGAGGAGATCTTATGAGGAGACCTTATTATGAGCCCCTTTGCTGCTTAGTGTGGCCATGTGTCCTACTTTACAGTGGAGAGTTTGAAGGAGTCCTCTACTTGAAAGCTCCTGCAAGCAGTTTCAGGTTTAACATCTAGGGCTCTGTAGTTGCCCATAATCAGTTAGCACCAAGACAGAAGACAATACAGGCACACAGGTTACCTAATCACTGTCTTCTCCATCATGGTGAGATATGTTACTTGCATTTCTATTTAAATTGTAGTCATCATTTCTAATTTTGCATCTGTACATATAAATTTGTAAGTGCAAATTTTATTCAGCTGCTTGTTGCCTTCTATATCCTCATGAAAATTCATCAGCATTTTAGTGAGAATTTCTCCTAATGACTAACACACATATTTTAGTATGTTATTGAACAATATGCGTTTTGTAGGTTATTTTCACTAACATCTTTATTTATAATACATGCATATATATTTTTGGTGAGTGTTGTGTGGTTGGAGAACTTCATTGCAAAATTCAGGTAAATGCAGATTTCTAAGGAAAGATGTGTGTTGGTTTGCATATTGTTTCAGAAGGTACTGATTTGATAGATTCAGCTTTAAATGCAAAATGGATTCTCGTCCAACCCTAGTTACAGCAAGAAACCACGCTTCTCCAAGTTTGTAATGCAGAACTGTTTGTAATGTAATGCAGAATTGTGGCTTCCACTAAAGTGAAAGCAGAAGCTTTCATTTTTCTCTTGCACATTAAAAGGGAGAGGGGGCTCACTGTGGTCATTCCTAATCTCGTAAACCTAAACCATGGTTTAAGTAATTGTCTGAACTGGGTCGCTGTATTTAATCCTCAAGAGGAAAGTAATTCCTAGTCCCTTCAGTGGTTTGGGACAATCTGTTGGGAAATAATCTGTTTTCATGTTGTGTTCATTGCATTTGCCTTTGGGTAAGAACTATCCAATACGTTTAGGAAATGGAAAAGATTCTGCTTCATGATTTTCTGGAAGATGTCTCTATACAGTACCTTAAACTGGTCAGATTATTCAGCAAAAATATTAAAAGCTGGCTGCTCGCAACTATGGAAGACCTCCCACCGTTGTTGGGCGCCTCTAAAATCAAAGGTATGTTCAAGTATTGAGGACTTGAAAAGCAGGGTCAATATTCATAGATATGAGCTGTTCAAACTGTTTAGTAATGCAGGCTGTAACACAAGTCGTTTAGAATTAAGTGGTGGTGAATCGTGATCATTTGTTTCTTCCTTTCCTCTCAGAGGTGACTTTGTTTATAAAAAGACTTCGGAGGAAGACTTACCTTGCTAACATGGCAAAGGTATGTATCCCAAAGGTGAAAGCCGAAGTCATTCGCAATGAATTAGCTGACAAAAACGTTCTGTTAGGATGGATCAGTCACAGGCCTATGTTTACAGTTGTGTTGTGTTGGTGGACATAGTGCAGTTATGAGATGCTGCCTCCTTCTGGACAGAATGTGGGATCGGTGGAGGACTTGGGCAGGTTGGTGGGGAAAGTAAGCTGTAATGCAGAGCAGTACGAAAATCATTTCCCCTGTGTTCATTGCTGAGTACAAAAGTGAAATATACTTGCAGTCAAGTGTGGATTTCATGCTCTTTATTCAGCTCATAGTAGTGAGGAATGCAAGTTCCCCTGAAATGTCTGCTTTATATCCATTATTTACACAATTGGCCCCACGTGATTGGCTAATTCCGGGATTCTCCTGTAGGCCAATCAGGTTGCGGATTAACTTCCACCTGGAGTTGGATTGGGCGGCTCCTGCAGACCAATCAGACAGCTGCATTCTGGATCCTGTTGTTCTAGAACCAATCCGACTGCTGCATTCTGAATCCTATTGTTCTAGGACCAATCATACTGCTGCATTTTGGATCCTATTCAACTCAGTACACAACACAAAGCATCATCACCGCTGCCACCGTAGAACCCCTCCAAGCCCCAATTCTGGTTCAATGCTAATAATAAAAG
Source organism: Podarcis raffonei (assembly GCF_027172205.1). Classification (NCBI taxonomy): domain Eukaryota; kingdom Metazoa; phylum Chordata; class Lepidosauria; order Squamata; family Lacertidae; genus Podarcis; species Podarcis raffonei. The sequence continues at coordinate 76,496,492 of NC_070605.1, read as the reverse complement.
TGACTGTATTACCAGTTATTACCGTATTTTTCGCCCCATAGGACGCAGTTTTTCCCCTCCAAAAATGAAGGGGAAATGTGTGTGCGTCCTATGGGGCGAATGCAGGCATACACTGAAGCCTGGAGAGTGAGAGGGGTCGGTGCTCACCGACCCCTCTCGCTCTCCAGGCTTCGCGCAGATCTCCGCAAGCCATGGGAGCCCGCGCCGGGCTCCCGCGGCTTGCAGAGAGTTGCCTGCATGCCAAAGGCTGGGCGCGTTGAGCTCAGCGCGCCCAGGCTTCGCACAGCTCTCCGCAGGCATGGGAGCCCAGCGCCGGGCTCCCACAGCTTGCGTAGAGTTGCCTGTTCTGGGGGCTGGGGTCGGGGGTCGGGGGAAGCTCGGGCTTCCCCCGCCCCAGCCCCGCGCCTGGGGGGGGGAATAAAATTTTTTTCCTTTATTTCCCCCCCAAAAAACTAGGTGCGCCTTATGGGATGGTGCGTCCTATAGGGCGAAAAATGTGGTAATTGATCATGATAATGGTGATGGTATTGTGTGTTATGAGGAGGTGAGAGGGATCATCAGCAATCTGATAAGCCTGGGTTGTACCCAGTGTTAGCTGTATACTGAGATTAAACCCTTTGAAAGTGAGTGGGGTTATTGGTTTTGTTTTTGCTTTTCCCAAGACATAAATGATGTGCACTTTTTCTCTCTTCATTTACAGACCATGAGAATAGTCTTGAACAACAGCAGGAGGGTCAATGTTTTGAAATCTGACATGAACGCAATCATTACTCAGGGGTTTTCGGACATTCCTGGAAGCTCGCTGCAAATTGCATTTAGAAATGTGGATGAAATTGAAAGTGGCACAGAGCTGAAATGTAGCAGCACAGGCTCTTACTATTTTCCTATTTGATGGAGTACTTTGTTCACTTTTCCTGCTAGAATTTGATAGAGAACCTCTCCCTCTTTCCTTGATACAAAATGTTTTCCTTATGTGGATATCACATGAGGATTATTTCACAGTTTGTTCTTAGTTTCAAATGTGGATGTCCTTCTTCCAAATTCTTTTGTAACATTTGGTTTGGTTTGGACCTCTTGTTGAAGTTTTATATGACTAATAAGGTTTCTCCTCATATTAATTACAGTGGGCATGGCTGTGATGAAAGGAAGTTAGCACTTGGGAGAACTTCCTGTGCAAATTAGGGCAATTTTCATCAGAAAGTTTTCAGTTTGCTCTGGAAAGTTTTCTCATGCCCTAGAAAGTGCTCTTGTCCATTTTACCTGTATTTAGTGATTTTTTTTGAAACTGACAAGCTTGCTCTAATACTGTGTTTGCCTTTGGCGTTCTTACTAAGGAACTGACGAAATAGGAAAACTTTCATGCCACATCACTGTTGAAATTATATGTTGCTACTTGAACTAACACCCTTTGTTGTACACTAATATCAGAAGACCTAATTGATCAAAGTAGATAATATTCATGGCAAAGCTTCTTGCTTGTATGTGAATGGAGAAGTCATAATTTTATTAATGGACACAAGACATGTGTGTCTTGAATAACTGTAACCTTAGTACAGAGATGCAGTCCTACACATCAGAGTATCATATGATGCAGTCCTTTGCATCAAAGAATAACATTTTCATTGACTAAGCTTTCATGGTTTCCCTGCCTTACATTTTCATGTGACAACAACAGTTGACATGGTCCAGCCCAAGCTGGATTCAGTAGGAACACTAAGTTGATTCTTAATCTCACTCAAATGAATTGAACATAAAAAATGTTGAATTTCGGCTGCTCTGTGCACAGTATTTTTCACATATAAGAACAAACACACACTGATTGACTAAAGCCCTAGTTCTCCGTAGAGGTTGCAGTGAAGTTTGGAATCAACAGGCTGTAAAAACAAGATCCTATTTAACTAGAAGCGAATAAGAAAACATATTGTCTTCATATTATTAATAGTTGTTTTTAATATGTTTTGTCTCTGTTAAGTATAAAGAGATTTAAACTAAGGAACAGCCTTGAGCCATCTACGAGCCAGTGCATATTCACTTATTTTATAGGCTTGAATAATCTGATGTCTTCACTGGACACTTCGACAGATATTAGGGTTTTGCTAAATTGTTTGTCCTCGGACCTTGAGGCTTTCGTGATTCAGGTACAAAATTAGGCGGTCTTAGAGATACTGTGTTTATTTCACACGAGAGACGGTGATGCTCCTGAAATGAAGCTGGTGTGTGTGCATTTATATGAGAGAAAGGTGAAGGAGGGAGAATAGGGTGACCCTGCTCACTACCAGCTCTGGACTTGTCCACTTTGCCCTCCTCCCAGTGTCAATTTGGCTCCGCCCACTGCGGGCATGAGGTTCCTGGCAAGCTGATTAGCAGAAATTTAGCCCTTGGTCTGGGGAAGGTAATCCCATCCCCACTTCGTACTTTGTACAATGACCCACACACACTCTCTCTCATATGTATATATATGAGAAGTTTATACACTAGTTGAAAATAGTTGAACTGAAATATTTGTGTGCTTGGAGTGTGGGTGAGGATCAATGCTAAAATAGAGGGACCTTTCAGTATGATCTCAAACACATAAATGCAGTATCTGAAGAAGTGTAAAGGTAAAGGTAAAGGGACCCCTGACCATTAGGTCCAGTCGTGACCGACTCTGGGGTTGCGGCGCTCATCTTGCTTTATTGGCCGAGGGAGCCAGCGTACAGCTTCCGGGTCATGTGGCCAGCATGACTAAGCCGCTTCTGGCGAACCAGAGCAGCACACGGAAACGCCATTTACCTTCCGGCCGGAGCGGTCCCTATTTATCTAATTGCACTTTGACGTGCTTTCAAACTGCTAGGTTGGCAGGAGCAGGGACCGAGCAACGGGAGCTCACCCCTTCGCGGGGATTCAAACCGCCGACCTTCTGATTGGCAAGTCCTAGGCTCTGTGGTTTAACCCACAGCGCCACCCGCGTCCCACTTGAAGAAGTGTGCATGCACACGAAAGCTCATACCAATAACAAATTTAGTTGGCCTCTAAGGTGCTACTGGAAGGAGTTTTTTAATTTTGTTTCAACTACGGCAGACCAACACGGCTACCTACCGGTAGCATAAATGCAGGTATACGTTCAACCCTGTTCCCAAAGTCTCATTCACTAAAGCGGCTCCTATTTCTTTATAAGCACATCCTGATGGTATGCCAGAAACCACTAGACAGCTGTCCCAGGTCTGAAGAAATTTATCCATTGTGGAAGAAAAGTACTACATTTATATTCCCAAACACCTAATCATATCAAAAATGAACTCACTGGAGTTTAGTGGGACTTAACTCTCAGGGAGGCTGGTATAGGTTTGAAGCATTTGTCTATGCAGTCTTTGGGGCCATGTTACAATGAAATGTCTTTGTGTGACTCTTTGCAGCCAAGCAAGAATCAAGAAGAGTTCAGAAAGCTCGCTGCTAATTTCCAGCTGAGGTGGAACTTCCTCTTGACGTCTGTCAGCAGGGCAATGACCCTCTGCCACACTGAGAGCTTTGGTCAGTGATGTCCTGAGATGGTCTTTTGTAGGTCGTATTCTGCTGTAAAACATATTTGGCGGTCAAGAACTTGGGATCTTGAACAAGGAGCCTTGCACCATGAGGGCGGGACTCTCATCTAAGGAGCCACCTGCCTCAGTGTGTGCTTATGACTTGTGCGCTTGAGGCCCACGATAGAAGAGGAGTCTGCTTTCAGGTGGGGAGGGGGCCTTCATATTGCAAAAGGGCTGTGGAGATATTGCAAACAGATTGTTGATGGGTTTTGGGGGGGGCCGATCGGATTTCCCCCAGAAAGCGTAAATCCAGATTAAATGAGGAGGGTTGGCATTTGGATGGCAGCTATGTCACGTGGAGGCTTCAAAAAAAAAGCTTGCATGCGTCATAAGCACGGATCCCACAACAAATACCCCCTCTTTATTCCATGCAATTAAGAACAATATGGATTGCTCAGAGGCAGGCATGGCATAAATCAGCCTGCCATACTTCGAACCTCAATTTCTGCCTTTAATGCTGGCCCTACTACCAGTAGTAGCGCTTCCCATCCTTCTCAGACATTGTGTTGGCAGCAGTGATACTTGTTTGTTGCTGGCCTGGGCAACCAGTGTGGTGTAGTGGTTAAGAGCAGTGGACTCGTAATCTGGGGAACCGGGTTCGCGTCTCCGCTCCTCCACATGCAGCTGCTGAGTGACCTTGGGCTAGTCACACTTTTCTGAAGTCTCTCAGCCCCACTCACCTCACAGAGTGTTTGTTGTGGGGGAGGAAGGGAAAGGAGAATGTTAGCGCTTTGAGACTCCTTCGGGTAGTGATAAAGCGGGATATCAAATCCAAACTCTTCTTCTTCTTCTTCTTCCTGCCTAACCACGTTTCCCCAAAAGTAAAATAGATGCATTGTTGGGAAAGTCTAGTAACTGAACAAAGAGAGGCAGGCAACCCAGGCCATTCAATCCAGCAGGCGTTGTACATTGCTCTGTGCATATGACGGATGGTGCACATACTGTAAATGCCTGAAAGACCACCTGCTTCCCTACAGACCCTTTTGGGTGCTAAGACTGGCAGAGGGGGTAGCTCCTTACCCTTAGAAGCTTGGGGTGGCAGCCTCTAAGTGGTGGAAATTCCTACCCACAGACATGTGCCTGGCATCTTCATTATGCAACTTCCTGTGAAGGCTGAAGATGCACCTCTTGTAAACTTCCAGATGTTGTTGGACTCCAAGCCCCGTACCTGGCTATTAGCCATGCTGATTTGGGCTGCTGAGAGTTGATGTTCAACTATGTACATCTGGAGGGCATCATATTCCACATTCTTGTTGTAAACAGTAAGGCAAGAGGGAAATGAAATGCAGGAAGTACAGACAGTGATAGCTGTGTTACAGTGACCACAAAACAGCTTTGATGGTAACACGTTCTGGCACTGGTAAGCTGATTGACACATGTAGTGTGATTCAAAAACAAAACAAAGCACTTGATAAAAGATACAGATTTAGAATCTTTTAAAGAAGACTGGAAACCATTCCTAGTCTATATGTAAAATTATTTCCCATATGCAAAGACCACAGCGGGGTTTGTAGTGTAAGAAAACAGCAGAATACATTAAGAAACATGTTAGAGAGTGTGAAATTAGATAAGATGGAAACCTTAAAATGCAATTGTTCGTGATTTGAGTTATAAACGTTGATGTTGGGTGAGCGGGAAGTCACTAGTTTTGTTGAAATGGAATATAATTGTTGAGCAACAAATTACTTTCTCTATGGGAAAAAGAATAAAATATTATTACAAAACAAAACAAAAAAAAACCCAACCACTTTGTACTGGTGCAAACTTGTGCAGTTTTCATTTGAAGTTTCTTTGCTCCAGGATGACCACTTTAAAATCAGTTAAAGTCAGTCTTGGTACATCTAGACAGAGATGTTTGTAGGTGTTGGGGCACTTCGAATCCATACAACAGTCACCTGCAAAACAAAGGGAGGTTTGTTGTCAGTTCATTTACTACCCTCTGGAAATACAAATAGAGTCAGCAACTCCTCGCACTGTTACAATAGTGCTGATAAGTACTGGTAGGTTTTCTGAGATGTACTTCCTCTCTTAACTACATCTTGATTTCACCCAGAGCTCTGGGACTCACCCAACAGCTCCTCACCAGGGACCAGCTAAGAGGGAAAAAGCCCTGTTGTTGTGCAAACCATGCAGTTGTAACTCCTTCCTTTGCAAGACCTGCTTGGGGAAGTTCAAAGCAGTGGGAGAAATGGCTCTGTAGTTCTGTCCTCTGCAACTATGCAAATGTGTCCATGTACTTTTGTATGTAAAGGACAACACAATTACTCTCCGAGTGTGAGGTCACTGGTTGATTTTTAGAGCTGAGTGCCATCTCCCCATTCCTATCTCAATGCTAGCCAATGCCTTTGCCTTTTCATCTGACTAGGAAGGTCTAATAGATGGCTTCACAATTTATCCCATCTGTTTTTATTTTTTTAAAACCTAGGCTCCTGGCATTTGTTCAATTTGCTTCTGCTTGAATATGTTATTCACATACTTCAAACCCATGTGGAGGAGGAAGGAGTTGGGGCTCCATTGACGATGCCGCAGGATACCTTGGCTCTTCAACCAGTCTGTCTTCTGGACGATTTTGCTGCTGAACAGCCTGATGGCGGGGAGGCAGCACCAACTCGAATCATTCTGACCCAGAGTCAAAGCGACATTAACTTAAGTAGCATTATTCTGAAGGTCCTCAGCTGCCTAGTAGATGCTGACACAGGCAACAAGGTAAAAACCCAGTTCTTCATATTTGCTTCTGAATGAGAAGTGGAAAATCAGATTGTTGGAAATGGATGCATGCTTGAGGCATGTACACAGGGCTCTATCTGTGCTTGTGATATCTGTGAACATCAAAAGGTATTCCCAGCAGCTATGATCAAGAGTAGGTGAATTTCATTTCAGCTTTGAAGTAGGCCACCCTGGTGGGCTTTATACCAGACCATGAGGAACTTCTCATGGCCAGTGTGGTGTAGTGGTTAAGAGGGTAGTCTCGTAATCTGGGGAACGGGGTTCGCGTCTCCACTCCTCCACGTGCAGCTGCTGGGTGACCTTGGGCCAGTCACACTTCTCTGAAGTCTCTCAGCCCCACTCACCTCACAGAGTGTTTGTTGTGGGGGAGGAAGGGATTCAGCATGAATGAATGGAAAGTGCCACTAAGGAAAGTGGCAGAGCGAAAAAAGGCGCGCTTGGACGCAGAGCTTTAAAACACTGACCTGTGCCTACTGTGGGCACGGGGGAAAGGTAAGTGATAGTAAGCCCTGAGTCAATCCTGTCTTCCCACAGCAATGATAGTGATATTGCATCTTCCTTCCTTCCTTCCTTCCTTCCTTCCTTCCTTCCTTCCTTTCTTTCTTTTTTAATGTGCAGCTTATCCAGGTAGTTCTGGAAGACAAAGCATCTAAATGTTCGGTTAAAGTGAATCTTCCTGTTGGACAGGAAGCACTTGTTACTCTAAAAGATGGGCAGAAATTTATCATTCATACCTCTGACCCGCAAGAAGACTGCAGCAGTGCTTGGGAGGAAACGAAGCAGATCTGAAAGACTGTTTGACGACCATCGCAAAAAAAATGTGTTTTGTACATAGTTGATTCGAATATAGATTTAGCACAGCCCCAGTGTATATTCTGTGGAAGTAAGTAGTTTTTATGACGAGCATGCATACATTTTTAAAATTGTGTCATTTTTCTGATGTATTTTATCTGCCTAGCATGCATAGTTAATGAAATTTCCCCTTCGGTGTCTTACGTTTTATAGCTGTTGTAGGAAGTAACACTAACAATTTTGTTAAATGTAGTAAATAAATTTCAGGTGACATTCCCGCTTCAGTTGCAGTTGTAATGCTGAAAGATGCAAGCCAGTGACAATATGTATTGGTTGAGCCCTATAATATTAATACATACAGCACCATGACTGTACATGACATTTTACAGTATAAACGATTCTTCCCACCCACTCCCACAAGAAACCCTGTTCCATTGCAATCTAAAGTTTTAATAGCAAGGAAAGGCATTTTGCCAATACAGATAGTCCCAGAATTATGCCGTCTGTACCTAAGGCTACCAAGTGTGGTTCATGTCCCTGCAGGAGTCTGAATTTTGAGAAGTCCTATTACAAATCCTGTATATGTAGAATGTTCCAAAGTCCAGCAGTTTAGCGACAGCATTTTAATCTGAGCGAACTGTCTCCTCAAGGTGGCAGTCAGGACTTAATTTGAACCAGAAAGCCCAGGTACTTTTTAAAGTCCTGGAGCAGGTAAAGAAGTAATAAACAGATGTCTGTGCAGAGTTCACTGCAGAGTAGCCACACATCAAGGATTAAAAAACAGGGGTCTCAAAATCAAAGCATGTGTGGCTTCCAGGCAGACTCAAGTCCTGGTATTATTATTATTAGATGTCAACTGCTGTCTGCAGTCCTCAGATCAATACCTGTAGGGCAGGCATAGGCAAACTTGGCTCTCCAGATGTTTTGGGACTACAACTCCCATCATCCCTAGCTAACAGGACCAGCAGTCAGGGATGATGGGAATTGTAGTCTCAAAACATCTGGAGGGCTGAGTTTGCCTGTGCCTGCTGTAGGGTTAGAAGGGTAGTTCCTTTGACATCAGTGATGCCATTCCAAAGTGAATGGGTTGGAGATTTGCTTAGGTATCTAGTTTACATAAAATCTTACTATGAAAGCTGTATGTGTGTGTTTCTTAACCAGACTTCTCTGGGGATATCCAAATGTATTCAGTCCAATATACCCCATGTGCTTCTGACTCAAGGTCTTCAAACTTCTTCAAACATCTGACTCAACATATTCAAACTTTCGGGGGGAGGGGGGAATATTCAGTGTAACCCTTGCCCCAAATTGTTACTCAGTTTTTCATCCTGGAAGTAGCTATTTGATAAGTGTTTTCTAACACGGACTAGTCCCAAGGCACCTGAAAGAGGTGTGGTAATACCACTTCTGGATAAACCTACCCTGGACCCGGAGGATTTTAATAATTTTTGCCTTAAAGTAAATGTCCACTTCCTGGGCAAGGTCTTTGAGTGAGCGGTTGCCAACCAGATCCAGCAGTCTTGGAAGAAACTGGTTTTCTGGATCAATTTAAATCAGGATTCAGAGCTTGGCTTGACACAGAAGCTGCCTTGGTCTCCCTTTATGATTACCTGTGTCAGGTAATCTCAGCAGCTTTTGATACTATTGGCCATGGTACCATTCTGGGAGAGACTGGTGTAGGGGGCCATGCTTTGAAGTGGTTCCACTCCTACTTGGACCAGAAGGTAGTACAGTGGTGCCTCGCAAGACGAAATTAATCCGTTCCGCGAGTCTCTTCGTCTTGCGGTTTTTTCGTCTTGCGAAGCACTGCTATTAGTGGCTTAGCGGCTATTAACGGCTTAGCAGCTTAGCGGCTATTAACGGTTTAGCGGCTTAGTGGCTTTAAGAAAAAGGAAACAAACTCGCAAGAACTCGCAAGACGTTTCGTCTTGCGAAGCAAGCCCATAGGGAAATTTGTCTTGCGGAACGACTCAAAAAACGGAAAACCCTTTCGTCTAGCGAGTTTTTCGTCTTGCGAGGCATTCGTCTTGCGGGGCACCACTGTACATACGGAATAATGTGCAGTCCCGTGGGTTCTCCAGTGTGTGGTCTTGCCTCCTCATGCTATTTTAAATCTACATGAGACTGCCATGTAGGGTCATGCAGAGTTTTGGAACACATTGTCATCAGTGTGCCCTGAGGAATGACAGGGTATAAGACTATTGCATCAGTCAGTCAAATTACTTTGACATCAACATTATGCATTATGCATTTTGAGAGTTAAAAAGGCTTTGCAAGGATAGCTCAGTCAGTAGAGTGTGAATCTCTTAACCTAATGATTGTGGGTTCGAGTCCCACGCTGCGCAAAGGATTTCTGCATTGAAGGAGCATTGGACAGACAAGAGTCCCTTCGAACTCTGTGATTCTATCTCAATAATCTTTACAACAGCTGTACAAGAGCAGCCAAGGCCATTATCCCCATAGGTTTAACTACGCTCGTGTGCAATGCAGTGGGCAGAGTGCCCTACCTGCACTGGGGAGACTCTGGTCCAGTCACGATGTCTCAGCCTGATCTGCCTCATAGGGTTGTTGTGGAAATAAATGGGAGGGTAGGAGCTGCATATCCTGGCCTGTGCTCCATGTAAGAATCAGAATCATAGAAATGAAAATAGGGATGTTGTTTTGAATTATGATGATGATGTTAATAATAATAATAATAATAATAATAATAATAATAATAATAATTTGTTGTTATTGTTAATGTTATTGTTATTGTTAATACCCCACCCATCTGACTGGGTTGCCCCAGGCATTCTGGGCAGCTCCCAACATATATAAAAAGATCATTAAACGTTACAAAAACCTTCCCTATCCAGGGCTGGCTTCAGATGTCTTCTCGAGGTTGTATAGTTACTTATCTCCTTGTCTCAGGGGTGGCACAACTGCATAGGGACGTCCTAAGGAAAAGCGGGACATTCCAGGATAAGATCAGAAACCAGGACGGTTTCTATAAATCTGTGGCTGTCCCTGGAAAATAGGGACACTTGGAGGGTCTGGAATCCCGAGGGTCGTCTAGTCCAACCCGCTTGCAATGCAGGAATCTTTTTGTCCAACGTGAGGTTTCGACGCTGCGATTAAGGGCTCTTAAAAATGTAAGAAATAGTAACGCGGAGGATGCTTAAGGGCGGGATGCCGAGTCATAGCAAACAAGAGAATTCCGATGATCCCCTGCTGCTGGCTATTTGCCAGCTTAGGCATTTTTCTCAGGCCAGCCGCTCTCCTCCGCCTCAAGGGGCCGCTGCTCTCGCAGCCAAAAGCTCCCTCCAGACTGCTGGGCTTTGCGCGTTCCGGGCTGCGGAGCTGGGCGCACGCAGCTCGGGGAGGCTTGGCTCCAAAATGCCCGCGTGCTCGCCGGTGCCCAGGGCCGCCGCGTGCCCCGGCTGGCTCTCGTGGGCCCTGCTGTGGTGCAGCTTGGCCTTGGCCCCGGCCGGCGGCTACGTGATCGTCAACTCGGTGTCGTGGTCCGTCACCAACGAGGTGGAGGAAGAGCTGCACAGCTCCTCCAACGAGGAGGTTCTCCCCGCGCTCCTGGAAGACACCACGGGCATCTGGAAGCAGAGCTACCCGGCCTCGGTGTACAAAGAGGTGGAGGAAGAGGAGGAAGAGGAGGAGATGAGGTCCAGGCCGGGGGCGGCGAGGCCGAAGCAGAACTCGTCCCCTTCCCGCATGTTTTCCTACCGGAGAGCGAGCACCAAAGGGGGCACGGAGAGCCTCGCGTCCCACGAGCAAGCGGCCAGGGCGGCCCGGTTCCTGATCCATTCCAGCAGCTGGGGATTCCTGGCCACGAGATCCGCTCAAGAAAAGGTACCACGCCTCTGCTAGAAACCTATATATGTGTGTGTGTGTGTGTGTGTGTGTGTGTGTATATATATATCTCCTCCATGTATACCATATTCACAACAAAATACAAAACTGCAGCATCATAAAATGAGGCTATATATAAAAAATATATATCATAAAAATGAGGCTATATATATATATTTTTTTTAAAAAATACATAGCCTCATTTTATGATGCTGCAGTTTTGTACTTTGTTGTGAATGTCCTCCACCATCCATCCTAAGAACTCTTGTTGAAGGATGGTCTGCTAAACGGCAATAATGATGATAGCACAGGAATGCTGTTTGGGATGGGCTGTTTCAATCCAGGCTTCTGTGCACTCCCAACAGCATCTTGTAAATGCGATAAGCGATTATTCTTGCTCCGTGACAAACCTTCCGATACTAGCTATATAAATGGAACAGCTTTTAATGGATCGTTGCTGTCTCACTGGAGAAATTGGAGAGTGGGGGGGGGTGTTGTTGTTTTACATCTTTAGGAGCCATTTGCAAGGGGCATCATCTGACTGTAAACATAGAGGAGAAGTTGGCATATTTTTTTTTTTTTAAATATTTTATTAAGGGTTTTCTTGTTTTACAGTGTAAGTGTAATGCCTCGTATTTTTTTTTTCTTCCATGTAACAATTTTACAAATCTGTTTCATTTGATGAGGCATTAGGGAGAGAAGAAAAGAAAAAAAGAAAAAAAAGGAAAGGGGGTGGAGGGAGGGGAGATGGATGGGGGTGGGGTCGGGTAGCGGTGTTTCTGTTATGCTTAATGTATGTAGAGTTTGGTGTCAGCGTGCTTGTGTTGTTCACTTGTGTTCCTTTGGTGGTGAGAGAGGTTGGGGTTGGCCTAGGGTGTGATTGTTTGTTTGTGATTGGCTGTGAAGTTGGCATATTTTAACTAAGGATATACAACAGAGGAATTCTGGTATTGCAAGTTGAGTATTTTTAAAACGATGTAAAAGGTAGTTGAAATATGGACCAAATTCCTAAAAGGTGTACGCTATGCAAGATTAGTTTACTACAGTGACACTACAGTCTAGTGTAGTGATAATTTTGAAGCGCAGGAGCTGATCGCAACAGTCCCCACAGCCACACCCCCAAGAAATGTCCAAAAAATGCAAATAGCTGAGTTGATCTATCATTACAGACACAGAAGCGTATGTAGCATAATGCCAAATTTATCAGAATGCCTACAATCCAGTGTATATTTTCCTGGGAGTAAGCTCCTATGTTTTACTGCATGGATTTAATTTGTAAAACACCCTGAGCCTTAACAAAAGATCTCCAGCCATCTTAAATGCATTCTTTATTTTTCAATTAGGCACACACAACCTTACAAAGAAGTACTAACATTTAAACTGCTAGCATGTCTCTTCTTGATTGTTTTCCTCATTCTCTGACCCCTCCATGCAAACAAACTTGAAAGCCTCATGATCACCTCAGTCACTTGCCAGAATAAGAAGGCTCTGCCCGTCACCCTGATGGTCCAGCAGTGCTCCCTTGCATACTGCCTTTTACTGTACCAGCATGGGCATAGCTGGGGGAGGGGGCAGCTGCTCTCCCCTAGATCCACAAATATTACTCAAAAGCATTAAAAGTACTCAATTATCTGAGTACAAGTCATCTGTCCAAGTCATCTGTCAAGAGAGCTATTTGCCGGCCTGGCCAGGATGCCGGCCTGTTATACCTTGACGTGGCATGTGACCCTCACCTTTCCTGAGCCTGCTCCAGCTGAGGAATCACACACCTCCTCCCCAAGGTAGCCAGCCCCACCTGGGCTGTGGGTCCTTGCCTGCCTTCCCTCAGAACTGACAGCTGTAAGTGCTGGAATCCTGAGTTCAGGGGTAGTACGTCCCATTTTGCCACTTGAGGCAAAACAGGAAGTGCCACACCACCACAACCCATGGGACACTGCCCACTGCGGCACCACCTGCCGGTGGCACTGCAGCTGTGCCACCAGCTGTGTCACCACTGCCGCTTCTTGAGCAGCAGTGCCGGCATGGGCGCCAATGCCCTGAAAGAGCTTGCCAAGATCTCACCCAGATCTCATGAGATCCTTTGCTCTCCTTGACGTCTTGCAAGAATTCGATGAGATTTCACAAGATCTTGCAGGACATCAGCACCTATCCTGGTACCGCTTCTCTGGCAGAGGTGAGGAGGGCATGGCAAGAGACGCTCATGAGGGTGCTGCCATGGGGTCATCCGCTGTCTGAGATAGCTACTTCATGGGTGGGCTGGCCTTACCTGAGGTCATTACGGGCATGCACACTGGTATCTGTTTACCTGTAAGCACACACCTTTATTTATTTTAATACAAGTTTCTCAATCTCCCAGATTTGCACAAAACAGCCGCCGTTTGTGTGTGTTGCTCCAAGCCAGGAAACCTAAGATCCACGGGTATTTGTTTACATGTGCACATATACCTCTTGTGATCTACCATCCTTGCACAAAAGAGTAGTCCAAAAATAAGTGATGCCTCACTCCAAAGGAGGTAAGGATTTGGAACTGTTTACATGAAAGGCTGGCTGTCGCTTCATTTCCTCCCCATCTCCTGTACCCAAATATTTTCAATATTATTGAAAAGCATTGAAAGTACTCAATTATCTGAGGTTCTGCCTCCCCCAGCCGAAGCCTGCCCCCCACAATACCTGTGATTCACCAAGAAAAGCTCAGCAGCTTTGATTTCCTAAAAAGAACTCAACAGCTCTCCATTGCATGAAGGACACAGATTTTCCTAGTGAGCTGTGATCTTCTTTCAGGTAGTCTGTGGCACGTCTATAAGAATACAAATAAACATTGTACAGCATTTAGCATGGAGCACTGCAAATTGCCACAGCAGGCAGAAAAATAATTGAGTGATCCAACGAGACCGTCAGCCATTTTCAAGTAGTCTATGAGGGGAAAAGTTTGGGAACCACTGTTCTAAACCACTGGGCCTTTATGGATAGCAATGGTGGACTGTTTCTAGCTGTGCGCTAAATGCGGCTGCAAAAAATAGAAAAAGTTGTATGTGGACCATGTTGCGCTGAGGCTTCTCCATCAAATTTTAAAGCATTTAAAACAGATATTTGTGGAATGCTGCTTCAGTTATGATAGATGTGACTTCCAATATAACATTCTTCCTAAACTTGGGGGTGAGGGAAGGTTCCCCACAGCACCTAAAAACTGAAATCTTGCTACTGAACTAGGGGTGGTTAGCCTATGACAGGCTTCTTCAACCTCGGCCCTCCAGATGTTTTGAGACTACAATTCCCACCATCCCTGACCACTGGTCCTAGCTAGGGATCATGGGAGTTGTAGGCCAAAAACATCTGGAGGGCCGAGGTTGAGGAAGCCTGACCTATGACCTTCCAGATGTTGTTGGAGACCAGCCCACATCAGCCCCAGATGCATGGTCAATATTCAGGGGTGATGGGAGTTGCCATACAGCAATATTTGGAAGGCTGCCAGTTAGCCGCCCTATGATAATACATTATGTACAAACATTATTTGTAACAGCAGGACATCATTGTTTTATTTTCATGGGGTATATTTTAAAGCTCTTGCTTTTGAAATACATTGGTTTACACAAGTAGTTAATGTGAATATTTTCAGTGTCACCGCAGAGAAGGATTTTATATGTAAAAAACAAAATATGCTCTTCTTATTTTTCTCCCTCTACTTCCCAGCTTTATTCTCCCAGATAAAATTAAACATTATGTTGGATGCAGTGGAAAGGTTTAGTGTGTGCTTTAAATGTCCCCATTGATGTCAATGGCATTTAATTTGCTTAACTTTGGCTCCATCGTGCTGGTGTTTTCTTTTTTAAAAGGAAATGTGTATATAAGCATCAGCCTTAGCAGTCTCTAGAAGGCGCTGTTAAAGCAACCTTCTCTCTGTGTGGCAGTGAAATGCAGCGGGTTAGTTGGTAACAGAAGGTCATTAATGAAATATTAATAAAATAAAATATTCCCCATTGTACAATAGAAGTCTGTGCAGCAGAGGTCTGTAATACCATCTTAGGTCTCCAATAACATTATTGGACTATAAAGCCTCAGGTATTATTATTTGTTTTATTGCAAGGTCTTTCAGTAGAAGTGCAGACTTGATGTTAGATGAATGGTTGCCTGCAATTATAATACATAGCTCACGGGGGGGGGGGGGGGGCGCAGAAAAAACTTTGGACTTGTGCCCTTTAAAACTGGAGATTTTCTTGCCTCAGAGTGAACCTAAAGCAGTTCTTTGAAACTAGATGTAAGTTACAAAAAAGCATAATTTGCCATCAGATTTCTAAATAATGGGTTAACACGTTTACTATGAATTGCATTTTTAAAAAATGAGCATTGACGATGTAAGATTATTAATATATCTCTGAGCAACTGTCAGATTTTTTAAATTATTGATTGCAGTGCATTACTAATCTGAAATGTTTCCTCTTTATTGCTTATGTGGAAGACAAATTGCATTTAGATATATAAGAAGTAGCACGTTATGTATGAGATGCACACACAGAGGAGTATTTGTTTGCACTGCAAATTTCTATTTTCTACTAAATTGTTTTGAAGTATTTGTGGGAGGGGGGGTTGTGAGCTGCCTTAGGCATTGCACAGTGGAAAAGCAGGATAAAAATCTTATTTTATTTATTTATTTTTTTAACTGACATTCATTACTTTCCCAAGTGAATCATGTGAAATATAGTTAGGTGAGAATGCTCAGAATTCTGTGTTAGAAATCTCTAGGTCATCTTCACAGAATTACAGTCCTCAAAGCAATGTGAATCTTTACGGTATATATATTCAGTTTTATAAAATCGCCACAAGCCTTAGTGATTCATGGAGAAACATCATTTTTTATTTTTAAAGAGGGTGTATTATTATTTGCAGTACAAACACACCTTTTTAACAAAATAAAAAAAAATCCTTCCAGTAGCACCTTAGAAACCAACTAAGTTTGTTACTGGTATGAGCTTTCATGAGCATGCACACTTCTTCAGATACCTGATGCATGCACACAAAAGCTCACACCAATAACAAACTTAGTTGGTCTCTAAGGTGCTACTGGGAGCATTTTTTTTATTTTGTTTCCACTACGGCAAACGAACACGGCTACCTACCTATATCTACACCTTTTAAAATTATTTTTGTAAAATGCCTGTTGTTGTTGGTTTAACCTGAAAAGGTGAGAAAGCAGGTGAACGATCTACCTGAGCGAGGTTCTAGATTCAGGTAGGTAGTTGTGTTGGTCTGACGCAGTCGAAATACATATTAAAAAAAAATAAAAATTGTCCAGTGGCACCTTAGATACCAATTAAGTTTTGTGTGCATGCACACGAAAGCTTATACCAAGAACAAACTTAGTTGGTCTCTAAGGTGCTACTGGACATTTTTAAAAAATATATTTCTACCTGCGCAAGTGAGAGAGATATACTTTGTGTGTGTGTATGTTATCAATTCTGAACAACAAATCTAATGAAGTACAAACCAGTGGCAGTCAGGGAAGTAGAACTGAATATACTACATTGGTTCTTTTAATTTCTGGCAAGCATCTTTGTAGAAGACATTTGCAACGCTTTCTAAGCACAACTTACTTGGAATTTTTCAGATCCGGGGAGCACCGTTTGGGAATTGCTTATCAATTAGCGATGGCCCCACAGACAATAGCACTGGAATTCCTTTTTTTTATGTGACTCCAAAGGACAACACAGTAGCTGATCTGATGAAAAATTCCGTTGCTTCCCTGACATTGCCAGAGGCAGAAGGAGATATCTGCAGGTACAATGATTATGAGAGCATTAGGTGGTTGTGTTACATAACATGAAGGCTCTTTTCAACTTAAATCACAACAAATATGGTGCTGTTTACTCATTTGCTGTGGGAGATTTACATTTTATTATAGCGTGCGGATGTTGGACTTTCCCAGTGCTCAAGCTGAAATGGGTTGTATTGCTGTTGTTTGCTGAGAAAAGGTGTTTTCCAACTCCTGAGTTTGTATATTCTAAGTGTAACCTATCAGATGGTGTCTGGGACGTCACTGATGTTGACAAGTACCAAGACATGCACATCCATACTTAAGCCCTTTTGTTAACATTTAAGAAAGTTGTTTGCGTTTGAAGCAAAGCACTTAACGGCTGTCATATTTAAGTGACGATATTTTGGTCTAGCCCCAGAGGGAGTATATGTTTGATCTCAGAGCAGATAAAATATACACATGGAGCACCTTGGGGTTGTGTGTGCTGTCATCGACACAGATTGGGTCCATGCACCCACCCGTCTGGTTTTGAGGCCTGGAGGCAAAGCAAGCTCTGACAAGTCCCCAGAACCAGAAGGCGAGAAGCCAAACACATTCTGAGAGCAGCTTGACCATGACCAATTGCTCAGCCTGGGTTTTATAGGACCAGATGGGCCCTAACTCACCCATTCCGTCATGCGACAAGTGCTGAGCAGCTTGGGGGACAGGTGATTGTAAAGGGAAGGACTGTCTTGACCCTTTCTCCACCTGCAGTTTTCCTTCCCCAAGTCATTTCCTCAGCTGCTCTCACTAGACAAGAGCAAACACACATCTAGAATGCTGTGAGGGCAAGGTGGAAAAGTAGTTGGGAGTGTCAACAGCAGCCAATGGGAAAGTAATGGAGCACTCCCTTCTCTGCTCAAACCCCTCCTTTCCCAAAGCTGGATTTCTTTAGAAAAAAACGTCCAGGTTATAGTTGGTTCCATGTGCCTGGATCTAGTTGTCATACCGCCTTATTAGAAACCCAGCCTTTTATGTGTGTATGTATATATAAAAAATTTTATTTTTCAATGCACAACTGAAATTGTGTTTATTTATGCCTGGATACATACAAAAACACTTTTACACCACTAACACACCGGCTTCTTTGATCCTCTCTTCTGCTTTTCTGCTGAAAAATTCTGCTTTCACTATTACAGGCTGTCTGGGCAGTTTCCTCATGCCAGGACTTCGTAGTAACCCGAGCATACAACATCAATAACTGGAGCTAATCCCGCCTGATTTTTTGGCATAGTTGAGCTTCGTCTGCTCACTAACAGGTTTCCAGAGCTTATTCAGATTCACCGTAGGACAGAGGTGCTGGTTTTTCTTCAAGTGGGAATGTCTCATACCAACTTTTTCTAAATAACCAGGATGATATAGTTTGTCAAAATTGATTATGTGGTGGTACATACCCCCAGCATCACCACAGCCTCCAGGATACTCTGTTTCCTGGTGTGTTGCAGTCAGCTTTGAAAGTGCACATAATGCCTCGGGGCATATGGCAGGAACGGAATCCAGAGTCCGTCTTCTGCCCAAATAGGTGATCATTGCTGTCAGACAACTGCCACCTGTTCAGAGGGTGCATATGAGGAAATCTTAGCGCGTAGCAACAAGGAGAAATTAGCAGATGAAGAAACAAGTAGATTCAAAACTCTTTAACAATTCCGTCTGCAGCATGCAAGTGGATGTGAACTCAACTAGAAAAGGGAATTCAATCAAGTGCAGGCATCTCATTTTTAGAAGCTATTGGAATTTTAACTCAGAGCTTTGAAGTGTGGTGTGTGTGTGTAAGAAAGAGAAAGCTCTTTATCGCAAAAGCTGCAGCAGCAAGGAAGTTAACAGTGCCCGGAAGCATAAAGCCAAAGATCAAGAGAAGCTTTTCAGATTATGAATTTTGCTTTCAAGTGAGATTTAGTTTGATGTCCGTACCACACAGATTAGTAAAGCTAATACATGCTTACTAGCTCATATCCTTTAAGGGTGTGTTACGATTTATGGGCCGCAGAGGATGCATGTAAGGTATGCAGTTGTGCTTTTCAAAACATAAAATGAATGTGATGTGGGTTTCTGATAAATTAGCTGCAGTATTTATCTGTTAATATAGCTTTGCCTTCTGTACTGCTGTGGTGGTGGTGGAGGGGATTCAAACTATTTGGGAACCTGGTTTGCATCAAGCTGAGTCATGTTTGAAGACACCCATATCATGCCAGCCATTGTTTGTCCACATATGCTGAACTATTTTGGAGTGAAGATTGCTTAGCACTGGGTCTGAACCCATAAGAGGCTAAATGGGAAGAGAAAAATTGTAGGACAAAAAATTCCACAGAAGTGTTTCAAAAGGCTCAAACTAGGAGCTAATTTCCTGCCCCCTATGCTATCAGCATAACTTCCAACATTTCTCTGATGAAAATAAGGACATCCTATTCAACAACAGGGACGTTGGTGGCACTGTGGGTTAAACCACAGAGCCTAGGGCTTGCCGATCAGAAGGTCGGCAGTTCGAATCCCCGCGACGGGGTGATCTCCCATTGCTTGGTCCCTGCTCCTGCCAACCTAGCAGTTTGAAAGCACGTCAAAGTGCAAGTAGATAAATAGGTACTGCTCCTGCGGGAAGGTAAATGGCGTTTCTGTGCGCTGCTCTGGTTCACCAGAAGTGGCTTAGTCATGCTGGCCACATGACCCGGAAGCTGAACGCCGGCTTCCTCGGCCAATAAAGCGAGATGAGTGCTGCAACCCCAGAGTCGGCCACGACTGGACCTAATGGTCAGGGGTCTCTTTACCTTTATTCAACAACAACAAGAGGAATATTTTTACTATTTCTACCCTGCCTATCTGACTGGCTTGCCCCAGCCACTCTAGGCAGCTTCCAACATATATAAAAACATCACAAAACATTAAAAAAAACCTCCCTATACAGGGCTGCCATCAGATGGCTTGGGTGTCGGCCTGCTGACTAGAGGGAAATTTGAACTAGGATACTGAACTAATACACCATTCTTTAGCCCTACTCTCCTGGGGACTCGTATATAATTATTTGATATAACACTCCAGTATCTGATCCCTTTCTTAATCTCTCTGACTGAGCCATTTGTTGGTGAGAGCTACCACCATGTTTTCCTTTTGCATTGCCACACTGCTGGTTTTTGGCCTGCTTCAAGTCTATGCAAAAGTTGTGTAAAGAAGGAATTTCAGGTTGTAGCTTGCATGACAATCCATGCCCGTCCATTTGCTTGCCTTGTCTTTTCCGGGACATCAGTGCAAATTTTGAAACTGAGCTATCATGGCTTCTCCCCAAAAATCCTGGGAATGTCAACCTTGAGAGGGACCTAGTTGTGGGGAGTAGAAGAACATGGCCTAGAAAGGAATGCAGAGATTCATGGACCACTTTTATTGGTGCAGCCCTCCATGCTGAGGTCTGTTATAGTACACCAGCATAAATAATCTTAGAACTGTTTCATGACAGCTATGAATGATCAGGTGAAACATTCAGTGAAACTCCAGCAGACACTAATAAATTTGATGTTGACAGTACTCTCGTGTAGGCACATACTTTAATAAGCAGGTTGACATGCTCCCTTCCTGAGTCATTCTCAAACTGGGAAATCACATGTGTGAAAGAAGAGGAATAAGTAGGTGGAAAAGAAACAATGCTTTTCAACACATCCTCCACCTAGAATTGCACAACTGTTTTGTTTGTGTTTCTTCACAATCTGGAATTCATCCAGATGTTTAGGCTGCCATTTTGTAACCTGAGAGTAAGCCCCACTGAACTGAGCAGGACTTACTTCTGAGAAGATACATCTAGGATTACGCTTTAAAACTGGGAGCACTTCCAGACTGTTGCCAATTCAGGTTCAGATTCACAATCGCATCCCAGCTGCATTCAGGTTGGCAACTAAAGCTGATCTGAAGGGTGTGCACAACAAACCGGTTCCCTCCCTGCCCCTGCCCCCCCATGTGATGAGGACAGAGTTGGGGAAAGGCATTGCAAAATGTGGGATAACATTTGCTTGAAGCAATGTTGCGTAACTCCCCCCATCCACCACCCCTGCAAATTCAGAATGCATGCTCAATAATTGGCTAGTGTAATCTAACCTCCCTGCAATCAAACTGGGATGAATGCCCAATAACAGGTTACCTGTTATTACCGGAAGCACCCTAGTTTAAGCATAAGTACTGTTGTTGTTGTTGTTGTTACTATTATTATTAATTAAATTTTTATACCGCCCTTCATCCGACGATCACAGGGCGCTTTACAATATAAAGCACAAAAATACATAAGGTAAAGGGACCCCTGACCATTAGGTCCAGTCGTGGCTGACTCTGGAGTTGCGGCGCTCATCTCGCTTTATTGGCCGAGGGAGCCGACGTACAGCTTCCAGGTCATGTGGCCAGCATGACTAAGCCACTTCTGGCGAACCAGAGCAGCCCACGGAAACGCTGTTTACCTTCCCGCGGAGCGGTACCTATTTATCTACTTGCACTTTGACATGCTTTCAAACTGCTAGGTTGGCAGGAGCAGAGGCCGAGCAACGGGAGCTCACCGCGTCGCAGGGATTCAAACCGCCGACCTTCTCATTGGCAAGTCCTAGGCTCTGTTGTTTAACCCACAGCGCCACCCGCATCCCTAATACATAACATAGTAACAAGGGAAAAAAATTGTCCCCCCACCCCTCAACGTTCAAAAGACCACAGACTGTTGAATTAGCCAAAGACCTGGATAATATGGAAACACCTCTTACATTGCCCTGTGACAGTAGTATCCAACCTGGTGACTCCAGATGCTTTTGGACTACAACTCCCATCAACCTAAGCCATCAAGGTGATGGAAGATCCAACATCTTTTCAAGGGCACCACAATGGGTTCTAGCGGTCTATGAGAATTTAGTACAAGCTTATTTCTCTCCACTGCGCTAAACTAAATGCTGTTCATAAAACAGGCACACTACAGCTGCCTAAAGAGGCAGAACATAGGAGAAAAACAAGCTATTCTAGACAAACGGAAGCAGTACGCTATTATTCTTTCTTGTAGGTATGCTAATAGTGAAGTGCTGCGGGAGGTTGGACCTACAGATTTGGGATGCAGTGCACAAAGCATTTAATCTGGAGAACTCGCATAAATTTCAGCTGGATGGTACAATAGAGAAACTAATCCAGAATATATGGTTTGTGAATGACAGCTTTTATTGCACACAGGCTGCAGCTCCCTAAATCAGATTTGCTAGAGTCATCTTCTTATACGATATAGTGAATACAGTGCAACATGCATTCAGCGGGGCTTACTCGCAAGAAAGTGTGCCTAGAATGGCAGCCTGAACCAAGTATAGTTCAAGTGAGGGGAAATTAATTCCAGTTTCTTATTACTCAGAAATATATTGCTACGAGCAGCTTTTCAAATCTGTAAAGTTAAGGATGCAGTCCTATGCAAGCTTATTCATGTGTATTATTATTTACTGAATTTATATACCGCCTTATAACCGGAGGTCTCAGGGCGGGTCGCAGAATAAAAGCAAAATATAAAACAACAAAATACATACTCAAAATAAAAACAACAATCCAATAACACCCCCCCCCCAATAAACACAACGTGACTTTGATTTATGCCTGCATATTAAGCAATAACCTTCCAGTGCACGTGGGATAAAAGTAGAAACGAACAATAAATAGAAACTGGTATTAGTTCTACTGAACCTGTTGTGACTTCCTTTCCTGGTATTGCTATATGTTACCCAGTCGTTGATGTTGTTCTTACATAAAGAGCAGCAAAGAGTTTAGTATAAATTTGTTATAGTAAGACAGATAACCTGAATCTTTAGGGGATCAGCATAGCAATACCTCTTTGTACCAAACATTAATAAAACTATTTTATTTCAGCAAGGGTTGTGATAGTGTTAAAAACAAATGGTTTGTATCTATACCTTCTTTTTGAGAATACAATGCTGGTTAATATTTGTCGTGGGCATCTGTTGTGTGTCTCAATGATTCCCTAATTTTTTTTATAACAGATAATGGAATTTTGTTGAGAATCATTGCCTTTTGTGAGACACGGTATAGACGTCTTCATTCGCCCTTATATTATTGCCTCCGACACCCCTATCTATATCACTCATATCAGAAATGTGTAATATCTGCCCTTCAGAATAAACTGGTACGGTCTGATCCATATTTTGAAGACTGCTTAAGTTTACATATGAAGTTAACACATGTAGATCTGCAGGTACAAGTTCTGAAGTGCAGTAACACAACTTTTGAACAAATGGACTGTAGTCCACTAAAGCGTATACCAGCCTTCAGCAACCAGGGTGTCCTCCAGAATTTGTGGACTACAACTCCCATCAGCTCTAGACAGTACAAGCTACTCCTGGCTGGGATTGATGGGAATTGTAGTCCACATGAAAGGTGCCATGTTAGCAAAGACTGGTTTACGCCATAATAAATTAGTTAATCTTTAAGCTGCCATATAACATAAACACTTTTCTTTGCTTACAGAAAAACAATCGTTGACCCTGATGATCCACGGTGTGTCAGACTTATTCTTACAGGGCAGATGGTGACGGTGCCTCTGGAAGAAATGGAATTTGCCAAGCAAGCATTGTTTTCTAGGTCTGTATGAATCTAATGTTACTGTGCTAACAGGAGGGGTGGGGGGTGAAATGTTAAATAAGGCATTTGGACCAAGAACTGAAGGAATAATACATGAGCATTGTCTCCCCCAGAACAGAACTTCTCCCAAACGCATCTGCTGGCAAGAGCCAAATGTTAATTGAAAACCTGGGTTCCTCCCAGGCACTTTTTAAGTACTTGTAAATCCTTATGGTCAGTGCTTAACTCTCATATTTGAAATCCATGGGTTTTAAAGATACTTTAGCATTGATTGAATAATGTCCAAGGTTAATGTGAGGGAATGCTCGGCAGTACACTAGCTGCCACAACAACACAATCCTACTACACATGTCAGGACGCAGAACTAAGTCCTATTGAATTTAGTGGCGCTTACTCCTGGGTAAGTGTAGCTAGTATTGCAGCCCAACAGAGCAACCCAAACAACAGAAAGCAGGGGTAATTTATGCCAGGGTAATTTGTGTCATGTGTAATTTACCCCTATGGCATACTCAGTTCAAGAGTGGGGCTACTGCTAGCTTGAGCTGGTCTGAGCCTGCAAGGAAAAACAATAGAGTTTTAAATAGTTTTAAAGCAGAGTTTTACTTACACCACCCTTTTTTACCACTGTGGTTTCCGTTGGGTTGCTGGGTCCCATGGCTGAACTGAAAGAGTTTGGAGCAGGAGTAAGTCTCCTCTTGCCTCCCCATGACCCATAACACCCCTTTTTCAGGACGCACCCTGGCCTTGGTTCAGCTGAGCCAGAATGGAGGACTTACAATGGCATATCTACAGCTGATTAGGGACATTAGCTAGAGAGCCACCTCTTCCAAACGCCACTCATCCTGGCAAACCTTGGGTTTGGATTGCTCCCTTAGTCATACTTAGTGCTTCCACCTGTCCTGTGTTTAAAAAGAATGGGTCTGTGAGGTTTTCTGCTTGTCCCACTGCTTTCCCCAGGCAAACCCACAGTTTGCCGCTGAATTGGAACAAACGCCAGTCCACAGAAAACCTGATTGACATTTGCTCCGATTCGTAAACAGCAGGTTTTCCCCGGGGGCAAAGCAGCAGGAAGGACAAGCGGAAATGTGGAAGATAAACACACTCCTACGTCTCACAGTTTTCAGCGGGACTACTCTTAAGTATTACAAAGTCTGGATTCATCCCTGAACGTTTAGGGTTTCTTGTTGTTTGTGCCATGCACATATTTGGGCTTAAATATTTGCTGTCCCAAAGGATAGTAATTACTGCTAGTGTTGAAACTCACATTATTTCCAGGGACCATTGGCTGGAAGAAGCCTTCTGGACCTGCCTTATTCTAACCTGTTTGGCTACCTTTCGTTCTTCCAGGCACCCAGCAATGAGAAAATGGCCTCGCAATTATGAATGGTTCTTTATGAAAATGAACATTGAACATGTCTGGCTTCAGAATTGGTATGGAGGAATTGCCGCCATTGCAGTGGAGGAGTATTTCAAAGCAGTTCTCAGTAAAGCTTGATCAAAATTCCAAATAAGAGGATTCAGTGTTTCATATTTACTTTTGGGGGTGGGGGTGCAACTGTTTTATATTCTATGGTACCGACTATTTATTTAACAGTATTTTTGTGCAAAGTACTTAAAATGGCTCCATTTCTCTTAAATGGAGTAGGTTGACACAGTAAGGGCCTTTGAAATGAAAATGAATGTTAAGGCTGAAGACAGATGATACTGGACTCTTCTTTAAGGTGTTTAAATATTCCTGGATTTTTATGAACATGTATACCACAGGATGTGCTCATTATAATTTTTGAAACTGGACAAGAATCGCGACCCAAAATGAAATGGCTGGTATATATATATATATGGTGGTTATATTACTGCACCTAGTTGTTCACATGAAACTCGAAAGAGCTGCTTAAAGTATGTACAGAATTTTAATTAAGTTGACATTATAGATTCCACCTTTCCTTAGGCACACATTTGTCTTTAATTATCTTACAAAATGCTATACTCTTAAGATGCTTTCAATATGGTTTTGGGACAACTCTGTATCCTAACATGCTTTTCTGGAAGACTAAAGTAGAGGTCAAGTCTTTAACTTTGCTTTAAACATTCATATTGTGGCTGCATTCACATTTAACTGTTGCCTGGTATTGTGAGCCTTAGTGTTGGGCTCATGGACACCCAGTACGTTTCAGTACATCATAGCTAATGTTAACCATGGCTCATAGTTCGGTGGACAGTGCACTGTTTTATTGCTTGGCAGGGACCAGGCACTGCTGGTCTTCCCGCCTCCAGGTTGCTTGACATAATAGGATTTTCAAAATGTCTTAAGGCCATCCATGTGTTGGGATAAAGCCAAAATTGTAATTGTAACTTTTGCCCAGTAGCTGAAGGGGGAGGATATAGATTTTATTCTTCTCAAGGTGCCATTGAAATGTGGTCAAGCAGTTGCCCACAGGAAGCCCACAAGCACAGCAGCAGTCTCCCGATTTTCGCTTCCCAGCAACTGTCTACATTGTGAAGAAGATGGAGTGAACTAGCTGCAACAGCTGAAGTTTTTGAACATTTTCAGAGGCAGGCCATGCCTAACATATTGCCATAATCTTACCTAGAGATACTCATTTCTAGCATATTCCCCACCCCACCCCCAATTAAATGTTACAGATACATCCACACCATACATTTAAAGTACATGATGTCGCCAAGAGTCCTGGAAAAGAGTTATCGCCTCACAGTTACAATTGCCAGCACCCTTAAAGGACAGACGCCAGGAACCAAGTGCCACATAACAAAAGAACATCTCTCCCACCCCACCCACAACGAAGAATCCTGAGAACTGTAGTTTGGAAAGGTTGGGAGTTGTAGCTCTGATGGATAAACTACAGTACCCAACATACTTGGGAAAGGGGAAATTGATTTATTATTTAAACATATATCATGTATACAGCCCAAGGGACAACATGATAAGTATTTAATGTTTGATCTTTTGTTTTTAATATTTTGTTGGGAGCCACCCAGCGTGGCTGGGAAAACCCAGCCAGATGGGTGGGGTATTAATCAGGAATAATAATAATTATTCTTCTTATCCTGATCATACCAATCCAGAAGAGAGCCCTATTGAATTCAACGAGGCTTACTCCCAGGTGTGTCGGGACTGCAGTTTTAGGCTGCGATCCTACACACTTGGGCGCGAGCTGGACTGAATTCATGGACGACTCCTGAGTAGACAGGGCTGGGGTTGCCTGGGCGCGCGCGCAGCCCTTTGCTTTCTCCCCTGGGGAAGGGGGCGGTTCCCAAACGAGCGCGCGCGCCAGGCTGCATTTATGAGGGAAGGAAAGAGGACGGCTTTGCTTGGACGCAGGAAGGAGGCCTGGCCGCCGAGTCCCCGCCTCTTTGCCTTTCTCCTGGCCGGGGCGGGCGGGCGGCCGAGCCGGGCCGCCTCCCAGGGAAGGAAGGAAGGAAGGAAGGAAGGGGCGGGAACGCGGAGGTTGCCGCTCGCGCCGGCGCTGCCGCCTTTCGGTGCAGGCGGGCTGGGCGCTCCATTCGCCAAGCGCGCGCGCGTGTCGGGTTTGCCATGGTGCTGTTGCGCCGCGTGGCGCTGCCTCTGCTGCTGGCGCTGGCGGCGGTGGGGTGCCCGCGGGTGGCCTGGTCCCTGGTGTGGTACACGGCCTGGGTGACCACCATGTACACCGAGCCCGGCACCAACCGCACGGTGCAGGAGAGCACCGAGAGCGGCCGCTACGGCGACGGCTCGCCCAAGGACAACGCGCAAGGCCTGGTGGGCATCCCCCGCGGCGGAGCGGGGAGCAGCCGCCACATGGAAGGCTGCGCGCCGGGGATCGACTACGAGATCCCCAGGCCGCCCGGACCGCAATTCGCGGGGACGCCTCCGCCGTGGATCGCTCTGGTGGCGCACGGGGGCTGCAGCTTGAAGGACAAAATCGCCAACGCCATGAGGAAGCGGGCGGCTGCCGTGGTGATCTACAACGAGCCCAGGTTCGGCAACTCCACCCTGACCATGTCCTATAATTACGGTGAGTGATGCTGAAAGGGAAGAAGAGTTTGGGAAGTGGCAACTCGGGTAAGCTTGGAGTGGGGGGACCTCTGGGGTTTGGCGCATGGTGTATTCACATCTAAAGTGGAACAAGGCTGCAGAAAACTTCCCTGGAAGCAAGTGCCGTATAAATTTAGGGCTGGTGTGGTGTGCCGTGTGGCAGGCAGTGCCACAGGCTGTGCACAGGTGGTGAATGCTACTTTTGAGTCCCATGTGAAAGCACACACTCCTCTGGCCCAGTCTGCCCAGTCTGTATTGTGCTTGTTTTCAGAGAACATCTTCAAAAAGTTCTCTCCGCCACCTGTAGGGATGGTCTGTTTTACTACCTCGTTTGTGTAGGCAGGGGCTTAGTTTGGACCAAGCATCCCTCACATCTATGGCTGCACATGTGGAGCAGCAGAAGTTGACTTGAGTAAGAACAAATTAGCTCTGTTGCATCAAACCAAAGGCAGCCTTGGTTTGTGTTTGTTTCTTTGTTTCTTTTCTATCCTTTTCTTTCCTCCAAGAAGCTCAAGGTGCAATGATTGCCCCCCCCCCTTATTTTGTCTTTATCATTTCCCTGTGAAGTAGGTTTTGGTGATACAGTGACTGGCCCAAGACCTACCAGTGAGGTTTAAAGGGTGGGGATGTGGACCTGTTCCTCTCATGCTTCTCACAGTGCCACACGGTTGTCAATTGAATGACTCCAGGGATGAAGCCTTTGCCAGTTGCTGATCTTAGCAACTGGTTTTCAGTGGCACACTGCTGTGGACGTACTATATCTTTAAAGCACTTTTGAGGCACATCTCCAAAAGAATTCTGGGCACTATAGTTTTTCCTTCATAAAGTTACAATTCCCAGCAAACCTTAACCAACTACAGTGCTTCAAATGTGCTTTAAAGGCAGTGTGTACACATTCTTGCCTTTGAATATGGAAGTTCTGTGTAGCCATCGTTTCTTACAGCCATTATTCGACTTATCCACCAATAATTTGTTTAGCGTTCTTTTAAAACCACCTAAACGTGAGTGTTCCTGCCAACCTAGCAGTTCGAAAGCACTTCAAAGTGCAAGTAGATAAATAGGTACTGCTCCGGCGGGGAGGTAAACAGCGTTTCTGTGCGCTGCTCTGGTTCGCCAGAAGCGGCTTAGTCATGCTGGCCGCATGACCCGGAAGCTGTACGCCGGCTCCCTCGGCCAATAAAGCGAGATGAGCGCCGCAACCCCAGAGTCGTCCACGACTGGACCTAATGGTCAGGGGTCCCTTTACCCTTTACCTTTAAACATGAGTGTAGGCTGTTGCTGCATCTTGTGACAATGAATCCCATAAAGTAATTACGCTCTGTGTGAAGAAATACTTCCTTTTGTCTGTCCAGAATCCAGGTCCTAGTTATTGTGCAAGAATAAAAATGTATTTCTGTATACTGTGCATAATTTTTATTTCCCGCCCCCCCGCCCCCCCCCCATTAACTTCTTAGCATGGAAATGGAAACCTAAAAAACCTCAAACTAGAAAGTACTTTACTACTGAGCTACATAATCAGGAGTGCATACTGTAAACCGCCCTAAGACCTCCGGGTATAGGACGATATTTAAATAATAATAATAATAATACTTCTTAGCAGTGAACCAAGAGGAGCAACGGAAGCTGTGCAAAAGTTACGCCAGGTTTAAGGGAAGGTAAACTCCTTACTCAGGGATCATTTGCCAAGTCTCTGGAAATAGGAACGGGGCTGAGCTTGTACAGCAGGTTTGTTTGGAGATGTGATTTGGTTTAGCAGGTTTGACACAGAAACAAGAGCAGCTGTGGGGAGGAGCAAGGAAATGAAGATGCTGAACAAAGATGCCTACAAAGTTGTATTGTTCCCTATTATGAAAATGTGATATAGGACTTTTCAGATAAAGTGGTACCTCGGTTTACAAACTTAATCCGTTCCGGAAGTCCGTTCTTAAACCGAAACCGTTCTTAAACCGAGGCGCGCTTTCCCTAATGAGGCCTCCTGCCGCCAGTGCCGTTACAACGTTAGGCTTCCGTTCTTAGACAGAGGTAAAGTTTGCAAACCGGGACATTACTTCCGGTTTTGCAGAGTTCACAAACCAAATCGTTCTTAAAGTGGACTGTTCTTAAACCGAGGTACCACTGTAGCTGAAAGAGAAAATGGTCAGTGCTTCTGTATAAAACACCAAATAAACTGAAAAGCAAGTTGTTTGGATCTAGTTATTTCAAAACACAGTAGCTTCCTGGATCCACATCCTGTATGGCTGCTACCTGTTTGCAAGTTCCTCTGAATATTTTTTTGGCTTTGTAGCTTGTGCAATTATACAAGAGGTGCAGGAAAGAAGCCTTAGCAGGCAGATACTATGTGCGCTTTTATAGGACACAGCATTCCATCAGCATTCAGAAATAAATGTGCTGTACTCAAAATGACCTGCATAAAGATGCTGAGCATGATTTTATAACTAATGTATTTTTTGTGTGAGGACAAGTATAAAACCTCTTCTTGGGTGCATTTTGGTGTAATGGAGTGGAAAGCAGCATATGAAGTGATTGCAAGAATCGTTTGGGGAAAACAGCCTCAAGGAGACTGCATATGTATGATTCATCGCAGCAATATTTCAGGTTTCCTAAGTATTTAAAAAACTCTGTGGCTTGTTGAAAGCAAGACATAATGGAGCCAGATTGCATGAGCAGATGGGGGCATCATGTACAATAGAAGCCTAGTAACATACAGGTGCACTTTTGATGCATATTGGGTTGAAGGAGGACACAGGAAAACCAGCTTGGGTGCCATTCAGAAAAGAAAGAAAACTACACAGCAATAATAGAATAAAAGCACAACATCCAAAGCCAAGGACGGCAGAGTTAAAACATTAAATATAAGATCAAACACCAAGAGAAATAAGAAAATGTTTTCGCATCCAGTCTAAAAGTTACAGGGCAGCATAGCATTCCTAGTGGGGATTTCATAGCCAAGGTGCTTGCCCTGATCTGTATTATTCCCAAGTGAAATTTCGATGGTAGGCTGACATATAATAGGGCTTTCAAAGATTATCTGCTACGGGCAGATCTCCATGGGAGGAGGTGGTCCTTCAGATTCTGGTAATGTGGCTCTAAGGGACGCGGGTGGCGCTGTAGTCTAAACCACTGAGCCTCTTGGGATTGCCAATCGGAAGGTCGGCAGTTTGAATCCTGGGTGAGCTCCCGTTGCTCGGTCCCAGCTCCTGCCAACCTAGCAGTTCGAAAGCACACCAGTGCAAGTAGATAAATGGGTACTTCTGCGGCGGGAAGGTAAATGGCGTTTCTGTGCGCTCTGGCACTCGTCACGGTCCTCCGTGCACCAGTAGCGGTTTAGTCATGCTGCCCACATGACCTGGAAAGCTGTCTGTGGACCAATGCCTGCTCCCTCGGCCTATAGAGCGAGATGAGTGCCGCAACCCCATAGGTGCCTTTGGCTGGACTTAACCGTTCAGGGGTCCTTTACCTTTACCAATGTGGCTCTTAGCAGTTTGTGTACTAGTCGCCAGCACTTTGAATTGGACCCAGAAGCAAAACTGGAGTCTATGTCTACACACGGATTGTTTCCCATGGCCTTTTTGTGTGGGACCTCTTCTTCTGTCCTGACTTTTGTGGGGTGGGGGAATTGCACGTGGTTGGTTGATGCCTAGCTTGTAGCCCTGAGGCCAGAGTTTCATGAGTAGAGAAGTATGAAGTTCTCTTCCCCAAGCCCCAAATGCTACATATATGGAAATTGGAGATGAGGAAGGCTGATAAATGGAGGAACTGGTTAAGGGAAGCGTGGTTGAATCATGAATGGCCTGTTTCTTCTTTGATTAAAAACAAACATGTAGCATCTCTGGATTGCAACATTTGAGCATCCTGATTGACATCCTGATAACTTAAGAGGCCAAGATACAAAACTGCTTCTTAAAAGTAGGTCACTGGAACTGTTTATATGCACTATATATTTTTCTTTTCTCGAACGCAGCCCTTCTCTGTGTTGTGAAATTAGTTATTGCAGTTGCAGTGTCTGCAATCACTTTAGTCAGTGTTGAAGCATTTGCAAAATCAGAATATTGTCAGTTACAAACTTAATGTGGAGGAGGGATGTTTTTCTTATTGGCTTACTTATAGCAAAACAATGCTGTTGATCTTATTCCTCCTCTTCTGGGTTTTAAGCATACATATAGGAAGCACAGTAAAAGTTGAGCCCAAGTGCATGCTATTTAAAGTTTGGGAACAGGTGGGTGGCAAGTAAACATAGTTACATCACAGGTCTATTCACCATCATTCATTGTATTTATATTTTCAAAACGAATCTTAATCTCAAGCTAAATTTATGCATGATATGGCCTCTCATCCTTATGTGTAATCTTGCTTGGGCTGTCGGGTATGGCAATCTCAAGGAGCTCAAGGGTTTAGTAGAGAGGAAAACTCAACTATCAAGACACTCTTATGGTCCACATGTCTCTTGATTGCAGATTTATAAACCATTTCACAACAAGAATTTACCAAAGTGGCATAGAATGAAATAAGATGAAATACAAAATATTACAAACAGAAGACAGTACCCTCCCCCCGCCAAAAAAACCCAACAACCACAAATTGGCACGTGGGAATCTTGATAACCCTCAAATAGAAGGAGGACATGTCAGGAGATGAACGCCACAGAATGTCTAGAGTGAAAAGATTCCTGGATTCTAAGATTTTATTATAATTTAAGACTTTGTTTTCTCTATTATAAGGGGGAGAGCATGGCAGTTGTAGGACTTATTCTTGCATCATATCCAACAACATGCTGGGTGGGATCTTGAAGGAAAAACTACAGCAAAATTACTTCTTGTGTACTTTATGTAAGGTTGCCTGGATTTCATACAGAGAATAAAAAAAGTTGTGCAAGAGCCCACATGACTCCTGTTTTTCTTTCCCTTGACAGGTACTGGCAATGCAGTTGTAATTATGGTTGGATATCCCAAAGGCATGGAGATCTTGGAACTGGTGCGAAGAGGGATACCAGTGAGGATGTCTATTGGTGTTGGCAAGCAACACATGCAAGAATATATCAGTGGACAGTCTGTTGTATTTGTATCGATTGCATTTATCACCATGATGATCATATCGTTGGCATGGCTTATATTTTTTTATATACAGCGCTTCCTCTATAGTGGATCGCATTTTAGAAACCAGGTAATTACATGGGTGATTTTTATTCTTCAATTTCTGTAGTGAAAAATGTTTGCTTGTAATTAGGGCTGCGATTCCTGTGCTTGGCATAGAGAGAAGCACTGTTGCAATGGTTTTGATCTGAGTCTTACCTTCATGTGCATATTGCACATTTGCCAATATCCTGTGCACATTCCCATTTCATGTGTTAACACTGGGCCAACATAGGTGCAGGATTGCTTTTGTGCCTTTCAGTTAAAGGAACCCTTAGATCTTGGATAAGTGAGTTGTTAGATTACTCAGCATCTCAGGTGGTTTTGTAGCCTTATTGGAGTTCACCGATTGGGTCTGCGTTGCTCCCGGACAGGAGGAAGGAAGTCAAATGACACCGAGGGTTGGTTCAGAGAAAGAGTTCTTTATTTCTGCTTTCCGGAACAGCAGAAAGGCACCTGTGTGGTGTGTCCACAGCAAGTCCAAAGAAATGAGAAATTTCAGGCACCCTCTCCCTCCTTCCCCAGGAATCCAACCACATCAGCCTATACACACAGGGTGACATCACATATGTTCCTGCTCCGGTATTCTTAACCATAAAAGGGTATTCCTTCCTGTACTTCTGACCATAAAAGGGTATTCCTGTTCCTACTCTTATCTTGGAGCAAGAGGTAACCAACTCCAAGAACACACTCTGGCGCTATTCCCGGACTAGGTCTGTGCGTCAGGATGTAAGATAAGACCTAGACATGTCATCCCTACTCCACTGGAACAGCCAAGGTCATCCTTGCTGTCACGAGCTGATAAAGGAGAGGGCTCTGAGCACTTGTTTATACAGCCGGGTTTTTGTTTATACATTGACTCAGAGCTCAAGTTAATGGATTTTAGCTAAGGAAAAATAGGGATTTTGGTGCCCGTTTCAAACTGCCTGCACAGTCAGTTTTGGGTTTGGGAAACCCATTCCTTCAGTTTCTCATATAATCTCATTTAAATATGCACTACTGATTGAATTGGTTGTGTGTATGGTGTTGTTGTTTTTTAGGGCCATAGAGAAGAAACCATAAAAGCAATTGGCCAGCTTCCACTGCATATTGTAAAGCATGAAGATAAGGTAATGTCAATCAGACTAATGTAGATGGAAACATCTTCCATTAGCAGAGTTTCTTTAAAATGAAATGAAATAAGATGGCTTGGTCAGAAGAGCATGAGACTCTTATTCTTAGGGTCATGGGTTTGAGCCCAAAAATGGGCAGAATATTCCTGCTTTACAGGGGATTGAACTAAATTGGGCTTAGGGACCTCGTATTTACAGGACCGCCTCTCCTGGTATGCCCCGCAGAGGACCTTAAGGTCCATGAATAATCACAGTTTAGAGGTCCTGGGCCCTAAGGAAATCAGATTATCCACCAGGGCCAGGGCCTTCTCAGTGATGGCTCTGACCTGGTGGAATGCTCTGTCCCATGAGACCAGGGCCCTGCAGGATTTAACTTCCTTCCGCAGGGCCTGTAAGACAGAGCTGCTCTGCCTGGCTTTCAATTTGAACTTAGCCTTCCCTCCCCCTCCCCTTTTTATGAAGATTACCCGCTCTGGGATCCCACAGCTAATTCTCCCCTGGTCTCCTCGCTGGCCCAAATAGGACTAATTTAGCCAGCTAGCCCTGGTGATCATCTAATGTTTATTGGATGGATTTTCCCCCTAAATTGATTTTTGAATTCTGAATTTATTGTTATTCACGTTTTATACTATATTTCATGCTGTTTTTTGTTGCATCAATTAAGTGTTTTAGATTTGTTATTAGCTGCCCTGAGCCTGGTTTTCTGAACCGGGAATGGTGGGTATTAATAATAATAATAATAATAATAATAATAATAATAATTATTATTATTATTATTATTATTATTATTATATTAAATGACCCTCATGTCCCTTCCAACTCCTCAGTTCTGTGATTCTGTGAACTTCCTTTGCCTGGTTACATACACGGGTAGGTGTATGTAGAATCTCATTGGTTGCTCCATACACCCAAGGGAACTGCATCAATAACAGCTTGTGATGACACATTGTAAGCTGCTTCTGAAACCAATGAGCTTGTTTAAAAAAGTCTGATATGGCAAAAACAGAACAATAATAATAGAACAAGCATTCCAGAATGCAAACCCAAGGTCTTAGGCATGCCAAAAGTATCATTTTTTAAAAAAACCAAAACAACCACACTGTTTCTGAGAAAGGGAGTCTCATGTTCTTGTTTGCTCTAAAACCCTAGGTCATGAGTCTATAATTTGTTCAGTGCACCACATAATTGTACAAGAAGGCACACAAATACAAAATTGTACCTAATTGTTCTTAGTTATGGGAACTGCTCTGAATTTCTGGCACTAACACAGTAATATAATAATATCAGTTGGACTTTGCAATAATTTGTGAAGATGATCTAACTGATACCAAATGCTAATATGACTGAGCCACGCCTGGATACTTACAGCAGAGTGTTCATAATTGCCCAAACAGAGTTAATAGGTTTCTCTGGGCAGAGCCAATAGCAGCAAAAGTCTTGCTGTTGCTACTTGGCCGAGTTAAACCATTTTATAGCTATGTATTTTAGCAACAAGTGTCCTGATCATCACGTGAACCGTATATGAGTGGCTTAAGAGATTGCATAAAATAAATGCATATATATATATATATATATATATATATATATATATATATATAGCTAAGTTGGCCAAATCTGCTGATGCCAAGCAACATATATTGGTTGTGGCTGAAATTTATAGTCCAGCGTCCTGAATAATTTGGTTTACTTGATTTCTGCTCCTGACTTAGAAACTACAAATATTCTAACATAAGTCTCACCCTATTTGAGTATCAGTGGGAATTTCAGGTAAGACCTGTATGGAATACCTGTATTCCATACATGTAGCTTGCTGTATTTTCACTTGGCTTGAAATTGATCAGCTCACTATTTTCCAGCCAATTTTTGTAATCTGTTATGGTATTTCAACATTTAGAATTTGAGTTGGCCGCTTTGCAGATGCAAAGATATTTGCTTTATATTCTTAACATGGTATTTCAGATTAAGTTAGTCTTTTTGTATCATTTGTGTGCTCTGTAACGTTGCATTTCTTTAGAATTTCTTGTCCTGGTATCTGAATTTCTTCCCTGCTTATTTTCAAAGAAATGGCTGCAGAAGACTTGGATACTTATAGTACCTTTATTTAACAAAGTTGTGCAAGGCTTAACTTCAACATTAACTATACTTTTGTTCTTCTAAAGGGCTTGAATGTCGATGCTGAAAATTGCGCTGTATGCATTGAAAACTACAAACCAAAGGATATCGTTCGAATCCTGCCTTGCAAGTAAGCTTATTAAAATTTGCTTCAGTGGGGTATCATTACTTGGGAACTATTTAACAAAACTCATTAAAAAAAAATCGAGTCCCCAGTGTTTTTAAGATTGGAGAAAAATAAATACACAGTAGCTTTTTGATTTATTTTTCATTCAAACCTATAAACTTGCAGGTAATGCATTCTTGTTTTGTACAATGCTGGTGATAGGGAGGCATTCGTTCAGTTCTTCCAACTTCTGTGCCCTAAAAACAGGGATGAGGAACTTGAGGTTGCTGGACAGCATTTCCTGACAAGTTGTCCAGGGTGGGTTCCATGAAGTGGGTGCCACCACATTGAAATGCCCTGTTAGGAGTAGATTGTCAAAACCAACCTCAGGGGCATGTGCTGCCAGCAGAAGGGTCTTGCCCAGTTCGGGGATTGAATAGGGCACTATGGGAGATGGCAGCTTCTCAAATTACCAGGTCCTAAGTTTTTTAGGGATATATATCTCTCTACCAATATCTATCTTGACTTGCTAGCAAATTAGCAGCCAGATCAGATCCTTCAAAGGGAGGCATTATATGCTGATAATACGGGGCCTCATTCAGCTGCCAAGCCACAGCATTCTGTGCTAGCTGAAATTTCCAGACCACCCCCCAGGCGCAACCCCATACAGTCATTCAGTGGTCCGTGCGCCACTATTAACTACAGATTTAATTTGTGCGGGAGATTGAATTGCATAGTTACCCTGGATCTTGTCAAGGTGGGGATTGTTTTCGGCCTGCTCAGCAAATGCTGCAATGCTGCCTTATCGAAGTTTTGCTTTAGATAAGCTTTTTGTTCCTTTAATTTTGCCAAATTTCATTGCATAAAAGAACAGCCCTTATATTTGATTTCAAAAACTACGATGTCTCTTCAGGCACGTCTTTCACAGGCATTGCCTCGATCCCTGGCTGCTGGAACACAGAACGTGTCCAATGTGCAAACTAGATGTCATCAAAGCACTCGGATATTGGGTAGGTTGGAAATGTGTAACTAAATCTGTGATAAGGCTCTAGGCATCCTGTTTGGGGCCAGGTAATACCTGCGCCAGCCAAGCATCCAGCCAGCCACGGCATATTACTTTTTGCAGGGAGGAGCCCAAGCTGGTTTTATCTAGAGAAGGTGCCTGTTGTTATGGTCAATTCAATTCTGCATAATCAGAAGCCGGAAATCTGTCTCGTTGAACTTCACCAGTGAAAACTAGGTACATGTTGACGAAACAATCTGGCAAGAGCAACCAAACCAAGATCAAAACTCAATACTGCTGACTGCAAAGTACCAGCTTGCCCCTCCCACCCCCCCACCCCCATCATATGTTCTCCTTGTGTAGGACAAAATCTTTTTAGAAAGGCTCAGGCTCCTTCTTGTCCCAGTGGCTCATTTCCTAAATCACTGTAGTTGGGCAGACATTCAGCTCCTCAGTGAGAAGACTCATTGAGTTAGGTCCGCTGCGCTACAATCTCTTCCAGCCATCTAGGATGTGAGCCTGAACCAATACGTTTCCGAGCACAATTCAAAGTGTTGGCGCTGGCCTTTAAAGCCCTAAGCGGTCTCGGTCCAGTATATCTGAAGGAGCGTCTCCACCCCCATCGTTCTACCTGGACACTGAGGTCCAGCGCCGAGGGCCTTCTCGGTAGTGGCATCCGCCTTGTGGAATACCCTCCCACCAGATGTCAAAGAGAACAACTACCAGACTTTTAGAAGACATCTGAAGGCAGCCCTCTTTAGGGAAGCTTTTAATGTTTGATGTATTGTGGTATTTTAATATTTCTTTGGAAGCCGCCCAGAGTGGCTGGGGAAGTCCAGCCTGATGGGTGGGGTATAAATATGTTGTTGTTGTTGTTGTTGTTGTTGTTGTTGTTGTTGTTGTTGTTGTTGTTGTTGTTGTTGTTATTATTATTATTGCAGAATCCATGTTTGGTCTGAAAAGGTCTTCATGCTCAGTCCATAGCATTTAGCATGGCTGGGGAAGTTTTTTTCTCCCTGATTGACAACCCTGGGAAGTTTCACCAGTCTGGATATCTGAGATGGAATGTGTGTGTGGTGATTGCTGAGCTACCACAGGCAGTTGTCTAAAAGCAGCTTGGCTCGGCTCAGTTGCTAATTTCATCTATGTCCCCTGAAAACGGATGTGCTTCTATAAATGAGTGGCTACCACTGTTGAGATGTGTATAAAGCTGCCCCTGGTGGTGCATTTATTTGGCAAAGCAGTTTTGCTGATTTCAGAATTAAGTGTGGGGGAGGTCATAGCTGCGGTGTGCCAACATGTGAGCTTGGGAAAGCAGTTTGACCTCACCCCCAAAGGTACATGCCCCGATTTTCTCCCGGAACAGGCAAATACCAACCGAAATACATGTGTTCTGCCCCATCCTGCCTTCTGGCTATGTTACAGTGTGAAAGGAGTTAGGAAATTGGCTTATAAGTTTTGGTTAAAAAAAGAGAGAGAGAGAGAGAGAGAGAGAGTGTTCCTGGTACATTAGCTTGATCTCTTTTCCCTTCTCCCCCACCCCTTTTCAATAACAGTCTTGCTCAGGGGTCAGCAAACCTTTTCAGCAGGGGGCCGGTCCACTGTCCCTCAGACCTTGTGTGGGGCCAGACTATATGGGGGGGGGGGGGAATGAACGAATTCCTATGCCCCACAAATAACCCAGAGATGCATTTTAAATAAAAGCACACATTCTACTCATGTAAAAACACCATGATTCCCAGACCGTTCGCGGGCCGGCTTTAGAAGGCGATTGGGCCAGATCCGGCCCCCAGGCCTTAGTTTTCCTACCCATGGTCTTGCTTGTTAACACTTCTCCCCCCCCCTTCAACTTTAAAGGGAGGGCCTGCAGATGAACAAGAAGTTGCAATGCCTGAATCAACAAGTGGCAGCATATTGGCTGAGAGCTGGAGTATTGCTGTGCCAGAAGAGAACAGAAATGAAACAAGTGACTTATCAGCATCTTCTGCTAACGGATCTGCATCAAGTAGTAACGGTTTAAAAGAGGATGCAGGTGAAAGAACAGCCTTACTTGGTATGTAACCTTATGTCATGTTTCTTTTTTGTAGAAACTGATATCCTAGAAACCAGATGTCAGATTCAGCATCTAAGTTGAACTGTGGATATACTTAAAAACCTTGATTATCTCACTCAGCTGGGCAGATCAAAGGAGGTTCCCATGCTGTTTTTTGTAGATCAGAGCACTAATCTCAAACTCTTTTGCATACTTTATGAAGGTCTTTGTTGTGGTCATTCTGCAGGAAGAGCATAACACAATTGTAAACATGGATCAACAGAAATGATACTAAAGGGGGGATATATGTTTCACTCTTTGAGGATAGAAACTCAAGCTGAACTTAGATGAGGAGAGGCTGACTTGAAAGAACAATATTTTCTTCTAGGACACTGTCCATAACCCTGAATAGTGTTTGTTTATTGTTATGATAAATGTTTTGGGAATTCAAAATTCATTTGCCTTCAAGGCTAAACCATGATGCTTTTGTTAATGCAAATTGTTTTTAGCTTAGATGACTTGGTTCCCAATTAAATGATGCACTTTAGGCATGTGTTATAATTTCTATACTATAGACAGTGGAACTCAAAGAGTATTAAACATGTTATGTATTTTCTAGAAACGGATGGCAGAGATAATCGACTTGAAGAACACCTGTCTAATGGAAACACTGTATGAAAGCTTGACAGTTTGAACTGGGAGCGAAATGTCTATTTTGTTTTGTTTAAATGCTGTGGACTTGTGTCTAGCTTAAATGTGTTACTTTTCTAATTCACGTTTCAAAAGGGCTAATAACTAGAGGCTTTGCTTTGTAAGAAGAGTAATACCTGATACAAAATGCAATAACTCTAGTATGAGTTCCTTCTTTTGACCAAAAATGAGAGTTGAGAAATGAGACAAATTTATGAGCTTGGGAGGCTTGGTGAGAACCAGAAGGGAAAATATCTGTTGCTACTTAGAAAACTGGCCTATTTTTTAAAAGCTCATTTGGCACTTGTTGAGATTGCTGCTCTTTTTCCATGGAGATTTCCCTTTGCAACTTCTTTTGTAAGAAACAGGTTCTCTTTCTTCGCTTGGTTTCCTTGTCCCTTGGTTTGTAGGGACACAAATCGAGTTAAGGAAGGGAGCTCCCAAGTGAAAACTCCCCCTGGAAAAAGAGTAAAAAGTTCAGAAGTAATATCTGTGCTAGAACAGCTATTACAGGATCAATTCTAGGAGTACAAATTGCACAGGTTAACAGATAAATGTGGGTGATTTATGATAAATGTACATATAGCACATATGCAACACTGAGGTTTACTTTTTAAAAATTGTGTTTTGAGTGCATAATATGGACCTGCAAAGTATTCCAATGGTTTTGAGAATTTCTGCCACGTGCTTGCCGAAAAACCTGATGACTTTTTCATTTGCCTGTTAGGTCAATAACTTTAAGGTGTGCCACACAGTTATTGTAGCTGGCAGGCAATCTATTAGTGCCTCGGGCAACGCAAGGCCTTTGACTGTGAAACACAGTGGTGCAGCAGTTGTTCATGTTGCACATGGAGAGTAATTTAACTTAAACTCTTCTCCACTCTTTCCCTTCACTGTTGTTTTTTTGTATGCTGTTTTTGGATTTTTCTCTACCTTAATTCATTCCTGAGATGTTCGTAAAGTTATTGTTTCTGTTATGCAAAGGATTGTTAGATGCTTCCAAGTAGAGGTTTGCACAATATAGTTACTGGGTTTTTTACTGTGCTAGATTAGCAGTATTGTGCCTTAGAGTAGTTGAAAAGCACTAAGCCTGAAGTGTACAAAATAGATACCACTGCACTGTTTAATTTTTACCTCTGCTTCAGGTAAATCTATATACAATAAGCTCTAGAGGAAATGGTGAATTGTGTATTTATAGTTCTCTTAAGCGTTGGATGAACATTTTAGAATTCTAATAGTTATAAATGAATGTACGGAATCATACCGCCAAGTCTGTAAGAAACGTTTTGCACCGTGTTTAAACTTAGATATTTGGTAAGGTGCTTTTTTTAATGTCAGAGAAAATATGCAACCTAGTACTTAAATTGGATCAGTATTTAATTTCAGTATTTTCAAGTTTGGGGAAGAGGAATTCAAACATGGGTGGGGGCAGATGCAGGAAGAAACAGGGTGAAGATTCTGATAGAAATCCTACCAAAATATTCTGGGGACCTCGCCACCTTCTCTGACGAGAGTAGCCCAGCCAACATGTCATGCATTAAAATTGGCCTCTGCGAGTCCTGCCTGCATCTTACAGCCAGCACTTAATGGAGTGGACCATGCCATGACTACTCGCTGTGTCTTCAAACAATATGGATGCTGCTTTCAAAAAGGAACTGCCTTTGAACTGTTCAGTCACTCATCTTTCCCTACATCCTTAGCACAAAGTGGAAGTGTTACTTGGTTAGTTGTTTTCAGCACATCACAACTCCAGCTTAGCATCGCGGAAAAAGCAGGACGTCGTTTTTTGTGTGCCTTGAAAGTCTCCAGATCCTTCCTAACATTTGCAATGTAGCACCTGCCTCGGAGAAAGCAGTATGGTGAGTACCAACTACATTTCCCCCCTGTAAAAAGAGTTGGGTTTATGATTGCGTTTCTTCCTGGGTTTATTTCTTAAAGGTCTGGGAAAGCAGCCAATAACAGTCATATTAAAACTTAACGGAGCATGTGAACCAGAGTTTTTGAATATGGAGTCCACATCTAGCTGCTAGGCACTAAATGTGCTTTACCTGTTCCTCTCTGAATATAGCATCTTGGAAACTTGGCTGTAGGGAGATGTGTAGAAACATGCAGGTGGTGTCTGGTGGGAAGGGAAGAGTTTCCCATGGCAACAGGGCATGATTTCTGTGTTATGTGCAATTTATTTCCTATCCTAGAGCTGTTCTGTTAGCTTTTTTGCTCTCCATATCTTTATCCATCCCCACCCCAAAGCCCAATATTGGAGGGAAGGAAACAGGCATCTTGGAAGCAGACTCAGTTATGTAAATTATATAGGTAAATTATCTAAAGTAAATTATAAGGAAGCAAATTATATAATCTGAACGCAGCATCTGACCTTGGACAATTCGAATTGTTTGTTTTTTTCTGAGATGGGCTGCTAATCGTTCAATTTCTGTATGGCTTTGTGTGCTGCTGAGGAGTGATGACAAAAAAGGCCGAATTGCAGTGCTTGCTAACAGTTTTCTCTCTAAAAGGCACGATGACAAAACTTCCTGAAGCGACCTTTTCGTCTGACCTCAGTAACGTCACACAAAGTAAAATGACAGAGCTATGTGAACCTTAAAATTAGACTATCTCTTGCCTGCAAATGGTCAAAATCGCCTAAGTACGGATAGATGCTGCATTCAGATGTATCTGTAACAGACCTTGTGCTTCTGCATTTGCTCCTTCCCTTTCGCTAAATGGGAGAAGTCTGAAGTCAGCAAGCCGACCATGAAACTTGGTTTGGGGGTTTTAGTTTGGGGAAACCCAATAATGGAAACGTACAAACCTTCCCTCCTTGCATGTGGGACGGTGCCATTATGTTTGAGCAGCATCTTTAGGCCCACAACTGATTCAAGCCAAGGATTAGACTGCCTTGACTAATGTTCCAAAATACCCCTGCCTAGGCACTGTTTGCAGGCATCTCTTCCTAGAGCAATTCCTTAATTGTCGCTGGCCATATACTACTTTAAGACAATGGTGGGGGGAACCTGCGGCCTTCCAAAAGGTGCTGGATTCCAACTCCCATCAGTCCCTGCTTGCATGGCAGATGGCCAGAGGTTAGAACAGTGGACTTAGCTGTGTTAAATTCCTTTCTTGCAGTGTATTGATGGTTGGAGACATCCTCGAATAGGATGGGCTTCCAACTTGCTTCTATAGACCAGGCTATGCAAACCGGGCTTGCAGCTGCCATCTTGTATGAGAGAGTCTCCCACAGGTGCCTGTCAGAAGCAAGCAGGGCCTGATTGCCATTGATTCCCAGCAAAAAGGGCATTCAGAGGCATCCTATCTCTGCTGGTGGAGGCAGAGCGTAGCCCTTGTGGCCTGTAGCCATTGATAGCATTGTTGGGAGTTGTAGTCCTGGAACATTTTGATGGGCAACAGGTTTCCCTGTCCCCTTCTTCAGGTACCAAGTTGAAAAACCTTGTAGCTTGTTCTGTGAATGGAAGAGGTCTGTGATCTAGCAGAGGTTCCTCTCTGCAGAAGTTGAGGTGGTGATCTCCCCCTCTTCCTTGCAAAATTTTCAGGGAACTGTGTGGGGGACGGTGAAAATCACTTATTCTCCTTTCTGTGTGTTGAGCACAGCTCCCTGGATCATCGTTCAACCCTGACTTTGGACAAACTATGTACTTGAACAATTGTTCCTGCTAACTTGTGGTACGGAAATTGTTTTGACAACTCATTTCTTTTCTCATCTAGGTGTCCCCCCCCCCCCCGACAAACGCTTCTGGAACTTGCTCGCACGGACTCGGCGTTGACTTACTGCTGCTACATTCTTAATTTTTATCTGTGAGACATCCCTTCTTTCAACTATTTTAAGGCAGAAAGATTCCATGTGTGGTCTGAAAAAGATTGACTTGCCTGCAGGTGTTGTCTCATATGACAGACATGGACATTTTGTATATAGGGCACTGGGTTTAATTTAAAACGTGTGTGTTAAAATGCACCTTAAAAAAAGGCTTGAAGAACAGTAGTAGGTAAACTGCCTTAAACCAAAATAAGCCAGTTGGAAATAACGAAAGCTGACTTTGCTCCTTTTGAATGTCCAGTTTTTTAAGACAGTTGGCAGCAAAACAAACTAAAAGTGTTTCTGACTGGCCCTGTTTCAAGTGGGCCTTTCTGCTATAGTGGTGTCCTGTCAGCTGAAAAGGCCTGTGTGTCCATTTATTGGAACGTAGTTTAATATTATTCTGGAACAGAAAGCTACTGATAATAGTTTGACTTGTTGCTGTACAAAACTGAGGTTATTGAGGGTTTTGTGCTTGAGCCTGGTTTTAATTTTACAAGGCAAATTACTGGGGCTCAAGTTTCATGTATAAAACAATCGCTACACACTCTTAAAAGCAAAATTCAAGTTTTCTTTTTTTTAAAAAAGCAATCTGCCTACATCATCTCTGCACAAACGGTGTAACTGTTTAGAATACTTGTATTGTGGAGAGTTGCTGTTACAGACTAAAATTGAACAAGGCACCCTTCGTTACCAAAAATCTTGCCAGGGTACAATGTGCTTAATCCTTTTTTGAGCTGAATGTTCTAGGGGTGGGGTGAGGGGCACATTGAAGCTTTTGCTTGAGCTGAAATAAAAATGGTAGTTCCTTCAGCTGACGACAAAGGGAGGACAGGAGCAGGACAACTCAGTGAAGGAGACAGCCTCCTTTCTTGTCAGCTGCTACCTGGTAAGCATTCAGTCCATCAGTTCTCCTTGAAATTTCCAATGAATAACTGGTTACCATTGTTTATTACCTCTACCACCCTAGTCAACTTTTTTGTTTGGTCATGTCTTTTAAGATTGTATGCCTAGGGGCAGGGACTGTCTTCATCGATCTTTAAGCTTTGTGGGGAGCCGTTTTTGGCTAAAGAGCAGCATAAAACATTCTATAAATAAATAAAAATGTGGAAAGTACTTAGCTCATTCTGTATTTCTATCATTAGCCTGTTCCCCTTCCTTATTTTTAAGCCTGCATCTAAAAGCCACTTGTAGATCAACATTTGCCTGGTAAGTGAAATTATGAGAATTATCCCAAACATAGATGTTCAGCATCCTCACTTCTAAATCCTTCCCTTAGCATAATTTCAGCTATTAAGTGTTGCAACTGGATTTTTCTAGATGAGACTGCTCAAGTTTTCCCTATGGTCAGGAAAAATGAACTAGAATGGTAAAGCAGACATAGGAATCCTCTGGCTCATGAATCAAAATAGACCTTATTTTACCTAAAAGGCTTTTCCCCAAGCTGTGCCTACCTGACACCAGGTGTTAAGATACGTAATGGTGCTGCTGCAAAGGAACACATGGAATTCTTTAAATGTGCTCTTATTTTGTCCTGGGCCAAGGGGCTTGCATGCTATTATACCTTTAAATTTGACACCCAATGTAAGCCTTGCTGGGATTAG
The DNA here is from genome assembly GCF_027172205.1 of Podarcis raffonei. Taxonomy (NCBI): domain Eukaryota; kingdom Metazoa; phylum Chordata; class Lepidosauria; order Squamata; family Lacertidae; genus Podarcis; species Podarcis raffonei. The sequence goes on along the minus strand of NC_070605.1, from coordinate 76,451,565 downwards.
AGGTGGCACCTGCCAATGCAAATGTGGGCTTCGAAGTTGGCAAACTCATTTCCTTGGGCATCTTGAGTTCAAACTCAAATTTGACATCAGGCAGGTGACAGGTGGGGGCCCCTGCCCATCTCTCAAGGCAGTCCATGGATGCTTGTGGGAGTTGAGGGTCTGCTGCAAGCCATCAGTTCAGACACTGGATGCAACTGTAAAGTCAACTTCTGAATGCTTATAATGTGACTTGTCTGTTATTTATTAAGGTGAAGGTAATGGGACTTTTCACTTCATTGTGCTTTGGAAATGTTTACTTCTATAGATTTAAGGAGAACAAGGTGCCTGGCTCAGTGGGGCACATTGTTGCCTTGGTGGGGCTACAACGAAAGTAGCTCTCATGCCCTATTTTGAGTTTACCAGATCCTGTACCCAATTGCAAAGTTAAATTTTACACTCTCTCTGCAAAGGGTACCTTTGGACTCAAGGGCTGGGCTGAAACCATTAAAAAGAGAACTTAGGCTTTGAACCCCCACCAAACAGACCATTAGTTCACCCAGCCCACTGTTTGTCTGCTGTCTAGAAGTAGCTCTGAATCTGCTGAGCGAGGTCATTCTGGATGGAATGTAGATGGAATATAGGACCTTTTGAATTCAAAGTACTTACAGAGCTCATTTCTCCCCCTCTGCAGAATCCTCAGAGTTGAGCCCTTTTTAACTCTTAAAATGAGCTGAACAGAAATAATTTGGAAGGGTTTCTGTGTAATGCAGTTGAGGAACTTTTAACCTTCAGGTTTTTCAGGATGCTGCAACCTATGGAAACTGCTGGAGCAGTAAGCCATGGGGAAAGCGGGTCCTTGATAGCAGCCAGTTAGGGAGTGGCCTACCTCAGATATTGTTCTTGGGAAGATGAAGTTAGCAGCATCCCAAAAATATTTCTCACCGTTGCTTCTCAGGTAAAAATCTGCAGCTTTTTCAACTTGGTTCGGCCTTGTAAGGCAAACAATACCCTTCACGTGTGTTGCGATAGGTTTGATTATTTTTCTTTAACTCCGATAAGCAAGTAAATTAAAATGCTAACACAACACTTGCTTACTGGAATCGAGTATCTTAGCAGTCAGAGCAATACAGTACTTATTATCTCACATGGCTGGCCTGCTATGGAGCAGTGGAATTTTTAAGAAGGTCCATGGAGGCTAGTGACATCTCTTTGTACCTCTTTCAGAATCCTGCCATCCAATCAAAGAGGCATCTCTGAGGAGTGCTCAATGCTGAGGCCAAGTCAGTGGAAACAGGAACTAAGTAAGGAGAGCAGTCTCCTGCATTGTGAGTTTGTGACAGATCACTGAAGCCTTTCATGGGTACCTGCATTAGGGAACTCTCCAATGAACACTTCAGGCCACACTAATAGTAGGTTAGGTTCAATATTATCGACTCATCAACATCATTCAAACTTCTCCAGCAAGAAAAAGCAATATTTAATACAGCACAAATAGCATCTTAATTGCAAGCATATAGTGAACTATACAAAAATCATACAGAATCCTAATCCGATATAAAGCATTCTTCCAAATGAAGTATTATTTTGAAGTCTTCGTCTCTGAAGGATTTTCACCAGTGTCAAGTGTCTTCAGCAATCGAAAAAGGCCAGCTGCTTCTCTTATCCGGCTGAATTCAATACAAAAGGCTTGCACTTCTATAAATAAGTCCTGTACATTAATTATTTTGTTCCGAATCAAGGATTGTAGAAAGACGCACACAAGTCGTACTAGCCGGTTCTGAAACATAGACGACACATGGGTTATATCTAATGTTAGTTCTACTCAAAGTAGGCTCACTGAAATTACAGTGGTACCTCTGGTTGCGAATGGGATCCGTTCTGGAGGCCCGTTCGCAACATGAATAGAACGCAACCCACAGCAGCGTGTCTGCGCACAAGCGGGCCGCGATTCGCTGCTTCTGCACATGACGTCATTTTGCACGCATGTGCAAGCGGCGAAACCCAAAAGTAACCCGTTCTGGTACATCCAGGTTGCCATGGGATGCAACCTGAAAATGTATCATGAAGCAAACGTAACATGAGGTATGACTGTAATGGAGACGACAAACTTGTGCTAACACTATATATTGACTGTTGACCCAACAAAGCAGCAGCTCACAAAGTAGCTTCAGGGAAATAAAATCTCTTTTAAGAAGATCAAAACTGTTCATTTTATAAGCTAGTTAAAATTTACAGGCCTCACTTTTTAAATTCTGCAATAAGTAGCCTGTTTAAAAATCCCCCAGCCCAGGTGTCAATTTCAATCATCCAATGGTTTTCTTATTACTAAAAGCCACAATTCAGAAACACAGATTGAATTAGAGTATTTCATTTTAATTGCTTGGAAAATAACCCTAAAAAATAGATTGTGCTTTCCTCTTCTTCTTTTTTGTGTTCCTTTTATATACCTTTAATAAGTGTGGGGGACCTTTTGGCCTTCCAGGTGTTGCTCATCCTTGGACCCTGGCCAAGATGGCTGGAGGCGATGCAAACGAGTCCAGCAATATCTGGAAGGCCATAGATTAGCCACCCCTACTTTAAAAGTATGGAATAGTAAGAACAGTAAGACACCAAAATACTGTGCTCCATGAGCAAGGCAAATATTTCAAATTCCCAGGTACAAATTATGTAGAGGGTTTCATAAGGATATTCATCCCCCGCTCCAAGCCTGGGTGAACCAGTCCCAGAATTTCAATAGTTTCTCATTTTGAAATGCTTCCAAAAACCTACCTGCATATACTTGTCCTTAATTTGCTCACAAGTAGAAATACAGTTGGAGATATAAAGGTGAATAAATTCTGGAGGAAGATCAACTGCTGTGGTAAGACTGTTGGAAATGGAAAATAGTTGATTAACTATGAGTAGATCACCCATCAATTCTATGCTGGGGGGTGGGAGTTGATCCCATACCCCCTTAGCAACTACAATTTAGTTACAATGAATTTTTGCAAATGTTCACACAGCCTCCTACATTTATGGTGTGATATTAACATGAGGAGTGTGAAAAGGAAATATACAACTGCAGGTGTGAAAAGATCAGAAAGAGAATTTATTCTTTCAAAATGTAGGGCTGATACTTCCTTTGGGCTACTTTGTGCACAAGTCAGCTTAAAATTTCAACCCACCCCCAATCTTATGGTTTATTTTTTAATGGTACAGTATAATTATTCATTTCATTCATATCCCTCTTCTACAGTTGCATATATTCTGAGCTGATCTCTCTGCCCGAGTCTTTAGAATGAAGTCAGTGGGAGGGAAAGAATGAGCCGATTTTGAATTAATGGATTTGTCAATTGCCGTGCTACACATTTATAAAACCTTTTATCCTTGTTTGTTTTAAGAAATGCCCATGGTAGCTAACAATGCATCACTAAAGCACATTAAAATAGTACGTTGTACTGAAGTTGGGAAGGAATTATTGTTTAAGAGATTATTACTAAGAACTAGTCAATCACAACTAATGGGATAACGACCCTCTTTCACTGGATGGTTATACATTTGCTGAACATGAAGTGGCTGTACATGTTTACTTTCCCACTACACCACCCCAGTTTAAAACGCCATCTGTCTCTTCATAGGAATGGACACAGAGGCTCAATAACATTTACAAACAGCCAGCTGTTTGGTTTCTACCATCCTGAAAGTGCATAGATGGGTATCTTCCTCTGAGCTTGCACTGGCTCTTTCCAATGACTGTGGCTGTCAAAGAAGACAAAAAGGAAGAAGAATCCAAGGATATGGAATACTCCTAAAGCTGCTCCCCACTGAACTATCCACAGGTCCACTGTCATGACATTCTCTCCAGTTTCATGAGCTTAATTAAAAACTAGCAAAATTAGGACAGGAATGGGAAGGGGGCTCATGTATATGGAGAGCCCAAATGCTGTAGGGATTCCTGTTTATGTGCACAAATGCAATTCATCCACATGCTCTGTACATAGGACACAATATACCTCCCTGCCCCTATGTAGTCCCTGAATCTGGAGGCCAAAACACTAAATCTGAGAGATAAAGGAAAGTTAACACTGCCAATTCACCCCACTGCAGCCATTTTCTTATACTGGAAAAGCAAAGGGTGGGCTGGAATTAAACCTACCCTTAATGACAGCTTTGTAAAGGATTAGGTCCAAATCCTTTGGACCAATCCGGCAATTCTGTTTCTGATTGTATCTCATGTACTTTGTCCGTAGAACTGAGTGCAAAACACTGAACTACACTACATTCATATACAGGCACCCAGGATACTGTTCCTTGATGGGACCAAACTGGCTGCATGGATACTAGAAATCAAGCTCATTCAAAAATGCCAACAAGGCAATCTAAAGTAGACAAATAGTTACCGATTGACAACTTCCATTGAATGCAGAGACATGTCCATGTTGACCAAGACTGAAAAATACTCCGTTATCTGACTTGACTGCATAAGTTTAAGCAGCATTTCTATAGCAACCAAAGGATTATTTTCCACTAAATCAGGCAATTTGGCAGGAGTGAGGCCAATGTGGTAAACAAGCTTGGGGTCTTTCTCCAATTCTCCAAGGAGCTGCAGAGGGAAAATAAATAAATGGACACCTTAAGACTTAACAAGGCACAACAAAATATAGGTGACAATACTATATACTACTTTCAAGTTTAAGGATACTTTAAGCTCACATTAGAAAATGCACAGTAATGGAATTGGACTATGTACCACCTGACTACTACACACACCTGCGTTTGCTGTGCTGATGACAAAGGACTTTTGAAAGCTTTGGCCATGATTCGTTTGATTTCCACCCCGGCACTGTTTTTCACACACATTGACTTGTCCCACTGAATGGCATGATCTGGCTCTATCGGGTTCAACCAAGCGAGCTCATCCTCACAAATGTGAAGTGGAGGCGGGGGTCGTATAAATTCTGGACGAAAATGGCCTGGGAAAATAATTTGCATTCATATCATCAATCTGAAAGCACCTGGTACAGAAAGCCTACTAAATATTATGCTCACTTCTCCCTAAGCATTACATTCTGAACACATAATGAAATACATTATGCCATACTGTCAGGCTCCGTGAAACAATCGTGATAGTTCAGATATGATAGTGGTGCAATGTTTGCAGCTGAGAACTTTCCTAAAACCTCCAATTCCAAAACAGGGTAATAGATAAACCACCATAAAAACCTGTGGGCAATCTGTCGCATGGTGATCCGGATGAATTCTATGGCGACACTTAGTGCATGATGGAAAATTACAAATCCATTCAGAAATCTGATAGTATAAACTAGAGTATAAGGCCCCATCTTCACTATTCATTCAAAGCAGTCTCCTACCACTCTAAACAGTCATGCCTTCCCCAAAGAATTCTGGGGACTATAAAGGGGTACTAAGAGTTGTTAGGAGAACCCTATTCCCCTGAAAGAGCAACAGTTCTCAATAGCGTTTTGTCAATCAATTCCTCTTCCCAGGGAACTCTGCCTCTGTGAAGGCAATAAGGGTCGCCTAACAACTCTCAGCACCCTCAACGAACTACAGTTCCCATGATTCTTTGAGGGAAGTTGTGACTTTTTTACAGAGATGATACGGCTTTATGTGCAGTGCAGATGAGTCCTAAGTATATTCTAGTTCTTCATTCATAGCTAGAATAATGGTAGAATATAGCACAGGACTGAACCATAGTACGGTGGTACCTCGGGTTACATACGCTTCAGGTTACATACTCCACTAACCCAGAAATAGTACCTCGGGTTAAGAACTTTGCTTCAGGATGAGAACAGAAATAGTGCTCCGGCAGTGCGGCGGAAGCGGGAGGCCCCATTAGCTAAAGTGGTGCTTCAGGTTAAGAACAGCTTCAGGTTAAGAACGGATCTCCAGAACGAATTAAGTACTTAACCCAAGGTACCACTGTACTACTTATTAGAACTAAGGTTACAAACCTAGGTTAGTTTATAGTTAGTGTGGAGAGACTAACCATAAACAAACCTGGATTTGGACAACATACTAAGCCAAACCATGGTTTAGCTCAGTGCAGTGCAGCTGCAAAATGACCAGGGAGGAGCCAAGCAGCCACAATCTCCTTCCTGGGAGCTAAACCATGGTTTTGCTTAGCATGACCTGCAAACCAGGCCAATGTACAGAAACTATTTTCATTTAGGATATGTTTGCAATATAACAGGACTCTATGACCCTCAACCTGCAGAAGTTAAAAGCATCAGACCAACTCAGCTATTCTAATAAACGAAGTGCAGGAGAAATCGACTTTATTTTGTGGCACATCCCATTGGTCATTGCTTTGGAAAAAAGCATTCATTCTTTCATTGCAATCAAGTAGTTGTTGTTTTTTTACAAGTTTTAAAGCTTGCTACAATCAGTACAATCACAAACAGAAATGAAGTGGTGGGATTGTAACTAATGTTATAGCTATCTTATGCTGCAAGTGGGTGAAAGATTACAGAAAGTAATGCATACTTTCAATAGGTGGTTTTGGTCCACTCACTAGAGCTTCAGTGATCTGGGAGGCAACGGAGCTGTCAAAACCAGAATTTGAAGAATCTGGGTCAGGGTCACTGAGAATGCTGGGGAAACTCGCTTTACTCTGTGTCGGCAGTTCAGACTGACGTTCTAGAAGGGGAAATGGTTAACACAATGTTCAGTGCACGTGATCTTGAGTAAAACAAACAGAATTGTCAACTGAGCAACACCACCGGATGAAACCCATACTCAACATGAGTAACCACAAGAATCAGGATTCAGAAGTTTGAACAGACATCATGAACTATAAATCTGATCAGAGGCTGTTTTTACTTTTTTATGCACCCATCTCACAATAAGGTAATATGGCTTACTGTAATTCAAGGGCACTGTTTGGAAGAGTCTGAGAACTTAAGAGTCTAAGTCTCAAGCCTAAGATCGAGAACTCACAAAAGCACTTGTGAGATCAACACTGGTTGAGATGAGCTAAGCACAAGTTCTGAGAGAATTATCATTCTTCTCTAGGCATGGAAGAGGCTCTCTCTAATTCTGTAGTGCTTTCCAATTGCTTCCAGAGCTCAGCACAGTATCAAGGAGAGGACCACACACAAACACAATATGAGGGTGGAGGCAGGGTTGGTGCTAAGTATGAATCTGTGGTCCCTTGACTGTAATTTTAGGTAGCAATTTGTATGCACAGCTGTGAACCACAAGCCGTATTTTAATATACTTTTCTCTTCAGAATTGGAAACTGACACAGCAAAGGCTTTTTGTAAAAAAGAGCTCTGGGTGTATTTTATAGTTCTTATTCAGGCTTCCTCAACCTTGGCCCTCCAGATGTTTTTTGGCCTACAACTCCCATGATCCCTAGCTAGCAGGACCAGTGGTCAGGGATTCTGGGAATTGTAGTCTCAAAACATCTGAAGGGCCAAGGTTGAGGAAGCCTGTTCTTACTCATGTACACATACATCAACTTTTTATATCATATTCTAAACAGATATGTAAAATAATGCCTGAAAATATTTCTAGAAATAGCAAAATATGACCTCAGAAACATCTTCAAGTTAAGAGGGGAAAGCACTACACACTATTCAAACTGAAAATAAATTGAGATATTTTAGTGCAGTATTTTCCCCTTGTTCGTCAATTCCAGGAAGTCTCCTTTGATTTGAAAGGGAGGGTGCTGGAAAAAATCTGATTTCAATAGAGGTCACTGATCCTTAATCAACTAAGTCTTCCATCAAATAAACAGTTTGTACTTAACACAGTACATTGCCAGAATACTTTTCCTTTTCCAGAGCAACATATGACACATAATTGGCAAGAAGCTTAGTGACAAAACTAGCTACAAAAAGCACAAAATGAGAATTTATTTGAAAAATTATCCCAGCAGTGTGAAGAGCAAAATGCAATCAAAATATACTGTTAGCTCAACTCTGTAAAAGTTAGGAAGTCTGTTTTAACATCAACTGTCCAAGTGTAAATCAAGTTCGAATCATTTTTTCTGTTCCTCTTTGTTTAGCAACATGGAAGTTCCATTCTGATTCCTGCAGAGTGCCTTGCCTATTCACCTTAGTAGTGTTCTAGGGGGAACAATTAAATCAACTGTTTTCTCTCCTTGTTCTTTCTGGCAATAGCTTTTCTTGCCCACATCTTAGAGGCAGAACTGCCAGAATACACAACCGCTGACCAGAAAGAATCATTGTTCCACCTTTCAGCATGCCAATAATTGCTTCTTAAAAGCCACACACTGACAAATTCAGTGTGACAAATTCATGTTCAAATTCAGCAAAGTACTGTAAACACGTACTATAAAAATACAAACATTAGCTTGCAAGCACAAGAACACAGCCACTCTCTTACGACTCTTCTACGCACACTTAGCACAAGAACAAAGGTAGTGCAAATGTCATTCATTCTAGAGCAGGATCAGATCTCGGCAAGAACAATAAATTTTTACCTGCCAAAGCCAGCTGAAGGCCGCTGATATCCACAGATTGGCCCATATTTCCTACATCCATTGATGCAATCTGTCTTGGGGTCTTTTTGAAGAGCTCTCTAGGTGGGGCCAACATCAGCTGGGAAAGAAAGAATTTCTCTGGCGGGGTTATAGGAGGCAGAAAACCTGGAAAGGCAACATCATTTCAGGATTTCATGTGCTAAAAATAGTACTTTATACATACTGAAATACAAATATTAACTTGATGTAACAAATGGGTAGAAATATTTTGCACTCTTCTCTAACAACTGGGTTTACGTGAAATGCAAGTGATTTATGTATAAACATACAACCAAAAACAGAAAGTTTTGTTTGGCTGTAAATTAAACTAGCTAAAACAGCATCTGTTTGTACAGTAAATGAATACTCAGAATTAGAACAGTATTTTTAAAATGAATTTTCCTCACCTCAACTTACATATTCTGAAAGACTTTTAAAATAACCTTTTAGACTGGTACTTTTGCTACATTGTCCTCATATTTTACACATTTCCTTGGCATCAACAAACACATCCTCATATTTTGCAATTACAATTAGGGTCACAAACATTATTCTCCCCAACTTATATATAGGAATTAATACTTTCTTACTCATCTAACCAACTCATGACATGTTTTACAGGTTTTTGTTGTTGTTACTAATAATAACAGTAACATATTTATTTATATCCCAACCTTTATTTCAAAGGAGCCCAGAGCAGCAGTGATAAAAGTTTTTAAAATTTGTTTTTAAAACAACATTCTTAACTAAGGATCTCAAGGTTACCAGGAACAGTGTCTTTTAGCCATCAAATACCTAAAGTAAACATGAATGTTTTTAAATTTGTCCTGAAAGTCAATGAACCAGGCTTGGGGGAAGGAGAATTAGGTTATCAATGGCTACTAGTTATGACAGCCATGTACCACTTCCACTTTCAGAAGCAGTAAGTCTCTAACCTACTGGAGAGCACGAGCAGAAGTGGATTACTGTGTGCAAATCTTGCATGTGAACTTCCCACAAACATCTGACTAGCAACTGTGGGAACAGAATGCTGGACTAGATGAGTCATTTGTCTAATCCAGCAGGGCTCTTATATTTTTAATAAGAGACTTAATTATGACAGAAGGCAATATTGCCAAAGTCAGGCCCTGGCTTCTTAAACACAATTCAAAGTTCTGGCTTTAATAAACCACTGAAACTGGTTGATTTTCATACATATATAATTCTTGTTTACAAAAAAGGATCTATTATGATCACACAAATATCTACAATGGTACCTTGGTTCTCAAATGCCATGGTACTCTTAACAACTTGGAACCCAAACACTGCAAACCCGGAAGTAAGTGTTCTGGCTTGCGAACATTTTTCGGAAGCCGTACATGTTCCATTTTGAGTGCCACACTTCCGTTTTGAGTGTTACGCTGAGGTCTGTCTGATTTTGCTATTTATTTTGCATTTTTGTATTTGCAGCTCTTTTGTTTTTGCTTATGTGACTGTGTGGAACCCAGTTCGGCTACTGATTGTGCGACTGCAGTACATTGATTATTACTTTCATTTTATGGCTCAATGGCCTCGTTAGATAGTAAAATTCATGTTAAACTGCTGTTTTAGGAGTTTTTTAAAGTCTGGAACGGATTAATCCACTTTGCATTACTTTCTATGGGAAAGTGTGCCTTGGTTTTGGAACACTTTGATTGTGGAACTGACTTCTGGAACGGATTAAGTTTGAGAACCAAGGTAGTACTGTATTTTGTTGCATGTGAATTTAGTGAGATGGAATGACTGGCTATCAATGTCATCATGTGTGAATGCATACACACTTTTCCTTACAAAGCCATAATATTAAACTAGATAAATATATTTATTTAATCCATTTTTACTCTGCCTTTCAAATATTTTTTTTCAAGGTAGCTTACATTAATTACATTTTTTTTAAAGTGTTCCTCGTTTCCAATCTGTGTAAGCATCACAAGTTTTCACCTAAATTTAGATGAGCCTATGCACTGTAACCAGGGAGGGGTCACTTTGCAAGATGGGTACCTATTACCCAATGGGTTCAAGATCACCTAACACAAAAGTGTTAAACCCCTCTAAAACCCCTCCCTACTCACAGCCAGCATGTTAGAAACATGAACGTTTGGTAATATTCCACAAGGGCGTTTTCCCCCAGGGGCTCTGGCCACTTATATGTGATGATATGTGACTGTCTGAACAGGGAAGTGATGGGTGCTGTTTACTTGAGAATAAACAATGATGATTAGGAAGGCAGTATGACAGCCATTAAATCAGGGCCACCCAAAAAAAGCATGCCACACACATCCAAAGGCAATACCAAAGTTAAGACAACAAGAGAGTAAAGCTGCAATCCTATACAGGTACATTCATGGGAGCGAGTCTGATTGAACTCAGTGAGACATGCTTCTGAATCAACATGCACAGGACAAGCAGTAACTGAAATAAAAATGATGTGGGTGGAGGGATCACAGGTAAGAAAGGAGTTGAAAAAAACCACCTTAAAATCCTGACATACTTGTGGTGGTGGGGAGGAAAAATGCATCTATTCCTTTTAAGTCTTTGGTGAGGAACCTGTGGCTCTCCAGATGTGGAAGCTCTAAGTATTAGTATTATTATTATTAATAATAATAATCACTGGGGCTAAAGCTGCAATCCTATACTGTATAGGTACATTCACAGGCTGGGGGGAGCAAGCCTGATTGAACTCAACGGGACATGCTTTTGAATCAACATGCACAGGACAAGTAGTAACTTAAATGAAAGAAAGGAGTTCAAAAACAACACCGTAAATCCTGACATACTTGTGGTGGATGGGGGAGACGGGAAAATGCATTTATTCCGCTTTAAGCCAGGGGTGAGGAACCTGCGGCCCTCCAGATGTGGGAGCTAGTAGTAGTAATTAGTATTATATTATGATGATGATCACCGGGACTGGAGCCCAGCACCACCCGGACGGCCACGGGTTTCCCCCAACCCCGATTCAAACGTACAACTAAGGTGTGGGAAAGGAGGCGCTGCTGCTGAGGAGAAACCGCTCTTCTCCCCCCACGGGGAGAATCGTTCGGCCGGCGGTACCTGAGAGCGGAGGCCTCTCGCCGTCGTCGCCGCCGCCACCACCACCGGCCGGGCCTGTGGCGGCGCTGGCGGCGGCGGCGCTGCTGGCGGTGGTTCTCTCGGGCGGCGCGGGGTTGAGGAGGTGCGCGAAGATGGCGGCGAAAGGGTTGGCGGCGAGCGGCTCGGTGCGGTACATCTCCCACAGCAGGTAGAGGGCGGTGAGGCGCTGCGGCGGCGTGGGCAGCAAGTCGGGCTGCTGCAGGAGCAGCACCAGCACGGAGCCCACGCGGAAGTGCTCGGCCTTGCCGAAGTAGTGGTGGAAGGCGGTGGAGAGGCCTTCGAAGGTGCCGCCGCCGGCCTCCTCCGACACGATGCTCAGCAGGCTCGACAGCTCCTTCGGGGAAAGGCTCATCTCTCCACGAGGCGGCGGCGGAGGAGAGAACTCCGCCTCGGTGCTGCTGTTATTACTACTGCTATTATTACTACTACTATTGTTACTACTACTACAACCCCCACCGGGTATCGAACCCGCGGCCTCCGTAGCGCAGCCGGGCTGGGGGACTAACGCTGGCCCCACCCGCCGGCATCCAGCTCCGCCCCCTTCCTCCTGTCTCGCCTCGCCTGCGCGCGCTACCTCGCCCGCCTACCTACCTACCTACCAGCTACTCCTCTCATTATTCATTTACCGCCCCCCCCGTGCGCGCGCATGTTTCCCGCAACGTTCTGCCGCCCACGCTCTATCTAGACATCACGGCTATCGCTCCGCGCGAGCGGGCTCTACCGTAAAGTCGCTCGCCGCCGGATAGCGGGCCCCGCTTTCCAACATTGTCGCAAAGCTTATATAGAGGGAAGGAGCGGTGAAACCCGGGCAACCAAAGGGAGGCGGCGGGGGAGCAGCGGAAGCGAGCGGCGATCTTCCAGTGGTTGGGAACTGAGCTTCGTGGCTCCCCCTCGGCAGAAAGGGATTGGGCTCTTCCGAACCCAGATACTGGAATGAGAAGCGGGATTGGCCGCTCGGAGACCTAAAACTTCAAGGGAGAGGAACGGGATTGGCTGTTTCCTCCTTTGAGGTGGAGCGCTTTGCCGGGTCTGATGAGTAATGTGTTGTTTCGATGTTTGTAGTCTGATTTCCAAGCAGGTTTTTTTTTTTTTAAGAAAGGTAACTGAAGCAACGCAACTTTAATGTACAGAGCTGAGGCCTTGAGAGTGTGTTTGCGCGGGAGAAGTGCAGCCCATTCCGATTTCAGTGGGTTATGCAGTGATTCTTGACTCGCAGTACCATCTTGTGCACCTTTATTCCGAAGTAAGGTGCACTGCCGGCTTAAGATGCAGCGAGGTCTTAAGGGATAGCTCAGCTGGTAGAGTATGAGACCCTTAATCTCAGGGTTGTGGGTTTGAGTCCCACTAGATGACCCTGGGGGTCCCTTCCAACTCTGATCCTTCTGTGTTTCAAATCACATTTGCCCCAGCAGTTGGATGTGTTTCCAAGTTGCCCGCTGTCTGTCCACGCTGGTGGGTGGAGAGAGGGTGGAGATTCTGGCTTCATATGGCTTATATTTCAAAGCTGCTTTGGGAGGAAATGCATCAAAACACAGGGTTTATATGTGGATTGTGACTAGCATCCTATACAGAGGGCTTCACAAAGCAGCTGAGGGAGTGCACAGGATATAGAAGACAGGAGTGTGTACACAAGCCGGCCCACCCTTGAGGCGAGGTGAAACAGACATCCATTAATCTCATGGGATATGCAGCCCCTGTGTGTACCAACCTAAGTTCAACAGGTCTTACCCCCCAGATGAGTTTGCTAGAATTTGAGCCTCTCAGTTAATCTTATAGACAAATTTTGATTTTCGAATGTCTTGGCTGCCGAAGGTTTCAGAAGCTGAATGCTGAAAACCTGGAAGTGAATGCTTCTGTTTTCAAATGCACTTCGGAAGTCGAACGGCTTCCGAAGCATGTTTTTCTATCCCCCCCCCGACATTGCTGACAGCCCTTTGATCCTCGGTTTTTGAACGTTTTGGAAGTCAACCAGACTTCTAGAACGGATTACATTTGAAAACAGGTTCTACTGTAATGCATACTTCAAAGTGAGTCTCTTCAAGTTCCAGTGGCTTACTCCGGGGTAAATAGTTATAGGATTGCAGCATCAGTTTTGCAGCATGATTATTTTTGAGTAAACATGGTTTAGGATCAGGCTGTGGTGGTAGCTTCCATGCATGTCAAATCGGAATATGTCACCTACATCTGTCCTCAGTTTAAACCAATTTGTTTGTTTTTTATTCTGCATTAAACCACATACAAATAGTTCAATAACAGTTCAGATGGGCCTAAGTCAGAGGTTTTCAACCTTTTTGAGTCCATGGCTCCCTTGATCAACTACATTCTTTCTGTGGCACCCCTGTGGGGCTCAGGAGCCCAGTTATGTCACCCCTCGCCTGCAGAGCTGGCAGTCCCTCACCCTTTTTTCAAACACTGTCCCTTGTGGAGTGTTCCCTCAGCCTCCTATCCTCTCTCCTTGGGAGTCCTTTGGGCAGCCACAGCTGCCACCCCTGGTCTCTGAGCTGCCACCCGCTACCCCAAAGAGAAATGCCTCCTCACACTGCCTCACAGAGGCGTGGGAAGCACCCCCTGGCCAGCCCCAGAGGCACCATTTGCCTGGGGACTTTGTAGCCAGGGCTGCCGCAACAAACAGCTGTGCAAGCCTTTGGGAGGCAGAGATGCAAGAGGGCATTAGAGGAGGGAGGGAAGGAAAGAGGGGCAGAGGCCAGTGTTGCCCGCAGCACCCCTGACTATCATTCAAGACACCCCAGGGTGCCACAGCACCCTGTTTGAAAATCACTGGCCTAAGTTAATCATAAACCATTAAGTTCAATGGATCTACTTTGAGTAAGACTAACATTGGAAACATGCCATATTTCCACAGTCAGTTCTTTGGTGTTTTTGAAGTGTGATGTAGTTTTAGTGTATCTATGCTTTTTCCATCTTACCTTAATGCTGAAAGCCATTACACATATTTGTACGATATATTGCAGTGGTATAATGCATGTAATAGAAAACTATTGATTTTCTTCAGCGGCCCGGCTATTTGAACACTGCAGTGAGTGTTCATATTTAAAACAGAGCGGAAAGTTAGTAGAACAAAGTATTTTTACTTGTGGGAAGGGGACTAATTTAAGTGAGCCATTAAAGAGGATGTGTTTTGGTATCTTCATTATAGCGACATTGACTGTTATTTCTGAGCAGTGAGCAGCCCCTTATAAAAAGCCAATGAAGAAACAGTGGCATGAAGAGTGTGGCAATGGCAAGTGTGGGAGGGGCTGAGTAGCCTTCCTGCCTACTGTTACTTCTCCCAATAAGTGCCCCTCTGTGTCCCCAGTATGTCACCAAATATGGGTTTAGGAGGACATGTTGGCCCAAATTATACCTAGCTCTTTCCTCTGTATCAAGTGACCATTCTCAGGTACTGAATGAGTCCTCCTAATAAACAGAAGTCACATTTAGTAGTCCTTACATAAGGGACGTGGGTGGCGCTGTGGTCTAAACCACAGAGCCTAGGGCTTGCTAGTCAGAAGGTTGGCGGTTCGAATCCCCGTGACGGGGTGAGCTCCCGTTATTCGGTCCCAGCTTCTACCCACCTAGCAGTTCAAAAGCATGCCAGTGCAAGTAGATAAATAAGTACTGCTCTGGCAGGAAGATAAATGGCCTTTCCATGCGCTGCTTTGGTTTCGCCAGAAGCGGCTTAGTCATGGTGGCCACATGACCCAGAAGCTGTCTGCAGACAAATGCCAGCTCCCTCGGCCTATAGAGTGAGATGAGCACCGCAACCCCATAGTCATCTGCAACTAGACCTAACGGTCAGGGGTACCTTTACCTTTACTTTTTTACATTTAAAAAGTCAAAATGTAGAAGTGTGATAAGCAAGCAAAGCTAAGAGCTCTGTAGATAGCTAATGGTAGATATGGGACCAATTGCAGGCTGATGACTTGAGGAAAGATAATGTTGGAAGGCATGTATACAGTGGTTACTGCATGAAGCCCCCTCCTGGCCTCTTCCTCCTCCCATCTAGCCAGGACAAGGAGGTAGTAAAAAGCTTTTGCTAACTGCTGTTAGTCATTCTGTCTGAATCAATAAACTGCCTAACATTAACTATGGTTAGTTTAAAACAAGCCAACCTAAGTGGCTTATTTTTTTATATTTATACTTGCAGTACAGTTTTTTCCCTAACATATAGCTCAGAATAAGAGGAAAGAAAGAAAGGAAAAGGGAACAGGTTGGTATTAGAAAAAAATGCAGATAAATAATTGTTGGTAACAACTATATAAAAAAATAAGAGTGCTTTACAAAAGTCTACTAATAGACTGTCTAAGCATTAATCTCATTATCTGCCATCCAAATGCCCCCCTTGGAGTCTGGAATCTGTTGTCTGTTAAAAACTGCATGTCCAAATGCGGAAAGTACATTAATGTCCTCTGTCCATTGTACAATTGCAGGTGGGGATTTATCTTTCCAGTGCTGGAGAATGCATCTTTTTGTTGCCACGAAAGCCCTTGGGACCTATTTATGTTGTCCATCTGAAAGTTCCCACAATGCTGGGATGTAATTCAAAACTGAATATATATCAGTGAATTTCAAAGAAGATTCTAAAACTAGATTAATATGTATAATGATCTCAGTCCGGAAGGAAGTCACCATGGAATACCATGGAACAATAATAATGCCTTTGGTGCAGTGTGACAACACCAGGATCAACAGTCAGAGAGGGTTATCCACTTGGAAATGCTTTTTATTATTATTAATTTAAACTGCAAATCTAAGGAAACACAACATACTGAGGCAAGGACATCTTTTCACTGGCACTTGTGAAGAAATCCTATCTATTTTAATTGTGTTTTAATGGATATTGTGTAATATATTCTGCCATTTGTATTGTAATGTGTTTGATGGGGGAATCCTCCGGTTATGTGGAAGTTGGTTTAACTGTCACTGGGAGATCTCAACTGACAGCAAGGAGGAAATAGAACTCTCAGTATGCAAAAGAAGAATAGAAGACTTGCATATTCATATTGGTTATTGCAGATTTAGAATTCTTAGCTAATCGGTGCAGTTGACTGGTAGTAATATATATATGGCCATGTGGTGGTCAGCAGGAGGGTTAGTTGGTTAGTCCATGCTGATTGGTGCTTGATGTTCATGGTGTTCAACTAGAAGATGAAGCCAGCAGAGAAAGAAGATTGCAGAAGAAAAAAAAACATCTGAAAGGAAGACAGAGTGTATTGGTGACTGATGACTTGCCTGGGGTAGCTGAATCACTTGGATCAGACTGAAGAGATGAGAAGAGCACCTGTCTACGCCACTGAGAGAGAAGGGAGGGACACTATGGAGTGCTAGGCTGTAGTGTCTGTCTGGTAGGAGAACCAGAGGAAGATTCCAGGACAGGCAGCAGAAACAGACCTACACTTTACTAGGGGCTGAATCATGGGAATTCAACAAAAGCCCTCAATTATAGTCAGCTGGTGAGGCTTCACTGAAGTGGACCAGTGGGAGTCTGGAAAAAGTGTTTGAATAAAGTGTTTTAATATAGTTACTAATGGGTAACTACGTATACTGTGGTTATTAAAAGGGTAACTACACTTGCTGTGTAGTAGATGTGCAGAAACTAATGTATAAGGAGTACTTGGTTTTGGTTGAATCCTCTACAGGAAAGATATACTGGTTGCAAGAAAGGAAGGAAATGCAAACGAGATTCCAAGGACTAGAAAATGAGACTGAAGGAAGAAATAAAGTGCACTAAAAGGGAGCAGGTGCCCAGTGAGTGATTCCTATAGCTTGGTGTTCAAGCAACTTACTTGTCAAAACTCTGACTTCACTGAAGTCTGGCTAAAAATACTGACATGCAGGAGCTGGCTCATCTCACAGAACTGGTTGCCTGCACATTTTGCTTTTTAACTTTTCTTCCAGGATGACTACATACTTACCTTGTTTTTAAATGAAAGGTCAGAGTCTGGGTGCCCTTGCAGTAAATGACCCTGGTGCAATTACTCCAATTGCACCATTATAATCCACCCATGGGTGCAACATTATCTGCATATTTTTCTTATGTTTGTAAAGAAAGGAACTAAAAGTGTGTAAGTATCTTAATGAATGATGGAAATTTAGGGAAGGAATGTGGAGTTTCTCTGCATCTCTTGGTTATGGGCATTTTCCTTTTGGTGATATTGTCATTGGCCAATAATATTAAAGAAAACCAATGGATAAAGTTACTGAGACACACAATGCATCTGGCAAGATAACAGAATATGTTTATTCCATGTTTCTGCCCTCTGCAGCTGCTTTCTACTGTTGCAATTTTGGAGTCCCCAGGTGGCATGTTAGAAATGTAATAGGAAATGTCTTGGTGTAGCAGGATTGCAGGGCAAGGCATACATTTTCCATATTGCTGTGGACAGTAATAACATTGATACAAACCAGATGAATTCTGACATTGTTCAGATTTTGAGCACAGCCTTGAAACTTGATGTGTGCTCTTATTGTGTAAGTGCTGTTTAGAGACTGTTTGTTGCACAGCTGCCAAATAGTCATAATGGGATATAATGTAAAGAAAATGTGTTATTGTGAGGATTCATGAGCACCAAAGAATTGTATATGCCTATTTTTTTTTCCATCATGCTAAAAAAGAGGGAAGGGAAATCGGCTATATTTCAGTGCAAGAATTATGAAGCAAGGATATTGTATATTAGAACATTCTCACAGAGCTGCATGAGAAGATATATAATATCTTGAGCAGGGTAACATTGCACCTATTCAATCTCTGAGGCAACAAGTTCCTTTTTAATTTCAAAATCCTGTTGAGTGATCTTAGCCAAATAAGCAACATTTTGGCAGGATAATGGTCTCACAGAAATAATACATGGCCTTAGGAGAAAAATAAGTCAACTAAAACCACTGATGTTATGAAACAGTTCAGTTTGCTTCCCACTTGCGTTAAGATTCAGAGAGCAGTAATTTCTCAGCCTGATCCCACAATGGCCCCCACTCTGACTGAGACGCATCACTATTATATGTGGCACCAGCTTAGCAGCATAACACAAATACAGCAACAGCCACTCATAAATCCTCTTCAAGCATTCACACAAGTTAAATAAACAAGTGAGAGGAGGCATGGGGATGCATGTTCTAGCGCCACCCCTGGACACCCTCCACAAGTTGGAGGGCGAACTTCTGAACTGGAGAGGCTTTTGCTCATGGAGATTCCTTGCACATTGCTTCCACGAGGAGAGGCTACCCACTTCAAAAGTTCACTCTCCAAGTCATGGAGGGCGACAAGTGGTGATGAAACTACTGTAGTGTGCTGAAATCCATTACCCCTCTTTCATGTTCACACAGGAAAATAACACTAGAGGGAAGGATAACAGGACTTTGGCTTCTGCTTGTTCTGTTACTATGGATACCTTTTAGATGAGCAGCCTAAGGCTTGCTCCTTGCTCCTTTTGCTAATTAGCTGCCAGAATCAGAGTGACTGGTTGGGTTGCAGAGAATGCTTCCTTGAAAGAAGGTTCAGTAATCAATCTGTTCAGATGATGCCCTTCTGTCTGTGGCACAGTCCATCTCGCAGTAGCCCTCCATGGTAAAGGCCTATTTTGTTGTGGCACTCAGCTTGTGGAATAATCTCCCCTCTACAATAAAAGCCAGTTGTGATGCATTTTTGATGCTTTCTTAAATACAGCTGTTTGCCCAAGCATTTGCTGATCGTTACTAAGCTAGCTTCTTGTGATTATTAAGCCAGCTTCTTGTGTGATTCTGGCTTATTGCAGTTGTTTGTTGTATTTATTGCTTAATGTGTTTAATTGTGTTTGTTCAATATTGTTGTAAACCGCAATGGAATGTTTAATGAAAGACAGAATAGAAAAGTTTAGATGATGACTATGAGACTTGCTACCTTAAAGGAAGGTATGTATGGCAAGAGCTTTGTCAAATAAGCCTTCTTTAGATCCTGGAGTTCTGGATTGTTACCATGTCATTTCCAGTGGCGTAGCGTGGGTTGTCAGCACCCGGGGCAAGGCAAGTAATTTGCGCCCCCTAACCCGTGGATTTTAGCAGGGGGCAGAGAGCTGCGAGTGCGAGCGCCCCACCCAGATGTTGCACCCGGTGCGCCCGGCCCCCCCTGCACCCCCCCACGCTACACCACTGGTCATTTCATGTGGTTTCGGGGCAAGATGCTTAAGTGTGTGGTGGTCCAGTGCCAGGTATTTTTGGATTATACTGATTATCTGGACCCATTTGCAACTCAGTTTTAGGACAGAGGCAACCTTGGTCGCTCTAGGGTAGGGGGCAAATGTCAGCTGCTTCTGGCTTGTGGGCACATTGCAGGGAGTTGGACTAAATGATCCTTGGGGTCTCTTCCAACTCCAGAACTCTCTGTGCAAACCTGAGAAATACAATAAGTCAAACCACAGACACACTACAACCAAGCAGACACCACATCCAATTTTAATGGTTGCAATAGAATGCATCTTTCAAACTAGATTTCAGCAGGGGAAGGGGACCCTGTGAGTGCCAGGGAACAATTCTGTGGGCAAAGTAGTGCCACACACCCTGCACTGGCAACCCTTGTCCTGGACAGTTTTGCTAGACTTCTCAACAGCTTTCAAAATGATCAACTATGAAGTCCTTCTGAGCCACCCGGATGAGATAGGATGGGGGCATATTGCTCTGTGGCGATTCTGGTTCTTCCTAATTAACAAGTCTCAGAAAGAGGTCCTGAGGGACCATTGCTGAACCCCATGGGCATTGGACATGTTTTGCACCATGCACTTCTTCCCTTTCCCATGGTTGTGATGGATCATCAGGTTTCTCTTTTCATGAGTGTGGTGGAAGGGTGATATAATGTGCATCTTTGCACATTAAAGCAAAACCATACCAGATCCTCCCTCTAGCTATTTGGGAATGTTAGAGGATGGAAGAGAGCCATTTAAACCGTCAAATAAACATTCTGGCTGGCAGAAAGAAGCTTTACATTCATAACAGTTTATATTCACAAAAAGTGCGTTTAAAGTAACTTCTCAAAATTCCCTCGACGGATTTGTCGTTTCAGCATTCTCGCAGAAGTCCCATTCCCATGGGCTCTGAAAGAAAGAAAGAAAGAAAGAAAGAAAGAAAGAAAGAAAGAAAGAAAGAAAGAAAGGTGTGCCAAGGTTTGAAGACCACCTTCTATCTCTGCCTTGGAAGCAGTGTCCTAGATACACGCACGCACAACATAACCCACCCAGTAACCACGCATTCTGCACGTGCTCTTGCCCCGTGGGCGTTTCTCCTCCACGCCTCTGGGATTTAAGGAGGCAATTAGTCCTATATGCCAGGAAAACGTCCCCGCCATCGGCGGCGGCGTTGCCTCCTCTTTCCCTCAGCTACTGCAGGGCGGGCCTGCTCTAGGTCGGCCGGGACGAAGAAGCCAAGGCCGGGCGGTGTGTGGAAACGAGGCAGGGGATTTCCTCTTTCGGCTCCTCCCGCTCCCATTTCCCCCACCCGTCCTGGAAAGGCCAGGCCAGGTTTCTTCTCCCTCTCTCGTTTCTGAGGAGAAACTCCTCTGAGGCTGCAGGAGGACGAGGGCGCCTCTTCGCTTCAGGCAACCGCAGCAGCAGCCGCTCCTCCGGGAGGAGGAGCAGGCTCTCGGGCCCAGCGGCGAGCTCCTCCCCGCGGGGCGGGCGTTGGCGGAGGGCGCCCCCTTCGCCTTGCCGCCGGCGACGGCGAGTGGACGGGCGGCGGGGTCCCGCGGCGGCGGCGGAGCGGGCGATGTGACCCCTGGCGGCGGAGGGGCTTGGCCGGCGTCAAGATGTGGCTGAAGCCCGAGGAGGTGCTGCTGAAAAACGCCCTGAAGCTGTGGGTCACGCAGAAGAGCAGCGGCTACTTCGTGCTGCAGCGGCGGCGGGGCCACGGAGGCGGCGGCGGGCGCTTCACCGGTAAACGGCGGGAGAGGGGCTTGGCCGGGGCTGGAAGCGGGCCGCGACCCTCGCCGGGAAAGCTCGTCTACAGGTCGGCAGGCGTGGAAGTGCGAGCCACCCTTCGCCTTCCCAACCCGTCCGGGGGGAAAGGAGTGGGTCTGTTGTGGCCGCGATATTATTATTAGCCTCCAGGAGGATCCCTCTCCAGACGTCCCCGAAAGTGGGGACACTCTCTCTCTCTCTCTCTCTTTGTTGCTTTTCTTTTATACTTCTGTCGTCTTTTGACTCCTTGGTCGGGACTGAGGAAGAGGAGGAAGTAACTCCCATAGTGTGAGGGGCACCCCCTGTCTTGATGGACTACGTGGAGGGGATTTTGCTGCTGCCCTGCACCCTGAGGTGGGGGGAAGGAGATGGACGGGGGGGAGAGAAACCAGGCTCTTTGTTCAGGGACAACCTGAATTCTTACCTCTGCCCCCCCTCCCCGGCTGTGCATTGCAAATAGTCACTTTTCCCCACACCTTATAGTTGGAAAAAGTCACTGTGGAGTAGAGGAAGGAGCTGTAACCTGCGTCCAGATAGAAGCTCCCCTTGCCCATATTTTGTTTTTTTGCTAAGCCTCTTGGCGTGTGATAAAAGGTTTCTGTCCTCTGAACAACTCCATTGTTTTCAGAGTGGGATTCAACTCGAGTTTTTTGTTCAGGTGCCTGCGGCAGCTGTTGTTAATGGGGGAGAAAGGAGGAAATCCGATAGAGAGGGAAAACGTGGAAGAGCTTAGCCTGAGCCCATGAGATGCTGGATTTTACCAGTTTGCCAAGATAAGATATGTAGAATAAGAAGGCAATGGAAGGCTATATTTAAGACGGACTGCGGCTTGAAACAAAAATACGTGACATTTTGAAAAGAGCTCTGCATTTAGGACTCTCCATATGGAACAGCATGGGCAGGGCTGTATATATTGTGTATAAGGTTTTAAAGCAGTGCTTAATTTGGTACTTAGAACACAATGATGCCCATAAATAAGCTAATAAGCATTGTTTTATTTGAGCTAATTTAATGGTGGCATAATAGAAAAGGCGAATACTGTAGTAAAAACAAAATATGAAGGACATTTTTCCATATGGAACAGATTATTTGGGAAAAGGAGAAGAGGACTTGTAAGTTGGAGAGTGAAATGAGTGCCCCAAAAGTCTTAATTATTGCTTAGAATAAGCACCTTGAGTGTGTAAATCAGGGATGGGGAAGCCGTGACCCTCTAGACTCAACTAGACATTGTGGGTCTACAGCTGCTGTCATACCTGACCTAGGAAGAGTTGCCTAGGGCTTGATGAGAGTTGCAAGTCCAACAGAATTTGGAGGGCCGCAGGTGTTGATAAACAGTAAGGCTGCAGTCCTGTGCATTTGCATGTGAATAGTAAGTTCCCTTTATCCCAATGGAACTTACTTCTGAGCAGACAAACATTGGATTGCACTGTAAGACACTCATAAAACTTCTGGTGAATTAATTCAGGAGTACATTTCTGCTGTACAATTATGTAGGCTAATACAGTAATATAAACTCTGCTGGCATGTTTAATTATGTTGACATTTCTGTTAATATATTGGTGCTTTGGAAGATAATGGCCTACTGGCTTTCCTTCTGAAAGTCCCTTTGATTTTCCACTATTGGGTAACCACAGGCACAATTCCAGTACAGGATGCCTGTGTAGCAATCAGGCTAGATAAGTATTTCTAACCTTGAAGTGCCAGTACAACTTTTTCAGGAGACCAAGCTATTACGCTTCTGGGACTTTCTTCACATTTGAGTACAGTGGTACCTCAGTTTACGAACTTAATCTGTTCCGGAAGTCCATTGTTAAATTGAAACCGTTCTTAAACCAAGGCGCACTTTCTTTAACGAGACCTCCCACCGCCAGTGCCCTTCCACCATTCAGATTCAGTTCTTAGACTGAGGTAAAGTTCACAAACCGGGACACTACTTCAGAGTTTGTAAACCAAATAGTTCATTGTACCACTGTACTTGTAGTAATAAGCAGTGGAGATCGTTTTATTTTTTTTAAGCAACAGTTGTTAATAATAACTTTTATGGCCCAGTGCAGGTCCAGCCTGTAATGCAATTAAATCACACTGAACATGCAGCAGGGTAAGTTAGTGCTTTCAAAATGTGGGAATGCTAGAAGTCCAGTCTGTCCTACAACATCTGGGCCTATAGCTCAGTGGTAGAGTATCTGCTTTGCACGCAGAAAGTTGCAGCTTCAATCCCCAGCATCTCCAGGGTAGAGTTGGGGAATGAGCCCTATCTGAACCCCAGAGAGCCGCTGCCAGTCAGACTATTGGTGTCCACTTGGTGGGTTAGGGTGCACTACTGGGTTGCAGTCTGATCTCAGATGGGCTGCAATACAGCACTTCCAGCATACAGATACATGGTAAAAAAATTGAGAAATGGGCTCCAAATGCATGTTTGGGTTAAAGGTGAGTGCCAGGTCTGAAAATATTGAAGACTACTGGCATAGACTAGTGGTTTCCACACTTTTCCAACTCTACTATTCTAGGATTCTATTATTTTCCTCCCAGAGACCTCTTGAAAATTGCTGATGGTCTCAGAGGACCACTTGATGATTTTTCAGTCTGTTGCAGCAGTTGTAATGTGCTGCACTAGATGATTTTAAATAGTATTTTTATTGCTGCTTTTATATCTTACATATTGTAATTTATTGCATTGACATTGACTTTCCATAGAACTCAAACTGTAATGCGATAAAACACAATATTTAAAAAGAAACAATAAAAATGTAGAAATCAATATGGATATGCTGCAGACCACTGGTGGTCCACGAATCACAGTCTGGGAGGTAGATAATACCAAAATAGATGCGCCAGTGGTCTGAGTCAGAATGTTGAACAAGATGAAAGCAAGTGCCTTACCTAAGGCCACAAAATAGAATAGAAGATACTGTCTGGGCCCTAAATCCCATTGGCTGTACCTTTGACCTCACATTTGCTGTTCAGACTAACAAAACAACACACTTACAGAAGGCAAGCAGTCAAGCCTGAGAGACAAGCCTCTTAAGCATAAACTAACTACAGAAGATAGGGTGGCATTCAACTAATTTTTACTCGGAGTGAATCCATTGAAATTAATGAACCTGACTCAATTAAGTCCATGGATTTCAATATATCTATTCTGAATGAAACTTAGTTAAATACCGCCCATAGTTGGGGTCTGATTACCAAACCCCTAAACATAATGTTCTGTACCCACTCCCAACCCAACATTTACTGCAGTGCCATGCTCTGAATTGCTCCTGGACCACAATCTGCTCCATCAGATACATGAAATTAAGCTGCACTCCACATAATTGAACTGATGGAATTCACTGCCTCAGGGTATGGCAATGTCCACAAACTAAGATTCTTGGAAAATAATGCTTATTAGCTGTGATAGCTAAATGGAATCTCTCTCCAAAGGCAGTATACATCTGAATACTAGAGACGATCAAAAGGGAAGTTCCTTTGCCTTCTCTTACTTGTGAGCTTCCAGAGACATCTGGTTGGCCAGATTCCACTCTAAATCTATTTCCTTCCCAGAGCTAAATGCTGTATTTCCTTTTCCAACAAATCCTCTCATTACTCTTCCCCCTCCCCTAAAGAAAAGGCTAAAATACCATCCCTGCCACCACTATTTTCTCCCACTGGTGTTATAAGGAGGCAGCCTAGGAGCTCCAGATCTCCTCCTCCTTTCCCTTGCTTTTATATACGATAAAAAACCAACAAGAATAGTGTGCATATTAGGATGGTTGGGTGTACTTAAATTGGGGTTGGGGAAGCTTTGGCCCTTTAAGGTGTTTTTGGGCCCAGCTTTCATCAGCATCAGCTGGCTTGGCTTACTTAGGTTTGGTCTGAAATGTGTTGTGCTTAACAGTTTTTATCTTTGATTGACTCGAGCCCTTAATTTTGAGTTGTTAGAATTTAAGCATCAAACCTGGTTTTCCAGAGGCACTCAACATGATGTATATGTGTTTCATAATAAAAAGTATACGGCACTCTGTGGTTTTGATACCATTATATTGGGTTTACTTGCTGTGTTAGTGATGAAATGAAAAGTAGAAACAAGGGAAACGTAATGTAGAAACAAGAAACAACAGTCTACATTCATTGAAATGGGTAAGGCATAACACATTTGTAGAATTTTGAGACACATTTTTGATGAAATGGTGTTTGACATTAGAAGTCTCATAAGGCATGCATGAGTCAGACTTGATGTGGACCTTTTTGACTTGTTGAACTTTACTATTGAACTTTTAACTACCAGTGCTCCCAGTATCTCACTTTCAAAGCTATGCCTTTGCTTAACCTGTCTGGGAGGTTTTTACTGGTCTCCGTATTTCACCACGTTCTTTTGCTCTCCCACGGAATATACATAGAATTGGTTGTTTGTTCTCTCTTTTCCATTTGCCCCTTTTAATTGCTGTGTTAAGAGAGATTAATTTTCAGATCTAAAAATAGTCTCTCAGCTGCTAGAGTTAGGCCCCGACCAATGCCTGAAGTATCTTAATAGCTGACAAACATTATGACTGTGCCACTGAGCCTAAGGGTGTGAAGTTGAAAAATAAAGTTGCTTTGGTAGATCATACTTTTGGGGGTTTTTATGGAAGCTACTATATGGTTTGCCTTAGGCAGTCCAAGTGGGTTTTAGCTTTGTCTTATCAAATTGCCCTTTTATTCTCTGTTTGTTTTCTGTCCCAGAAAGAAAACACTCTCAAAATAAGAGTCAAATGAACAAAACAATGGTAGTGTTCTAGAACAAAAATACTTTCCATCTTTGGCGTTCACTGTGGAAAAAGAGTATATAATATTAATTTAATGGCATTTTTTTAATACAGAAGTTTGAGTAATTAGCAGCACAGTTTTGTGTATTTACTCAGAAGTACGTCCCACTTGTGCTGCTTAAATCTAAATTTGACTGTGAGGATATAGATAAATAGAACAAAAACAGTATTTTTAATCATCAATACTAGAAATCAATAAAAGGTTAACATGAATCCCAGCTATAAATAAATAATGAAAGTCCCCCCCCCACTGTTTTAAATTTTGTTTATGAACTCATTAGTTTTGCAGTCTCAGGGGGGATCTTGTCACCTGATCTCTCCATAAGTTGGTGATTTAGTAATTCAGCCCAAATCTTTTGATAGTCTTCTTATACTTCCTTAATGGCTAATGTTTCTAGTTTTGTTTAGGTTTATAAACTTTTCTTGTGTAAAAATGTCTATTTATAGCATGTGCCTTTTATTTCAACTGATCCTTTAGGGAATTTATTTCCTTTTTTATTGTCATAGACATGTCCTTAGCAATGGAAACAGTTCCACAGATAACATCTAATACTGATCATTACACAATGTCAAGATTCTCCACACCCAAACTGTTGATTATAAATAGTAATTTAGCCTTATAGTCTTCAACTTCTCAGATCCAAGACCCACATTTAATTCCACTTCACTTTTTTACCATATGCCTGGTTTTCACCTCTCTTTAGGGTGACAATATGTAAAGGAAGATGGGGCTTCTATGTTTTTAATAGTAGCACAACAGGAGGGTTTTTTGCTGGTTGAGCCTGCTATGCAGTTGTAAAAAGCTACACCTACCAAAATACCTTCTACAAAGCTATTAAAGGTCAAGGAACTTTGTCCTTTGCATCTCTCTCTCTCTGTCTGTCTGTCTGTCTGTCTGAAGAAGTGTGCATGCACACGAAAGCTCATACCAATAACAAACTTAGTTGATCTCTAAGGTGCTACTGGAAGGAATTTTTAAATTTCATTTTAAAGAGAAGAATTTCACAAATGGTCTAGTCCACTCTCAAACAATTGTTCTGTCTAATTAAATTTCAAATCTAAATAAGAAGCATAAGAAGTCATTTCCCCCCCCCCAGCAGAAATAAGATCCTTAGGGACATTTCTCTGCATCCAGAACAATTAGGCTGCAATTTTATAATATGATATAAACTCCATTGAACCCAATGGTGCACATTTCCAAGTAGACATGTGTAGGATTGTGCTGTTGGAAGCAATATTGCTGCCAGCAAAGGAAAGGTATTTTGATACCAAACACATTAAAAGGTATTGTGAGATGAGAATATGCAAAATTGGAAAATTCCAGACAGAGATACTGCTTTCAGGGGAACGCATGGGAGGAAAGATGAGAAGTTCATAACCATTATGGTGGTATGTACCTTTCTTTCATAAAACGAAATAGGCATAAAAGTATTTTAGGTCTAATTAAAATACTGATTTAAAAATTGGGGTGATGAAGTACCCGTCACAGGGGTTAGGTCTGATGCCAGGTTGGAAAGTAAACTGCACTTCCACTTGCAGCTTACAGTGGAAGAGCAATAATTTGGTAGTGAGTAGAGCTTAGGAGCCACCAGTCTAGAAGCAGCCTTGATTATGTGCTGCTGATCAACATGTTAGTTAGTCCATGTGAAGTTAGTGGGTATAAATTGACTTAAATGCCAGTTCTTGACTTTCAGGTTTGTGCACCTAGTTATCACAAAAAATAGACAAGCCTCAAATAAGCTGCAGCTAGATAGGAAATGTTATTCTACCAGAATCAACATTATTTAAAAATCCAACACATTTCAATAAAATCTTCCTTGGGAGTAGAGGTATCTTATATCTTTCCTTCAAAGAAGGTTATTTGGGAGGCATTGCTTTTAGAAAGGGTTTTATCCATATTTTGGAATGTCAGATCTTGTTGCTCCCAGGTAACATTATATTGAAAGGTGTTGGGCTTTTTTATTATCTTGATTTTGATAGAGTCATTTTGTTCTTCCTTGAGAGTTGCCTTCCATGGTGGTTTCCTTTTCTTAGTGCTTCTGCTTTATTTTTTCCTCTCCTTACCCTTTCCCAAATTATATTCTGTAATTATGTCCTTCCCAAGTTGGTGCTACAGTGATTTGTAGCTATCAAAAATAAAGTAGCATTATTACAGACTATTGTTCTGTTTTCTTTGTGTTTCAAAATAAAAAAACTTAGTTACAACTTACTATTTTTATGAAGTTATTATACAAGGGAGGGACAATGTGATACTATTGGTAGAAATTGATTAAAATATTTCAATATGGTCCTAATTTTCTTATCAATGACCCTTTTCAAAAGCTTTATAATATTTTCCTTTCATCACAGAAAACTATGCTTACAAATAACTTTGGAGCATTCATGGCTTTTCAAAATGTTAATTCTAAACCTGTCTGTCACTGGAATTCAGAGATGAGAAAAATTTCCTTAATCACTCTTTGATTTGTATCTTTAACTGTAACATCTTAAGAGTTAATACTTACGGTAATAGGATCGCCTGTTTTCCTTCAGACCTCCACCTGAAGTTGATAACTTACGAAGTATAACTGGGGTGCAAATTATAATACTTTGTCATCAGCCAAGGCAGCAGTAAGAAACACAGATAACTATTCGGAAGGATACAAAAAATTCTCATGTAATTTTTATTGGTTTTAGTTTACATGAAGTGAGACTAGTAGAAAAAGCCACAAGTTTTGCATACTCTACTATAAATATTTTCTCAGCAATGCTTCCCATGAACCACCACCTCCTTTATGGGATCTTCTTTTTCCCTTCTCAACCCAGATACTTCTCTACCACAGGGCTTGCACTGAAGGAAGTATTGGCGAAATGTCTATACTATATCTATTGTACATGGTGAATTACTGAAACTAAATTCAGAAGCAATATAGGCCTGTTTTTAATTTTATTTCCGCCTTATCATTTCTCTCACACTTTATCTTGACACTAACAAAATGCTTAAATTAGAACTTTGGAAGTTACTAAGTGTTTTGAAAACTCAGAATAGTTTCCATTCCAGGTTTATCCAATTTGGGAATAGGAATAATAACCAGGATGAGTTGCTGGGAGAGACCAGCAGATTTTGAGTGATACTTTGCTACTCTAAAGAAATTCTGTAACTATGACTTTGGTTTCAAAGCCAGGGAGATCACCAAGGTAGTGACTCTTATTTCTTTTTTATGAAAGAGGTGCATCGCCCTTGGGAGTGCCCTGTTGTTGTCATGTAGGTGCTCAGAGATGCTTAGTTACACCATAGTGACAAGGCCAGTCTTCCTCTGCCTTGGAATGGGGATCTTCCCTACAGTTGTGCTGGGCTCTCAGGTTGCCTTGCATAGCTTCTTCCACAGAATACATTGAACAAGCAATTTGTGGCTCACCTAATTTGGAACTAAGTTGTTTTCTAAATGTGGAAGTCTTACCCTAATGCTTCATATCATATACACTTGTAAAAAGCTAACACGTCTAAAAAGTGAGGTATGCTTTAAAAAAAAATCCTGGCATTTGGGTTCTCTTCACTCCCTCCCTTCTTTTATCCATGGAAAGGCCTTCTCCGTAGTGGAGCCCGCCCGCCCTCCCATCAGATGTCAAGGAAATAAACAACTACCTGACTTTTAGAAGACATCTAAAGGCAGTCCTGTTTAGGGAAGTTTTTAATGTTTGATTTTTTTTCTGTTTTTAGCCCTCTGTTGGGAGCCGCCCAGAGTGGCTGGGGAAACCCAGCCAGATGGGCGGGATATGAATAAATTATTATTATTATTATTATTATTATTATTATTATTATTATTATTATCATGTGCTGTGATTCTCTACATATGAGACCTTTTTCACATTTAGCCTGGAAATATTGGGGCTATAACTTCTGTCTTCAGCTTTTTACCTTAGGAGATCCAAGTATGACAGCATAAACTTAAATTGAAAACAGTGCTATTATTGGTCCTTAGAAAAAGTGTTGTGAGGACTTTAAAAACATCTGTAAGTCCTAGATCCTATTAAAACTTTTGTCATAGTTGCTCCCCACCCCCCAACACACACCCCTTGGTCCAGGCTCTTCAGGGTATTGTCTTTTGTAGGGTAAAGACTAAGGCAGCTGGTTAAACAGGTTTTCTGAATTCACTGTGTGGCATTGGAAAGACGGGGGGCCCGAAGACTACAAGATTTTGTAACCCTGAAACCTCTTTAGTTACTTGCTCTCATTTTTCTCTCTCAGTTATGACTTTCATATAGTTGCTTATCTTTAATATCATTTAAAAAATGAACTTGCTTTCAAAATGCATGGATATGCCAAGGCAGGGGGAGTAAGGCACAAATACAGTTATTACGAAACCAATAGCAGGATATTGGTTTAGCCTGGAAAAGAGGAGACTGATAGGAGATATGATAACCATCTTCAAATATCTCAAGGGCTGTCACATGGGAGAGGGAACAAGCTTATTTTCTCTTGGTTTGGAGGGTAGGATTCGGACCAATGACTTCAAGTTCCAAGAAAAGGAGATTCTGACTAAACATCAGGAAGAGTTTTCTGACAGTAAGAGCTGTTTGATAGTGGAATGGTCTCCCTCAGGAAGTTGTGGACTCTCCTTCCTTGGAGGGTTTTAAGTAGAGGTTGGACGGCCATCTGTCATGGATTCTTTAGCCAAAATTCCTGCTTTGCAGGGTGTAACTAGATGACCCTTGAGGTCCCTTCCAACTCTACAGTTCTATGATTTTGTGATATCTTTTGTGTAAACTATTCAGTTGTCTTCTAGTTGAAATTGAGATCAGAGTCAGACTGCCATTCAAGGTTACTTATTGAAATTATTTGTTGCATTTATATCCCACCCTTTTCTCCACGGAGCTCAATGTGTCTTTCACAGTTCCCTCGCTCCTCGTTTAATCTTCACAACAGTCCTGTGAAGTAGGTTAGGCTGAGAGGCAATGACTAGCCCAAGTTCACCCAGTGAGCCTCATGGCCGAGTGGGGAATTGAACCCTGGTCTCCCAAGTCCTAATCCGACACTTTTAACCACTGTACCACCACTGGTTCTCACCACTGCATGGGGGGAGACTGCTTGCTGTTGGATTGAACATGCAATTTGCTTATGGTGAGCAATAATATAATCAGTTTGTCACACATGTATCAACCGCGCCAGTGCACAGATGACAGGAGTATCCCTTTGGGATATCCCCTCTTATAATTAAGCCCACAAAAGAAAGGGTAAAGGGAACCCTGACAATTAAGTCCAGTCATGAACGACTCTGGGGTTGCGGCACTCATCTCGCTTTACAGGCCGAGGGAGCCAGCGTTTGTCCGCTTCCGCAGACAGTTTTTCTGGGTCATGTGGTCAGCATGACTAAACCACTTCTGGCGAAACTAGAGCAGCGCACGGAAACGCCGTTTACCTTCCCACCGGAGCAGTAACTATTTATCTACTAGCACTGCATGCTTTTGAACTGCTGGGTTGGCAGGAGCTGGGACCGAACAACGGGAGCTCACCCCGTCATGGGATTTGAACCGCCGACCTTTCGATTGGCAAGCTCAAGCGACACAGTGGTTTAACCCACAGCGCCACCCGCGTCCCCTGCCACAAAAGTTACTATCCTCCGAAAGAAATTTGTTAGCATGCTAAGAGGCTCTCAGCCCATTTCCATACTGGCTGCAGAGGAGGAACACCTCTTAGCCTCAGCTGGTTGGTGGGCTGTTTTTTCCCCCCATTGCCTTTTCCCAAGAGGACTGGGATGAGAGATCCATTCTCCTCCACCAGCTCACTGCATGTCTGTGTTGGTTACAAAGGGAAAGGGCTTTCCTTCCTCTGTCATTGCCAAAGAAGCCAACTGAATTGGCAGATGAAATGAAGTGATCTGTTTCTCTTTCACCAGCTCACTCATTTACCTGCATTGGATTCTTGATCCCCTTTGGCTAACAGGTGGGTGTTTAATTTGCTTTCTTTAGCTGCTATTTTCAAAAGGCTATTGGGTGGATGTTTTAGGTTTTAACCACCGTGAGTCAGAGGGAGGTTTGTGAGATTTATTAACGATTCCCCTACCTTGCCCCCTATAATCCAAGCACTAAATTGTTCTTTTCCAAAACAACAAGTACCTTGCTAAAGTGAGTTGAATGGCAATGTTGAAATACCTCTGCTACTCAAGATAAAATGTCCCCATGACTGCTTTATCATGAGTATGTTGAAACCCTGGCTAAAGTGAGCACCACATCAAAATTTAAGAATATGTGAGTGCTGCAGCTACCTTGACCGTGGTTCAAAGGTAGGTAGTTGTTGTCCGCAGCGGAAGAAAGGTTTGTTAATGATCTCCTGTATATAGAGAAACCACACAATTTGAGCTGCTTTTCCTTTAAAATAATTCTGGCATTAAAATAGTAAAGCATACTTGATACTGCCTATGGAGAATTTGACAAAGTAAGGTTTTGTGGATTAAATGTGGTTAGCTAATATGAGGTGGGTAGCTGTTTGAAGAGGACAATTTGATTACTGGAGGACTGGAAGCTTCGTTTTGGTTTGAGAACTTTAAAATCTCAAGTATATTTTATACTGATGTTCATGTATGCAATTATACAAAAATGTGTGATTGTCATATTTATGAATATAATGGTCTTATGATACTTTCTAACTACATAGGATAAGAAATATGAGTAAAGATACTTTTCAAACTGCAGAATCTAGTATTTTGAAAGCTGAATAAAAAATTAATGATATCTTATCCAACTAATATGATTATCACAATCTGTATCCCTTCTTCCATTGGAGTGCGTGTTTATGTAACTGAGATTAAACTGAATGTAAAATAGTTAATGTAGCAGGCTGGGCAGTTTTTTGTTATTTGAAATAGACTAATATCATTACCCTTCTAGAATTTTTTCAAATAAAATGTCTAGTGTTCTCATCACTTTTTTTCCTCGGAAGAGATACGTTAAAGCCATATTTTCCACCAGAACTTTAATGGCTGAATTCTTAGAAGATCGTGTTTATGGGAATAAATGCACATGGTGTTTCAATGTCTTTGAAGTCCCTGCTGCTTCACATAGCTGAAGAATCATGTTACTAAAACAGACACACATAAGACCTTTGCCTGTTCAGCAGAGTGTGTGGCTGAAGTAGAAATAATAAAGCTTGGCAATTTGAATATTTGAAAACTACATTATCTATCTGCAATCCTTGCCTTGCAATAACCCTGGAAGTCTAATAAGTATTATTATCCCCCATATGGCAAATAGGGGGCGGAGGGTGTGAGAGAGTAAGCTGCCCAAGGCCACCTAAGGAAACAGAAGCACAAATTGAACTTGGGACTTCCTTATTGGGAGCTCAGTCTCTTTATTGCATCAGCTCAGACTTCAAAGATTTCTTCAACTGTTCTTTAGTCTCTTAAAACAAAAAATTAAAGATTTTCTTGGTTTACAAAAGTACACGCGTTGTCTCCTTTTTCCAGGTTGTAAAGTCTTTTCTGTAGTCCCTTTGGCTGCATGTATGCTCCCCACCCTCTGCTTGCAGCCACAGCTTTCTAGCACAGAAGCTAAAAAAAATGTAAGCAGACCTAATCAGGCAGTTATGTAGCATATCAGATTACATGCAGCTCCTTGTAAAGCAGGGACTGTCTGTGCAGTTGCAAGGTCTGTAAATAGCCTCTTCTTGCCTGCAGGTTTATGTATAGATACTTAATGGGCACACACAGTATGGTTTGCAGGATTTTGATAGTGCAAAATGTGTACAGATGTTGCTGCTTCAAATATTAGTTTTTTTTAAGGTTTGGAAATACAGGATATCTAAGGAGAAAAACTTGTGTCAGTCTTGCTTTAGAAGATTTCTTGTATTTTCAATTTCCATTAATATTCCAGATGTAAATGAGGACAATGAAGTAGATCAAGTATTTTCAACAGGTGCATGTGAAGTCCCAGAGCTACTGCTGCTGCTGAGTAACTGGAAAGACATTACTGGAATTGTGCAGATGGAGTAACCAAATAGATATTTCCCAACATTGTTACTAAGGTGTGCAAATCCTTGGTGGTTTGGCAATACTTTAAACATCACAATACATCGACCAGATGTCTTGTGTAAAATGGTGTGAGACAGAGGTTTCTAGATTTTCTGTTGCCTTTTAGACTCCAAACCAGTTAAAACTAAACTTTAAAGTTCAGTTTAATGAAACAAGACAAATCCTATGTGCAGTTAGTTGTGAATATGTCTCATTGTACTTGAGGTCTCCTGACTAAACTTTAGCAGGCATGGGAAAAGGGGAGAGGTCCTCTTGTGGATTAGTAACTGGTTAAGAAAAAAGAAAACGTGGGTGGCTCTGGGTTAAACCAGAGAGCTTAGGGCTTGCCGATCAGAAGGGATGAGCTCCCGTTGCTCGGTCCCAGCTCCTGCCAACCTAGCAGTTTGAAAGCACGTCAAAGTGCAAGTAGATAAATAGGTACCTCTCCGGTGGAAAGGTAAACGGTGTTTCCATGCACTGCTCTGGTTTGCGAGAAGCAGTTTAGTCATGCTGGTCACATGACCCGGAAACGCCAGCTCCCTCAGCCAATAAAGCGAGATGAGTGCCGCAACCCCAGGGTCGTCCACGATTGGACCTAATGGTCAGGGGTTCCTTTGCTTTTAAGAAAAAAGGAAGCAGGGAGCCAGAATAAATGGCCAGTTCTCCAAATGGAGGAATGTTGAAGGCGGAGTCCCCAAGGATAGGTATTGGGACCATTGCTTTTTAACTTGTTCCTAAATGGTTTAGACTGTAAAGGGGTGAGCAGTGAGGTAGCCAAGTTTGCTGATGTGATCAAAATGTTATGGGTGATTTTTAAAAAGGGATTGAGTGGGCATTAAAATGGCAAATGCAACTCAGTGTAAACAAGTATAAAATATTGCAGTTGGGGGGCAAAAATAGATATCTAAATTTCACATACCGTATATCCTCATGGGGTTTGAACTGGTGGTGACTGAACAGGAACAAGACTTTAACACAGCACACAGTTTAAGTATATAATTCTCTTACACAAGAAGTAGTGATGGCCACCAACTTAGATGGCTTTAAAAAAAGGATTAGGCAAATTCATGAAGTGGAAGGCTGGGGTGGTGCCAATAACAAAATGGTGGTGGATGGAAGCTGAGTTTTTCCTGATCAGCTGGTAATTGCTGGCATCACTGATATCTAATCTCTCCTTAACAATTGCGATTTCCTTGGGGCAAGGAGATAGAATTTCATAGTTCAGTTTTCTTCAGGCAAAGCACAGACATTGGTTGTGTAGGTATCATGATTCAACCTCTCCATTTTAGGCAGAATTTGAAAATCCAGAGATTTTAAGTGAAAAAGGCGTTTAATTTTATATTTTCCCTCTGCCCACATGCCACTTAAAAGTATTTTTACTCATCTCCTGTCACTTCTTCTCCCCTTAACCTTTCATACTTAATTTGTTTCATATACGTACCTCAAAACAAAATCATTCTTTTTACAGTCTCTTACTCCACCATAGGGACATGGGTGGTGCTGTGGGTTAAACCACAGAGCCTAGGACTTGCCGATCAGAAGGTCGGCAGTTCGAATCCCCACGACGGGGTGAGCTCCCGTTGCTCGGTCCCTGCTCCTGCCAACCTAGCAGTTCAAAAGCACGTCAAAGTGCAAGTAGCTAAATAGGTACCGCTCTGGTGGGAAGGTAAACGGTGTTTCCGTGCACTGCTCTGGTTTGCCAGAAGCGGCTTAGTCATGCTGGCCACATGACCCAGAAGCTGTACACTGGCTCCCTCGGGCAACCCTACAACTGGACCTAATGGTCAGGGGTCCCTTTACCTTTACTCCACCATAACAGCTTTCTTTCTTCTATCCTTCCATTCTATTCCCACATTGTTGTTAGCCTCTATCTAATTTCCTTCAGCACCTGATTTGGCTCTTTTCCCTCCAACCGAGCTTTTCTTGTCTTTTGGCCACTTTTATTCAGCATGTGGGCAGTCAATCCAACCAGAAGACTATGGCACAGCCAGCAAATGGGGTGAGGAAATGAGCAGGCAGTGGGTGGTTTGTGGCACTGGTGCCCACCTGAAAGTGGCCCACTGCTGATCCCAAGCCCAGTGTTTGAGAAACACTCCCGTAGGGCTTCTAAGTAAACGTGTATTGTGTGGGATTGGGCTGTAAATGTATGAAGTGCATTATCCGTTGTAGTGCTTCTGCAGTGATGATCATGCAAGGGAAATTATCCAGCCCTTCTTTCTGTCTCACTTTACAGGCCCCTTCTGAGGGCTACAGTAGGGAGGAAGTTGTCCTTCTTTGAATGCTTCATTAGTTGCAACCATGAGACTGCCATCGTACGCATACATATTTGGGAGTATGCCTCACTGGACTCTGACTTACCTCTGAGTATACATGTATATGATTGTGCTGCATGTCCTACAAAAACAAGCACAATTTTTTGGTTAAAGGGCCAATTCAGAAATTATTTTTTCTGACATTATTATTATTATTATTATTATTATTATTATTATACCCTGCCCATCTCTGGGCAGCTTCCAGCAAAATATATTATTACTGTCCTGTCCACACGATTATTTACACCTTAAATTTAATGTGGTGGAAGGTTTTGGGGAAGTGCCACCATATCAAAATCATTCTCAATTTGTAAAATTTGTACAATGGGAAATGGAAAAAATAAAACAAGTATGCAGAAACACAGATTCTGTTGACTGGAGAATTCATTTTACACAGAAGGTTTCATGTGTTTTAACCAAAGATGGAAAGGTTAGTTTGAAGTAAAATAAAACAAGGAACTGGCTGCTGAGTCTAGTCATTCAGTAGGAGGAAGAGGAATTAAATGCAATAAAAAAAGAGAAGTGTAGGTAGATGTGTGACTTTCCATGATGAATTCAGTTTTGATACTTGTCAAGCCTGCATCCTTGTGTCTGAGTTTTAAGATCATATGGGATGAGGTACTGATACAACTTATGCCTGTGCTGTATGTTGATTGACAGTGGCTGCCTGCCTGGCATTTGATTTCCAACAACAGGATGCTATAATGCTTTGAGGGGTGCAAAGAATACTACTTTTGACAATTAACTGGTTTCTAATTATTGTAATAATAAAATAAAATAAAACCGCAGTTCATCCTTTTAGCTGAGTTTAAGTATATGTGTATTCTGCAGTGAGGTAGGTTTTAGTTCCCCATCCCATGCTAGTACAGGTGTTTTGATATGATTTGTCATTTTTGTCACATCTCTGGTTGTAGTCTTCCAGACATTTGCTTGAAAGTAATTCCCACTGAAATTAAAGACCCTTCTGTTGGTTTACTATCAAACCAGAAGCATAAGGCATAGTCTCAGTGGGTGGACTTGGGCAGAGGCAACATGTCACATGGGAGTTTGAAACATTCCTCTGTTCTGCTCATGATGAGGTACTTTGGTTTGCTGTGTGAGCCAATGGGGATCAGTACAATGGCTTGTAAGCATCAGATGTCTTGACGAGCACGTCTGAATCCCAACAAAAATACCTAGTGTGTGCATATGGCAATGAGACTCAGTCCTGGACATATAGAGAGAATTGGAGTTTCGGACTTGACAGTAGTTTAATAGCCAGTAGTGATGTCTTGGAACTAATGCATCTCAAGAGCCAATTGTTATCTTCAATGAGAACTATTTTTTTTAATAAAAAAAAATCAAGGTTTAAGTGTTCTGACTAAAGAGTACTGTGAATTTCAGAATTTATCAAACTTTGATCAAATTTTTAAATCAGATGTTACCTTGTAAACTTAGTACACCTGGGTTTTTTTGTTTTGCTTTCTTTTATTAATCTTTCTGCCCATATTTCTCTTAGGTCAGTCAATTTTGAAGGAGCAGTATGTAATTTTCATTTTAAAAGGTTAGATTGATAATGAATATTCTGTTTCTAAAACATGTTTTCCTCTCCTTTGTATATTTATTTAGGTCGTCTGGTAGGTGCTTTGGATGCTGTGCTCGATTCTAATGCCCGTGTTGCTCCATTTCGAATTTTGCTTCAAGTTCCAGGATCACCTATTTACTCTGCCATAGCATGTGGTGAGTTATTGAATGGATCAGAAGTTTACTGGGCCATAGCCATTGGTGAGTTGCATACCAGACAAAAAATAAAGTCTGAGCATGCTGTGGTTTGCATGTCAAGAAGCTGAAGGTAACTCAAATTAATAACACAGCAGTGTGCATAAGTGCTTATTTAACAACCAACATATAATTTGTAACTTCCATGTACGGGTAATATAAATGCTTGTTGACACAACATTAGAAGTGCCCAAAGCTTTCAGTTGTGGGAAGCGGTGTAGCTTTTCATACTGGAGCACACACATTTCTGTATCCTGGGAACTGCTGAAACAGTTAAAGGGGTGGGGAAGCTTTATAATCTTCTCCCTGATATGGTAAGTTTCTATACATGGGCAGGGAATAGTTTATGTTGATAGTATTTAAACATTCAGACCCTCCCTACAACCTGAAATGGTACAGCCTAGCAACAGATGCATTACATGGGGCTTCTATAGTAAATTGGCTGCTTTAGTGTATCGTTCTTTGTCTCTTTATCTATTTTCTGAATGAGTGTTATTATTGTAAAATAGATTACCTTTGGCCTTGAAAGTATTCTGGAAATCCCTTTATGTCCATAAGTCATTGGTACTTCTTGAAGGCTAATCAGATCCAAGCAGAAAGGGCTACATCAGGCATAGGCAAACTCAGCCCGCCAGGTGTTTTTGGGACTACAACTCCCATGATCCTTAGCTAACAGGAACAGTGTTCAGGGATGATGGGAATTGTAGTCCCAAAACATCTGGAGGGCAAAGTTTGCCTAAGCCTGGGCTACATATTGGATTTTGGTAGAACCCACATCACCTTTCACACAGACCCTATTCTTAGGATTCTTTTGGAAGTGGTGCAAATGTTCTTGGTTTTCAGAGTAGCAGTTTTAAGTTTGACACAAGTAACATACGCTCAGAAGGCATTGGATTGCATCTTACACTGCACACATGGAGTTAGTTCCATTTGCACCACAGGACTTCCTCTCCCTATTCTGTCCCTGTGCACCCACAGAAGCTACTCTGTAGGGTCCCCCAACACTCTGGAGCAGATTTTGAGGGTGTGTAGGGGGCTGCAGGGGAAAGTTCATTGTACAAATTAAAATCTGTTGTGCAAGTGAATCAACAGCATGGGATACAACCCACTCTTGTTATTTGTCATTACGGTAGTACCTCTGGATGCGAACGGGATCAGTTCCGGAGCCCCGTTCGCATCCTGAAGCGAACACAACCCGTGTCTGTGCGTGCGCAGGTCGCAATTTGCTGCTTCCGCGCATGCGCGTGACGTCATTTTAAGTGCATGCGTGAGCGGCGAAACGCGGAAGTAACGTGTTCCGTTACTTCCGGGTCGCTGGGGGGCATAACCTGAAAACGCTCAACCTGAAGCTGGTTCAACCCGAGGTATGACTGTATGTTAAAACGGAGAAAGTGAGTTTAGTATACTCTGATTTTTTTCTTCTCTTAAAGCTACTCAAGCCCTTTGATTAGCAGAATGCATTTTAAGGCTGTAGGGAATTTTACTGCTTTCTTTGGGTTTAAAAGGATTCCTTGCCTTGCCACATTTGCTACTAGCATGATTCAGTTTCTTATTTGAAAGCAACGTTAATAATATTTGGCTCCCTTGTCTGTTGTTCACATCACTGTAGACAAGGACTTCTGGCTTATCATGGTTTAGAACTAGAATCCCAGGCACAGATGCAATTGAAATCCAGGCTAAGTTACCACTTTCCAGTTCCCACAACCTGCAACAGAGTAGGAGTAAAGTGGGAGCAATTAGGCAGCATGCACCAGAACACTGCTCCTGCACATTAAACCAGCAACCCTGGCTGGTTTACAGTGCCATGTAAACAGCCACAGTTTGTATACTTGTGTCCCCTCTCCCTAAAGTGTGTAGCTGCATTACAGCACCCTCTTTGAATCAGTCTCCTGTCCTTTCTTTCTCCTCACTAGAGCTTGAAAATCAAGGCCTTTTCACTGCAGAAGATTATGATAAGTTAATTTATATAGCTAGTGGGATACTAATTTATAGTTATAGGATCAATGTTGTATCGATCATAAGTGTGTAGCTGAAGCAATTTTATGACTACATAGAGGTTCGTGAGATAGTGTGGAGTTGGATCATAAATTATTTAAATTTGCTTGCCATTGCATGCTGCCACCAGCAGCATCGAAACAGCGTTTCTAGGCTTGACAATAGCAGTCAGGAAAACAACAGGTGGACACTCTCTCTCAGCCAGGAGGATCGATTTTTGCATACTGCTTCTTTGACCTTCTTGCAGAAAGTGAAGGGCAAAAGCACCGAGATTGTCTCTTGCGTTCACTGCAAGTGACTAGATATTTGTGTGCTTGGTTTAGATATGTCACTATGTTGGTAATGAAGGGTACACATGTGCAGAAAGCGCTTTTCCTTTAAAATATATGTGGTAAGCCAGAAATAATCCATGCCTCTTATTTCAAGTATTTTTAAGGGTTACATGATGAGTTAGTTACACGTTATGTTTTTATAACTGCCATTGCATTCTGGTATCTTTGCTTTACTTCGGAATGTACTGTAAGAGGCAAGATGAGGTCAGCCCTGTAAATAATTATAATTATGTAGATGTCAGTTGCCCCCCCCCCTTACTTGTACTGCTCCTTCATCCTTTCCTCCTCCTTGGACCAATGTAATGATGCTAGATACAGTTATGTATCTTCCTTTTTTGCCCTCTCATAGTTCTTGTTTCTAACAACACTGCTATTGTTAGTGTAATGAGATTTGCCACACAACTTTAGATACAGCCGAAATAGAAAAGTTTGAATTTTGTACATCCTGGAACTGTTTAATAATTCTCAACCTCTGATTCTGCAAACCTACTCTGTGGAATGCCACAATGATTGTAATGCCAAAATAATTGCAATTTCCAGCTTGGAATCTTGAATGCTATGTTGCAGGTAGAAATTAATCTTTTTTTCTCCTTATCTTGTACAGTGAGATAGGAGGGTGAGTGGGGGGAAATCCAAAATGATTAATTCAGCTGTTTGATTTAATAACTACATATGGAATTGCAAGAGGAACAGAGTGAAAATCTGGACAAAGAGAAGTGGTTGAAATTTAGCTCATAATGAAAGCGAAAAGAGACTTGACTCTGGCAGTGGTACATGCAGATGTTGTTTATTTATAAAATTAATGTCCATCCTTTCATCATAAAGCAATCTTGGGGCAAGTTACAACATACAGAAACATGAAACCAATAAATGAAACAATTCCAAACCAATTGGTTGTAAAATTAAGCATATAACTATAATCTATCAGTAATTTACACACCTTAGCCCATATGTCACTGTTGTTTGCTCGAAGGTCACTTAAAGCAGATTGCAGTGATAAAGCAAAAGATCAACAGAATTTAAAGCTGCTAATAATACAAAACATAAAAGGTAAAGGGACCCCTGACCTTTAGGTCCAGTCGTGACCGACTCTAGGGTTGCGCCGCTCATCTCACTTTATTGGCCGAGGGAGCCGGCGTACAGCTCATGTGGCCAGCATGACTAAGCTGCTTCTGGCGAACCAGAGCAGCGCATGGAAATGCTGTTTACCTTCCCGCCGGAGCAGTATGTATTTATCTACTTGCACTTTGACGTGCTTTCGAACTGCTAGGTTGGCAGGAGCAGGGACCGAGCAACGGGAGCTCACCCCGTCACGGGGATTCGAACTGCCGACCTTCTGATCGGCAAGTCCTAGGCTCTGTGGTTTAATCCACAGCGCCACCCGCGTCCCATAATACAAAACATATTAGTTGCTAAAATATCAACCCTTCCATTAGCATTAAACATTTGCCCTGTTGCATATTGAGTTTAAGGATGATCAAGAAACAAACCCTTTTTGCCTGTTCCCGATTTTGTATAAGGGCCTTCCTACCTACCCCTTATTCTTCCCCATACTAAGGAATAAAAGCATAATCAATACATGTATAAATATTTCTGTGGGAAAGCTTTCTGCTTCCATCTCTTCTCTTTCATATAAAGGTGTTGTAAGAGGCAGTAGTTCTGTTTGTTTTGTTCCTGAGTTCAACATTGGTCAGATACAGCTCCACGGCTTCTAACAATGCTATGCAAGCTTTTGTAAAAAACAAAAAAAAAAGGAAGCTCTCAAATGCCATTTTTAATACTAATGTTTTTGTGTGTGTGCATGTGTTTGAGCAGGCGTTATCTTGATTAATAGTGTTTATCAAGAGCCATCACGAGGTCTTCCTGTTGAGGAAGTTAACTCTTGGAAAGTTTCCCTTGCAATTGGCATTCTCTGTGGGAAACCTACCAGAGGAAAGTGGAAAAATATTTAACTATATTTATCATCTCTGCTGTGTGAGGCAACGTGCAGTATCTTTAATGGTTGCAGTACTTGGGTCTGATTATGTTTACCTGTCCCCCTACCATCCTCAGATGTTCTCTTTTTCCTCTGTCACTTGGGGTAATGGTCTGGAAAGGGTGACTGTTACTTCCTCCTCTTCCTGTAATCCAGCTAATTCACAACACAGTACTTTAGGTACTTTAGGTGTTTGTATCCCACTGTATTTAGTGGGATCTATTGCCATGTCTACAGGATTGTAGCCTTACTTATTCTCTGCAAGTAGGTGGACGGTTGTTTGCTTTGTAGTAATCTTGCTCTTGCATTCATTTTCTATTGCTCTCTGTCTCTGTCTGGGTCACTTTGTGTTGTGCTCATTTTCTACTTGCCGTATGGGTAGGAAGGCTTTCCTACCCATATAGCAGAATGTGGTGGCAGATTGGACTGTACCATTGCAGAATGCTCCCCTACGTGAAAATATCCTTGCAAGTAGAAAATGAGCACAACACAAAGTGACCCAGGCTATAACATTG